>NC_037094.1:39859455-40556746 GCF_002994745.2 Rosa chinensis | reverse complement strand
ATGGATTTCGGCAAATGGATAAAGGCCCATGGAAATTAGGGTTTGTGACACATGCGAGATATTTTTGGAGAATATATATGTGTTTGCCGTAAAATACAAAGAGGAAAAGGAGGAGGCAACATGAAAATCTGAAAATATAATTGAAGATTTTGATTGGAGTAATTCAAGGGAGATTTTTAAGGGCAAAGAGATATTCTTGGAAGATTTAAATGTGATTTTTGGCCGAAAAAGGTGAAGCAAATCAGCATTTATTTATGGAATTTCGGCAATTACTTTCCCAAGGATATTTGTGGCCGAAATTGGTGAAGCAAATCAGAATTTATTTATGGAATTTCAGCAATTACTCTCTCCTAAGATATTCTTGGCCGAAATTAATGAAGAAAATCAGAAAATCCTTATATAATTTCGGCAAGGATATATATTAAAGGAATTTAGGGAATTAATTTGGAGAGTTTTGATTGGTTAGATGACACACCAAGGCTTACTTGGCATTCTACGATTGGTTGGACCACATCACAAGGCTTACTTGGCATCATACCATTGGTTGAAGTGATGTGGAAATTTCTGATTGCTTGGAGAACCCTAACCGTGCCCCTATATATTCTCCCCTTTTCTCAACGTCAAAGGGTTCCTCTCCCCCATACAATTTACACTTTAGAAAAAAATCAGAAAATCTTCTTAGCATAACCGTGAGTTTCTCCATCCTCTAGTCATCTCCACGAGTTCAAGCAAGGCCAAGGGAGAAGAAGCACAGCCGTGAGCATCCATCATCCATCTCCAACCTTGAAGCTTGCTTTCGAGATTCAAGAGACCACCACATCAATCGTTCATCACCATCTCCATCTCACGGTGTAATCCGATTCTCCTTTGTAACCTTTGCTTTGAATTTCGTTGGTTATGAACTAGTTGACATATGTGTTTGAACAATTGTTAAATTCTGGAATTTTATGATTAATTGAGAATTTTCAGATTCATATTATTGTTCTTCGAGAGTTGCTTATGTGGGTTTGTTTAATTAAATTTGCGTTATAGATAACTTTTGTATTTTAATCTTATGTGGTTGCAAACACTTAGGGTTTCGATATAATTGGTGCTAGGTTTAAGAACATGAAATCGACTTTTCGTTTTGTGTAAACTTGAATCAAAGTAGTAAAGGTTTTGTACAAAGATCGAATTTAATTAACGAGGATTGCAATTAGGTGGACTTTTCCATACTAAGTTGTACACTTGGCTTGATAGCCTTTCTCTATGTGTAATGCGTTAAACATGACATGATTGACTAGCTTTCTAGGGTTTGATTGCATGTTTGATAGGATTAATCTAGGTGCTTTCGCTTAGGTTAATTAGCATTGAAAAGTAAAAAATGGGAATTCATTTGCTTTCGAATGTTTCACATGATCAACTCCTTTCTCATGACTTAGATGAACAATATTAGGGTTTGAATCAATTTTAATCATAAGTTTCGGTTTTGATCTTTGTTCTCTCATTCCATCTTTGTATTTTTATGTTTTTGCATTTTAATTGTTTTGTTAACTTAGTTTTATTTTTGAAAAACCAAAAACAAAATCCCCCCTTTTCGTAAATATGTATATATTTTGTTATATCTTTGTAAATATTATACTTTGTTTTATTTTTAATTGTTTAATTGTTTGACAATGACAGGTGTACCCTCAATCCCCGGAATAGAACGATCCCTATTTATTACGTACTACTAATGACATTTCAGGGTTAAATTATGCGCTTGCTTTCAGGCGCATCAATTTTTGGCGCCGTTGCCGGGGATTGAAAAATCACTTGTTAAATATGTGAATATTTGTTTTGTTTATATGTTGTGTTCGAAAAAAAAAAAAAAATTTACTTGTTAATTGTTCATAATTTGTTAGTTAATTAGTTAATTAATTACTTTGGTTGTTATTTATATTATTGAATACGAATTTTAATTGTGAGTTGTAAATTAAAGAAGGAATAGGTGAAGTCGTGTTTATTAATATTGGCCTAAACCCCTTATTGGTACCTAGTCCAGGTCCCTTAAGGTTGAGGGCGGCCTTTATTAACATTCATTGAACTGTCTTCACACTTAGGATCTTTTTCATCCAAGTAAGTATAGCCTATGTGGGATGGTGTCTAGGAAGGGGACAACGCTCATGACAGGTTCTTGAATCCAGAAGTGCTTACAAATGGGCCTAAACCACAATGTGGGAGTAGCTCATGCCAAAATGGATTCTACCTCTCGTGGTCGCCCTCCCCTACCTGGCCATTTCAGTAAGGTTGCCCAAAGGATGTAGGAGAGACTTGGTGTCTAGACGACTATACTTGGGCCGCACGTCCTCTTGATTTACCGCTTGGAATTGAATTTGATATCAATGATATATATAACAAATGAAAATATTGTGATTCACTAAGGTATATTGGATTAAACATAGTCTTGAAAAGGGTAGTTGTTTCAGTCCCATTGCACATCGAGACTCCGTGTTCCCGTACCTAAGTGTTGAAAATAATTGTAAAGGAAAGGAAAGAATGTAAATATTTGTAAGTATTTTCGTACAAAGAAAGAAAAGAAAAAAAAAAAAACACTTGTGTAAATATTTTTCGTGTTTTTTTTTTTTACTCACTTGTGTACTTAACTTGTGTCTTATGTACTGACTTGTTAACTTGTGTACTTAACTTGTTAATATTACATGTAGTTTGTAATTCACTAACTTGTTATACTTGTTTATATATATATATATATATATATTTTTATATTTTTTATTATTATTATTTTTTATTTTTGTATCTCTTTGTTAATTATAGTCACTAACTTTATTTAATGGAGGTACCGTCTGGCTGAAAGACGTTAAATTCAAGCGCTGCTTGGGAGGCAACCCAATTCAGAAGCAGCTGTGAAGGAGTCTTCAATAACACAGATTTGCTTTCTCTTTCGCTATTTCTTTTACTTTATAATTTTCTCCTTTATTTTTGTAGTCTTTTCGTAAATTCCATTCCTATATGCTTAATTGTTTCATTGCATGCTTATGATTGATTACATTGAGGACAATGCAATATTTAAGTGTGGGGGAAGGGATTTACACTTTTATCTTGAGTCATATATTGAAAAATACAAAAAAAGTGAAAAATGTCAAAAATTTAAAAATTTTCGTTGCTTTTGTTTTTGTTTTGAGTCTTAGGATGCCCTTTCAACTGTCTAGGATGATTCTATATCTCTGAAATCATGATTAAAAGAGGATCACAAAATTGAGATGATTTCTAAAATGGTATTCTTTGGTTAATTGAGATATATGAAAAATGTATGCATGTGTAGTGGATATGGATTTCGTGACTTTGGTACAGAATATGAGCATGTTAAGATGAGTTTTGATTCATATAAACCAATGTGAGATAATTGAGCCCATGTCCCTTTTTCTTGGAGTGAATCGAAAATATATATTCTTATTTTCTTGGCGATGTTTTGATGATCTCATTATTCTTTCATCTTGATTGACTACTTGCCATAGATTAAGTTTGATGGACTAGAGAATGCTAGAATTCACTATTGTGCTTGTTGAAACGTTATATCAATACATGGCCCTGATTCTGGAAAGGATAGAGGCACCCTAGGAATTACCACCATTGCCAAATAAACCTGTGTCCTTAATTGTGCCCGTTGTGGGACCCCCCTAGATAAGCCCCTTTGAGCCTACATTAAGCCTTTTCATTCATCACCCTTAAAATACTTAACCATGAAGCTTAGTATAGTTACAACCCTACCCTTTGTTCTAAGAACTTAGTGGAGCTATCTTTTGAGACATACTACGTGGGTTTGGTGCTAAGGATGAAAATTGAGAAGAGGTGAAAGTTCAAGTGTGGGGGTAGACTTATCCATAAAGAAAAAAAAAATGTGTGAAAAAGCCGAGGAAAAGAAAGTGAAAAAGAAAAAAATGTGTACGGCTAAAAGAAAGAAAACTGTTTATGGATTTTAGTCCCCCATACTTAGTGATTTTGGAGTTTACTTTGAACTGAAGGCCCATTACAGAAAATATGGCATTTGTCCAATTCACTAGAGTTCAAAGGAAGTTTAGAATGAAGATTGGGCCCAACTGATGCGCTCGAAAGCAAGCGCATAATTTAACCCTGAAATGTCATTATGATGCGGCTGAAATAGCCTCACAATTTAACCCTGCAAAATGTAGTTGTTAGTATAGGATAAGCAGGGATCGTTCAGTCCGGGGATTGTAGGGTACACCTACACAAAAAGGTCAATTAACAAATAAAAGAATAAAATGGGGGGTTTTGAATTTTGGTTCCTAATCTACTTAAAATAAAAACAAAACAAATAAACCTATATACAATGATCGACTTCCCTAACCTAGACCAATACCACTCGGAAATTACTAAGTGTAAAAACAGAAAATTCATTTCAACATGCTACAAAAATGTGCCCACCTTAAATGCCTAGATAAGAGCTCAAATGAAAAGCCTCAGCGGATCAATCCATTTATCTGATTCGTTCTAATGTAGGCTTGGATCGGAAAAGTCCTTACCAAGCCTAATACTACTAATTTTCGAAAACACTCAGCGTAATTCTCTTAACTAGTAGTATTATCTAACCCTCGAATCAACTCACACGTGCAAATTAACCATTAGACATAGAATTTTGATGTCGCTTTTGTTGAGCGACCAATTTAACCCTGAAATGTCATTAGTAGTATAAAGTAAATAGGGATCGTTCTATTCCGGGGATTGAGGGTACACCTGTCATTGTCAAACAATTAAACAATTAAAATTAAAACAAAGTATAATATTTACAAATATAGACATATTTACGAAAAGGGGGGGAGTTTTTGGTTTTTGGTTTTAATTTCCGAAAATAAAATCTAAGTTACCTAAATAATTAAAATGCAAAAACATAAAAATACAAATGGAATGCAAGAACAAAGATCAAAGTCGAAACTCATGATTAAAATTAATTCAAGTTCATCATTGTTCATCATAGTCATGCAAGAGGAGTTGATCATGTGAAACGTTCAAAAGCAAACAATTTCCCATATTTTACTTTCAATGCTAATTAACCTAAGTGAAAGCACCTAGATTAATTCTATCAAACATGCAATCAAGCCCTAGAAAGCTAGTCAATCATGTCATGTTTAACGCAATAAACACCTAGAAAGGCTATCAACTCAAATGTGCAACTTAGTATGAAAAAGTCCACCTAATTGCAATCTTCTTTGATTAAATTCGGTTTTTGTACAAAACCTTTACTACTTATCGATTCAAGAACACAAAACCAAAAGTTGATTCATGTTCTCAAATTCGTAGCAACAATCACATAAGAACCCTAAATGTTTCGAACCATTCAAGATAATCATACAAAAGATTTCTATCATGCAAATTAAATTAAACACTCACACAAAAGCAACCATAAATCGCAATATATGAATCTGAAAATTAACAATTAATCATAAAATTTCAGAAAACAACACTTGTTCATACATATGTGTCAACTAAGGCAAAACCAACGAAAATACAAAGCAAAGGTACAAGGAGAATCGGATTACACCGTGATGAAGATGAGATGAATGAAGTGATGAATGGTCTCTTGAATTTCGAAAGCAATCTTCAAGGATGGTGATGGATGATGTGCACGGCTTGTCTTCTTCTTCCTTGGCCTTGCTTGCACTTCGTGGTTGCCCTAGAGGATGGAGATGAACACGGCTAGGCTAGAGAGAGTTTCTGATTTTTTTCTCAAAGTGTAAATGCAAAAGTGTGGAACTCGGAACCCCAAAACGTTGAGAAGAGGGGAGGTTATATAGGGGACGGCCAACTTGCTCTCCAAGCCGTGTAAACCTTATGGAATTAATCTGAAAATTCCACATAATTTCCTCCAATAATATCTTGCCAAATAAGCCCTATGAGGTGGTTCAACCAATCACAAAATTCCATTTAATTCCCTAAATAATCTTGCCGAAATTCCCTTGATATAATTCTGATTTTTGTAGTTCAATTCGGCCAAACTTCCTTTAGGGAATTAAGGAATGTATCTAGACTTCTTTTGAGCTTTTCTTGGTCTCCACCTTTTTCTCTTTCCTTTTATTTCTCCCTTGAATATCTCCTTGCCGAATTCTCTAGGGTTTTCTTTTAATTCACACGGCAACTTCCTTCTTTTCCTCTTGGCTTAGACGGCAAAAGATATTCTAGGGTTTATCTCTTGATGAATTTCCATAAAAATAGCCCTAGAAAATCTCCCTAGAAAATCTCCTTTTAATTTCTGATTTTCCACGTCATTTTCCTTGTTTCTCTCTTCATTTTGGACGGCAAACATCTCTAGGGTTTCTTCATTGCGTCACAAACCCTAATTGCATGGGCTTTGTGGGCTTTTGATCCATTTGCCGAAAATCCAACAAGTCTTGAGAGTTCTTGGGCCTCCATGCGCCACCTTTGTGCCATGTCATCATCTAGAGTCTTCAAGAAGCTTCTCTCATGCCATGTCACTTCATTAATTCGATCTCCATTCATGGTTGGCTCAAGAGTCTTGTTTTGGCAAGCTTTCCTTTTCTGGACAGGGTTTCCTGGTTGGACCAGGAAAGCTTCATTTCTTCATTTCTGCTCATTTGTGCTTCCCTTTGTACTTCATCTTGTCTCCCTCCAACGTTGGCTAGCTTCTCTCTCCATTTGTGAGCTCGTTTCAGCTCATTTGTGACAAGGACCTGAAAATAGAAACTAGTAAGAAAAATAGAAACTTTCCTAAAATGAAAAGTGGGAAACTTTCTAAAAATGAAAAATAGAAACTACTAAAAATGGAAACTTACTAAAAATGATAAATAAAAACTACAAAAATAGAAACTTTCTACAAATAGGAACTTTCCCAATCAAAGAATGGAAACTTTCCTAAACAGGGTTTTATTAAGGAAATAACGCAGAAAATGCAGGGAAAAGCAAGTAAAACGTCGCATTAAAATGCTCCTATCAAATTCCCCCACACTTAGCTTTTGCTAGTCCCTTAGCAAAATCACACTAAGACACACACTAAGACTCAACGAAAATTAAAGACTTGACACGAAACAGACTCTATAGCCCTTCAACTTTTTGTCTCAGCAATCTCTTACTTTCACAACACCAAGATTAGCACTTCACCAAGAATAAATGTTTAGGCATTCGAGAGTTAATTAAAACACATAATCTTCACATACACAAGTAGGACTTGGTTGTAACAATGGTGATGGGTTCTGTTAAGCATGTTTCAGACAAGTATGATTCAATCCTCACAAGGCATATCCACTCTTTCTTCTCTCAGAATTCAAGGCAATGCTTAAAAGCTTATACACTCAAGTATATGTGAAAGATAGCAAGTATATCACATAATGTAAGAAACGAAAGCACATGTATAATTTTCTTTAAAGATCTCATGAAGGATACCAACTACTTGCACAGATGGACCCAAGCCATAGGTTCAACTCTTGTAACTCATCTCCACATCAAGGGCTGTCCCATCTTAAGGATCAAGAAGGTCTTTTCAAGGGTTGTAATGGGTTAAGGCTCAAGGTTTTAAGAAATGAAGGGTAAGGATTTATCAAAGTGTCCTAAAAACCTAGCAGAGCACATGTAAATGTAGAGACCACAAGAAATCCACCAATGCATTGCAAAAACGTCACTTCCCCTAGAGGTAACATAAAAGGGGCCTAGTGTCTTCATGTTGGGCCCAATCTTCATTGTAAACTTCCCCTGAACTATAGTGAATGGACAAAGGTCAAATTTTTCTTTAATAGGCCTTCATTTCAAAGTAAACTCCAAAATCACTAAGTATGGGGGACTAAAATCCATAAATATTTCTTTCTTTTCTTTTCTAGCCGTACATTTTTTCTTTTCTTTTCATTTTTCACGGCTTTCACATATTTTTTTCTTTATGGACAAGTCTACCCCCACACTTGAACTTTAACCTCTTCTCAATTTCCCTCCTTAGCACCAAACCCATGTAGTATGTCTCAAAAGATAGCTCCACTAAGTTCTTAGAACAAAGGGTAGGGTTGTTACTATACTAAGCTTCATGGTTAAGGATTTTAGGGTGATGAACGAAAAGGCTTAATGTAGGCTCAAAGGGGCTTATCTAGGGGAGTCCCACGACGGGCACAAATGGGGACACAAGTTTATATGGCAATGGTGGTAATTCCTAGGATGCCTCTATCCCTTCCAGAATCAGGGCCATGTATTGATATAACGTCTCAACAAGCACAAGAGCGAATTCTAGCATTCTCTAGTCCATCAAACTTAATCTATGGCAAGTAGTCAATCAAGATGAAAGAATAATGAGATCATCAAAACATCGCCAAGAAAATAAGAATATATTTTTCATTTCACTCCAAGAAAAAGGGACATGGCTCAAATATCTCACATGGGCTTTATGAATCAAAACTTATCTTAACATGCTCATATTCTGTACCAAAGTTTAGAAATCCATATCCACTACAAGGCACATATTTCTCATATATCTCAATTAACCAAAGAATACCATTTTAGAAATCATCTCAATTTTGTGATCCTCTTTTAATCATGATTTCAGAGATATAGAATCATCCTAGACAGTTGAAAGGGCATCCTAAGACTCAAAACAAAAACAAAAGCAACGAAAATTTTTGAATTTTTTTGACATTTTTCAATTTTTTTTTGTATTTTTCCATATATGACTCAAAATAAAAGACTAAAAATATAAATCCCTTCCCCCACACTTAAATATTGCATTGTCCTCAATGTAATCAATTAAAAGCATGCAATGAAACACTTAAGCATATAGGGATGAAATTTACGAAAATAATACTAAATTCAAAAAGCAAAAACGAAAAATAAAAGATAAGGATAAAGAAAGCAAATCTGATTTGCATGGGTTGCCTCCCAAGTAGCGCTTGGTTTTAACGTCTTCTCAGCCTAGACGTGGTTTTCTCTTCTCCTCAGTTGGTGGAACCTTCAAAGCCTCCCTTTGGGTTTGGAATTGTGTTGCTCGGAAGCTTACCACTCTCATGAAACTTGGTCATGAAGTCCACCACTTGTCCCATTTGTTTCTTGAGCTCTGCAATGTCCTTGGCATTGGTCTGTTGTCCTTGAAGCAAAGTCTGTGTGGCACTAGTCAATGCCTGAGTAGAATTAGTCAATGCCTCTATCGTCTTATCATAGTGAGAATTGGAATTCCCTATGTTGTGTTGAGGAGGCATGTAAGGTCTTTGATAGGGAGGTCCTTGAGGACGTTGGAAACTGCCACCAAGAGGGTTCTGAACATTTTCATTGTTGGTCCACTTGAAGTTGGGGTGGTCCCTCCATCCAGGGTTATAGGTATTCGAATATGGATCATACCTTGGACGTGGGGGACCCCTTGGTTCCCTTGATAGCCTCCTATAGCATTCACAGATTCCCAACCACCATTCTCACTCAGTTGAGGACATTGATCCGTAGGATGTCCTTGAGTAAAGCATACCCCACAAGCAGAGGGTCCTCCATGGCCTTGAGTAGTCGCCACCTTGTTCACAAGAAGGGTGAGTTTGCTCAATTGATCCGCAATGGCAGGACTAGTGCTCACCTCATTTACCCTACGAGTGGGTTGTCTCACACCCTCATACTGTTGGGAGTTTAGGGCACGATTAGCTATAAGTTCCCTCCCAACCGCAGGTGACTTATCCACAAAAGCTCCACCAGCTGCAGCATCCAACATTTGCCTTTCCAAGGGTAAGAGTCCTTCGTAGAAACATGTAAGTAGGGTCTCATCCTTCATCTGATGTTGAGGACACTGTGCAAGTAGGGAGTTGAACCTCTCATAGTACGCAGCATATGACTCATCATGGGCTTGCTCTATTCCACTAAGCTTCTTCCTAAGTGTGATGACCTTTGAAGCTGGGAAGTATTTCTCCAAGAAGGCCTTTCTCATTGTTTCCCATGATGTGATACGACCTGCAGGAAGCTCATATAGCCAATCCTTGGCTCTATCAGCTAGAGAGAATGGAAATGCTCTCATCTTAAGAAGGTTCTCATCTGCTC
The DNA here is from genome assembly GCF_002994745.2 of Rosa chinensis. Classification (NCBI taxonomy): domain Eukaryota; kingdom Viridiplantae; phylum Streptophyta; class Magnoliopsida; order Rosales; family Rosaceae; genus Rosa; species Rosa chinensis. The sequence goes on along the minus strand of NC_037094.1, from coordinate 40,546,750 downwards.
CTTGTGGTTGCATGTTTGCACAAACAGATTGGAATTCTCGTACGTGCTTATTAGCATCCTCCATATTAAGTCCATGGAAGATAGGGAGCTTGTGCAACAATCCACTCTTAAGCTCAAACTCTGCCTGTCTTCCAGCTGCAGGTGCAGGGTATACTATGCCTGTAGGGGGTCCTCCTTCAACAGTTGCGGTGGAGAGTTCCCTAATAGATGCCATTCTCTCTTCTTCGACTTCTTCAGGTGGTGGTGAAGGTGGTGGTGTAGAGTTGGACGAAATCACAGGTGAAGGTGATCGTGAAGGAGGAGATGGACTTGGTGTAGGTGATGTAGACTCCTCAGAAAAGTAAATCCGCTTCCCTTGCTCGTTAAATGTGTACTCCTTGTATGTTGAAGGGGAAGGGCTTGTGTGCTCAAGGAGTGAAGGACCCTTCAAACGAGCGAGCCTTGCTTCAATTTCCTTTAGTGTAGAGGGTCTAAAAGGCTCGGTCATTCATAGGAATCCTGAACATCATCAAAATTCAAAAAAGTTAGCAAAGTATAAAGTGAGTTAATTACAAATTAGTGATTTATACATCAACTTTACTATTCACGAGTCACTATTCACAAGTTACTATTCACGACTTTACTATTTATGATTTATACAAGTATAAAATAGAGTATAAATTAAAAACTATCCACAATCTTTTCACAAATAGACCACGTAAAATGTACAAAACAACACAATTTACAAGTGGAGGTTATGTTCAAGTATCTTATAATCTTTACAAAATAAAGTTAATATTTCAATTGATTACAAGTTGTAAGTCGAGCCCAATAGAAACCACTACTATTGGTGAGATACGATCTAGGGATAGTCGCCTAGACATAAGTCACTTTCCTTTGTTTCAGAAGGCTAGATGGCCAGATTAAGAGGTAAGTGAGAGGGAGGACTCATTTTGGTGACACTACGGAGGCTACTCCCTCATTGAGGTTTAGGCCCCTATTGGCTACTCCCACTTTGTGGTTTACGCACAGTCTATAGTATCTCTGAGATCCAATTTGAACCCATCACCCAGGGTCTCAACCTAAGACACCACCTATATGCCCCTTACTCAGCTTGAAAAGAACTCATGTGTTAGACAGTTCTCCAAATGTTAATAAAAGCCGCCCTCAACTTCAAAAGACCTTAGAAAGGCACTAATGAAGGGTTAAGGCCAATATTAACAAAAGGGCCCTTATCTACTCATACGATTTTACACACTTATAACAATTAAGGACTTAACAATATTTACAATTAATTCTTTTCTTTTGTTTACAAGATTAGACACAATTTGCTAAAACTTTCAAACAAAACAACAAACAAACGTCACACATTATATTTTTTTCTTTTTCTTTTTTCTCTTGTTTTTTTTTTTTTTTTTTTTTTTTTTTTTTTTTTGTACGAAAATACTTACAAATAATTGTTTTTCTTTCTTTTCTTTACAATTATTTTTCAACACTTAGGTACGGGAACAGGGAGTCTCGATGTGCAATGGAACTGAAACAGCTACCCTTTTCAAGACTATGTTTAATCCAATATACCTTAGTGAATCACAATATTTCCATTTGTTATATATCATTGATTTCAAATTCAATTCCAAGCGGTAAATCAAGAGGACGTGCGGCCCAAGTATAGTCGTCTAGACACTAAGTCCCTCCTACATCCTTTGGGCAACCTTACTGAAATGGCCAGGTAGGGGAGGGCGACCACGAGAGGTAGAATCCATTTTGGCATGAGCTACTCCCACATTGTGGTTTAGGCTCATTTGCACGCACTTCTGGATTCAAGAACCTGTCATGAGCGTTGTCCCCTTCCTAGACACCATCCCACATAGGCTATACTTACTTGGATATAAAAGGTCCTAAGTGTGAAGACAGTTCAATGAATGTTAATAAAGGCCGCCCTCAACCTCAAAGGGACCTGAACTAGGTACCAATAAGGGGTTTAGGCCAATATTAATAAACACGACTTCACCTATTCCTTCTTTAATTTACAACTTACAATAAAAATTCGTATTCAACAATATAAATAACAACCTAAGTAATTAATTAACTAATTAACTAACAAATTATGAACAATTAACAAGTAAGTTTTTTTTTTTTTTTTTTTTTTTTTTTTTTTTTTTTTTTTTCCTTTTCGAACACAACATAAAAACAAAACATATATTCACATATTTAGCAAGTGATTTTTCAATCCCCGGCAACGGCGCCAAAAATTGGTGTCGCTTTTGTTGAGCGACCAATTTAACCCTGAAATGTCATTAGTAGTATAAAGTAAATAGGGATCGTTCTATTCCGGGGATTGAGGGTACACCTGTCATTGTCAAACAATTAAACAATTAAAATTAAAACAAAGTATAATATTTACAAAATATAGACATATTTACGAAAAGGGGGGGAGTTTTTGGTTTTTGGTTTTAATTTCCGAAAATAAAATCTAAGTTACCTAAATAATTAAAATGCAAAAACATAAAAATACAAATGGAATGCAAGAACAAAGATCAAAGTCGAAACTCATGATTAAAATTAATTCAAGTTCATCATTGTTCATCATAGTCATGCAAGAGGAGTTGATCATGTGAAACGTTCAAAAGCAAACAATTTCCCATATTTTACTTTCAATGCTAATTAACCTAAGTGAAAGCACCTAGATTAATTCTATCAAACATGCAATCAAGCCCTAGAAAGCTAGTCAATCATGTCATGTTTAACGCAATAAACACCTAGAAAGGCTATCAACTCAAATGTGCAACTTAGTATGAAAAAGTCCACCTAATTGCAATCTTCTTTGATTAAATTCGGTTTTTGTACAAAACCTTTACTACTTATCGATTCAAGAACACAAAACCAAAAAGTTGATTCATGTTCTCAAATTCGTAGCAACAATCACATAAGAACCCTAAATGTTTCGAACCATTCAAGATAATCATACAAAAGATTTCTATCATGCAAATTTAATCAAACACTCACACAAAAGCAACCATAAATCGCAATATATGAATCTGAAAATTAACAATTAATCATAAAATTTCAGAAAACAACACTTGTTCATACATATGTGTCAACTAAGGCAAAACCAACGAAAATACAAAGCAAAGGTACAAGGAGAATCGGATTACACCGTGATGAAGATGAGATGAATGAAGTGATGAATGGTCTCTTGAATTTCGAAAGCAATCTTCAAGGATGGTGATGGATGATGTGCACGGCTTGTCTTCTTCTTCCTTGGCCTTGCTTGCACTTCGTGGTTGCCCTAGAGGATGGAGATGAACACGGCTAGGCTAGAGAGAGTTTCTGATTTTTTTCTCAAAGTGTAAATGCAAAAGTGTGGAACTCGGAACCCCAAAACGTTGAGAAGAGGGGAGGTTATATAGGGGACGGCCAACTTGCTCTCCAAGCCGTGTAAACCTTATGGAATTAATCTGAAAATTCCACATAATTTCCTCCAATAATATCTTGCCAAATAAGCCCTATGAGGTGGTTCAACCAATCACAAAATTCCATTTAATTCCCTAAATAATCTTGCCGAAATTCCCTTGATATAATTCTGATTTTTGTAGTTCAATTCGGCCAAACTTCCTCTAGACTTCTTTTGAGCTTTTCTTGGTCTCCACCTTTTTCTCTTTCCTTTTATTTCTCCCTTGAATATCTCCTTGCCAAATTCTCTAGGGTTTTCTTTTAATTCACACGGCAACTTCCTTCTTTTCCTCTTGGCTTAGACGGCAAAAGATATTCTAGGGTTTATCTCTTGATGAATTTCCATAAAAATAGCCCAAGAAAATCTCCCTAGAAAATCTCCTTTTAATTTCTGATTTTCCACGTCATTTTCCTTGTTTCTCTCTTCATTTTGGACGGCAAACATCTCTAGGGTTTCTTCATTGCGTCACAAACCCTAATTGCATGGGCTTTGTGGGCTTTTGATCCATTTGCCGAAAATCCAACAAGTCTTGAGAGTTCTTGGGCCTCCATGCGCCACCTTTGTGCCATGTCATCATCTAGAGTCTTCAAGAAGCTTCTCTCATGCCATGTCACTTCATTAATTCGATCTCCATTCATGGTTGGCTCAAGAGTCTTGTTTTGGCAAGCTTTCCTTTTCTGGACAGGGTTTCCTGGTTGGACCAGGAAAGCTTCATTTCTTCATTTCTGCTCATTTGTGCTTCCCTTTGTACTTCATCTTGTCTCCCTCCAACGTTGGCTAGCTTCTCTCTCCATTTGTGAGCTCGTTTCAGCTCATTTGTGACAAGGACCTGAAAATAGAAACTAGTAAGAAAAATAGAAACTTTCCTAAAATGAAAAGTGGGAAACTTTCTAAAAATGAAAAATAGAAACTACTAAAAATGGAAACTTACTAAAAATGATAAATAAAAACTACAAAAATAGAAACTTTCTACAAATAGGAACTTTCCCAATCAAAGAATGGAAACTTTCCTAAACAGGGTTTTTTAAGGAAATAACGCAGAAAATGCAGGGAAAAGCAAGTAAAACGTCGCATTAAAATGCTCCTATCAAATTTAACACGTAATTTCCAGAATCGTTTAACCATTGAACATAGTTTTTACCACTTTTTAGAACTAATTGCTACTTGTTTAACTCAGCGCCTTAACAAATAACAATTACTCTTGGCAAATTAAGAAAACACACAAGAACTCTCACCATTATTCTAGCATGCCAACTTATTAACCTAACTCTGAAAATTACCTAAACACGTAAAAAGGCACAAGATTGTAACATGCATCATAAAAGAATTCTCGAAATTAACTCAATAATAAACTGAAAATCTCAAAAATATTAATAAAAATATTCTGAAAATTCCATGTCTCCAATTACACAACTCGCAAATTGAAACACACAAAACCGAAACAACAATTATAAGTAGAGTCATGATAGGAGCATAAAATGAGACGTTTATAATGTTTAAACCCTATATTTTGCTAAGTTATTTCCTTTATCTCGATCAATTTAACTTAGTTAGTGTTTTACAGGTAAAATGGAGTCTCAAGGTCCAAAAATGGCTAAGGAAAGCACAAGTGGCGCAGAAATGGAAAGAAATGAAGAAATGGAAGTTCTCCCAGTTTGACTAGGAAAAGGAATCCTAGTTGGAGTAGGAATCAGAAGCTGACTTGGATTCAAACTCTTAAGTCGCGGAAATTAGAAGTTCTACTTGGACAAGGAAACCCAATTCTACTCAGATAAGGAATCCTAGTGTGACAAGGAGTCCCTGTTGGATAAGGATTACTCAAGAAGGTTCCGGAAGAGTGTAGAAGAATCGCAGAAAAGAAGTTTGTATTCAACTAGGAAACCTACTTGTATATGGAGTTCTACTCATACTAGGAGAGCTATGGAACGATCATGAAGCATCTAGAAGTCTCAAGAAGGTCATATGCCGTGCACATGGAAGAGGAAGCAACAAGGAATTCGAATTACAAAGCAATGTGGAATTTGGACTTCTTGTTGAGTAAGGATTGGAGTTGCCGTGAGATTCTTGAAGGTTCTAGGGAGTTCTTGACGTTTCTACTTCAGAATAGGCGTGGAAGACATGTGGGAGGCATGTGATGTGAAGGAAAACCGAATTGGACTCAACTTGTGCATTAAAAGACAAATCCATTACAGATTCGGAAATCTGCCTGTGCAGATCAGTCAACTTCAACGGAGTGTCAAAAATCTCTCAGAGCTCAGAAAATTATGATCTTTATATGGTTGGAAAGCTACGGATGTCTAGTTTCCAGAGAGTTTTACGGTTCGTCAATAGCTATTTTCTAGAGCAAGTTATGGCCGTTTTAGTGGACTGAGGTCAATCCTGCCGGAAATCTGTTTCGTGAGAAAGAAGTCCTAAATCAACATAAACTAAGAGAAACCAAGTAGAAACGAATTGGGAGTGCCTTGAGACGTTCTCCTATATATACCTTGTGTATTAGACGTTTCAAGGTGAACAATTTTTCTCCACAATTTCGTTTCTCACCGGTTTGCTCTCAAGTTTCAGGTTTTCGCATCTTGCAAGTTCTAGCCGTGCCATCCTCCATCCTTTGCCGTGATCTTCACTTGTTGCCGTGTTAAGGAGCTGCTTTGGACCTTGGGACGTGAATAAGGGTTGTTCATACCATCTTCATCATGTTTGTTTCTCGGTTTTGTAACTTGTTTGATATGTTTTCTGTTTTAATCTTTTCTATGTGAAACCGAAACCATGAGTTGATAAACTGATATTTGAATGTATCTTTGATGTTCTTGTCAATGTTTGATGTGATTGTGTGTCCTTTGTCTTGATAAATTGCCGAATATGGAATGATAATCTGATTTTTGTGCTTCAGTACATGTTAACGATTCACTTGGTCTGACAAACATAAAAGGAAGACTTGCATGTAACTTGCTAGTAATTAGGTTTGATGCTTGGTGAAACCTAATTCGAATAAGTAGTAAAGGCTTGCTTTGAGTCGAAAATCAGATTATGCATGTGATGATGAGTATTGACGCCCTTGGATTTGCATGTCTATTGATTCTTTCTTGAACTTAATGATTTGAAAACGGGATTTTTCATTATTGATATCGAACTTTTCAAAATAAAATTGACTTGATTTTCAATTTGACTTAAGAAAGAAAGTTAAAAGGGGACAATGGTTGCTTGGATCTTTGTGTTCTTGGTTGATAGCTTTCCATGGTGATTAAAAAGATTAAGGGATGCATGAAAATATTGATCTTGATGAGTTCTTGACAAGTGTTCTTCGAAAAATTCTTCTTTTCCCACCTTTGTAAATAAAATTTTTTGTTCTCTAATTGTTTTCTGAAAATTTATATTTCAATCTTCAAAAACCCCCCATCTTTATGTTTTCTTGTTTGTGTAAATAATTAAAATTAACTTAGAATTTTTAGGTAGCATGTTCATATAAATAATAAAATAAAAAAATAAAAATAAATAAATGTTTTTAATTCATGAATAGTGTCTCCGTGAATAGTAAATATGTGTTTGTTTTTAGTTTTAGTGTTTTTTAGGAGTTTGTTATGTGTTTGTTATGTGCTCCTATTTTTTAGGGATAGGTTCCTAAATTTTAGGGAAAGTAGTTAGAGTTAGTTTTGACTTAGTATTTTGTGTTTGACTTAGTCAATAATTTGTTTTCTTATTAATTAAGTAATCTTAATCCTTGTTGTATATGGATTTCTAATGTGATATGGATTTGTAAAATGTATTTAAGTAGGAGTAGGATTTCTAAACCCATTCTAACTTGGTTTTCTTTGTTTCTTTCGAATTCTATGTCTATATATATACTTGTATATTTTGTTTTTCTCTCATTCTTTGTTTTCTAATTCGTAACATGTATGTGCTCTTTCTCTAACTTTTGTTTGTTCTAATTTTATGCATGCTTGTAACTTGTAAAATTCTAATTTTTGTAAAATTTGTAAAGTGTTCTTTTAATTTCGTAACTTTTGTATATTCTTTCTCTTTAATTTGTTTCTCACATGTTAGCACCCTCAATCCCCGGCTTGAACGATCCCTGCTTATCCTATACTAACGCTCGACATTTTCAGGGTTTAAATTGGCGATTGCTTTTGCACGTATCAATTTTTGGCGCCGTTGCCGGGGATTGAAAAGTCTTCATGTGATGAAAACGCCACTAAGGTATGATTTTGGTGAGGGATTATGAACTGTTATGGAATAGGTGAAGTCTCTTTTGTTGATATTAGCCTTAACCCCTTATTAGTACCTGATTCAGGTCTTTTAAGGTTGAGGGCGGCTTTTATTAACACTTGAAAAATGTTTTACACTTAGGCCTTTTCTTATCTAAGTAAGTATAGCCTATGTGAAATGGTGACTAGGAAGGGGACAACGTCCATGATGGGTTTTGAATCCAGAAGTGCAATCAAATGAGCCTAAACCACTATGTGGGAGTAGCTTGTGCCAAAATGGTTTCTGCCTCTCGTGTTCGTCCTCCCCCACCTGGCCACTTCAGTAAGGTTGCCCAAAGGATTTGAAGAGAAATTTGTGTAAAGGCAAGGACTTGGGCCGCACGTCCAAAACAATAGTTCATGATGTCTTGTTGAAGTCATATACTTAGACAATTTTCGGAATAGTTGGGTTTGGTAAGAAGTTGTGAGTCATAATGGACTAGGTGAAATATTCTCTTGTTAATACTTGTCAAAGTTTTCTTTATCAAGTAGGCAAACTTTATTAGCATAGGGTGTCTAGGTTGATTGGATACGAGAAGTGCTAGCAAAGGGTCTCGTCCCCTGCTAATCAAGTGAGCTGAGCTCCGCCAAAATCGTTCCTCTACTACCTGGCTCTGTGTGAAAAGAGTTACCAAAAGATAAAGGGAAGGGAGACTTGTATTAAAATTAGAATATTTGGGCCGTGTGTCCAAATCTTGATTCACGACTCCTTATTGGAGTTAACTACTTAAAGATTGAAAAAAATTGTAAAACTTGTAAATATATACATAAAATTTTGTTAGTCTTGTATATATCCATACTTTTGATGTTTTGTTGTGTGTATATATTGGAATAAAAGGAGGTACAAGTCTAGGCTGAAAGACTTTAAACATTAAGCGCTGCATGGGAGGCAACCCATTTCGACCGTAGCTGTGGAGGAGTCATCAACGCAGATTTGCTTTCTTGCACTCTTCCTTCTCTTTTAATTTCATAATTTTTCTTTGTTTTAGGATTTGTTGCGTCATCTCTTATTCCATGCTTGATTTATGCTTTGCATGCTTTATACTTGTTTATACATTGAGGACAATGCATGATTTAAGTGTGGGGGAAGGGTTTAACGTTTCACTTTGTTTTTAGATAGTTAGTTTTGTGGTCTTAAAAAAAAAAAAAAAAAAAAAAATTAAATATTTTCGTCATTTTAATAATAATAAAAAATTAAATATTTTCGTCACTGTTCAAAAAAAAAAAAAATTTTGTTTTTGTTTTTTTTTTGTGTTTTGAGTCTTAGGATGCCCTTTTAACTGTCTAGGATGAGCTTATATCTCTGAAATTAAGGCTAAAAGAGGATCACAAGATTGAGATAATGTTTGATGATATTCTTTGGTTAATTATGATGTATGAAAAGCATATGAATGTGTAGTAGATATGGTGCATGCGTAACTTGGTACAGAATATGAACATGTGGAAGATAAGTTGTGATTCATAATAAACCCTTGTGAGAATTTGAGCCATGTGCCCTTTCTTTGTGAGTGATTAATGAAAAAATGTATTATACTCTTATTTTCTTGGCAATAATTTTGTTGATCTCATTATTCTTTCATCTTGATTGATTACTTGCCATAGATTAAATTTGATGGACTAGAGAATGCTAGAATTCACTTTTGTGCTTGTTGAAACTTTTATCAATATATGGCCCTGATTCTGGAAAGGATAAAGGTACTTACTTAGGATGTTACCACCATAGCCAAATTAAGCCTGTGTCCCTATTTGTGCCCGTCGTGGGACTCCCCTAGTTTAACCATTTTGAGCCTACATTGAACCTTTTCTTTCATCACCCTCAAAATTCCTTAACCCTTAACCCTAGTATAGTTATATCCTTACCCTTTGTTCTAAAGACTTAGTGGAGCATATTTTGAGACTTTGCTTGGAGTTTTGGCATCAAGGAAGATTTTGAAGACATGAAGAAGTTCAAGTGTGGGGGTAGACTTGTCCATAAGAAATATTGTACGTATTGCCGAAAAAAAAGAATGAAATCGTAAAAATAAAAGAGAATATTACGGCAAAATAAAGAAAAAAATGTGTGCTATTGTTTTTGTTTATGGATTTTAGTCCCCTATACTTAGTGGATTTGGAGTTTGCTTTGAATTGAAGACCCATTGTTGAAAAATTTGGTCTTTGTCCTATTCACACTTGTTCAAAAGAATGATAGAATGAAGTTTGGGCCCAACATGATGACACTTGGCCCTTTTATAACGCTTTGGAGGATACTTGGCGTCTACAACACAAGGTGGAGTTTGAAATTGGTCTCTCTACATCAACAAGTGCTCTACTAGGTTTTTAGGATACTTTGTGATTTTCCTATCCCTTCGTCTCTTTTAACCTTAAGCCTTGGCCCCATTACAACCTTAATTTGTAAGACCTCTTTGATCCTTAAGATGGGACAGCCTTTGATCTGTGGAAATGAGTCATGACTGTTGAACTTATGGCTTGGGTTCATTTGTGCAAGTAGTTGATATCTTTCATGAGATCTTTTGAAAAAAAATGAATATATGTGCTTTCGTTTCTTATACATATGTGATTTACTTGTTATTCTTTCATATATACTTGAGTGATAAGCTTTTAAGCATGAGCCTTGAATCTGAGAGAAGAAAGAGTGATATATCTGTGTGAGGCTTGAATCATGACTTGTTTGAAATGTGTTGAGCTACACCCATCACCATTGTTTACCCCTAAGTCTTACATGCTTATATGTAGATTATATGTTGTAATTAACTCTTGAATATCTTGATGATGTGATGCTTGGTTAAGTGCTAATCTTGGTGACTTGAAAGTATGAGATTTCTGAGACAATATGTTAAAGGGCGTAGAAGTCATTTGTGTTGTTAACGTCTTGGTCTTTGTTTCTGGTTTTGATTTTCGTTTTGAGTCTTCTAAGTGTTTTACGTTTTTGAGTCTTTGTGTCCTTGTGTTTTTCGTTTGCTATACTTAGTTTATTTTCGTAGTTTCTTTGTTTTGTGTCTTAGTCCTTTTGGTTTGTTATGTTGATTTTGCTAAGGGACTAGCAAAAGCTAAGTGTGGGGGAATTTGATAGGAGCATAAAATGAGACGTTTATAATGTTTAAACCCTATATTTTGCTAAGTTATTTCCTTTATCTCGATCAATTTAACTTAGTTAGTGTTTTACAGGTAAAATGGAGTCTCAAGGTCCAAAAATGGCTAAGGAAAGCACAAGTGGCGCAGAAATGGAAAGAAATGAAGAAATGGAAGTTCTCCCAGTTTGACTAGGAAAAGGAATCCTAGTTGGAGTAGGAATCAGAAGCTGACTTGGATTCAAACTCTTAAGTCGCGGAAATTAGAAGTTCTACTTGGACAAGGAAACCCAATTCTACTCAGATAAGGAATCCTAGTGTGACAAGGAGTCCCTGTTGGATAAGGATTACTCAAGAAGGTTCCGGAAGAGTGTAGAAGAATCGCAGAAAAGAAGTTTGTATTCAACTAGGAAACCTACTTGTATATGGAGTTCTACTCATACTAGGAGAGCTATGGAACGATCATGAAGCATCTAGAAGTCTCAAGAAGGTCATATGCCGTGCACATGGAAGAGGAAGCAACAAGGAATTCGAATTACAAAGCAATGTGGAATTTGGACTTCTTGTTGAGTAAGGATTGGAGTTGCCGTGAGATTCTTGAAGGTTCTAGGGAGTTCTTGACGTTTCTACTTCAGAATAGGCGTGGAAGACATGTGGGAGGCATGTGATGTGAAGGAAAACCGAATTGGACTCAACTTGTGCATTAAAAGACAAATCCATTACAGATTCGGAAATCTGCCTGTGCAGATCAGTCAACTTCAACGGAGTGTCAAAAATCTCTCAGAGCTCAGAAAATTATGATCTTTATATGGTTGGAAAGCTACGGATGTCTAGTTTCCAGAGAGTTTTACGGTTCGTCAATAGCTATTTTCTAGAGCAAGTTATGGCCGTTTTAGTGGACTGAGGTCAATCCTGCCGGAAATCTGTTTCGTGAGAAAGAAGTCCTAAATCAACATAAACTAAGAGAAACCAAGTAGAAACGAATTGGGAGTGCCTTGAGACGTTCTCCTATATATACCTTGTGTATTAGACGTTTCAAGGTGAACAATTTTTCTCCACAATTTCGTTTCTCACCGGTTTGCTCTCAAGTTTCAGGTTTTCGCATCTTGCAAGTTCTAGCCGTGCCATCCTCCATCCTTTGCCGTGATCTTCACTTGTTGCCGTGTTAAGGAGCTGCTTTGGACCTTGGGACGTGAATAAGGGTTGTTCATACCATCTTCATCATGTTTGTTTCTCGGTTTTGTAACTTGTTTGATATGTTTTCTGTTTTTAATCTTTTCTATGTGAAACCGAAACCATGAGTTGATAAACTGATATTTGAATGTATCTTTGATGTTCTTGTCAATGTTTGATGTGATTGTGTGTCCTTTGTCTTGATAAATTGCCGAATATGGAATGATAATCTGATTTTTGTGCTTCAGTACATGTTAACGATTCACTTGGTCTGACAAACATAAAAGGAAGACTTGCATGTAACTTGCTAGTAATTAGGTTTGATGCTTGGTGAAACCTAATTCGAATAAGTAGTAAAGGCTTGCTTTGAGTCGAAAATCAGATTATGCATGTGATGATGAGTATTGACGCCCTTGGATTTGCATGTCTATTGATTCTTTCTTGAACTTAATGATTTGAAAACGGGATTTTTCATTATTGATATCGAACTTTTCAAAATAAAATTGACTTGATTTTCAATTTGACTTAAGAAAGAAAGTTAAAAGGGGACAATGGTTGCTTGGATCTTTGTGTTCTTGGTTGATAGCTTTCCATGGTAATTAAAAAGATTAAGGGATGCATGAAAATATTGATCTTGATGAGTTCTTGACAAGTGTTCTTCGAAAATTCTTCTTTTCCCACCTTTGTATAGAAACGATTTTAATCTTTATTTTCTGGAAATTTTCTGTTTTTGATTTTCAAAACCCCCCTATCTTTATGTTTTCTTGTTTGTGTAAATAATTAAAATTAACTTAGGATTTTTAGGTAGCATGTTCATATAAATAATAAATAATTAAAAAAAAATAAATAAATGTTTTTAATTCGTGAATAGTGTCTCCGTGAATAGTAAATATGTGTTTGTTTTTAGTTTTAGTGTTTTTTAGGAGTTGGTTATGTGTTTGTTATGTGCTCCTATTTTTTAGGGATAGGTTCCTAAATTTTAGGGAAAGTAGTTAGAGTTAGTTTTGACTTAGTATTTTGTGTTTGACTTAGTCAATAATTTGTTTTCTTATTAATTAAGTAATCTTAATCCTTGTTGTATATGGATTTCTAATGTGATATGGATTTGTAAAATGTATTTAAGTAGGAGTAGGATTTCTAAACCCATTCTAACTTGGTTTTCTTTGTTTCTTTCGAATTCTATGTCTATATATATACTTGTATATTTTGTTTTTCTCTCATTCTTTGTTTTCTAATTCGTAACATGTATGTGCTCTTTCTCTAACTTTTGTTTGTTCTAATTTTATGCATGCTTGTAACTTGTAAAATTCTAATTTTTGTAAAATTTGTAAAGTGTTCTTTTAATTTCGTAACTTTTGTATATTCTTTCTCTTTAATTTGTTTCTCACATGTTAGCACCCTCAATCCCCGGCTTGAACGATCCCTGCTTATCCTATACTAACGCTCGACATTTTCAGGGTTTAAATTGGCGATTGCTTTTGCACGTATCAAGTCATAGTTACACTTTGAAGCTTTCCTCAGCGGCTTAGCAACAAGGTGATGAACTTGTCTCTACTATGGTGGTGGAGCGTCCTTGACTCAGCGCCTTAGAGCTTTGTAGATTGATGGATGGATGGTGGTCACGGTCTTGTAAGATATGGAGGTTTGAGGAGTGAATTCGGTAGTCTTGGAATGATCTTGGCTGGGAAGTGATAGGCCAAGAAATGATCTTGGCTGGGAAGTGATGCAAATTCAGTTCTGGACGTTGCCTATTTATAGGGGAGCATTGGTTGGCTTTTCCAGCTGAAACGTCTCCTTTATGGCCTTAAATCCTCTCATAATGGGGCAATTCCTTTAATTTCCGAGCTGAAACGTCTTCCTCTTCTTGGCTGGGAAGTGATGCAAATTCAGTTCTGGACGTTGCCTATTTATAGGGGAGCATTGGTTGGCTTTTCCAGCTGAAACGTCTCCTTTATGGCCTTAAATCCTCTCATAATGGGGCAATTCCTTTAATTTCCGAGCTGAAACGTCTTCCTCTTATTTATTTTTCAGCTGAAACATCTTTCTCTTTTATTCCTCAACTGAAAAACGTCTTTCTCTTATTTATTTTCCAGCTGAAACGTCTTTCTCTTTTATTCCTCAACTGAAAACGTCTTTTCTTCTTTATTTCCCTTCTTCATTGCTTGGTCAAATATCTTAATGCTTTATTTTATGACTCCATCATTGCTGTTTCCAAGAGTTCAACCAGGCAACGTTTCCTACAACAAGTAGGAGAATATCAGAATTTTCTAGAGAAAATAAAGGGAATTAAAATGTTAAAGACCGCAAAAACAGTTGACAGTTAGGAATCCTGATCCAGCTAGGATTTTTCATGAATTTTACTTTTTTCGCCTATTTCACTCCAAACACTCAACAAGACTCTCAAAATGACTTACTGACTCAAGACACTAAACTTAAGGGAGAAACAAAGCTAAAATGGGGCACATATTCAATAATATTGACACACTTTTTGCTCCTATCAACTACCCCACACTTAGCTTTTGCTAGTCCCTTAGCAAAAATACAAAACAAAACAACGACTCAACAAAAAACAAGTAAATGACTCTACTTCCCCTAACTGTTGTCTCAGAGACTCCAAACTCATGTCTTTCACGTTAAACACTTAATCAAAATTGCATAGATAATTCCATGGTTAATAAACCTGTGACATTCATATGACTAAGCAAGATATGGAGAACTTAAGTTATACAGTGAATGATAGCATGTTTCGAACAAGTCCAATCCAAACTCACAGGGCATACTCTCGATTTTTCTCTCAGAAATGGCTATGCTTAAAAGCTTCACTCTCAAGTATATGCAAGAGAATAAATTGTAAGGCAACAAACAGCTTGCATATTTCATCAATAAACGCATTTTGTGAAGAATTTTTAAAGACCTCATGAAATGACTAAGTGCACAAATGGACCTAAACCATAAGCTCGACTGCGTACCTGACTCCACTAACCAAAGACAGCCCATCTCAAGGATCAAGTAAGCACTTAAAACAGGTTGTAATGGGGCTAAGCTGGGGTTTTCGAAATGAAGATTAAGGATACAAAAATCCTAAGGACCTAGCAGAGCATATATGGACCACCTTATGTCATCATTTTTGTACGCAAAATATCATTGTTTTGGGCCAAACCTTCACTCTAACCAACATGGGAATGGACAAAGGCATAATTTTCAACTTTGAGCCTTCTACAAATTTGAAAGTCCAAAACCACACTTCAACAATTTCCCAAGAGTTTTCTTTTCAATTTGTCTCCTCTTTTGCCGTTTTTCTTTCTTTTTTTTTTTTTTTTTTCATTTTTTTTTTTCATTTTCTTTCATTCATTTTTCACGGCAATCTTCTTTCTTTTTCTTGGTTTTTCCCCACCCCACACTTGTCTTTCATCGTCACCCCTACACACTATGTCATGCTCTACTAAGTCCCTAAGACAAGGGTAGAGATATCCTGTACTAAGCTCATGGTAGGGTAGTGAGGGTGATGAAACAAAGGTTTTAAACGTAGGCTCAAAGGGGTTCATTCTAAGGAGTCCCACGACGGGCACAATTGGGGACACATGCTTGTTTGGCTATGGTGGTTACCCTAATGCCTTCTATCCTATCCAGGATCAGGGCATATTATGGCATACAAGTTTTGACAGTAACAACAGTCGAGTTCTAGTACTCTCTAGTCCATTAAAATCTACGGCACATGATCATTGGATTTTCAAAGAATGATGAGGTTTTGCAAATACAGCCATGAAATTCTAGAATTATCAATTAAGCACTCAAAAAGAAAGTATTTTAGCTCAACAGCTCACTTAGGGTCAAATGAATCAGACTTAATCCTAGCATGCTTAATGAACCAAGTTACAATCCTATCTCAAATCTTCATACAAGGATCACAACGTCGATTAACCACAGGATTCAATTAAGTCCTATTTTGATTGTCAAAACCTTCAGCCATGAATTCAGAGACATGTTCATCCTAGACGTTAGAGGCATCCTAAGACTCAAACACACAAAAAGACTATAAAACCAACTTCTTCTTTTTTTTTTTTTTTTTTTTTTTTTTTAACTGAAATAAAGGTGTAAACCCACCCCACACTTAGAATCTACATTGTCTTAATGTAGGCAAAAAATATGGTATATAGACCCTAAATATGGGGGGCTACGAAAATAAGGGAAGGGTAAAATAAACAAACAAAGACCCAAGTACAATTCAACCTAAGCAAGTGAAGGGATAGAAATGTCAAACTCTCGTTGATGGCTCCTTCACAGCTTCGTTTGAAATGGGTTGCCTCCCATGCAGCGCTTAATATTTATAGTCCTTCAGCCTGGACTTTTCTCCTTGTTCACACGTGCTCATTCCTTGGGTGCCTCCTGGAGGGGTATCTCTTCCAATGTGTGCTCCACAAAGGACTCAACAGATCAAGTGTTAGTAACATATACAAGGTTAGGAATACAAACATTATGTCTTTCCTACTTTCTAAGTTACTTTACATACTTAGGTACTGGAACAGAGGATCCAATATACCTTAAGCATGTCACACAACACGTTTTTTTTTTTTTTTTTTTTTTTTTTGGTTTATTATAAACATGATGCGGCTGAAATAGCCTCACAATTTAACCCTGCAAAATGTAGTTGTCAGTATAGGATAAGCAGGGATCGTTCAGTCCGGGGATTGTAGGGTACACCTACACAAAAAGGTCAATTAACAAATAAAAGAATAAAATGGGGGGTTTTGAGATTTGGTTTCTAATCTACTTAAAATAAAAAAAAACAAAACAAATAAAACTATATACAATGATCGACTTCTCTAACCTAGACCAATATCACTCGGAAATTACTAAGTGTAAAAACAGAAAATCCATTTCAACATGCTACAAAAATGTGCCCATCTTTAATGCCTAGATAAGAGCCCAAATGAAAAGCCTCAGCGGATCAATCCAGTTATCTGATTCGTTCTAATGTAGGCATGGATCGGAAAAGTCCTTACCAAGCCTAATACTACTAATTTTCGAAAACACTCAGCGTAGTTCTCTTAACTAGTAGTATTATCTAACCCTCGAATCAACTCACACGTGCAAATTAACCATTAGACATAGAATTTAACACGTAATTTCCAGAATCGTTTAACCATTGAACATAGTTTTTACCACTTTTTAGAACTAATTACTACTTGTTTAACTCAGCGTCTTAACAAATAACAATTACTCTTGGCAAATTAAGCAAACACACAAGAACTCTCACCGTTATTCTAGCATGCAAACTTATTAACCTAACTCTGAAAATTACCTAAACACGTAAAAGGGCACAAGATTGTAACATGCATCATAAAAGAATTCTCGAAATTAACTCAATAATAAACTGAAAATCTCAAAAATATTAATAAAAATATTCTGAAAATTCCGTGTCTCCAATTACACAACTTGCAAATTGAAACGCACAAAACCGAAATAAAAATTGTAAGTAGAGTCATAGTTACACTTTGAAGCTTTCCTCAGCGGCTTAGCAACACGGTGATGAACTCGTCTCTGCTATGGTGGTGGAGCGTCCTTGACTCAGCGCCTAAGAGCTTTGTAGATTGACGGATGGATGGTGTCACGGTCTTGTAGGTGATGAAAGTTTAAGAAGTGAATTGGGCAGAGTCTTGGAAAAGTTTTTGGCTAGGAAGTGATAGGCAATGAATTATCTTAGCTGGGAAGTGATAGGCAATGAATTATCTTGGCTGGGAAGTGATCTTGGCTGGAAAGTGATCTTGGCTGGGAAGTGATGCAAATTCAGTTCTGGACGTTGCCTATTTATAGGGGAGCATTGGTTGGCTTTCCCAACTGAAACGTCTTCTTTATGGCCTTAACTCCTCTCATAATGGGGCAATTCCTTTAATTTCCAAGCTGAAACATCTTTCTCTTATTTATTTTTCCAGCTGAAACATCTTTTTCTTTTATTCCTCAACTGAAAACGTCTTTTCTCCTTTATTCCCCAACTGAAAACTTCTTTCTCTTATTTATTTTCCAGCTGAAACATCTTTTTCTTTTATTCATCAACTGAAAACATCTTTTCTCCTTTATTTCCCTTCTTCATTGCTTGGTCAAATATCTTAATGCTTTATTTTATGACTCCATCATTGCTGTTTCCAAGAGTTCAACCAGGCAACGTTTCCTACAACAAGCAAGAGAATATCAGAATTTTCTAGAGAAAATAAAGGGAAATTAAAATGTAAAGACCGGAAAAATAGTTGACAGTTAGGAATCCTGATCCAGCTAGGATTTTTCATGAATTTTACTTTTTCCGCCTATTTCACTCCAAACACTCAACAAGACTTTCAAAATGACTTAATGACTCAAAACACTAAACTAAGGGAGAAATAAGGCTAAAATGAGGCACATAATTAATAATATCGTCACACTTTTTTGCTCCTATCAACTACCCCACACTTAGCTTTTGCTAGTCCATTAGCAAAACAAAAATATAAAACAAAACAACTGATAGGAGCATTTTAATGCGACATTTTAACTGTTATTTCCCTATATTTTCTGCGTTATTTCCTTAATAAAACTCTGTTTAGGAAAGTTTCCATTCTTCGAATGGGAAAGTTCCTAATTGTAGAAAGTTTCCGTTTTGTAGTTTCTATTTTCCATTTTTAGAAAGTTTCCATTTTAGTTTAAGAAAGTTTCCATTTCTTATTTTAGAAAGCTTCTATTTTCAGGTTTTTGGAATAAATAAGCTGAATTGAGTTCATAAATGGAACGAGAAGCTTCATGAAGATGACATGGCAAGGAGGAAATCAAGGAAGAGTTTTTAAAAAGGAAAATATATTTTCCTTGGGTATTAAACTTGCCGTGTCATACCTAAGGAAAAATAAGGTGACAACGTGGGAATTAAAGATGATTGATTGAGGATTTCAAGGGGAGATTTTCTTGGGAGATTTTTATGGAAAGAAATATTGTTGGAGGAGTAAATTAGTGTGATTGCCAACGTGAAAATCAGAAATAATCAAGGAGATGACGCAAAGAGAGATTCAAAGGAGATATTTATGGAAGGAAAATATGTGTGCACCAAGGAAAAGCTCAAAAGGCGTCCAGATTCATCCCTAAATTCCCTAAAGGAATGTTGGCCGAAATTCATGAAGAAAATCAGAATAATTTCAAGGAAATTCGGCAATTAAATATCAGGGAGTTATTTTAGAGAATTTTGATTGGTTGGAACACATCACAAGGCTTACTTGGCATTCTATGATTGGTTGGACCACATCACAAGCTTACTTGGCGAATTATCATTGGTTGAAGCTATGTGGAAAATTCTGATTGCCTTGTGAACCCTAGCCGTGCTCCTATATATACCCACCTCTTTGACGTTGAGAAAGGGTCCTCTCCCCCATACAATTTACACTTTAGAAAAAAATCAGAAAATCTTCTTAGCATAGCCGTGAGGTTCTCCATCCTCTAGTCATCTCCACGAGTTCAAGCAAGGCCAAGGGAGAAGAAGCATAGCCGTGAGCATCCATCATCCATCTCCAACCTTGAAGCTTGCTTTCGAGATTCAAGAGACCACCACATCAATCGTTCATCACCATCCCCATCTCACGGTGTAATCCGATTCTCCTTTGTAACCTTTGCTTTGAATTTCGTTGGTTATGAACTAGTTGACATATGTGTTTGAACAAATATTAATTTCTGGAATTTTTATGATTAATTGAGAATTTTCAGATTCATATTATTGTGATTCGAGAGTTGCTTATGTGGGTTTGTTTAATTAAATTTGCGTTATAGATAACTTTTGTATTTTAATCTTATGTGGTTGCAAACACTTAGGGTTTCGATATAATTGGTGCTAGGTTTAAGAACATGAAATCGACTTTTCGTTTTGTGTAAACTTGAATCAAAGTAGTAAAGGTTTTGTACAAAGATCGAATTTAATTAACGAGGATTGCAATTAGGTGGACTTTTCCATACTAAGTTGTACACTTGAGTTGATAGCCTTTCTCTATGTGTAATGCGTTAAACATGACATGATTGACTAGCTTTCTAGGGTTTGATTGCATGTTTGATAGGATTAATCTAGGTGCTTTCGCTTAGGTTAATTAGCATTGAAAAGTAAAAAATGGGAATTCATTTGCTTTCGAATGTTTCACATGATCAACTCCTTTCTCATGACTTAGATGAACAATATTAGGGTTTGAGTCAATTTTAATCATATGTTTCGATTTTGATCTTTGTTCTCTCATTCCATCTTTGTTTTTATGTTTTTGCATTTTAATTGTTTTCTTTACTTAATTTATTTTCGAAAAACCAAAAACAAAATCCCCCCTTTTTTGTGTACAATGTTTATAGTTGTGAATATCTTTGTGAATATTATACTTTGTTTTAATTTTAATTGTTTAATTGTTTGACAATGACAGGTGTACCCTCAATCCCCGGAATAGAACGATCCCTACTTGCTTATACTACTATGATATTTTTAGGGTTAAATTATGCGCTCCCTAAAGCGACATCAACAACGACTCGACAAAAAACAAGTAAATGACTCTACTTCCCCTAACTGTTGTCTCAGAGATTCCAAACTCATGGCTTTCACGTTAAACACTTAATCAAAATCGCATAGATAATTCCATGGTTAATAAACATGTGACATTCATATGACTAAGCAAGATATGGAGAACTTAAGTTATACAGTGAATGATAGCATGTTTCGAACAAGTCCAATCCAAACTCACAAGGCATACTCTCGATTTTTCTCTCAGAAATGGCTATGCTTAAAAGCTTCACTCTCAAGTATATGCAAGAGAATAAATTGTAAGGCAACAAACAGCTTGCATATTTCATCAATAAAAGCATTTTGTGAAGATTTATTAAAGACCTCATGAAATGACTAAGTGCACAAATGGACCTAAACCATAAGCTCGACTGCGTAACTGACTCCACTAACCAAAGACTGCCCATCTCAAGGATCAAGTTAGCACTTAAAACAGGTTGTAATGGGGCTAAGTTAGGGTTCTCGAAATGAAGATTAAGGATACAAAAATCCTAAGGACATAGCAGAGCACATAAGGACCACCTTATGTCATCATTTTTGTAGACCAAATATCATTGTTTTGGGCCAAACCTTCACTCTAACCAACATGGGAATGGACAAAGGCATAATTTTCAAGTTTGAGCCTTCTACAAATTTGAAAGTCCAAAACCACACTTCAACAATTTCCCAAGAGTTTTCTTTTCAATTTTTCTTCTATTTTGCCGCTTTTCTTTCTTTCTTTTCATTTTCATTTTCTTTCATTTTTTTTTTACGGCAACTTTTTTTTTCTTTTCTTTTTTTCTTGGATTTTCCCCACCCCACACTTGTCTTTCATCGTCACCCCTACATACTATGTCATGCTCTACTAAGTCCCTAAGACAAGGGTAGAGATATCCTGTACTAAGCTCATGGTAGGGTAGTGAGGGTGATGAAACAAAGGTTTTCAACGTAGGCTCAAAGGGTTCATTCTAAGGAGTCCCACGACGGGCACAGTTGGGGACACATGCTTGTTTGGCTATGGTGGTTACCCTAATGCCTTCTATCCTATCCAGGATCAGTGCATATTATGGCATACAAGTTTTGACAGTCACAACAGCCGAGTTCTAGTACTCTCTAGTCCATTAAAATCTATGGCACATGATCATTGGATTTTCAAAGAATGATGAGGTTTTGCAAATACAGCCATGAAATTTTGAATTTATCAATAAGCACTCGAAAAGAAAGTAGTTTAGCTCAACAGCTCACTTAGGGAAAAATGAATCAGACTTCATCCTAGCATGCTTAATGAACCAAGTTACAATCCTATCTCAAATCTTCATACAAGCATTACAATGTCGATTAACCACAGAATTCAATTAAGTCCTATTTCGATTGTGAAAACCTTCAGCCATGAATTCAGAGACATGTTCATCCTAGACGTTAGGGGATCCTAAGACTCAAGCAAACAAAACAAAAAAAAAGACACTAAAAAAAAAAACCATAGAATTTATTTATTTATTTTTTTTTTTAGGGAAGGGTAAAATAAACAAACAATAAACAAAGACACAAGTACAATTCAACCTAAGCAAGTGAAGGGATAGAAATTTCAAACTCTCGTTGATGGCTCCTTCACAGCTTCGGTTGAAATGGGTTGCCTCCCATGCAGCGCTTAATATTTATAGTCTTTCAGCCTGGACTTTTCTCCTTGTTCACATGTGCTCATTCCTTGGGTGCCTCCTGGAGGGGTATCTCTTCCAATGTGTGCTCCACAAAGGACTCACCAGATCAAGTGTTAGTAACATATACAAGGTTAGGAATACAAACATTATGTCTTTCCTACTTTCTAAGTTACTTTACATACTTAGGTACTGGAACAGAGGATCCAATATACCTTAAACATGTCACACAACACGTTTTTTTTTTTTTTTTTTTAGTTTATTATAAACATAGTTAATATCTCAATTGATTCCAAGTTGTAAGTCGAGCCCAATAGAAACCACTACTATTGGTGAGATACAATATAGGGATAGTCGCCCAGACATAAGTTTCTGTCCTTTGTTTCAGAAGGCTGGATGGCCAGATTAAGAGGTAAGTGAGAGGGAGGACTCATTTTAGTGATACTACGGAGGCTACTCCCTCATTGAGGTTTAGGCCCCTATCGGCTACTCCCACATAGTGGTTTAGGCTCAGTCTATAGTATCTCTGAGATCCAATTGAACCCATTACCCAGGGTCTCAACCTAAGACACCATCCGTATGCGCCCCTTACTCAGCTGGGAAATTAACTAATGTGTTAGACCGTTCTCCAAGTGCTAATAAAGGCCGCCCTCAACCTCAAGAGACCTGAGTAAGGTACTAATGAAGGGTTTAGGCCAATATTAACAAAAGGGCCCTTGTCTACTCATACGATTTTACACACTTACAACAATTAAGTATTTAGCTGAATTCATATCCACATACAATTTTACAACAATTAAGTAAATTAATCTAAATGAAACACATACAATTTACAATATGCTTAAAAAAACAACTTCTACAAATTGTACAACAATGATAAAAGACATGCTTAATTTTGTAACACTCATAAAACTTAAACTAAATCACAATTAAAGCTTGGCCTAACCGAAATCGCAATATGTCACCATTCCACAAGTGTAGAACAAAACTTTAGCATGCATTCTATATACAACAAAAGCGATGACACTATAAGTGCAAGGGATTTTAACAATCCCCGGCAACGGCGCCAAAAATTGATGCGGCTGAAATAGCCTCACAATTTAACCCTGCAAAATGTAGTTGTCAGTATAGGATAAGCAGGGATCGTTTAGTCCGGGGATTGTAGGGTACACCTACACAAAAAGGTCAATTAACAAATAAAAGAATAAAATGGGGGGTTTTGAGATTTGGTTTCTAATCTACTTAAAATAAAAAAAACAAAACAAATAAAACTATATACAATGATCGACTTCCCTAACCTAGACCAATATCACTCGGAAATTACTAAGTGTAAAAACAGAAAATCCATTTCAACATGCTACAAAAATGTGCCCATCTTTAATGCCTAGATAAGAGCCCAAATGAAAAGCCTCAGCGGATCAATCCAGTTATCTGATTCGTTCTAATGTAGGCATGGATCGGAAAAGTCCTTACCAAGCCTAATACTACTAATTTTCGAAAACACTCAGCGTAGTTCTCTTAACTAGTAGTATTATCTAACCCTCGAATCAACTCACACGTGCAAATTAACCATTAGACATAGAATTTAACACGTAATTTCCAGAATCGTTTAACCATTGAACATAGTTTTTACCACTTTTTAGAACTAATTACTACTTGTTTAACTCAGCGTCTTAACAAATAACAATTACTCTTGGCAAATTAAGCAAACACACAAGAACTCTCACCGTTATTCTAGCATGCAAACTTATTAACCTAACTCTGAAAATTACCTAAACACGTAAAAGGGCACAAGATTGTAACATGCATCATAAAAGAATTCTCGAAATTAACTCAATAATAAACTGAAAATCTCAAAAATATTAATAAAAATATTCTGAAAATTCCGTGTCTCCAATTACACAACTTGCAAATTGAAACGCACAAAACCGAAATAAAAATTGTAAGTAGAGTCATAGTTACACTTTGAAGCTTTCCTCAGCGGCTTAGCAACACGGTGATGAACTCGTCTCTGCTATGGTGGTGGAGCGTCCTTGACTCAGCGCCTAAGAGCTTTGTAGATTGACGGATGGATGGTGTCACAGTCTTGTAGGTGATGAAAGTTTAAGAAGTGAATTGGGCAGAGTCTTGGAAAAGTTTTTGGCTAGGAAGTGATAGGCAATGAATTATCTTAGCTGGGAAGTGATAGGCAATGAATTATCTTGGCTGGGAAGTGATCTTGGCTGGAAAGTGATCTTGGCTGGGAAGTGATGCAAATTCAGTTCTGGACGTTGCCTATTTATAGGGGAGCATTGGTTGGCTTTCCCAACTGAAACGTCTTCTTTATGGCCTTAACTCCTCTCATAATGGGGCAATTCCTTTAATTTCCAAGCTGAAACATCTTTCTCTTATTTATTTTTCCAGCTGAAACATCTTTTTCTTTTATTCCTCAACTGAAAACGTCTTTTCTCCTTTATTCCCCAACTGAAAACGTCTTTCTCTTATTTATTTTCCAGCTGAAACATCTTTTTCTTTTATTCATCAACTGAAAACATCTTTTCTCCTTTATTTCCCTTCTTCATTGCTTGGTCAAATATCTTAATGCTTTATTTTATGACTCCATCATTGCTGTTTCCAAGAGTTCAACCAGGCAACGTTTCCTACAACAAGCAAGAGAATATCAGAATTTTCTAGAGAAAATAAAGGGAAATTAAAATGTAAAGACCGGAAAAATAGTTGACAGTTAGGAATCCTGATCCAGCTAGGATTTTTCATGAATTTTACTTTTTCCGCCTATTTCACTCCAAACACTCAACAAGACTTTCAAAATGACTTAATGACTCAAAACACTAAACTAAGGGAGAAATAAGGCTAAAATGAGGCACATAATTAATAATATCTTCACACTTTTTTGCTCCTATCAAAACATAGTTAATATCTCAATTGATTCCAAGTTGTAAGTCGAGCCCAATAGAAACCACTACTATTGGTGAGATACGATATAGGGATAGTCGCCCCGACATAAGTCTCTTTCCTTTGTTTCAGAAGGCTGGATGGCCAGATTAAGAGGTAAGTGAGAGGGAGGACTCATTTTAGTGATACTACGGAGGCTACTCCCTCATTGAGGTTTAGGCCCCTATCGGCTACTCCCACATAGTGGTTTACGCTCATTCTATAGTATCTCTGAGATCCAATTGAACCCATCACCCAGGGTCCCAATCTAAGACACCATCCGTATGCGCCCCTTACTCAGCTGAGAAATTAACTTATGTGTTAGACCGTTCTCCAAGTGCTAATAAAGGCCGCCCTCAACCTCAAGAGACCTTAGTAAGGTACTAATGAAGGGTTTAGGCCAATATTAACAAAAGGGCCCTTGTCTGCTCATACGATTTTACACACTTACAACAATTAAGTATTTAACTAAATTCACGACAACATACAATTTACAACAATTAAGTATATTAATCTAAGTGAAACACATACAATTTACAACATGCTTAAAAAGAAATACTCATTCTACAATTTTACAATATACAATTTACAACATGCTAAAAAAAAAAAAACATCTACAAATTGTACAACAATTATAAAAGACATGCTTAATTTCGTAACACTCATAAAACTTAAACTAAATCACAATTGAAGCTTGGCCTAACACAAATTGCAATTTGTCACCATTCCACAAGTGTAGTACAAAAAATTAGCATGCATTCTATATAAAAAACAAAATCGATGACACTTTAAGTGTAAGGGATTTTAACAATCCCCGGCAACGGCGCCAAAAATTGATGCGGCTGAAATAGCCTCACAATTTAACCCTGCAAAATGTAGTTGTTAGTATAGGATAAGCAGGGATCGTTCAGTCCGGGGATTGTAGGGTACACCTACACAAAAAGGTCAATTAACAAATAAAAGAATAAAATGGGGGGTTTTGAATTTTGGTTCCTAATCTACTTAAAATAAAAACAAAACAAATAAACCTATATACAATGATCGACTTCCCTAACCTAGACCAATACCACTCGGAAATTACTAAGTGTAAAAACAGAAAATTCATTTCAACATGCTACAAAAATGTGCCCACCTTAAATGCCTAGATAAGAGCTCAAATGAAAAGCCTCAGCGGATCAATCCATTTATCTGATTCGTTCTAATGTAGGCTTGGATCGGAAAAGTCCTTACCAAGCCTAATACTACTAATTTTCGAAAACACTCAGCGTAATTCTCTTAACTAGTAGTATTATCTAACCCTCGAATCAACTCACACGTGCAAATTAACCATTAGACATAGAATTTAACACGTAATTTCCAGAATCGTTTAACCATTGAACATAGTTTTTACCACTTTTTAGAACTAATTGCTACTTGTTTAACTCAGCGCCTTAACAAATAACAATTACTCTTGGCAAATTAAGAAAACACACAAGAACTCTCACCATTATTCTAGCATGCCAACTTATTAACCTAACTCTGAAAATTACCTAAACACGTAAAAAGGCACAAGATTGTAACATGCATCATAAAAGAATTCTCGAAATTAACTCAATAATAAACTGAAAATCTCAAAAATATTAATAAAAATATTCTGAAAATTCCATGTCTCCAATTACACAACTCGCAAATTGAAACACACAAAACCGAAACAACAATTATAAGTAGTGTCATAGTTACACTTTGAAGCTTTCCTCAGCGGCTTAGCAACAAGGTGATGAACTTGTCTCTACTATGGTGGTGGAGCGTCCTTGACTCAGCGCCTTAGAGCTTTGTAGATTGATGGATGGATGGTGGTCACGGTCTTGTAAGATATGGAGGTTTGAGGAGTGAATTGGGTAGTCTTGGAATGATCTTGGCTGGGAAGTGATAGGCCAAGAAATGATCTTGGCTGGGAAGTGATAGGCCAAGAAATGATGTTGGCTGGGAAGTGATGCAAATTCAGTTCTGGACATTGCCTATTTATAGGGGAGCATTGGTTGGCTTTTCCAGCTGAAACGTCTCCTTTATGGCCTTAAATCCTCTCATAATGGGGCAATTCCTTTAATTTCCGAGCTGAAACGTCTTCCTCTTATTTATTTTTCAGCTGAAACATCTTTCTCTTTTATTCCTCAACTGAAAAACGTCTTTCTCTTATTTATTTTCCAGCTGAAACGTCTTTCTCTTTTATTCCTCAACTGAAAACGTCTTTTCTTCTTTATTTCCCTTCTTCATTGCTTGGTCAAATATCTTAATGCTTTATTTTATGACTCCATCATTGCTGTTTCCAAGAGTTCAACCAGGCAACGTTTCCTACAACAAGTAGGAGAATATCAGAATTTTCTAGAGAAAATAAAGGGAATTAAAATGTTAAAGACCGCAAAAACAGTTGACAGTTAGGAATCCTGATCCAGCTAGGATTTTTCATGAATTTTACTTTTTTCGCCTATTTCACTCCAAACACTCAACAAGACTCTCAAAATGACTTACTGACTCAAGACACTAAACTTAAGGGAGAAACAAAGCTAAAATGGGGCACATATTCAATAATATTGACACACTTTTTGCTCCTATCACATTAGTAGTAAAAGTAAGTAGGGATCGTTCTATTCCGGGGATTGAGGGTACACCTGTCATTGTCAAACAATTAAACAATTAAAATTAAAACAAAGTATAATATTCACAAAGATATTCACAACTATAAACATTGTACACGAAAAGGGGGATTTTGTTTTTGGTTTTTCGAAAATAAAACTAAGTTAACAAAGAATTAAAATGCAAAAACATAAAAATACGAATGGAATGAGAGAACAAAGATCAAAACCGAAACATATGATTAAAATTGACTCAAACCCTAATATTGTTCATCTAAGTCATGAGAAAGGAGTTGATCATGTGAAACATTCGAAAGCAAATGAATTCCCATTTTTTACTTTTCAATGCTAATTAACCTAAGCGAAAGCACCTAGATTAATCCTATCAAACATGCAATCAAACCCTAGAAAGCTAGTCAATCATGTCATGTTTAACGCATTACACATAGAGAAAGGCTATCAACTCAAGTGTACAACTTAGTATGGAAAAGTTCACCTAATTGCAATCCTCGTTAATTAAATTCGATCTTTGTACAAAACCTTTACTACTTTGATTCAAGTTTACACAAAACGAAAAGTCGATTTCATGTTCTTGAACCTAGCACCAATTATATCGAAACCCTAAGTGTTTGCAACCACATAAGATTAAAATACAAAAGTTATCTATAACGCAAATTTAATTAAACAAACCCACATAAGCAACTCTCGAATCACAATAATATGAATCTGAAAATTCTCAATTAATCATAAAAATTCCAGAAATTAATATTTGTTCAAACACATATGTCAACTAGTTCATAACCAACGAAATTCAAAGCAAAGGTTACAAAGGAGAATCGAATTACACCCTGAGATGGAGATGGTGATGAACGATTGATGTGGTGGTCTCTTGAATCTCGAAAGCAAGCTTCAAGGTTGGAGATGGATGATGGATGCTCACGGCTATGCTTCTTCTCCCTTGGCCTTGCTTGAACTCGTGGAGATGACTAGAGGATGGAGAAACTCACGGCTATGCTAAGAAGATTTTCTGATTTTTTTCTAAAGTGTAAATTGTATATGGGAGCGGACCCTCTTCTCAACGTCAAAGAGGTGGGTATATATAGGAGCACGGCTAGGGTTCACAAAGCAATCAGAATTTTCCACATAGCTTCAACCAATGATAATTCGCCAAGTAAGCTTGTGATGTGGTCCAACCAATCATAGAATGCCAAGTAAGCCTTGTGATGTGTTCCAACCAATCAAAATTCTCTAAAATACCTCCCTAATATTTAATTGCCGAATTTCCTTGAAATTATTTTGATTTTCTTCATTAATTTCGGCCAAGAATATCTTAGGAGAGAGTAATTGCCGAAATTCCATAAATAAATTCTGATTTGCTTCTCCAATTTCGGCCACAAATATCCTTGGGAAAGTAATTGCCGAAATTCCATAAATAAATGCTGATTTGCTTCACCATTTTCGGCCAAAAATCACATTTAAATCTTCCAAGAATATCTCTTTGCCCTTAAAAATCTCCCTTGAATTACTCCAATCAAAATCTTCAATTATATTTTCAGATTTTCATGTTGCCTCCTCCTTTTCCTCTTTGTATTTTACGGCAAACACATATATATTCTCCAAAAATATCTCTCATGTGTCACAAACCCTAATTTCCATGGGCCTTTATCCATTTGCCGAAATCCATAACCTCTTGAGAGTTCTTGGGCCTTTGTGCGTCACCTTCAAGCCATGTCATCTTCTAATGTCTTCAAGAAGCTTCTTCCAATGCCATAACACTTCATTTTTCTGCTTTCCTTTCTTGGTTGACTCAAGAGTCTTGTTTTGGCAGGGTTTCCTCTTCTGGACAAGGTTTCCTGGTTGAAACAGGATTTCCTGGTTGAACCAGGAAAACTTCATTTCTTCTTTTCAGCTTATTTATGCAGCCCTTTGTATCTCATTTTGTCTCCTTCCAACATTGGCGAGCTCCTCTTTCCATTTGTGAGTTCATTTCCACTTTTTAGCTCCGAGGTCCTGAAAATAGAAACTAGTAAGAAAAATAGAAACTTTCCTAAAATGAAAAATGGCAACTTTCCTAAACTGAAAATGGAAACTTTCCAAAAATGAAAAATAGAAACTACAAAAATAGAAACTTTCTACAAATAGGAACTTTCCCAATCGAAGAATGGAAACTTTCCTAAACAGAGTTTTATTAAGGAAATAACGCAGAAAATGTAGGGAAATGCAGTTAAAACGTCGCATTAAAATGCTCCTATCACCAACATGAAGACATTAGGCCCTTTTATGATCACCCCTAGGGAAAGTGACGTTTTTACAATGCCTTGCTGGAATTTCTTGAAGTCTCTTCATTTACATATGCTCTGCTAGGTTTTAGGACACTTTGATAAATCCTTACCTTTCGTTTCTTTAAACCTTGAACCTTAGCCCCATTACAACCCTTGAGAAGACCTTCTTGATCCTTAAGATGGGACAGCCCTTGATGTGGAGATGAGTTACAAGAGTTGAACATATGGCTTGGGTCCATCTGTGCAAGTAGTTGGTACCTTTCATGAGATCTTTAAAAGAAAAATATACATGTGCTTTCGTTTCATATAATATGTGATATACTTGCTATCTTTCACATATACTTGAGTGTATAAGCTTTTAAGCATTGCCTTGAATTCTGAGAGAAGAAAGAGTGGATATGCCTTGTGAGGATTGAATCAAACTTGTTTGAAACATGCTTGACAGAACCCATCACCATTGTTACAACCAAGTCCTACTTGTGTATGTGTAAATTATGTGTTTCAATTAACTCTCGAATGCTTAAACATTGACTCTTGGTTAAGTGCTAATCTTGGTGTTGTGAAAGTAAGAGATTGCTGAGACAAAAAGTTGAAGGGCAATAGAATTTTCGTTTGGTTGAGTCTTTAAATTTTCGTTGAGTCTTAGTGTGTGTCTTTGTGTAATTTTGCTAAGGGACTAGCAAAAGCTAAGTGTGGGGGAATTTGATAGGAGCATTTTAATGCGACGTTTTAATTGCAGTTCCCTACATTTTCTGCGTTATTTCCTTAATAAAACTCTGTTTAGGAAAGTTTCCATTCTTCGATTGGGAAAGTTCCTATTTGTAGAAAGTTTCTATTTTGTAGTTTCTATTTTTCATTTTAGGAAAGTTTCTATTTTTCTTACTAGTTTCTATTTTCAGGACCTCGGAGCTAAAAAGTGGAAATGAACTCACAAATGGAAAGAGGAGCTCGCCAATGTTGGAAGGAGACAAAATGAGATACAAAGGGCTGCATAAATAAGCTGAAAAGAAGAAATGAAGTTTTCCTGGTTCAACCAGGAAATCCTGTTTCAACCAGGAAACCTTGTCCAGAAGAGGAAACCCTGCCAAAACAAGACTCTTGAGTCAACCAAGAAGGAAAGCAAAAAAATGAAGTGTCATGGCATTGAAAGAAGCTTCTTGAAGACATTAGAAGATGACATGGCTTGAAGGTGACGCACAAAGGCCCAAGAACTCTCAAGAGGTTATGGATTTCGGCAAATGGATAAAGGCCCATGGAAATTAGGGTTTGTGACACATGCGAGATATTTTTGGAGAATATATATGTGTTTGCCGTAAAATACAAAGAGGAAAGGAGGAGGCAACATGAAAATCTGAAAATATAATTGAAGATTTTGATTGGAATAATTCAAGGGAGATTTTTAAGGGCAAAGAGATATTCTTGGAAGATTTAAATGTGATTTTTGGCCGAAAAAGGTGAAGCAAATCAGCATTTATTTATGGAATTTCGGCAATTACTTTCCCAAGGATATTTGTGGCCGAAATTGGTGAAGCAAATCAGAATTTATTTATGGAATTTCGGCAATTACTCTCTCCTAAGATATTCTTGGCCGAAATTAATGAAGAAAATCAGAAAATCCTTATATAATTTCGGCAAGGATATATATTAAAGGAATTTAGGGAATTAATTTGGAGAGTTTTTGTGATGCCCCAGAAATTCGTATGTTACTTTCCGAGGATTTTCCGGAATTTAAATTGTGGGTATCGGACGTTTTCGTGGCTCGTGGATGGAGCGGAAGTGTTTTGGACGAATTTTTATTCGTAAAGTGTGGAATTAGGGGGGGGTTTCAAGGTTGACTTTTGATACGTTGAGATTCTCCGAAAACTTCCTTCACGAAAGTTGTAGAGCGCGTCGATACGAGTTCGTGGACATGCGGAACGCGAGAATCGGAGTTCGTATGAAGAAGTTATGAGCTTCGGAAAAACTTTCCATTTTGGTATAAAAGGACGAAATTTTCCGGAAATTGCAAAGAAGGCCAGATTTCCAAAAACGGAAACCCAGCCCTCTCCCGAGCTCCCGCGCGGCCTCCACTTCGCCGGCGTCGTTCTCGCTCCTCCGGCCACCGTTTGCTTCGATTCAAGAGTGGGTTTTGCTCGTCTCAATCCCCTCTTGAGGTCTGTGGAAGGATTGAAGGGAGATTCGAGCTGTGGAGGGAGCTACATCGACTGGAAGTGGCCGCTTCAGGGATGAAATCGCCTTGATCGGAGTCGGAGATTCCGGCCACCTTTGCCGATGATTCTTGAGGGCTTTTGGAGCTTGGAGGACGTTGATGCTTCCCACAAGGTGGCTTGCATCGATTCAACTCGTGGAGGTCGAATTTTGGAATTGAAATTCTAGGGTTTCAATCGAGCTGTTTTGTTCTAAGGTAAAATTCGATCGATTGGTTCATAATTGGACTTTGTTGTAGTTATGAAAGTTAAAATTGGGGTTGAGATGAAGAACTTTGGTGTTGGGAGTTTTGTCAAATTCTGACTTTGGTCCGGCGGCTGTGCCGCCACTGTGGTGGTGTTTTCCGGGGGTTTCCGGCCACCTCAGGGATAGTTTCTGTTCCTGAGTTCGATCTACTCGTCGATACGAGCATTTCGATATATTGTTTGTAATTTTTGGAGATCGTATGAGCATGTTGTGATTTTTACGGTTTCGGACCGTTTGATGTTTCGATCCGTGAGGATTCGAGCTTCCGATCGACTTGTGGTTTTGGCATATCGATCGTAGAAATATTCCGGAGACATTGGGTGGTCTCGGATGTGGTTTCGCCTCGATTGGCGTCACTTTGGGGATTTTAGTTCAAAACGGGGGTTTCGGACTTAAATTGTTTGTGGATTGTTGCTAAGTTGAAACCGTATGTGATTAGGTGCTTGACGAGGTATCCTTGGACGGTTGTTTTGTGGTGTGGCTGCCTTGTTCTGTATTGAAGGCGCAGCGGGAGTTTCGAGGTGAGTAATCTCACAAGGTTCATTATGAACAGAATTACCATTATTGTTTTGGCGTTAATTATTTAACTGCAAACTATAGTTGGTATTAGTAGGCATTCCTGAGCGAATGACTACGTATATGTATATTTACGTGAAATATATATATATTCTTGTGGATGATGTGTGATGAATAATATGCATGATGGGTTCATATTATTGTTGAATGAGACTTTTCATAGAAACAATATTGTGGAAAAAGATGTTTTCTATTGTTTGAAAAGCATTGAGTTTGATGTTACATTTTGGAGTCAAGCGTGACTCATTTTAAATGTATTGGTCTTTGTACCAAGGGTCACAGATGGTGAGCAGGGATAGGGAAAGCCGGAATTAGATAGTCGTAACGTTTTTAGGTCAGGTGTGACTTACTTAACGTTGACTTGAGACCAAATGGGGTCTGAAAAGCATGGGTCGCAGATGGTGACCAACGGTTGGTTCTAAGACCAGACGGGGTATGAAAACCAAGAGTCACAGACGGTGATAGGTTGCAGATGGTAACCAATGATTTATCTGTGTTATGAGTCTAGTTACCATAGATGTATTGTGGCATTTCTGAGTGAATGAGTATGTGTGTACATATATATATTATGGGGTATATATATATACATATGTATTCATGTATTGGTTGCATTTCTGAGTGAATGACTATGTGTGTACATATATATATACATACGTATTCATGTATTAGTGGCTTCGTGGTGAATCTGTGTTGATGTGTTGTGTGTCTAGGTTGGACTGATTTGTTGTTGGTACATCATGGGGTTAGTGGGGAGCTATCTGATGCTCATGAGTACGTGTTTCTTTAAACGAGAGTTTCGGGGATTCTTTCTTTTAAATGTCCTGGGAGGACTTGTGAATCATATTATATATGTCACAGATGGTGACTAATGGTTGATCTGAGACCAGATGGGGTCTGAAGATCATATGTCACAGATGGTGATAGGTCGCAGATGGTGACCAATGGTTGATTTCGAGATTGAATGGGGTCTGAAGATCATATGTCACAGATGGTGACAGGTCGCTGATAGTGACCAAGGCAAGAAATAAGGAATCACGCAGTTAGCCGGGCGAGTGGTTACGATAAGCTAGAGCGCTAGTATGTCTGCCATGGTACCTCATGGATCTAAGTAGGTTACTTATGACTCCTGGGTACGTATTTTGTCCAGGTTGGACTAAGAATCATATGCTATTTGTTAGGTTAACGATAGGTATGATTGATGTGCGTGTGTGTTTTATCCAGGTTGGATCAATTAATCATATTTGAATTGTGATGTTAACGATTTATATGATTTTGTCACGGTGTGGCTTTTGTGTTTTCCTTTTTGGGAAAGAGTATTGTTTTGGGAAGCATGGTATGTTTTCCTTATTCTCGAGTCGAAAGGTTTTCCTCGTATTGGCGTGAGTTGTGCGGGCTTTTATCCTGTAAATTGGTGTGAGTCATTTTGAGTTACTCATACGGGCTTGCAAAAGCTTACCGGGTTTGTTGTGTGACAACCCGGTGCACTATTCAAACGGTGTAGGGGTTAGTCTTGCAGGTCAGGGAAATCGTGGCTGAAGCTGAGGTATCTAGTTGGCAGCAGAACTGGTAGGAAGCAAATTTGATCTGGCTTTGCCATTGTTATGACTTCCGCTTTGTAGTGAACTCTGAGGAGTATTTACGTTTTATTTTGTGATGGCAATTTAATTCGTAAACTTATGTAATATATAACTCTGTTGAGCGAGTGTATATTAATTTGGATTGGTTCAGTGCATCAGTATGTACTTGTTTTAAGGGAAAGATGTTCCAGGTATTTGTATTGATGACTGAACGTTCACGCATATATAATTATGGGGTTATATATATCGATTTTTATTTGTGTAAAAATCAGGGGCGTGACAGTTTTGATTGGTTAGATGACACACCAAGGCTTACTTGGCATTCTACGATTGGTTGGACCACATCACAAGGCTTACTTGGCATCATACCATTGGTTGAAGTGATGTGGAAATTTCTGATTGCTTGGAGAACCCTAGCCGTGCCCCTATATATTCTCCCCTTTTCTCAACGTCAAAGGGTTCCTCTCCCCCATACAATTTACACTTTAGAAAAAAATCAGAAAATCTTCTTAGCATAGCCGTGAGTTTCTCCATCCTCTAGTCATCTCCACGAGTTCAAGCAAGGCCAAGGGAGAAGAAGCACAGCCGTGAGCATCCATCATCCATCTCCAACCTTGAAGCTTGCTTTCGAGATTCAAGAGACCACCACATCAATCGTTCATCACCATCTCCATCTCACGGTGTAATCCGATTCTCCTTTGTAACCTTTGCTTTGAATTTCGTTGGTTATGAACTAGTTGACATATGTGTTTGAACAATTGTTAAATTCTGGAATTTTATGATTAATTGAGAATTTTCAGATTCATATTATTGTTCTTCGAGAGTTGCTTATGTGGGTTTGTTTAATTAAATTTGCGTTATAGATAACTTTTGTATTTTAATCTTATGTGGTTGCAAACACTTAGGGTTTCGATATAATTGGTGCTAGGTTTAAGAACATGAAATCGACTTTTCGTTTTGTGTAAACTTGAATCAAAGTAGTAAAGGTTTTGTACAAAGATCGAATTTAATTAACGAGGATTGCAATTAGGTGGACTTTTCCATACTAAGTTGTACACTTGGCTTGATAGCCTTTCTCTATGTGTAATGCGTTAAACATGACATGATTGACTAGCTTTCTAGGGTTTGATTGCATGTTTGATTGGATTAATCTAGGTGCTTTCGCTTAGGTTAATTAGCATTGAAAAGTAAAAAATGGGAATTCATTTGCTTTCGAATGTTTCACATGATCAACTCCTTTCTCATGACTTAGATGAACAATATTAGGGTTTGAATCAATTTTAATCATAAGTTTCGGTTTTGATCTTTGTTCTCTCATTCCATCTTTGTATTTTTATGTTTTTGCATTTTAATTGTTTTGTTAACTTAGTTTTATTTTCGAAAAACCAAAAACAAAATCCCCCCTTTTCGTAAATATGTATATATTTTGTTATATCTTTGTAAATATTATACTTTGTTTTAATTTTAATTGTTTAATTGTTTGACAATGACAGGTGCACCCTCAATCCCCGGAATAGAACGATCCCTATTTATTACGTACTACTAATGACATTTCAGGGTTAAATTATGCGCTTGCTTTCGAGTGCATCAATTTTTGGCGCCGTTGCCGGGGATTGAAAAATCACTTGTTAAATATGTGAATATTTGTTTTGTTTATATGTTGTGTTCGAAAAAAAAAAAAATCAGAAAAAATCAGAAAATGGGATTTACACTTTAGAAAAAATCAGAAAATCTTCTTAGCATAGCCGTGAGTTTCTCCATCCTCTAGTCATCTCCACGAGTTCAAGCAAGGCCAAGGGAGAAGAAGCATAGCCGTGAGCATCCATCATCCATCTCCAACCTTGAAGCTTGCTTTTGAGATTCAAGAGACCACCACATCATTCGTTCATCACCATCCCCATCTCACGGTGTAATCCGATTCTCCTTTGTAACCTTTGCTTTGAATTTCGTTGGTTATGAACTAGTTGACATATGTGTTTGAACAAATATTAATTTCTGGAATTTTATGATTAATTGAGAATTTTCAGATTCATATATTGTGATTCGAGAGTTGCTTATGTGAGTTTGTTTAATTAAATTTGCGTTATAGATAACTTTTGTATTTTAATCTTATGTGGTTGCAAACACTTAGGGTTTTGATATGAATGATGCTAGGTTTAAGAGCATGAAATCGACTTTTCGTTTTGTGTAAACTTGAATCAAAGTAGTAAAGGTTTTGTACAAAGATCGAATTTAATTAAAGAGAATTGCAATTAGGTGGACTTTTCCATACTAAGTTGTACACTTGAGTTGATAGCCTTTCTCTATGTGTAATGCGTTAAACATGACATGATTGACTAGCTTTCTAGGGTTTGATTGCATGTTTGATAGGATTAATCAAACCCTGTAGGTGCTTTCGCTTAGGTTAATTAGCATTGAAAAGTAAAAAATGGGAATTCATTTGCTTTCGAATGTTTCACATAATCAACTCCTTTCTCATGACTTAGATGAACAATATTAGGGTTTGAGTCAATTTTAATCATATGTTTCGATTTTGATCTTTGTTCTCTCATTCCATTTGTATTTTTATGTTTTTGCATTTTAATTGTTTTGTTAACTTAGTTTTATTTTCAAAAAACCAAAAACAAAATCCCGCCTTTTTCGTGTACAATGTTTATACTTGTGAATATCTTTGTGAATATTATACTTAGTTTTAATTTTAATTGTTTAATTGTTTGACAATGACAGGTGTACCCTCAATCCCCGGAATAGAACGATCCCTATTTATTACGTACTACTAATGACATTTCAGGGTTAAATTGAGTTGATAGCCTTTCTTTATGCGTAATGCGTTAAACATGACATGATTGACTAGCTTTCTAGGGTTTGATTGCATGTTTGATAGGATTAATCTAGGTGCTTTCGCTTAGGTTAATTAGCATTGAAAAGTAAAAAATGGGAATTCATTTGCTTTCGAATGTTTCACAAGATCAACTCCTTTCTCATGACTTAGATGAACAATATTAGGGTTTGAATCAATTTTAATCATATGTTTCGATTTTGATCTTTGTTCTCTCATTCCATTCGTATTTTTATGTTTTTGCATTTTAATTGTTTTGTTAACTTAGTTTTATTTTCAAAAAACCAAAAACAAAATCCCCCTTTTCGTGTACAATGTTTATAGTTGTGAATATCTTTGTGAATATTATACTTTGTTTTAATTTTAATTGTTTAATTGTTTGACAATGACAGGTGTACCCTCAATCCTCGGAATAGAACGATCCCTATTTGCTTATACTACTAACGATATTTTTAGGGTTGAATTATGCACTTGTTTTTAGCTGCATCATCGGATTACACCGTGAGATGGAGATGGTGATGA
Source organism: Rosa chinensis (assembly GCF_002994745.2). Lineage (NCBI taxonomy): Eukaryota > Viridiplantae > Streptophyta > Magnoliopsida > Rosales > Rosaceae > Rosa > Rosa chinensis. The sequence continues at coordinate 40,508,869 of NC_037094.1, read as the reverse complement.
ACGATTGATGTGGTGGTCTCTTGAATCTCGAAAGCAAGCTTCAAGGTTGGAGATGGATGATGGATGCTCACGGCTATGCTTCTTCTCCCTTGGCCTTGCTTGAACTCATGGTGATGACTAGAGGATGGAGAAAGGAGAGGAAAACCTCACGGCAACAAGAGCAAAATTTCTGATTTTTCTAAAGTGTAAATTGTAAAAGAAGAGGACCCCTGACGTTGAGAAAGGGAGAGTTTATATAGGGGACGGCCAACTTGTTCTCCAAGCCGTGTAAACCTCATGGAATTAATCTGAAAATTCCACATAATTTCCTCCAATAATATCTTGCCAAATAAGCCCTATGAGGTGGTCCAACCAATCACAAAATTCCATTTAATTCCCTAATAATCTTGGCCGAAATACCATGGATATATTCTGATTTTATACTTTAAATTCGGCCAAAACTCCTTTAGGGAATATAGGAATGTATCTAGACTTCTTTTGAGCTTTTCTTGGTCTCCACCTTTTTCTCTTTCCTTTTATTTTTCCCTTGAATCTCTCTTGGCGTCAATCACCCTAGGGTTTCTTGATTTTTACGTTGATTACCTCTTTATCTCTCTCCCTTTGCACGGCAAACACATAAAATTACACCTCTAAGAATATTTCTTTCCATAAAAATCTCCCAAGAAAATCTCCAAGACATATCCTTCCTTGCATGGCGTCAATCACCTTTATCTTGATTGATTTTGACGCCACTTCCTTGTTTATCTCTTAGGATTTCACGGCAAACTCTTCTTAGGGTTTCATCCATTGCGTCACAACCCTAATTCCATGGGCTTTGTGGGCTTTTGATCCATTTTGCCGAAAATCCAATAAGTCTTGAGAGTTCTTGGGCCTCCATGCGCCACCTTCATGCCATGTCATCATTTAGAGTCTTCAAGAAGCTTCTCTCATGCCATGTCACTTCATTAATTCGATCTCCACTCTTGGTTGGCTCAAGAGTCTTGTTTTGGCACACTTTTCTTTTCTGGACAGGGTTTCCTGGTTGGACCAGGAAAGCTTTATTTCTTCATTTCTGCTCATTTGTGCTTCCCTTTGTCCTTCATCTTGTCTCCCTCCAACGTTGACTAGCTTCTCTCTTCATTTGTGAGCTCATTTCAGATCATTTGTGACAAGGACCTGAAAATAGAAACTGTTAGTGAAAAATAGAAACTTTCCTAAAATGCAAAATGGCAACTTTCCTAAACTGAAAATGGGAAACTTTCTAAAAATGAAAAATAGAAACTACAAAAATGGAAACTTTGTACAAATAGGAACTTTCCCAATTGAAGAATGGAAACTTTCCTAAACAGAGTTTTACTAAGGAAATGACGCAAGAAATGTAGGAAAAAGCAAGTAAAACGTCGCATTAAAATGCTCCTATCAGATTCCCCCACACTTAGCTTTTGCTAGTCCCTTAGCAAAATCACACAAAGACACACACTAAGACTCAACGAAAATTTAAAGACTCAACCAAATGAAACTGCTATTGCCCTTCAACTTTTTGTTTCAGCAATCTCTTACTTTCACAACACCAAGATTAGCACTTAACCAAGAGTCAATGTTTAAGCATTCGAGAGTTAATTGAAACACATAATTTACACATTAACTAGTAGGACTTGGTTGGAACAATGGTGATGGTTTCTGTTAAGCATGTTTCAAACAAGTTTGATTCAAATCCTCACAAGGTATATCCACTCTTTCTTCTCTGAGAATTCAAGGCAATGCTTAAAAGCTTATACACTCAAGTATATGTGAAAGATAGCAAGTGTATCACATAATGTAAGAAACTAAAGCACAAGTATAAATTTTTTCTTTTAAAGATCTCATGAAGGATACCAACTACTTGCACAGATGGACCCAAGCCATAGGTTCAACTCTTGTAACTCATCTCCACATCAAGGGCTGTCCCATCTTAAGGATCAAGAAGGTCTTATCAAAGGTTGTAATGGGGCCAAGGTTAAAAGAAACGAAAGGTAAGGATTTATCAAAGTGTAAATGTAAATGTAAAGACTTCTAGAAATCCACCAAGTATGCAAAAACGTCACTATCCCATGGGGGCGTTATAAAGGGGCCTAATGTCTTCATGTTAGGCCCAAACTTCACTCTAAACTTCCCTTGGTCACTAATGAGTTGGACAAAGGCCAAATTTTTCTGTAATGGGCCTTCAATTTAAAGCAAACTCCAAACTCACCAAGTATGGGGGACTAAAATCCATAAACTTTTTTTTATTTTTTTATTTTCTAGCCGTACACGTTTTCTTTTTCACTTTCTTTTTCTCGGCTTTTTCACACATTTTTCTTTCATGGACAAGTCTACCCCCACACTTGAGCTTTCACCTCTTCTTATTCTTCATTATTGACGCTAAAAATCTTCAAGTAAAGTCTCAGTTTAGCTCCACTAAGTTCTTAGAACAAAGGGTAGGGTTATAGCTATACTAAGGCTTAGGTTAAAGATTTTTAAGGGTGATGAAAGAAAAGGCTTAACGTAGGCTCAAAGGGGTTTATCTAGGGGAGTCCCACGACGGGCACAAATAGGGACACAGGTTTATATGGCTATGGTGGTAATTCCTAGGTTGCCTCTATCCCTTCCAGAATCAGGGCCATGTATTGATATAACGTCTCAACAAGCACAAGAGCGAATTCTAGCATTCTCTAGTCCATCAAACTTAATCTATGGCAAGTAGTCCATCAAATGAAAGAATAATGAGATCATCAAACATCGCCAAGAAAATAAGAATATATTTTTCGATTCACTCCAAGAAAAAAAAAACATGGGCTCAATTATCTCACATAGGCTTTATATGAATCAAAACTCATCTTAACATGCTCATATTCTGTACCAAAGTTTCGAAATCCATATCCACTACAAGGCACATATTTTTCATATATCTCAATTAACCAAAGAATACCATGTTAAAATCATCTCAATGTTTGTGATCCTCTTTTAGCCATAATTTCAGAGATATAGAATCATCCTAGACAGTTGAAGGGGCATCCTATGACTCAAAACAAAAACAAAAGCAACGAAAATTTTTAAACTTTTGACATTTTTCAATTTTTTAGTATTTTTCAATATATTTACTTTGTATTTTTCAATATATGACTCAAGATAAAAGTATAAATCTCTTCCCCCACACTTAAATATTGCATTGTCCTCAATGTAATCAAGAATAAGCATGCAATCAAACACTTAAGTATATAGAGATGGAATTTACGAAAATAAAGTTCAAAGAAAAACAAAAGGCATAAAATAAAGAAGTAGGGAGGAAAAAGAGCAAATCTGCGTTGAAGGCTCCTCCACAGCTACTTCTGAATTGGGTTGCCTCCCAAGCAGCGCTTAATGTTTATAGTCTTTCAGCCTAGACTTGTACCTCCATTTAATCCTCAGGGTTTGGAACGTTTTAGAGGGGTACATCCTCCACTATGCCTCATAGTAAGGTTTCAAGCGATGGCCATTCACTTTGAACTCGTTACCTGTTTGTTCATTCTTTATCTGCACAGCTCCATGGGAGAACACATTAGTGATAACAAAAGGCCCAATCCAACGAGAACGAAGTTTACCTGGGAAGAGTTTGAGACGAGAATGGAAGAGAAGAACTTTTTGGCCCACAACAAAAGTCTTCCTTCGAATCATTTTATCGTGGAATGCCTTAGTCTTGTCCTTGTAAATCTTAGCACTTTCGAAGGCATCATTCCTAATCTCCTCTAACTCTTGCAATTGCAACTTCCTATGAAGCCCAGCTGCATCAATATCCATGTTGAACTGCTTCACAGCCCACCAAGCTTTGTGCTCTAACTCCACAGGTAAATGTCAAGGTTTGCCATAGACAATTCGATATGGTGACATACCTATGGGAGTTTTGTATGCAGTTCTGTAAGCCCACAAAGCATCCTCTAAACGCAAGGACCAGTATTTCCTGTTAGGGTTCACAGTCTTCTCCAATATCCCCTTAATCTGACGGTTAGAGACCTCAGCCTACCCACTAGTTTGGGGGTGATAAGGTGTAGAAACCTTATGTGTCACATCATATCTCTTCAAGAGAGCCTCAATCGTCCGATTGCAAAAGTGGGATCCACCATCACTAATGAGAACTCTAGGCATTCCGAACCTGCTAAAGATGTTAGACTTGATAAAATCTGCAACAACCTTAGAGTCATTAGTTTTAGTGGCCTTTGCTTCCACCCATTTGGAAACATAGTCCACTGCAAGTAAGATATAGAGAAACCCAAAAGATGAAGGGAAAGGTCCCATGAAATCTACACCCCAGACATCAAATATTTCAATAGTTATGATATTAGACAAAGGCATTTGATCTCTAGGACCTAGATTTCCTGTTCTTTGGCATTTATCACAAGTTAAACAATAGGCATGTGCATCCCTGAATAATGTTGGCCAATAGAACCCAGACTCTAGCACCTTAAATGCAGTCTTCTTAGACCCAAAGTGACCCCCACATGCTTTAGAATGGCAAAAAGAAAGTATGGCATTATGTTCATGTTCAGGCACACATCTCCTAATCAGTTGATCAGAGCAATATTTCCAAAGATAAGGTTCATCCCAAACATATTGCTTAATAGTTTTCTTAAGCCTATCTTTATGAGCACGTGACATGGTATCAGGAATCTTTCTAGAAACAATATAATTCACAATATCTGCATACCATGGTTCACTTACCTGAAGTCCAAAGAGTTGCTCATCTGGAAACGTCTCCACTAGAGGGAGAAGGTCTTCTGCATGGATCAAACGACTCAAGTGGTCAGCTACCACATTCTCACTACCCTTCTTGTCCTTGATCTCCAAATCAAATTCTTGTAGGAGTAGGACCCATCTGATCAGCCTTGGTTTCGCCTCTTTCTTGGTCATCAAGTACTTAAGAGCTGCATGGTCAGTATAGATAATGACTTTAGTACCAAGTAAATAAGAACGAAAATTTTCAAGTGCAAATACCACTGCAAGTAACTCTTTCTCTGTAGTAGAGTAGTTCATTTGTGCATCATTCAGAGTTCTTGAGGCATAGTAGATGGCATAAGGGCATTTGTCCTTTCTTTGCCCTAAAACAGCTCCAACTGCGAAGTCAGAAGCATCACACATTAGTTCAAAGGGCAATGACCAATCTGGAGGTAACATGATTGGGGCAGACGTCAACATCTCCTTAAGCTTGTCAAAAGCTTCTTGACATTCCTTGTCAAAGTGAAACGTCACATCCTTCTGGAGTAGTTGGCATAAAGGTCTCGAAATCTTGAAGAAGTCCTTGATAAACCTCCTATAAAAACCTGCATGGCCAAGGAAAGAACGAATCTCTCTCACAGAAGTGGGAGAGGGTAAGTAACGCACAATATCCACCTTGGCTTTATCAACCTCTATACCCCTAGCAGAGACTATGTCCTAGAACTATTCCTCATTTAACCATAAAATGTCATTTTTCCCAGTTTAAGATAAGGTTAGTGTCCATGCAACATTTCAAAATTATCTCCAGATTATTAAGACAATCATCAAAATTCTTTCCAAAAACTGAAAAGTCATCCATGAATACCTCTATGATTTTCTCAATATAATCTGAAAAGATACTTACCATACACCTCTGAAAGGTACCTGGAGCTTTGCAAAGTCCAAAGGGCATACGTCGATAGGCAAACATCCCAAAAGGGCAAGTGAAGGTTGTCTTCTCTTGATCTTCATTGGCTATGGCAATTTGATTGTAGCCTGAGTAGCCATCTAAGAAGCAGTAATAATCATGTCCAACTAGGCGCTCAAGCATTTGATCAATGAATGGAAGAGGAAAGTGATCTTTCCTTGTGGTTGCGTTAAGCCTCCTATAGTCAATGCACACTCTGTGGCCTGTGACTGTCCTTTGGGGTACCAGTTCGTTCTCAGCATTCTTTACCACAGTTACCCCAGATTTCTTGGGCACAACCTGAACTGGGGAGACCCACTTGGAGTCTGAAATGGGGTAGATCACCCCACAATCAAGGAGCTTGATAACCTCCTTCTTCACAACTTCCATCATTGGAGGGTTGAGACGACGTTGAGCCTCTCTAGTGGGTTTAGACCCCTCCTCCAGAAGTATCCTATGGACGCAAGTTGTAGGGCTTATCCCCTTGATGTCCGCCAATGTCCATCCTATGGCGGTCTTGTGTTGCTTCAGCATTTCCACCAACTTCTCTTCTTGTGGAGTCGTAAGTGCAGAGGACACGATCACTGGTAAGGTTTCCTTGTCCCCTAAGTAGACATACTTCAAATGGTCTGGAAGAAGTTTTAGCTCAAGTTCTGGGGCCTGGACCACTGAAGGTAAAGTCTTGTTAGCAGATAACTGAATGGACAAGGGAGAAGTAGACTTACCTATATAGGGTGATGCCTCTAGGAAGGAGACGTTTGCAATGATCTTTCCTTCACAAGTGTCCTGCAAATCATCCTCTGACATAGTGACGCCACCTTTTGTGTACCCTACCCCTTGTGCAAGTGTCGTGGCTAGGGTATCCTCATTCATGACATCAAACATTTTCTGTGCAAGATCATCTAAAATGTCAATAGAATAACAATCACTTACATCAAGAGGATATCTCATGGCTTAAAAAATGTTGAAGCCTATAACGTCACCATCAAACTCCATTGTGAGAGAGCCTGCATATACATCTATCTTTGTCCTAGCTGTCCTTAAGAAAGGACGTCCCAAAAGTAATGGAGTTGAACTCACAGGAGAGTCCTCCATTTCTAACACATAGAAGTCAGCTGGAAAAATAAGATGGTTAACCTGCACAAGCACATCTTCCAACAAACCTCTAGGGTATGCATTGGACCTGTCAGCTAACTGAATGATAACATTATCAGATTTTAGCTCTCCTAGACCTAGGGTTTCATAAACAGAGTAGGGCATAACATTAACAGATGCTCCTAGGTCTAGCATGGCATTTTTAAAGTTCGAGTTACCAATAGTGCAAGGAATAGTAAAACTTCCAGGATCCTTACACTTGGGAGGAATTTTCCTCTGAATCAAGGCCGAGACGTTCTCACTTTCCTTTACCACCTCCTTTTCTCGGTTTTTCCTCCTAGTGGTGCAAAGTTCTTTTAGGAACTTGGCATACTTGGGAACTTGCTTGATGGCCTCTAGGAGGGGTAAGTTCACTTGTACCTTCTTGAAAGTTTCCAAGATTGCTAGGTCACTTTCGTCCTTCTTTGATTGGGCAAACCTGCGTGGAAAGGGCATGCAAGAAGAAGAAGGGTTAGCAATAATCGAATTTGATAAGTTAGAATTAGTACCTTTAATTTCCGGTTTTGCCTTTAATGGTGAGGACGCCTTGGTTTCTTCTTTGGACGTTGCAGGGTCCTTCTCAATACCCAACTTGGTGGGTTCTTGGTCTTCCTCAATCTCTATGCTCACTTGGGCCTTCTTGGGTTGCTTGGTTTGATCCACAAATGGTCTTCCACTCCTTGTAGTAACAACTGATGCATTCTCCACATTACCCTTAGGGTTAGGTATTGTGACACTAGGAAGCTTCCCAGTCTCATGAATCTTGCTCATGAAGTCCACAACTTGGCTCATCTGCTTCTTAAGATCTGCAATATCCTTAGTGTGGGTCTGTTGTTCTTGAATCAAAGCTTGTGTAGAGTTTGTCAAGGCTTGGGTAGAACTAGTCAAGGCTTCCAACGTTTTGTCATAGTGAGACATTGAAGGTCCTGAGTTCTGTGGGGGAGGCATGTAAGGCCTTTGAAAGGAAGGTCCTTGAAATGAAGGCCCTTGAGGACGTTGGAAGTTCCCACCAAGAGGATTCTGAACGTTTTCATTGTTGGTCCACTTGAAGTTGGGATGGTCCCTCCATCCTGGGTTGTAAGTATTTGAATAAGGGTCATGCCTAGGACGTTGAGGTCCTCCCTGATAGCCTCCTTGATATCCTCCAATAGAATTTGCAGATTCCCATCCTCCATTGTCATTAAGTTGAGGGCACTGATCTGTAACATGCCCTTGCATAGAGCATACCCCACAAGCGATTGTTGCACTTGGTCCCTTGGAACTTATCACTTGGTTCATGAGGAGAGTAAGCTTATTCAGTTGGTCTTCAATGGCAGTATTCTTGCTCATCTCATGCACCCTACGAGTAGAGTGTCCTACCCCCTCATATTGTTGGGTGTTTAGGGCACGATTAGCTATAAGTTCCTTCCCAGCCACAGGTGACTTGTCCACAAAAGCTCCTCCAGCTGCAGCATCAAGCATTTGCCTTTCTAAGGGTAGTAGTCCTTCATAAAAACATGTAAGTAGGGTCTCATCCTTCATCTGATGTTGAGGACATTGTGCAAGTAAGGAATTGAACCTCTCATAGTAGGCAGAATAGGACTCGTCTTGAGCTTGCTCGATTCCACTGAGCTTCTTTCTAAGTGATATGACCTTCCAAGCTGGGAAGTACTTTTCCAAGAAGGCCTTCATCATTGTGTCCCATGATGTGATACGTCCTGCAGGAAGCTCATAAAGCCAATCTTTGGCTCTGTCAGCGAGAGAGAATGGAAATGCCCTCATCTTAAGAATGTTCTCATCTACTCCTTGTGGTTGCATGTTTGCACACACAGACTGGAATTCCCGGATATGCTTGTTCGCGTCTTCCATATTAAGGCCATGGAAAATAGGGAGCTTGTGCAACAATCCACTCTTAAGCTCAAACTCTGCCTGTCTTCCTGCTGCAGGGGCAGGGTATACTATGCCTGTAGGGGGTCCTCTTGGAATCACTGATGAGGAAAGTTCCCTAATGGACTGATTCGCATTTCCACCCATATCTTCTTCTTCTTCAGGAGGTGGTGAAAGTGGAAGGGGTGGTGTAAGTAATGGTGGAGATGAAGTTGATGTAGGTGATGTGGATTCCTCCGAAGGAAACAGCCTCCTCCCTTGATTGTTAACTGTGTACTCCTTGTAGGTCGAAGGGGAGGGGCTGTTGTACTCAAGAAGTGAAGGTTTCTTCAAACGAGCGAGCCTTGCTTCAATTTCTTTTATTGTAGAGGGTCTAGAAGGCTCGGTCATTCATAGAAATCCTGAACATCATTAAAAATTAGAAAAGTTAGTAAATTACATAGTGAAGCAAATACAAGTTAATGATTTATACATAAACGTTACTATTCATGAGTCACTATTCACAAATTATACAAGTACAAATTACAAAGTATAAAATACAAAATATCCACAAACTTCACAAATATATTACATGAGACGTTTATACAAGTATAAAATGTACAAAACAACACCAATTTACATGTGGAGGTTATGTTCAAGTGTATTATTATCTTTACAAATAAAGTTAATATCTCAGTTGATTACAAGTTGTAAGTCGAGCCCAATAGAAACCACTACTATTGGTGAGATACGATCTAGGGATAGTCGCCTAGACATAAGTCGCTTTCCTTTGTTTCAGAAGGCTAGATGGCCAGATTAAGAGGTAAGTGAGAGGGAGGACTCATTTTGGTGACACTACAGAGGCTATTCCCTCATTGAGATTTAGGCCCCTATTGGCTACTCCCACATTGTGGTTTACGCACGGTCTATAGTGTCTCTGAGATCCAATTTGAACCCATCACCCAGGTTCTCAACCTAAGACACCATCTATATGCCCCTTACTCAGCTTGGAAAGAACTCCTGTGTTAGACAGTTCTCCAAATGCTAATCAAGAATTTAATGATATTTACAATTAATTCTTTTCTTTTCGTTTGTTTAACAAGATTAGACACATTTTACAAAAACTTTCAAACAAGGTTACAAACAAACGTCACATTTTGTACACACTCTTTTTTTTTTTTTTTCTCTTTTTTTTTTTTTTTTTTTTTTTCGAACTTAAGTACAAATATTTCTATTCTTTCCTTTTCTTTACAATTATTTTCAACACTTAGGTACGGGAACAGGGAGTCTCGATGTGCAATGGGACTGAAACAGCTACCCTTTTCAAGACTATGTTTAATCCAATATACCTTAGTGAATCACAATATTTTCTTTTGTTATAAATACCATTGATTTCGAATTAAATTCCAAGTGGTAAATCAAGAGGACGTGGGGCCCAAGTATAGTGGTCTAGACACCAAGTCCCTCCTACATCCTTTGGGCAACCTTACTGAAATGGCCAGGTAGGGGAGGGCGACCACGAGAGGTAGAATCCATTTTGGCATGAGCTACTCCCACATTGTGGTTTAGGCCCATTTGTAAGCACTTCTGGATTCAAGAACCAGTCATGAGCGTTGTCCCCTTCCTAGACACCATCCCACATAGGCTATACTTACTTGGATGAAAAAGATTCTAAGTGTGAAGACAGTTCAATGAATGTTAATAAAGGCCGCCCTCAACCCTAAGGGACCTGGACTAGGTGCCAATAAGGGGTTTAGGCCAATATTAATAAACACGACTTCACCTATTCCTTCTTTAATTTACAACTCACAATAAAAATTCGTATTCAATAATATAAATAACAACCTAAGTAATTAATTAACTAATTAACTAATTAACTAACAATTAAGAGAATTACAAACAATTAACAAGAGATTTTTTTTTTTTTTATTTCGAACACAACATATGAACAAAATAAAGATTCACATATTTAGCAAGTGATTTTTCAATCCCCGGCAACGGCGCCAAAAATTGATGCGCCCTTAGCAAGCGCATAATTTAACCCTGAAAATATCGTTAGTAGTATAAGCAAATAGGGATCGTTCTATTCCTGGGATTGAGGGTACACCTGTCATTGGCAAACAATTAAACCATTAAAATTAAAACAAAGTATAATATTCACAAAGATATTCACAAGTATAAACATTATTTACGAAAAAGGGGGGGTTTTGTTTTTGGATTTTGAAAATAATTTAAGTAAACAAAAGAATTAAAATGCAAAAACATAAATACAAAGATGGAATGAGAGAACAAAGATCAAAACCGAAACATATGATTAAAATTGATTCAAACCCTAATATTGTTCATCTAAGTCATGAGAAAGGAGTTGATCATGTGAAACATTCGAAAGCAAATGATTTCCCATTTTTTACTTTTCAATGCTAATTAACCTAAGCGAAAGCACCTAGATTAATCCTATCAAACATGCAATCAAACCCTAGAAAGCTAGTCAATCATGTCATGTTTAACGCATTACGCATAAAGAAAGGCTATCAACTCAAGTGTACAACTTAGTTATGGAAAAGTCCACCTAATTGCAATCCTCTTTAATTAAATTCGATCTTTGTCCAAAACCTTTACTACTTTGATTCAAGTTTACACAAAACGAAAAGTTGATTTCATGTTCTTAAACCTAGCAACAATTATGCATAAACCCTATAAGTGTCGACCCAAATAAGATTAATACACAAAGGATATCTATAACGCAAATTTAATTAAACAAACTCACATAAGCAACTCTCGAATTACAATATATGAATCTGAAAATTCTCAATTAATCATAAAATTCCAGAATTTAACAATTGTTCAAACACATATGTCAACTAGAACAAAACCAACGAAATTCAAAGCAAAGGTTACAAAGGAGAATCGGATTACACCGTGAGATGGAGATGGTGATGAACGATTGATGTGGTGGTCTCTTGAATCTCGAAAGCAAGCTTCAAGGTTGGAGATGGATGATGGATGCTCATGGCTATGCTTCTTCTCCCTTGGCCTTGGTTGAACTCGTGGTGATGACTAGAGGATGGAGAAAGGAGAGGAAAACCTCACGGCAACAAGAGCAAAATTTCTGATTTTTCTAAAGTGTAAATTGTAAAAGAAGAGGACCCCTGACGTTGAGAAAGGGAGAGTTTATATAGGGGACGGCCAACTTGGTCTCCAAGCCATGTAAACCTCATGGAATTAATCTGAAAATTCCACATAATTTCCTCCAATAATATCTTGCCAAATAAGCCCTATGAGGTGGTCCAACCAATCACAAAATTCCATTTAATTCCCTAATAATCTTGGCCGAAATACCATGGATATATTCTGATTTTATACTTTAAATTCGGCCAAAACTCCTTTAGGGAATATAGGAATGTATCTAGACTTCTTTTGAGCTTTTCTTGGTCTCCACCTTTTTCTCTTTCTTTTTATTTCTCCCTTGAATCTCTCTTGGCATCAATCACCCTAGGGTTTCTTGATTTTCACGTTGATTACCTCTTTATCTCTCTCCCTTTGCACGGCAAACACATAAAATTACACCTCCAAGAATATTTCTTTCCATAAAAATCTCCCAAGAAAATCTCCAAGACATATCCTTCCTTGCATGGCGTCAATCACCTTTATCTTGATTGATTTTGACGCCACTTCCTTGTTTATCTCTTAGGATTTCACGGCAAACTCTTCTTAGGGTTTCATCCATTGCGTCACAACCCTAATTCCATGGGCTTTGTGGGCTTTTGATCCATTTTGCCGAAAATCCAATAAGTCTTGAGAGTTCTTGGGCCTCCATGCACCACCTTCATGCCATGTTGATAGGAGCATTTTAATGCGACGTTTTAACTGCATTTCCCTACATTTTCTGCGTTATTTCCTTAATAAAACTCTGTTTAGGAAAGTTTCCATTCTTTGATTGGGAAAGTTCCTCTTTGTAGAAAGTTTCTATTTTTGTAGTTTCTATTTATCATTTTTAGTAAGTTTCCATTTTCGGTAGTTTCTATTTTTCATTTTTAGAAAGTTTCCCATTTTCAGTTTAGGAAAGTTGCCATTTTTCATTTTTAGGAAAGTTTCTATTTTTCTTACTAGTTTCTATTTTCAGGACCTCCGAGCTAGAAAGTGGAAATGAACTCATAAATGGAAAGAGGAGCTTGCGAACTACAAGGGGAGCAAAGATGAAGAACAATGAGCCACAGAAATGAGCAGAAATGAAGAGAAGAAGTTTTCCTAGTCCAACCAGGAAACCCTGCGGAAAGGAGGAAGGCTTCCCTAGCAAGTTTCCAACGCAACCATGAAAAAGAAATGGAAAAATAATGTGTTTTGCGTTGGAAAATGAGAAGGCTTGAAGATGAAGCAACGAGGCCCAAGAACTCTTTGGATTTTCGGCAAATTGGATAATGGCCCATCAAAGCCCATGACATTAGGGTTTGTGACGCAAACCCTAGCCCTTAAAGATGTTTGCCGTGAATTTGCAAGAGAGAAACAAGGAGGAGGCGTCCAAAAATCAGAAAATAATAAGAAGATTTCGGTGGAGATTTTCTAGGGCTATTTTTATGGAAAGAAAATCTACTTGAAGAAACCCTAGAAGACCTAGCCGTCCAAGCCAAGAGGAAATCAAGGAATTGCCGTGCAAAATAAAGAAGAAACCCTAGAGAATTCGGCAAAGATTTTATCTAGAGAGTTTTAAGGAAAGAAAATATGTGTGGAGACCAAGAAAAGCTCAAAAGAAGTCTAGATACATTCCTATATTCCCTAAAGAGTTTTGGCCGAAATAAAAGAGAAAAATCAGAATATTATCAAGGGAATTTCGGCAAGAATTATTTAGGGAATTAAATGGAATTTTGTGATTGGTTGCACCACCTCATAAGGCTTATGTGGCAAGCAAGCATTGGAGGAAATTATGTGGAGTTATATCATTGTGCCGTGAGATTACTAGGGTTACAAGGCTTGGAGAACAAAGGAAGCCGTCCCCTATATATTCATCTCTTCTTTCAACGTCAAGAGTTCTGAGTTCCACACTTTTGCATTTACACTTTGAGAAAAAAATCAGAAACTCTCTCTAGCCTAGCCGTGTTCATCTCCATCCTCTAGGGCAACCACGAAGTGCAAGCAAGGCCAAGGAAGAAGAAGACAAGCCGTGCACATCATCCATCACCATCCTTGAAGATTGCTTTCGAAATTCAAGAGACCATTCATCACTTCATTCATCTCATCTTCATCACGGTGTAATCCGATTCTCCTTGTACCTTTGCTTTGTATTTTCGTTGGTTTTGCCTTAGTTGACACATATGTATGAACAAGTGTTGTTTTCTGAAATTTTATGATTAATTGTTAATTTTCAGATTCATATATTGCGATTTATGGTTGCTTTTGTGTGAGTGTTTGATTAAATTTGCATGATAGAAATCTTTTGTATGATTATCTTGAATGGTTCGAAACATTTAGGGTTCTTATGTGATTGTTGCTACGAATTTGAGAACATGAATCAACTTTTTGGTTTTGTGTTCTTGAATCGATAAGTAGTAAAGGTTTTGTACAAAAACCGAATTTAATCAAAGAAGATTGCAATTAGGTGGACTTTTTCATACTAAGTTGCACATTTGAGTTGATAGCCTTTCTAGGTGTTTATTGCGTTAAACATGAATTGATTGACTAGCTTTCTAGGGCTTGATTGCATGTTTGATAGAATTAATCTAGGTGCTTTCACTTAGGTTAATTAGCATTGAAAGTAAAATATGGGAAATTGTTTGCTTTTGAACGTTTCACATGATCAACTCCTCTTGCATGACTATGATGAACAATGATGAACTTGAATTAATTTTAATCATGAGTTTCGACTTTGATCTTTGTTCTTGCATTCCATTTGTATTTTTATGTTTTTGCATTTTAATTATTTAGGTAACTTAGATTTTATTTTCGGAAATTAAAACCAAAAACCAAAAACTCCCCCCTTTTCGTAAATATGTCTATATTTTGTAAATATTATACTTTGTTTTAATTTTAATTGTTTAATTGTTTGACAATGACAGGTGTACCCTCAATCCCCGGAATAGAACGATCCCTATTTATTACGTACTACTAATGACATTTCAGGGTTAAATTGGTCGCTCGATAAAAGCGACATCAATTTTTGGCGCCGTTGCCGGGGATTGAAAAATCATTTGTCACTTTGTGAATAATATGTGTTTTGTTTATATTGTGACCGAAAAAAAAAAAAAAAAAATTACTTGTTAATTATTTTGTTTATAATTGTCGAAAATTAGTAATTACTTACTTAGGTTGCTATTTATATTGTTGAATACGAATTTTTATTGTAAGTTGTAAATTAAAGAAGGAATAGGTGAAGTCGTGTTTATTAATATTGGCCTAAACCCCTTATTGGTACCTAGTCCAGGTCCCTTAAGGTTGAGGGCGGCCTTTATTAACATTCATTGAACTGTCTTCACACTTAGGACCTTTTATATCCAAGTAAGTATAGCCTATGTGGGATGGTGTCTAGGAAGCGGACAACGCTCATGACTGGTTCTTGGATTCAGAAGTGCTTACAAATGGGCGTAAACCTCAATGAGGGAGTAGCCTATGCCAAAATGGATCCTACCTCTTGTGTTCGTCCTCCCCTACCTGGCCATTTCAGTAAGGTTGCCCAAAGGATGTAGGAGGGACTTAGTGTCTTGACGATTATACTTGGGCCGCACGTCCACTTGATTTACCGCTTGGAATTTAATTCGAAATCAATGGTATTTATAACAAAAGAAAATGTTGTGATGCACCTAAGGTATATTGGATTAAACATAGTCTTGAAAAGGGTAGCTGTTTCAGTCCCATTGCACATCGAGACTCCCTGTTCCCGTACCTAAGTGTTGAAAATAATTGTAAAGAAAAGGAAAGAATAGAAGTAATTTTACTTAATTTCGTAAAAAAAAAAAAAATAATAATAATAATAATAATAATAATAATAATAATTAGATGTGAATAGTGACGTTTTGTTTGTTTGTGTGAAAGTTTTGTGTAAATGGTGTCTAATCTTGTTAAACAAAGGAAATGTAAAGAATTAATTGTGAATATTGTTAAATTCTTGATTGTTATAAGTGTGTAAAATCGTATGAGTAGATAAGGGTCCTTTTGTTAATATTGGCCTTAACCCTTCATTAGTGCCTTTCTGAGGTCTTTTGAGGTTGAGGGCGGCTTTTATTAACATTTGGAGAACTGTCTAACACATGAGTTCTTTTCAAGCTGAGTAAGGGGCATATAGGTGGTGTCTTAGGTTGAGACCCTGGGTGATGGGTTCAATTGGATCTCAGAGATACTATAGACCGTGCGTAAACCACAATGTGGGAGTAGCCAATAGGGGCCTAAACCTCAATGAGGGAGTAGCCTCCGTAGTGTCACCAAAATGAGTCCTCCCTCTCACTTACCTCTTAATCTGGCCATCTAGCCTTCTGAAACAAAGGAAAGTGACTTATGTCTAGGCGACTATCCCTAGATCGTAGCTCACCAATAGTAGTGGTTTCTATTGGGCTCGACTTACAACTTGTAATCAATTGAGATATTAACTTTATTTTGTAAAGATAATAAGATACTTGAACATAACCTCCACTTGTAAATTGTGTTGTTTTGTACATTTTATACTTGTATAAATTTCTTTTGTGGTTTATTTGTGAAAAGATTGTGGATAGTTTGTAATTTGTACTTCTCTTTATACTTGTATAAATCATAAATAGTAAAGTCGTGAATAGTAACTTGTGAATAGTGACTCGTGAATAGTAAGGTTGATGTATAAATCACTAATTTGTAATTAACTCACTTTATACTTTGCTAACTTCTTTGAATTTTGATGATGTTCAGGATTCCTATGAATGACTGAGCCTTTTAGATCCTCTACACTAAAGGAAATTGAAGCAAGGCTCGCTCGCTTGAAGGGTCCTTCACTTCTTGAGCAGACAAGCCCTTCCCCTTCGACACACAGAGGGTACATCTTTAACGAACAAGGGAAGAGGACCTACTGTTCTGAGGAGTCTACATCACCTACACCAAGTCCATCTCCTCCTTCACGTTCACCTTCACCTGTGATTTCGTCCAACTCTACACCACCACCTTCACCACCACCTGAAGAAGTCGAAGAAGAGAGAATGGCATCTATTAGGGAACTCTCCACCGCAACTGTTGAAGGAGGACCCCCTACAGGCATAGTATACCCTGCCCCTGCAGCTGGAAGACAAGCAGAGTTTGAGCTTAAGAGTGGACTGTTGCACAAGCTCCCTATCTTCCATGGCCTTAATATGGAGGATGCTAACAAGCATGTTCGAGAATTTCAATCTGTTTGTGCAAACATGCAACCACAAGGGGCAGATGAGAATCTTCTGAAGATGAGAGCATTTCCATTCTCCTTAGCTGACAGAGCCAAAGATTGGCTATATGAGCTTCCTGCAGGACGTATCACCTCTTGGGAGACAATGCGAAAGGCCTTCTTAGAGAAATACTTCCCAGCTTCTAAGGTCATCACACTTAGGAAGAAGCTCAGTGGAATAGAGCAAGCCCATGATGAGTCCTATGCTGCTTACTATGAGAGGTTCAATTCCTTACTTGCACAATGTCCTCAACATCAGATGAAGGATGAGACCCTACTCACATGTTTCTATGAAGGACTCTTACCCTTGGAAAGGCAAATGTTGGATGCTGCAGCTGGAGGAGCTTTTGTGGATAAGTCCCCTACAGTTGGGAAGGAGCTGATAGCTAATCGTGCCTTGAACTCTCAACAATATGAGGGGGTAGGACACTCTACTCGTAGGGTGCATGAGATGAGCAAGAATACTGCAATTGAGGACCAACTGAATAAGCTTACTCTACTCATGAATCAAGTGGTAAGTTCCAAGGGACCTAGTGCAACAATAGCTTGTGGGGTATGCTCTATGCAAGGGCATGTTACAGATCAGTGCCCTCAACTTAATGAGAATGGAGGATGGGAATCTGCAAATGCTATTGGAGGATATCAAGGAGGATACCAAGGAGGACCTCAACGTCCTAGACATGACCCTTACTCCAATACGTACAACCCAGGATGGAGGGACCATCCCAACTTCAAGTGGACCAACAATGATAACGTTCAGAATCCTCTTGGTGGGAACTTCCAACGTCCTCAAGGGCCTTCATTCCAAGGATCATCTTTTCAAAGGCCTTACATGCCTCCTCCTCAACAGAACTCAGGACCTTCAATGTCTCACTATGACAAAACGTTGGAAGCCTTGACTAGTTCCACCCAGGCCTTGACAAACTCTACTCAAGCTTTGATTCAAGGACAACAGACCCACACTAAGGATATTGCAGATCTTAAGAAACAGATGGGCCAAGTTGTGGACTTCATGAGCAAGATTCATGAGACTGGGAAGCTTCCTAGTGGCACAATACCTAACCCTAAGGGTAATGTGGAGAATGCATCAGTTGTGACTACGAGGAGTGGAAGACCATTTGTGGATCCACCCAAGCAACCCAAGAAGGTCCAAATGAGCATAGAGATTGAGGAAGACCAAGAACCCACCAAGTTGGGTATTGAGAAGGACCCTGCAACGTCAAAGGAAGAGACCAAGGCATCCTCATCTTTAAAGGCAAAACCGGAAATCAAAGGTAATAATTCTAACTTATCAAATTCGGTTATTGCTAACCCTTCTTCTTCTTGCATGCCCTTCCCACGCAGGTTTGCCCAATCTAAGAAGGATGAAAGTGACCAAGCTATCTTGGAAACTTTCAAGAAGGTGCAAGTGAACCTACCCCTCCTAGAGGCCATCAAGCAAGTCCCTAAGTATGCCAAGTTCCTCAAAGAGCTTTGCACTACTAGGAGAGTAAACCGTGAAAAGGAGGTGGTAAAGGTAAGTGAGAATGTCTCTGCCCTAATTCAGAGGAAGATCCCTCCAAAGTGTAAGGATCCTGGAAGCTTTACCATTCCTTGTACTATTGGTAACTCTAGATTTAAGAATGCCATGCTAGACCTAGGTGCATCTGTTAATGTTATGCCCTACTCTGTTTATGAAACCCTAGGTCTAGGGGAACTTAAATCTGACAATGTTATCATTCAGTTAGCTGACAGATCCAATGCATACCCTAGAGGTTTGTTGGAGGATGTGCTTGTACAGGTTAACCATCTTATCTTCCCAGCTGATTTTTATGTACTGGAAATGGAGGACTCCCCTATAAGTTCCACTCCATTGCTTTTGGGACGTCCTTTCTTAAGGACAGCTAGGACGAAGATTGATGTGTATGAAGGCTCTCTTACAATGGAGCTCGATGGTGACATTATTGGCTTTAACATCTTTGAAGCCATGAGGTATCCCCTAGAGGTTAATGATTGTTTTTCTGCTGATATTTTGGATGAACTTGCGCAGAAAATGTTTGATGCTATGCATGAGGATACCCTAGTCACTACCCTTGAGAGTGGGGTAGGCTATACAAAGGAAGGCGTCACCATCTCAGAGGACAAGTTGAAAGACACTTGTGAGGAGAAAATCATTGAAAACGTCTCCTTCCTTGAGGCATCACCCTTTATAGGTAAGTCTGTTTCTCCCTTGTCCATTCAGTTATCCACTAACAAGACGTTACCTTCAGTGGTCCAGGCCCCAGAACTTGAACTAAAACCTCTTCCGGACCATTTGAAGTATGTCTACTTAGGGGACAAGGAGACCTTGCCAGTGATTGTGTCCTCTGCACTAACAACTCCACAAGAAGAGAAGTTGGTGGAAATGTTGAAGCAACACAAGACCGCCATAGGATGGACATTGGCGGATATCAAGGGAATCAGCCCTACAACTTGCGTCCACAGGATACTTCTAGAGGAGGGGTCTAAACCCACTAGAGAGGCTCAACGTCGTCTCAACCCTCCAATGATGGAAGTAGTGAAGAAGGAGGTTATCAAACTCCTTGATTGTGGGGTAATCTACCCATTTCAGACTCCAAGTGGGTCTCTCCAGTTCAGGTCGTGCCCAAGAAGTCTGGGATCACTGTGGTAAAGAACAATGATAACGAACTGGTGCCTCAAAGGACAGTCACAGGCCACAGAGTTTGCATTGACTATAGGAGGCTCAACGCAACTACAAGGAAAGACCATTTTCCTCTACCATTCATTGATCAGATGCTTGAGCGCCTAGCTGGACATGACTATTACTGCTTCCTGGATGGATACTCTGGTTACAACCAGATTGCAATTGCAAATGAAGATCAAGAGAAGACAACCTTCACTTGCCCCTTTGGAACGTTTGCCTATAGACGTATGCCTTTCGGACTTTGCAACGCTCCAGGTACCTTTCAGAGGTGTATGGTAAGTATCTTTTCAGATTATATTGAGAAAATCATAGAGGTATTCATGGATGACTTTTCAGTTTTTGGAAAGAATTTTGATGATTGTCTTAATAATCTGGAGATAATTCTGAAACGTTGCATGGAAACTAACCTTGTCTTAAACTGGGAAAAATGCCATTTTATGGTTAAACAAGGAATAGTTCTAGGACATATTGTCTCTGCTAGGGGTATAGAGGTTGATAAAGCCAAGGTTGATATTGTGCGTCACTTACCCTCTCCCACTTCTGTGAGAGAGATTCGTTCTTTCCTTGGTCATGCAGGTTTTTACAGGAGGTTCATCAAGGACTTCTCCAAAATTTCGAGACCCTTATGTCAACTACTCCAGAAGGATGTGCCATTTCACTTTGACAAGGAGTGTCAAGAAGCTTTTGACAAGCTTAAGGAGTTGTTGACATCTGCCCCTATCATGTTACCTCCAGACTGGTCCTTGCCCTTTGAGTTGATGTGTGATGCCTCTGACTATGCAGTTGGAGCTGTTTTAGGGCAAAGGAAGGACAAGCTACCCTATGCCATCTACTACGCCTCAAGGACTCTCAATGATGCACAAATGAACTACTCCACCACAGAGAAAGAGCTCCTTGCAGTTGTCTTTGCCCTTGAGAAGTTTCGCTCTTATTTACTTGGTACCAAAGTTACTATCTTTACTGACCATGCAGCTTTGAAATACTTGATGACCAAGAAGGAGGCGAAACCAAGGCTCATCAGATGGATCCTACTCTTGCAAGAATTCGACGTGGAAATCAAGGACAAGAAGGGTAGTGAGAACGTGGTAGCTGACCACTTGAGTCGCTTAGTGCATGCAGAAGATTATCTCCCTCTGGTGGAGACATTTCCAGACGAGCAACTCTTTGGACTTCAGGTAAGTGAACCATGGTATGCAGACATTGTGAATTATATTGTGTCTAGAAAGATTCCTGATACCATGTCACGTGCTCATAGGGATAGGCTTAAGAAAACTGTTAAGCAATATGTTTGGGATGAACCTTATTTGTGGAAGTATTGCTCTGATCAATTGATTAGGAGATGTGTGCCTGAACATGAACATAATGCTATACTTTCTTTTTGCCACTCTAAAGCATGTGGGGGACACTTTGGGTCTAAGAAGACTGCGTTTAAGGTGCTAGAGTCTGGGTTCTATTGGCCAACATTATTTAGGGATGCACATGCCTATTGTTTAACTTGTGATAAGTGCCAAAGAACAGGAAATCTAGGTCCTAGAGATCAAATGCCATTGTCCAATATAATAACTGTTGAAATATTTGATGTCTGGGGTATAGATTTCATGGGACCTTTTCCATCATCTTTTGGGTTCATATATATCTTACTTGCAGTGGACTATGTTTCCAAATGGGTGGAAGCAAAGGCCACTAGAACTAATGACTCTAAGGTTGTTGCAGATTTTATCAAGTCTAACATTTTTAGCAGGTTTGGAATGCCTAGAGTTCTCATTAGTGATGGAGGATCCCATTTTTGCAATCGGACGATTGAGGCTCTCTTGAGGAGATATGATGTCACACATAAGGTTTCTACACCTTATCACCCACAAACTAGTGGGCAGGCTGAGGTCTCTAATCGTCAGATTAAGGGGATATTGGAGAAGACTGTGAACCCCAACAGGAAGGACTGGTCCTTGCGTCTAGAGGATGCTTTGTGGGCCTACAGAACTGCATACAAAACTCCCATAGGTATTGATAGGAGCATTTTAATGCGACGTTTTAACTGCATTTCCCTACACTTTTCTGCGCCATTTCCTTGAAAAATCCCTGTTTGGGAAAGTTTCCATTCTTTGATTGGGAAAGTTCCTTATTGTAGAAAGTTTCCATTTTTGTCTTCATTTTTCATTTCTCATTTCTCATTTCTCATTTTTCATTTCTCATTTCTGGAAAGTTTCTATTTTTCATTTTTAGTAAGTTTCTATTTTCATTTTTTTTAGAAAGTTTCTATTTTAAGTATAGTTTCTATTTTCAGGACCTCCGAGCTAGAAAGTGGAAATGAACGCACGAATGGAAAGAGGAGCTTGCGAACATCAAGACGAACGAACATGAGAGAAAATGGCCCACACATTTGAGCAGAAATGAAGAAACAAGCTTTCCTAGTCCAACCAGGAAATCCTACAAAATGGAGGAAGGCTTCCCTAGCAAGTTTCCAACGCAACCATGAAAAAGAAATGGAAAAATATTGTGTTTTGCGTTGGAAAATGAGAAGGCTTGAAGATGAAGCAACGAGGCCCAAGAACTCTTTGGATTTTCGGCAAATTGGATAAAGGCCCATCAAAGCCCATGACATTAGGGTTTGTGACGCAAACCCTAACCCTTAAGGTTGTTGTTGCCGTGAAATTGCAAGAGAGAAACAAGGAGGTGGCGTCCAAGAAAATCAGAAATTAAAAGGAGATTTTCTAGGGTTATTTTTATGGAAATAAATCAAGAGATAAAACCCTAGAAGACCTAGCCGTCCAAGCCAAGAGGAAAACAAGGGGATGCCGTGCAAACCCTAGGGAATTCGGCAAAAGATAATGAAGAGAAAAACTAGGGTTTTGCCGTGAGGAAAAATCAGAAAAAAATAAAGAGATTTCGTGGAGATTTCTTAGGGAGCTTTTAAAGGAAAGAGAATATGTGTTGAACACAAAAAGCTCTCAAAGGAGTCTAGGTTCGTCCCCCTTTATTCTCTAAGTATATTGTTGCCGAAATTGGTGAAGGAAATCAGAAAATATCTATATATATTTCGGCAAGATTATTTAGGGAATTTATATTGGAATTTTGTGATTGGTTGCACCACCTCATAGGGCTTATGTGGCACGAAATCATTGGAGAAAATTATATGGAGGAAGCAAGAGATTGCCGTGAGCTTTGCTAGGGTTGTGGACGGATTGAAGACCTAGAAGCCGTCCCCTATATATTCCTCTCTTCTCTCAACGTCAAGGGGCCCGAAAATTCCATACTTTTGCGTTTATACTTTGAGAAAATAATTCAGAAATCTCTCTAGCCTAGCCGTGTTCTTCTCCATCCTCTAGGGCAACCACGAAGTGCAAGCAAGGCCAAGGAAGAAGAAGACAAGCCGTGCACACCATCCACCCTCCACCTTGAAGATTGCTTTCGAAATTCAAGAGACCACATCATCACTTCATTCATCTCATCTTCATCACGGTGTAATCCGATTCTCCTTGTACCTTTGCTTTGTATTTTCGTTGGTTTTGCCTTAGTTGACACATATGTATGAACAAGTATTGTTTTCTGAAATTTTATGATGAATTGTTAATTTTCAGATTCATATATTGCGATTTATGGTTGCTTTTGTGTGAGTGTTTGATTAAATTTGCATGATAGAAGTCTTTTGTATGATTATCTTGAATGGTTCGAAACATTTAGGGTTCTTATGTGATTGTTGCTACGAATTTGAGAACATGAATCAACTTTTTGGTTTTGTGTTCTTGAATCGATAAGTAGTAAAGGTTTTGTACAAAAACCGAATTTAATCAAAGAAGATTGCAATTAGGTGGACTTTTTCATACTAAGTTGCACATTTGAGTTGATAGCCTTTCTAGGTGTTTATTGCGTTAAACATGACATGATTGACTAGCTTTCTAGGGCTTGATTGCATGTTTGATAGAATTAATCTAGGTGCTTTCGCTTAGGTTAATTAGCATTGAAAGTAAAATATGGGAAATTGTTTGCTTTTGAATGTTTCACATGATCAACTCCTCTTGCATGACTATGATGAACAATGATGAACTTGAATTAATTTTAATCATGAGTTTCGACTTTGATCTTTGTTCTTGCATTCCATTTGTATTTTTATGTTTTTGCATTTTAATTATTTAGGTAACTTAGATTTTATTTTCGGAAATTAAAACCAAAAACCAAAAACTCCCCCTTTTTCGTAAATATGTCTATATTTTGTAAATATTATACTTTGTTTTAATTTTAATTGTTTAATTGTTTGACAATGACAGGTGTACCCTCAATCCCCGGAATAGAACGATCCCTATTTACTTTATACGACTAATGACATTTCAGGGTTAAATTGGTCGCTTCCCAAGAGCGACATCAATTTTTGGCGCCGTTGCCGGGGATTGAAAAATCATTTGCCATATTGTGAATATTTGTTTTGTATATTGTGACCGAAAAAAAAAAAAAAAAAAAATTTATTCGTTAATTATTTTGTAATTGTCGAAAATTAGTAGATTAATTACTTAGGTTGTTATTTATATTGTTGAATACGAATTTTAATTGTAGGTTGTAAATTAAAGATGGAATAGGTGAAGTCGTGTTTATTAATATTGGCCTAAACCCCTTATTGGTACCTAGTTCAGGTCCCTTAAGGTTGAGGGCGGCCTTTATTAACATTCATTGAACTGTCTTCACACTTAGGACCTTTTATATCCAAGTAAGTATAGCCTATGTGGGATGGTGTCTAGGAAGGGGACAACGCTCATGACTGGTTCTTGAATCCAGAAGTGCGTGCAAATGAGCCTAAACCACAATGTGGGAGTAGCTCATGCCAAAATGGATTCTACCTCTCGTGGTCGCCCTCCCCTACCTGGCCATTTCAGTAAGGTTGCCCAAAGGATGTAGGAGGGACTTTGTGTCTAGACGACTATACTTGGGCCGCACGTCCTCTTGATTTACCGCTTGGAATTGAATTTGAAATCAATGGTATTTATAACAAAAGAAAATGTTGTGATGCACCTAAGGTATATTGGATTAAACATAGTCTTGAAAAGGGTTGCTGTTTCAGTCCCATTGCACATCGAGACTCCCTGTTCCCGTACCTAAGTGTTGAAAATAATTGTAAAGAAAAGGAAAGAATAGAAGTAATTTTACTTAATTTCGTGAAAAAAAAAAAAAAAAAAAAAAAAAATATATATATATATATATAATAATAATAATAATAATTAGATGTGAATAGTGACGTTTTGTTTGTTTGTGTGAAAGTTTTGTGTAAATGGTGTCTAATCGTGTTAAACAAAGGAAATGTAAAGAATTAATTGTGAATATGGTTACATTCTTGATTTGTTATAAGTGTGTAAAATCGTATGAGTAGATAAGGGCCCTTTTGTTAATATTGGCCTTAACCCTTCATTAGTGCCTTTCTAAGGTCTTATGAGGTTGAGGGCGGCTTTTATTAGCATTTGGAGAACTGTCTAACACATGAGTCCTTTCCAAGCTGAGTAAGGGGCATATAGGTGGTGTCTTAGGTTGAGACCCTGGGTGATGGGTTCAAATTGGATCTCAGAGATACTATAGACCGTGCGTAAACCACAATGTGGGAGTAGCCAATAGGGGCCTAAACCTCAATGAGGGAGTAGCCTCCGTAGTGTCACCAAAATGAGTCCTCCCTCTCACTTACCTCTTAATCTGGCCATCTAGCCTTCTGAAACAAAGGGAAGTGACTTATGTCTAGGCGACTATCCCTAGATCGTATCTCACCAATAGTAGTGGTTTCTATTGGGCTCGACTTACAACTTGTAATCAATTGAGATATTAACTTTATTTTGTAAAGATAATAAGATACTTGAACATAACCTCCACTTGTAAATTGTGTTGTTTTGTACATTTTATACTTGTATAAATTTCTTTTGTGGTTTATTTGTGAAAAGATTGTGGATAGTTTTTAATTTATACTTCTCTTTATACTTGTATAAATCATAAATAGTAAAGTCGTGAATAGTAACTTGTGAATAGTGACTCGTGAATAATAAGGTTGATGTATAAATCACTAATTTGTAATTAACTCACTTTATACTTTGCTAACTTCTTTGAATTTTGATGATGTTCAGGATTCCTATGAATGACCGAGCCTTTTAGATCCTCTACACTAAAGGAAATTGAAGCAAGGCTCGCTCGCTTGAAGGGTCCTTCACTTCTTGAACAGACAAGCCCTTCCCCTTCGACACACAGAGGGTACATCTTTAACGAACAAGGGAAGAGGACCTACTGTTCTGAGGAGTCTACATCACCTACACCAAGTCCATCTCCTCCTTCACGTTCACCTTCACCTGTGATTTCGTCCAACTCTACACCACCACCTTCACCACCACCTGAAGAAGTCGAAGAAGAGAGAATGGCATCTATTAGGGAACTTTCCACTGCAACTGTTGAAGGAGGACCCCCTACAGGCATAGTATACCCTCCCCCTGCAGCTGGAAGACAAGCAGAGTTTGAGCTAAAGAGTGGTTTGTTGCACAAGCTCCCTATCTTCCATGGACTTAATATGGAGGACGCTAACAAGCATGTTCGAGAATTTCAATCTGTTTGTGCAAACATGCAACCACAAGGGGCAGATGAGAACCTTCTTAAGATGAGAGCATTTCCATTCTCTCTAGCTGATAGAGCCAAGGATTGGCTATATGAACTTCCTGCAGGATGTATCACTTCATGGGAGACAATGAGAAAGGCCTTCTTGGAGAAGTACTTCCCAGCTTCTAAGGTCATCACACTTAGAAAGAAGCTCAGTGGAATAGAGCAAGCCCATGATGAGTCCTATGCTGCTTACTATGAGAGGTTCAATTCCTTACTTGCACAATGTCCTCAACATCAGATGAAGGATGAGACCCTACTCACATGTTTCTATGAAGGACTCTTACCCTTGGAAAGGCAAATGTTGGATGCTGCAGCTGGAGGAGCTTTTGTGGATAAGTCCCCTACAGTTGGGAAGGAGCTTATAGCTAATCGTGCCTAAACTCCCAACAATATGAGGGAGTAGGACACTCTACTCGTAGGGTGCATGAGATGAGCAAGAATACTGCAATTGAGGACCAACTGAATAAGCTTACTCTACTCATGAACCAAGTGGTAAGTTCCAAGGGACCAAGTGCAACATTAGCTTGTGGGGTATGCTCTATGCAAGGGCATGTTACAGATCAGTGCCCTCAACTTAATGAGAATGGAGGATGGGAATCTGCAAATGCTATTGGAGGATATCAAGGAGGATACCAAGGAGGACCTCAACGTCCTAGACATGACCCTTACTCCAATACGTACAACCCAGGATGGAGGGACCATCCCAACTTCAAGTGGACCAACAATGATAACGTTCAGAATCCTCTTGGTGGGAACTTCCAACGTCCTCAAGGGCCTTCATTCCAAGGATCATCTTTTCAAAGGCCCTACATGCCTCCGCCTCAACAGAACTCAGGACCTTCAATGTCTCACTATGACAAAACGTTGGAAGCCTTGACTAGTTCCACCCAGGCCTTGACAAACTCTACTCAAGCTTTGATTCAAGGACAACAGACCCACACTAAGGATATTGCAGATCTTAAGAAACAGATGGGCCAAGTTGTGGACTTCATGAGCAAGATTCATGAGACTGGGAAGCTTCCTAGTGGCACAATACCTAACCCTAAGGGTAATGTGGAGAATGCATCAGTTGTGACTACGAGGAGTGGGAGACCATTTGTGGACCACCCAAGCAACCCAAGAAGGTCCAAATGAGCATAGAAATTGAGGAAGACCAAGAACCCACCAAGTTGGGTATTGAGAAGGACCCTGCAACGTCAAAAGAAGAGACCAAGGCATCCTCATCTTTAAAGGCAAAACCGGAAATCAAAGGTAATAATTCTAACTTATCAAATTCGGTTATTGCTAACCCTTCTTCTTCTTGCATGCCCTTCCCACGCAGGTTTGCCCAATCTAAGAAGGATGAAAGTGACCAAGCTATCTTGGAAACTTTCAAGAAGGTGCAAGTAAACCTACCCCTCCTAGAGGCCATCAAGCAAGTCCCTAAGTATGCCAAGTTCCTCAAAGAGCTTTGCACTACTAGGAGAGTAAACCGTGAAAAGGAGGTGGTAAAGGTAAGTGAGAATGTCTCTGCCCTAATTCAGAGGAAGATCCCTCCAAAGTGTAAGGATCCTGGAAGCTTTACCATTCCTTGTACTATTGGTAACTCTAGATTTAAGAATGCCATGCTAGACCTAGGTGCATCTGTTAATGTTATGCCCTACTCTGTTTATGAAACCCTAGGTCTAGGGGAACTTAAATCTGACAATGTTATCATTCAGTTAGCTGACAGATCCAATGCATACCCTAGAGGTTTGTTGGAGGATGTGCTTGTACAGGTTAACCATCTTATCTTCCCAGCTGATTTTTATGTATTGGAAATGGAGGACTCCCCTGTAAGTTCCACTCCATTGCTTTTGGGACGCCTTTCTTAAGGACAGCTAGGACGAAGATTGATGTGTATGAAGGCTCTCTTACAATGGAGTTCGATGGTGACATTATTGGCTTTAACATCTTTGAAGCCATGAGGTATCCCCTAGAGGTTAATGATTGTTTTTCTGCTGACATTTTAGATGAACTTGCGCAGAAAATGTTTGATGTTATGCATGAGGATACCCTAGTCACTACCCTTGAGAGTGGGGTAGGCTATACAAAGGAAGGCGTCACCATCTCAGAGGACAAGTTGAAAGACACTTGTGAGGAGAAAATCATTGAAAACGTCTCCTTCCTTGAGGCATCACCCTTTATAGGTAAGTCTGTTCCTCCTTTGTCCATTCAGTTACCCACTAACAAGACATTACCTTCAGTGGTCCAGGCCCCAGAACTTGAGCTAAAACCTCTTCCAGACCATTTGAAGTATGTCTACTTAGGGGACAAGGAAACCTTACCAGTGATTGTGTCCTCTGCACTAACGACTCCACAAGAAGAGAAGTTGGTGGAAATGTTGAAGCAACACAAGACCGCCATAGGATGGACATTGGCGGACATCAAGGGAATCAGCCCTACAACTTGCGTCCATAGGATACTTCTGGAGGAGGGGTCGAAACCTACTAGAGAGGCTCAACGTCGTCTCAACCCTCCAATGATGGAAGTAGTGAAGAAGGAGGTTATCAAACTCCTTGATTGTGGGGTGATCTACCCTATTTCAGACTCCAAGTGGGTCTCCCAGTTCAGGTCGTGCCCAAGAAGTCTGGGATCACTGTGGTAAAGAATGCTGATAACGAACTGGTGCCCCAAAGGACAGTCACAGGCCACAGAGTGTGCATTGACTATAGGAGGCTCAACGCAACTACAAGGAAAGACCACTTTCCTCTGCCATTCATTGATCAGATGCTTGAGCGCCTAGCTGGACATGACTACTATTGTTTTCTGGATGGATACTCTGGTTACAACCAGATCGCAATTGCAAATGAAGACCAAGAGAAGACAACCTTCACTTGCCCCTTTGGAACGTTTGCTTATAGACGTATGCCCTTCGGACTTTGCAACGCTCCAGGTACTTTCAGAGGTGTATGGTAAGTATCTTTTCAGATTATATTGAGAAAATCATAGAGGTATTCATGGATGACTTTTCAGTTTTTGGAAAGAATTTTGATGATTGTCTTAATAATCTGGAGATAATTTTGAAACGTTGCATGGAAACTAACCTTGTCTTAAACTGGGAAAAATGCCATTTTATGGTTAAACAAGGAATAGTTCTAGGACATATTGTCTCTGCTAGGGGTATAGAGGTTGATAAAGCCAAGGTTGATATTGTGCGTCACTTACCCTCTCCCACTTCTGTGAGAGAGATTCGTTCTTTCCTTGGCATGCAGGTTTTATAGGAGGTTCATCAAGGACTTCTCCAAAATTTCGAGACCCTTATGTCAACTACTCCAGAAGGATGTGCCATTTCACTTTGACAAGGAGTGTCAAGAAGCTTTTGACAAGCTTAAGGAGTTGTTGACATCTGCCCCCATCATGTTACCTCCAGACTGGTCCTTGCCCTTTGAGTTAATGTGTGATGCCTCTGACTACGCAGTTGGAGCCGTTTTGGGACAAAGGAAGGAAAAGCTGCCCTATGCCATCTACTACGCCTCAAGGACTCTCAATGATGCACAAATGAATTACTCCACCACAGAGAAAGAGCTCCTTGCAGTTGTCTTTGCCCTTGAGAAGTTTCGCTCTTACTTACTTGGTACCAAAGTTACTATCTTTACTGACCATGCAGCTTTGAA
Source organism: Rosa chinensis (assembly GCF_002994745.2). Taxonomy (NCBI): domain Eukaryota; kingdom Viridiplantae; phylum Streptophyta; class Magnoliopsida; order Rosales; family Rosaceae; genus Rosa; species Rosa chinensis. Next base: position 40,478,957 of record NC_037094.1, on the reverse strand, counting down.
ATACTTGATGACCAAGAAGGAGGCGAAACCAAGGCTCATCAGATGGATCCTACTCTTGCAAGAGTTTGATGTGGAAATCAAGGACAAGAAGGGTAGTGAAAACGTGGTAGCTGATCATTGAGTCGCTTGGTGCATGAGAAGACCATCTCCCTCTGGTGGAGACATTTCCAGATGAACAACTCTTTGGAATCCAGGTAAGTGAACCATGGTATGCAGACATTGTGAATTATATTGTGTCTAGAAAGATTCCTGATACCATGTCACGTGCTCATAGGGATAGGCTTAGGAAAACTGTTAAGCAATATGTTTGGGATGAACCTTATTTGTGGAAGTATTGCTCTGATCAATTGATTAGGAGATGTGTGCCTGAACATGAACATAATGCTATACTTTCTTTTTGCCACTCTAAAGCATGTGGGGGACACTTTGGGTCTAAGAAGACTGCGTTTAAGGTGCTAGAGTCTGGGTTCTATTGGCCAACATTATTTAGGGATGCACATGCCTATTGTTTAACTTGTGATAAGTGCCAAAGAACAGGAAATCTAGGTCCTAGAGATCAAATGCCATTGTCCAATATAATAACTGTTGAAATATTTGATGTCTGGGGTATAGATTTCATGGGACCTTTCCCTTCATCTTTTGGGTTTCTCTATATCTTACTTGCAGTGGACTATGTTTCCAAATGGGTGGAAGCAAAGGCCACTAGACTAATGACTCTAAGGTTGTTGCAGATTTTATCAAGTCTAACATCTTTAGCAGGTTTGGAATGCCTAGAGTTCTCATTAGTGATGGAGGATCCCATTTTTGCAATCGGACGATTGAGGCTCTCTTGAAGAGATATGATGTCACACATAAGGTTTCTACACCTTATCACCCACAAACTAGTGGGCAGGCTGAGGTCTCTAACCGTCAGATCAAGGGGATATTGGAGAAGACTGTGAACCCTAACAGGAAGGACTGGTCCTTGCGTCTAGAGGATGCTTTGTGGGCCTACAGAACTGCATACAAAACTCCCATAGGTATGTCACCATATCGAATTGTCTATGGCAAACCATGCCATTTACCTGTGGAGTTGGAGCACAAAGCTTGGTGGGCTGTGAAGCAGTTCAACATGGATATGGATGCAGCTGGGCTTCATAGGAAGTTGCAATTGCAAGAGTTAGAGGAGATAAGGAATGATGCCTTTGAAAGTGCTAAAATTTACAAGGATAAGACTAAGGCATTCCATGACAAAATGATTCGAAGAAAGACTTTTGTTGTGGGTCAAAAAGTTCTTCTCTTCCATTCTCGTCTCAAACTCTTCCCAGGTAAGCTTCGTTCTCGTTGGATTGGACCTTTTGTTATCACTCATGTGTTTCCTCATGGAGCTGTGCAGATAAAGAGTGAACATACAAGCAACGAGTTCAAAGTGAATGGCCATCGCTTGAAGCCTTACTATGAGGCATTTGTGGAACATGAAGTGGAGGATGTACCCCTCCAAAATGTTCCAAACCCTGAGGATTAAAGGAGGTACAAGTCTAGGCTGAAAGACTATAAACATTAAGCGCTGCTTGGGAGGCAACCCAATTCTGAAGTAGCTGTGGAGGAGTCATCAACGCAGATTTGTTTTATCTCTCCCTTTTACTTCTCCAATTTTTCTTTATGTTGGTAGTCATTTTCGTAAATTTCCTCCCTATATGCTTAAGTGTTCCATTGCATGCTTTTATTGATTACATTGAGGACAATGCAATATTTAAGTGTGGGGGAAGGGATTTACACTTTTATCTTGAGTCATATATTGAAAAATACAAAAAATTGAAAAATGTCAAAAATTTAAAAATTTTCGTTGCTTTTGTTTTTGTTTTGAGTCTTAGGATGCCCTTTCAACTGTCTAGGATGATTCTATATCTCTAAAATCATGACTAAAAGAGGATCACAAGATTGAGATGATTTTTAAACATGGTATTCTTTGGTTAATTGAGATATATGAAAAATGTGTGCCTTGTAGTGGATATGGATTCGAAAACTTTGGTACAGAATATGAGCATGTTAGGATGAGTTTTGATTCATATAAGCCCATGTGAGATAATTGAGCCATGTCCCTTTTTCTTGGAGTGAAATGAAAAATATATTCTTATTTTCTTGGCGATATTTTGATGATCTCATTATTCTTCATTTGATTGATTGCTTGCCATAGATTAAGTTTGATGGACTAGAGAATGCTAGAATTCACTCTTGTGCTTGTTGAGACGTTTGTCAATACATGGCCCTGATTCTGGAAGGGATAGAGGCATCTTAGGAATTACCACCATTGCCAAATAAACCTGTGTCCCCATTTGTGCCCGTCGTGGGACCCCCTAGATAAGCCCCTTTGAGCCTACATTAAGCCTTTTCGTTCATCACCCTAAAATCCTTAACCATGAAGCTTAGTATAGTAACAACCCTACCCTTTGTTCTAAGAACTTAGTGGAGCTATCTTTTGAGACATACTACATGGGTTTGGTGCTAAGGATGGAAATTGAGAAGAGGTTAAAGTTCAAGTGTGGGGGTAGACTTGTCCATAAAGAAAAAATATGTGAAAGCCGTGAAAAATGAAAAGAAAAGAAAAAATGTACGGCTAGAAAGAAAAGAAAGAAATATTTATGGATTTTAGTCCCCCATACTTAGTGATTTTGGAGTTTACTTGGAAATGAAGGCCTATTAAAGAAAAATTTGACCTTTGTCCATTCACTATAGTTCAGGGAAGTTTACAATGAAGATTGGGCCCAACATGAAGACACTAGGCCCCTTTTATGTTACCTCTAGGGGAAGTGACGTTTTTGCAATGCATTGGTGGATTTCTTGTGGTCTCTACATTTACATGTGCTCTGCTAGGTTTTTAGGACACTTTGATAAATCCTTACCCTTCATTTCTTAAAACCTTGAGCCTTAACCCATTACAACCCTTGAAAAGACCTTCTTGATCCTTAAGATGGGACAGCCCTTGATGTGGAGATGAGTTACAAGAGTTGAACTTATGGCTTGGGTCCATCTGTGCAAGTAGTTGGTGTCCTTCATGAGATCTTTAAAGAAAATTATACATGTGCTTTCGTTTCTTGAATTATGTGATATACTTGCTATCTTTCACATATACTTGAGTGTATAAGCTTTTAAGCATTGCCATGATCTGAGAGAAGAAAGAGTGGATATAACTTGTGAGAAGTTGAATCATACTTGTTTGAAACATGCTTAACAGAAACCATCACCATTGTTTCAACCAAGTCCTACTTGTGTATATGTAAGTTATGTATTTTAATTAACTCTCGAATGCCTAACATTGAATTTTGGTTAAGTGCTAATCTTGGTGTTATGAAAGTAAGAGATTGCTGAGACAAATAGTTGAAGGGCAATAGAGTCATTGTTTTTGTCAAGTCTTTAAATTTTCGTTGAGTCTTAGTGTGTGTCTTAGTTTGATTTTGCTAAGGGACTAGCAAAAGCTAAGTGTGGGGGAATTTGATAGGAGCATTTTAATGCGACGTTTTAACTGCATTTCCCTACACTTTTCTGCGCCATTTCCTTGAAAAATCCCTGTTTGGGAAAGTTTCCATTCTTTGATTGGGAAAGTTCCTTATTGTAGAAAGTTTCCATTTTTGTCTTCATTTTTCATTTCTCATTTCTCATTTCTCATTTTTCATTTCTCATTTCTGGAAAGTTTCTATTTTTCATTTTTAGTAAGTTTCTATTTTCATTTTTTTAGAAAGTTTCTATTTTAAGTATAGTTTCTATTTTCAGGACCTCCGAGCTAGAAAGTGGAAATGAACGCACGAATGGAAAGAGGAGCTTGCGAACATCAAGACGAACGAACATGAGAGAAAATGGCCCACACATTTGAGCAGAAATGAAGAAACAAGCTTTCCTAGTCCAACCAGGAAATCCTACAAAATGGAGGAAGGCTTCCCTAGCAAGTTTCCAACGCAACCATGAAAAAGAAATGGAAAAATATTGTGTTTTGCGTTGGAAAATGAGAAGGCTTGAAGATGAAGCAACGAGGCCCAAGAACTCTTTGGATTTTCGGCAAATTGGATAAAGGCCCATCAAAGCCCATGACATTAGGGTTTGTGACGCAAACCCTAACCCTTAAGGTTGTTGTTGCCGTGAAATTGCAAGAGAGAAACAAGGAGGTGGCGTCCAAGAAAATCAGAAATTAAAAGGAGATTTTCTAGGGTTATTTTTATGGAAATAAATCAAGAGATAAAACCCTAGAAGACCTAGCCGTCCAAGCCAAGAGGAAAACAAGGGGATGCCGTGCAAACCCTAGGGAATTCGGCAAAAGATAATGAAGAGAAAAACTAGGGTTTTGCCGTGAGGAAAAATCAGAAAAAATAAAGAGATTTCGTGGAGATTTCTTAGGGAGCTTTTAAAGGAAAGAGAATATGTGTTGAACACAAAAAGCTCTCAAAGGAGTCTAGGTTCGTCCCCCTTTATTCTCTAAGTATATTGTTGCCGAAATTGGTGAAGGAAATCAGAAAATATCTATATATATTTCGGCAAGATTATTTAGGGAATTTATATTGGAATTTTGTGATTGGTTGCACCACCTCATAGGGCTTATGTGGCACGAAATCATTGGAGAAAATTATATGGAGGAAGCAAGAGATTGCCGTGAGCTTTGCTAGGGTTGTGGACGGATTGAAGACCTAGAAGCCGTCCCCTATATATTCCTCTCTTCTCTCAACGTCAAGGGGCCCGAAAATTCCATACTTTTGCGTTTATACTTTGAGAAAATAATTCAGAAATCTCTCTAGCCTAGCCGTGTTCTTCTCCATCCTCTAGGGCAACCACGAAGTGCAAGCAAGGCCAAGGAAGAAGAAGACAAGCCGTGCACACCATCCACCCTCCACCTTGAAGATTGCTTTCGAAATTCAAGAGACCACATCATCACTTCATTCATCTCATCTTCATCACGGTGTAATCCGATTCTCCTTGTACCTTTGCTTTGTATTTTCGTTGGTTTTGCCTTAGTTGACACATATGTATGAACAAGTATTGTTTTCTGAAATTTTATGATGAATTGTTAATTTTCAGATTCATATATTGCGATTTATGGTTGCTTTTGTGTGAGTGTTTGATTAAATTTGCATGATAGAAGTCTTTTGTATGATTATCTTGAATGGTTCGAAACATTTAGGGTTCTTATGTGATTGTTGCTACGAATTTGAGAACATGAATCAACTTTTTGGTTTTGTGTTCTTGAATCGATAAGTAGTAAAGGTTTTGTACAAAAACCGAATTTAATCAAAGAAGATTGCAATTAGGTGGACTTTTTCATACTAAGTTGCACATTTGAGTTGATAGCCTTTCTAGGTGTTTATTGCGTTAAACATGACATGATTGACTAGCTTTCTAGGGCTTGATTGCATGTTTGATAGAATTAATCTAGGTGCTTTCGCTTAGGTTAATTAGCATTGAAAGTAAAATATGGGAAATTGTTTGCTTTTGAATGTTTCACATGATCAACTCCTCTTGCATGACTATGATGAACAATGATGAACTTGAATTAATTTTAATCATGAGTTTCGACTTTGATCTTTGTTCTTGCATTCCATTTGTATTTTTATGTTTTTGCATTTTAATTATTTAGGTAACTTAGATTTTATTTTCGGAAATTAAAACCAAAAACCAAAAACTCCCCCTTTTCGTAAATATGTCTATATTTTGTAAATATTATACTTTGTTTTAATTTTAATTGTTTAATTGTTTGACAATGACAGGTGTACCCTCAATCCCCGGAATAGAACGATCCCTATTTACTTTATACGACTAATGACATTTCAGGGTTAAATTGGTCGCTTCCCAAGAGCGACATCAGGTATGTCACCATATCGAATTATCTATGGCAAACCTTGCCATTTACCTGTGGAGTTGGAGCACAAAGCTTGGTGGGCTGTGAAGCAGTTCAACATGGATATGGATGCAGCTGGGCTTCATAGGAAGTTGCAATTGCAAGAGTTAGAGGAGATTAGGAATGATGCCTTCGAAAGTGCTAAGATTTACAAGGACAAGACTAAGGCATTCCATGACAAAATGATTCGAAGGAAGACTTTTGTTGTGGGTCAAAAAGTTCTTCTTTTCCACTCTCGTCTCAAACTCTTCCCAGGTAAGCTTCGTTCTCGTTGGATTGGGCCTTTTGTTATCACTCATGTGTTTCCTCATGGAGCTGTGCAGATAAAGAGTGAACATACAAATAACGAGTTCAAGGTGAATGGCCACCGCTTGAAGCCTTACTATGAGGCATTTGTGGAACATGAAGTGGAGGTTGTACCCCTCCAAAACGTTCCAAACCCTGAGGATTAAATGGAGGTACAAGTCTAGGCTGAAAGACTATAAACATTAAGCGCTGCTTGGGAGGCAACCCAATTCAGAAGTTGCTGTGGAGGAGTCATCAACGCAGATTTGTTTTATTTTCCCTTTACTCCTCAAATTCTCTTTGTACTTAGTCAGTATTTTCGTAAATCTTTTTCCTATATACTTAAGTGTTTCATTGCATGCTTTTAATTGATTACATTGAGGACAATGCAATATTTAAGTGTGGGGGAAGGGATTTATATTTTTAGTCTTTTATTTTGAGTCGTATATATTGAAAAATACAAAAAAATTGAAAAATGTAAAAAATTTAAAAATTTCGGTGCTTTTGTTTTTGTTTTGAGTCTTAGGATGCCCTTTCAACTGTCTAGGATGATTCTATATCTCTGAAATCATGACTAAAAGAGGATCACAAGATTGAGATGATTTTTAAACATGGTATTCTTTGGTTAATTGAGATATATGAAAAATATGTGCCTTGTAGTGGATATGGATTTCGAAACTTTGGTACAGAAAATATGAGCATGTTAAGATAAGTTTTGATTCATAAAGCCCATGTGAGATAATTGAGCCATGTCCCTTTTTCTTGGAGTGAAATGAAAAATATATTCCTATTTTCTTGGCGATATTTTGATGATCTCATTATTCTTCATTTGATTGACTGCTTGCCATAGATTAAGTTTGATGGACTAGAGAATGCTAGAATTCACTCTTGTGCTTGTTGAGACGTTTGTCAATACATGGCCCTGATTCTGGAAGGGATAGAGGCACCCTAGGAATTACCACCATTGCCATATAAACTTGTGTCCCTATTTGTGCCCGTCGTGGGACTCCCCTAGATAAGCCCCTTTGAGCCTACATTAAGCCTTTTCGTTCATCACCCTAAAATCCTTAACCATGAAGCTTAGTATAGTAACAACCCTACCCTTTGTTCTAAGAACTTAGTGGAGCTATCTTTTGAGACATACTACATGGGTTTGGTGCTAAGGATGGAAATTGAGAAGAGGTTAAAGTTCAAGTGTGGGGGTAGACTTGTCCATAAAGAAAAAAATATGTGAAAGCCGTGAAAAAATGAAAAGAAAAGAAAAAAATGTACGGCTAGAAAAGAAAAGAAAGAAATATTTATGGATTTTAGTCCCCCATACTTAGTGATTTTGGAGTTTACGTTGAAATGAAGGCCTACTAAAGAAAAATTTGGCCTTTGTCCATTCACTATAGTTCAGGGGAAGTTTACAATGAAGATTGGGCCCAACATGAAGACACTAGGCCCCTTTTATGTTACCTCTTGTGGATGTGACGTTTTTGCAATGCATTGGTGGATTTCTTGTGGTCTCTACATTTACATGTGCTCTGCTAGGTTTTTAGGACACTTTGATAAATCCTTACCCTTCATTTCTTAAAACCTTGAGCCTTGGCCCCATTACAACCTTTGAGAAGACCTTCTTGATCCTTAAGATGGGACAGCCCTTGATGTGGAGATGAGTTACAAGAGTTGAACATATGGCTTGGGTCCATCTGTGCAAGTAGTTGGTATCCTTCATGAGATCTTTAAAGAAAATTATACATGTGCTTTCGTTTCTTACATTATGTGATATACTTGCTATCTGTCACATATACTTGAGTGTATAAGCTTCTAAGCATTGCCATGATCTGAGAGAAGAAAGAGGGATATACCTTGTGAGATTTGAATCAAACTTGTTTGAAACATGCTTAACAGAAACCATTACCATTGTTTCAACCAAGTCCTACTTGTGTATATGTAAATTATGTGTTTTAATTAACTCTCGAATGCCTAAACATGGAATCTTGATTGAGTGCTAATCTTGGTGTTGTGAAAGTAAGAGATTGCTGAGACAAATAGTTGAAGGGCAATAGAGTCTTTGTTTGTAAAGTCTTTAATTTTCGTTGAGTCTTAGTATGTGTCTTAGTGTGATTTTGCTAAGGGACTAGCAAAAGCTAAGTGTGGGGGAATTTGATAGGAGCATTTTAATGCGACGTTTTAACTGCATTTCCCTACATTTTCTGCGTTATTTCCTTAATAAAACTCTGTTTAGGAAAGTTTCCATTCTTTGATTGGGAAAGTTCCTCTTTGTAGAAAGTTTCTATTTTTGTAGTTTCTATTTATCATTTTTAGTAAGTTTCCATTTTCGGTAGTTTCTATTTTTTATTTTTAGAAAGTTTCCCATTTTCAGTTTAGGAAAGTTGCCATTTTTCATTTTTAGGAAAGTTTCTATTTTTCTTACTAGTTTCTATTTTCAGGACCTCCGAGCTAGAAAGTGGAAATGAACTCATAAATGGAAAGAGGAGCTTGCGAACTACAAGGGGAGCAAAGATGAAGAACAATGAGCCACAGAAATGAGCAGAAATGAAGAGAAGAAGTTTTCCTGGTCTGATGTCGCTTTTGGGAAGCGACCAATTTAACCCTGAAATGTCATTAGTAGTATGTAATAAATAGGGATCGTTCTATTCCGGGGATTGAGGGTACACCTGTCAATGTAGGACAAACAAACAATTAAAATTAAAACAAAGTATAATATTCACAAAGGTATTTACAATTATAAACATCATTTACGAAATTAAGGGGGATTTTGTTTTTGGTTTTCTTTTTCGAAAATAAAAGCTAAGCTAACAAAATAGTTAAAATGCAAAAACATAAAAATACAAATGGGATGTGGGAACAAAGATCAAAGTCGAAACTCATGATTAAAATTGATTCAAGTTCATCATTGTTCATCAAAGTCATGCAAGAGGAGTTGATCATGTGAAATGTTCAAAAGCAAACAATTTCCCATATTTTACTTTCAATGCTAATTAATCTACGTGAAAGCACATAAACTAATCCTATCAAACATGCATTCAAGCCCTAGAAAGCTAGTCAATCATACATGTTTAACGCATTAAGCATCTAGAAAGGCTATCAACTCAAATGTGCAACTTAGTATGAAAAAGTCCACCTAATTGCAATCTTCTTTGATTAAATTCGGTTTTTGTACAAAACCTTTACTACTCATTGATTCAAGAACACAAAACCAAAAAGTTGATTCATGTTCTCAAATTCGTAGCATCATTCACATAAAAACCCTAAATGTTTCGAACCATTCAAGATTATCATACAAAAGATTTCTATCATGCAAATTTAATCAAACACTCACACAAAAGCAACCATAAATCGCAATATATGAATCTGAAAATTAACAATTAATCATAAAATTTCAGAAATCAATACTTGTTCATACATATGTGTCAACTAAGGCAAAACCAACGAAAATACAAAGCAAAGTTACAAGGAGAATCGGATTACACCGTGATGAAGATGAGATGAATGAAGTGATGAATGGACTCTTGAATTTCGAAAGCAATCTTCAAGGATGGTGATGGAGGTAGTGCACGGCTTGTCTTCTTCTTCCTTGGCCTTGCTTGCACTTCGTGGTTGCCCTAGAGGATGGAGAGGAACACGCCTAGGCTAGAGAGAGTTTCTGATTTTTTTCTTCAAAGTGTAAAACGTAAAGTATGGAACTCGGGCCTCCTTGACGTTGAGAGAAGAGAGGAATATATAGGGGACGGCTTCTAGGTCTTCAAGCCGTGTAAAACCCTAGAGAAACTCACGGCAATAGCTTGCTTCCTCCACATAATTTCCTCCAATGATTTCGTGCCACATAAGCCCTATGAGGTGGTGCAACCAATCACAAAATTCCAGAATTAATTCCCTAAATAATCTTGCCGAAATATATAGAGATATTTTCTGATTTCCTTCACCAATTTCGGCAACAATATATTTAGAGAATAAAGGGGGACGAACCTAGACTCCTTTGAGAGCTTTTTGTGTTCAACACATATTCTCTTTCCTTTAAAAGCTCCCTAAGAAATCTCCACGAAATCTCTCTTGAATTTCTGATTTTCCACACGGCAAAACCCTAGTTTCTCTCTTGCTTGGACGGCTTGGAGTCTCTAGGGTTTATCTCTTCCTTTTTCACGGCAAAGCTTCTAGGGTTTATCTCCAAGTATTTTCTTTCCATAAAAATATCCCTAGAAAATCTCCCTAGAAAATCTCTTTTTAATTTCTGATTTTTGGACGCCTCTTCCTTGTTTCTCTCTTGCAAATTCACGGCACAACTTCTTTAGGGCTAGGGTTTGCGTCACAAACCCTAGTTCCATGGGCTTTTGTGGGCTTTTATCCAATTAGCCGAAAATCCAACAAGTCTTGAGAGTTTTTGGGCCTCCATGCGTCACTTCTATGCCATGTCATCTTCCAACGTCACAACACTTTATTTTTCCATTTCTTTTTCATAGTAACGTTGGAAACTTCATTGGTGGGCTTTCCTCCTTTCCGCAGGGTTTCCTGGTTGGACCAGGAAAACTTCTTTTCTTCATTTCTGCTCATTTCTGTGGCTCATTGTTCTTCATCTTTGCTCCCCTTGGTGTTCGCAAGCTCCTCTTTCCATTTGTGAGTTCATTTCCACTTTTTAGCTCGGAGGTCCTGAAAATAGAAACTAGTAAGAAAAATAGAAACTTTCCTAAAATGAAAAATAGCAACTTTCCTAAACTGAAAATGGGAAACTTTCTAAAAATGAAAAATAGAAACTACCGAAAATGGAAACTTACTAAAAATGATAAATAGAAACTACAAAAATAGAAACTTTCTACAAATAGGAACTTTCCCAATCAAAGAATGGAAACTTTCCTAAACAGAGTTTTATTAAGGAAATAACGCAGAAAATGTAGGGAAATGCAGTTAAAACGTCGCCTTAAAATGCTCCTATCAAATTCCCCCACACTTAGCTTTTGCTAGTCCCTTAGCAAAATCACACTAAGACTCAACAGAAATTAAAGACTCTAAACATACAAAGACTCTATAGCCCTTCAACTTTTTGTCTCAGCAATCTCTTACTTTCACAACACCAAGATTAGCACTTCACCAAGAATAAATGTTTAGGCATTCGAGAGTTAATTAAAACACATAAGTTACATATACGCAAGTAGGACTTGGTTAGAACAATGGTGATGGTTTCTGTTAAGCATGCTTCAAACAAGTATGATTCAAATCCTCACAAGTTATATCCACTCTTTCTTCTCTCAGATCATGGCAATGCTTAAAAGCTTATACACTCAAGTATATGTGAAAGATAGCAAGTATATCACATAATTCAAGAAACGAAAGCACATGTATAATTTTCTTTAAAGATCTCATGAAGGATACCAACTACTTGCACAGATGGACCCAAGCCATAGGTTCAACTCTTGTAACTCATCTCCACATCAAGGGCTGTCCCATTTTAAGGATCAAGAAGGTCTTCTTAAAGGTCGTAATGGGGCTAGGGCTCAAGGTTTAAAGAAATGAAAGGTACGGATTTATCAAAGTGTCCTAAAAACCTAGCAGAGCATATGTAGATGTAGAGACCTCAAGAAATCCACCAAGGTATTGCAAAAACGTCACTTTCCCTAGAGGTAACATAAAAGGGGCCTAATGTCTTCATGTTGGGCCCAATCTTCATTGTAAACTTCCCTTAAACTATAGTAGAATGGACAAAGGCCAAATTTTTCTGTAATGGGCCTTCAATTCAAAGTAAACTCCAAATTCACCAAGTATGGGGGACTAAAATCCATAAACATTTTTCTTTCTTTTCTTTTTAGCCGTATATGTTTTTATTTTTCTTTTTTTTTTCTTTTTCTCGGCTTTTTCATATATTTTTCTTTTATGGACAAGTCTACCCCCACACTTGAACTTTCACCTCTTCTCAATTTTCATCCTTAGCACCAAACCCATGAGGTACGTCTCAAAAGATAGCTCCACTAAGTTCTTAGAACAAAGGGTAGGGTTGTAACTATACTAAGCTTCATGGTTAAGGGTTTTAAGGGTGATGAATGAAAAGGCTTAGTGTAGGCTCAAAGGGCTTATCTAGGGGGGTCCCACGACGGGCACAAATAGGGACACAAGTTTATTTGGCAATGGTGGTAATTCCTAGGTTGCCTCTATCCCTTCCAGAATCAGGGCCATGTATTGATATAACGTCTCAACAAGCACAAGAGTGAATTCTAGCATTCTCTAGTCCATCAAACTTAATCTATGGCAAGTAGTCAATCAAGATGAAAGAATAATGAGATCATCAAAACATCGCCAAGAAATTAAGAATATATTTTTCATTTATCACTCCAAGAAAAAGGGACATGGCTCAATTATCTCACATGGCTTTTATGAATCAAAACTCATCTTAACATGCTCATATTCTGTACCAAAGTTCACGAATTCCATATCCACTACAAGGCACACATTTTTCATATATCTCAATTAACCAAAGAATACCATGTTTAAATCATCTCAATTTTGTGATCCTCTTTTAGTCATGATTTCAGAGATATAGAATCATCCTAGACAGTTGAAAGGGCATCCTAAGACTCAAAACAAAAACAAAACCAACGAAAATTTTTAAATTTTTGACATTTTTCAATTTTTTTGTATTTTTCAATATATATGACTCAAGATAAAAGTGTAAATCCCTTCCCCCACACTTAAATATTGCATTGTCCTCAATGTAATCAAGAATAAGCATGCAATGAAACACTTAAGCATATAGGGTAGAGAATTACGAAGATGACTACCAAAATAAAGAAAAAAAATGAGGAAGTAAAAGGGAGAGATAAAACAAATCTGCGTTGATGACTCCTCCACAGCTACTTCTGAATTGGGTTGCCTCCCAAGCAGCGCTTAATGTTTATAGTCTTTCAGCCTAGACTTGTACCTCCATTTAATCCTCAGGGTTTGGAACGTTTTGGAGGGGTACAACCTCCACTTCATGTTCCACAAATGCCTCATAGTAAGGCTTCAAACGGTGGCCGTTCACCTTGAACTCTTTATTTGTTTGTTCACTCTTTATCTGCACAGCTCCATGGGGAAACACATGAGTGATAACAAAAGGCCCAATCCAACGAGAACGAAGCTTACCTGGGAAGAGTTTGAGACGAGAATGGAAAAGAAGAACTTTTTGACCCACAACAAAAGTCTTCCTTCGAATCATTTTGTCATGGAATGCCTTAGTCTTATCCTTGTAAATTTTAGCACTCTCAAAGGCATCATTCCTTATCTCCTCTAACTCTTGCAATTGCAACTTCCTATGAAGCCCAGCTGCATCCATATCCATGTTGAACTGCTTCACAGCCCACCAAGCTTTGTGTTCCAACTCCACAGGTAAATGGCAAGGTTTGCCATAGATAATTCGATATGGTGACATACCTATGGGAGTTTTGTATGCAGTTCTGTAGGCCCACAAAGCATCCTCTAAACGCAAGGACCAGTCCTTCCTGTTAGGGTTCACAGTCTTCTCCAATATCCCCTTGATCTGACGGTTAGAGACCTCAGCCTGCCCACTAGTTTGTGGGTGATAAGGTGTAGAAACCTTATGTGTGACATCATATCTCTTCAAGAGAGCCTCAATCGTCCGATTACAAAAATGGGATCCTCCATCACTAATGAGAACTCTAGGCATTCCAAACCTGCTAAAGATGTTAGACTTGATAAAATCTGCAACAACCTTAGAGTCATTAGTTCTAGTGGCCTTTGCTTCCACCCATTTGGAAACATAGTCCACTGCAAGTAAGATATAGAGAAACCCAAAAGATGAAGGGAAAGGTCCCATGAAATCTATACCCCAGACATCAAATATTTCAACAGTTATTATATTGGACAATGGCATTTGATCTCTAGGACCTAGATTTCCTGTTCTTTGGCACTTATCACAAGTTAAACAATAGGCATGTGCATCCCTAAATAATGTTGGCCAATAGAACCCAGACTCTAGCACCTTAAACGCAGTCTTCTTAGACCCAAAGTGACCCCCACATGCTTTAGAGTGGCAAAAAGAAAGTATAGCATTATGTTCATGTTCAGGCACACATCTCCTAATCAATTGATCAGAGCAATACTTCCACAAATAAGGTTCATCCCAAACATATTGCTTAACAGTTTTCTTAAGCCTATCCCTATGAGCACGTGATATGGTATCAGGAATCTTTCTAGACACAATATAATTCACAATGTCTGCATACCATGGTTCACTTACCTGGATTCCAAAGAGTTGTTCATCTGGAAACGTCTCCACCAGAGGGAGATGATCTTCTGCATGCACCAAGCGACTCAAGTGGTCAGCTACCACGTTTTCACTACCCTTCTTGTCCTTTATTTCCACATCAAATTCTTGCAAGAGTAGGATCCATCTGATGAGCCTTGGTTTTGCCTCCTTCTTGGTCATCAAGTACTTCAAAGCTGCATGGTCAGTAAAGATAGTAACTTTGGTACCAAGTAAGTAAGAGCGAAACTTCTCAAGGGCGAAGACAACTGCAAGGAGCTCTTTCTCTGTGGTTGAATAGTTCATCTGTGCATCATTGAGAGTCCTTGAGGCGTAGTAAATGGCATAGGGTAGCTTGTCCTTCCTTTGCCCCAAAACAGCTCCAACTGCATAGTCAGAGGCATCACACATCAACTCAAAGGGCAAGGACCAATCTGGAGGTAACATGATGGGGGCAGACGTCAACAACTCCTTAAGCTTGTCAAAAGCTTCTTGACACTCCTTGTCAAAGTGAAAGGGCACATCCTTCTGGAGTAGTTGACATAAGGGTCTCGAAATCTTAGAGAAGTCCTTGATGAACCTCCTATAAAAACCTGCATGGCCAAGGAAAGAACGAATCTCTCTCACAGAAGTGGGAGAGGGTAAGTGACGCACAATATCAACCTTGGCCTTATCAACCTCTATACCCCTAGCAGAGACAATATGTCCTAGAACTATCCCTTGTTGAACCATAAAATGGCATTTTTCCCAATTAAGTACAAGGTTAGTTTCCATGCAACGTTTTAAAATTATCTCCAGATTATTAAGACAATCATCAAAATTCTTTCCAAAAACTGAAAAGTCATCCATGAATACCTCTATGATTTTCTCAATATAATCTGAAAAGATACTTACCATACACCTCTGAAAGGTACCTGGAGCGTTGCAAAGTCCGAAGGGCATACGTCTATAGGCAAACGTTCCAAAGGGGCAAGTGAAGGTTGTCTTCTCTTGATCTTCATTTGCAATTGCAATCTGGTTGTAACCAGAGTATCCATCCAGGAAGCAGTAGTAGTCATGTCCAGCTAGGCGCTCAAGCATCTGATCAATGAATGGTAGAGGAAAGTGGTCTTTCCTTGTAGTTGCGTTGAGTCTCCTATAATCAATGCACACTCTGTGGCCTGTGACTGTCCTTTGGGGCACCAGTTCGTTATCAGCATTCTTTACCACAGTGATCCCAGACTTCTTGGGCACAACCTGAACTGGAGAGACCCACTTGGAGTCAGAAATAGGGTAGATTACCCCACAATCAAGGAGTTTGATAACCTCCTTCTTCACTACTTCCATCATTGGAGGGTTGAGACGACGTTGAGCCTCTCTAGTAGGTTTAGACCCCTCCTCCAGAAGTATCCTATGGACGCAAGTTGTAGGGCTGATTCCCTTGATGTCCGCCAATGTCCATCCTATGGCGGTCTTGTGTTGCTTCAACATGTCCACCAACTTCTCTTCTTGTGGAGTCGTTAGTGCAGAGGACACAATCACTGGTAAGGTCTCCTTGTCCCCTAAGTAGACATACTTCAAATGGCCTGGAAGAGGTTTTAGCTCAAGTTCTGGGGCCTGGACCACTGAAGGTAACGTCTTGTTAGTGGATAACTGAATGGACAAGGGAGAAACAGACTTACCTATAAAGGGTGATGCCTCAAGGAAGGAGACGTTTTCAATGATTTTCTCCTCACAAGTGTCTTTCAACTTGTCCTCTGAGATGGTGACGCCTTCCTTTGTATAGCCTACCCCACTCTCAAGGGTAGTGACTAGGGTATCCTCATGCATAACATCAAACATTTTCTGCGCAAGTTCATCCAAAATGTCAGCAGAAAAACAATCATTAACCTCTAGGGGATACCTCATGGCTTCAAAGATGTTAAAGCCAATAATGTCACCATCGAACTCCATTGTAAGAGAGCCTTCATACACATCAATCTTCGTCCTAGCTGTCCTTAAGAAAGGACGTCCCAAAAGCAATGGAGTGGAACTTACAGGGGAGTCCTCCATTTCCAATACATAAAAATCAGCTGGGAAGATAAGATGGTTAACCTGTACAAGCACATCCTCCAACAAACCTCTAGGGTATGCATTGGATCTGTCAGCTAACTGAATGATAACATTGTCAGATTTAAGTTCCCCTAGACCTAGGGTTTCATAAACAGAATAGGGCATAACATTAACAGATGCACCTAGGTCTAGCATAGCATTCTTAAATCTAGAGTTACCAATAGTACACGGAATAGTAAAGCTTCCAGGATCCTTACACTTTGGAGGAATCTTTCTCTGAATCAGGGCAGAGACATTCTCACTTACCTTTACCACCTCCTTTTCACGGTTTACTCTCCTAGTAGTGCAAAGCTCTTTGAGGAACTTGGCATACTTAGGGACTTGCTTGATGGCCTCTAGGAGGGGTAGGTTTACTTGCACCTTCTTGAAAGTTTCCAAGATGGCTTGGTCACTTTCATCCTTCTTAGATTGGGCAAACCTGCGTGGGAAGGGCATGCAAGAAGAAGAAGAAGGGTTAGCAATAACCGAATTCGATAGGTTAGAATTATTACCTTTGATTTCCGGTTTTGCCTTTAAAGATGAGGATGCCTTGGTCTCTTCCTTTGACGTTGCAGGGTCCTTCTCAACACCCAACTTGGTGGGCTCTTGGTCTTCCTCAATCTCTATGCTCATTTGGACCTTCTTGGGTTGCTTGGGTGGATCCACCAATGGTCTTCCACTCCTCGTAGTCACAACTGATGCATTCTCCACATTACCCTTAGGGTTAGGTATTGTGCCACTAGGAAGCTTCCCAGTCTCATGAATCTTGCTCATGAAGTCCACAACTTGGCCCATCTGTTTCTTAAGATCTGCAATATCCTTAGTGTGGGTCTGTTGTCCTTGAATCAAAGCTTGAGTAGAGTTTGTCAAGGCTTGGGTGGAACTAGTCAAGGCTTCCAACGTTTTTTCATAGTGAGACATTGAAGGTCCTGAGTTCTGTTGAGGAGGAGGCATGTAGGGCCTTTGAAAAGATGATCCTTGGAATGAAGGCCCTTGAGGACGTTGGAAGTTCCCACCAAGAGGATTCTGAACGTTATCATTGTTGGTCCACTTGAAGTTGGGATGGTCCCTCCATCCTGGGTTATAAGTATTGGAGTAAGGGTCATGTCTAGGACGTTGAGGTCCTCCTTGATATCCTCCTTGATACCCTCCAATAGCATTTGCAGATTCCCATCCTCCATTCTCATTGAGTTGAGGGCACTGATCTGTAACATGCCCTTGCATAGAGCATACTCCACAAGCTATTGTTGCACTTGGTCCCTTGGAACTTACCACTTGATTCATGAGAAGAGTAAGCTTACTCAGTTGGTCTTCAATGGCAGTATTCTTGCTCATCTCATGCACCCTACGAATAGAGTGTCCTACCCCCTCATATTGTTGGGAGTTCAAGGCACGATTAGCTATAAGCTCCTTCCCAACTGCAGGTGACTTATCCACGAAAGCTCCTCCAGCTGCAGCATCCAACATTTGCCTTTCCAAGGGTAAGAGTCCTTCATAGAAACATGTGAGTAGGGTCTCATCCTTCATCTGATGTTGAGGACATTGTGCAAGTAAGGAATTGAACCTCTCATAGTAAGCAGCATAGGACTCATCATGGGCTTGCTCTATTCCACTGAGCTTCTTTCTAAGTGTGATGACCTTAGAAGCTGGGAAGTATTTCTCCAAGAAGGCCTTTCTCATTGTTTCCCATGATGTGATACGTCCTGCAGGAAGTTCATATAGCCAATCCTTGGCTCTATCAGCTAGAGAGAATGGAAATGCTCTCATCTTCAGAAGATTCTCATCTGCCCCTTGTGGTTGCATGTTTGCACAAACAGATTGAAATTCTCTGACATGCTTGTTAGCATCCTCCATATTAAGGCCATGGAAGATAGGGGGCTTGTGCAACAGTCCACTCTTAAGCTCAAACTCTGCTTGTCTTCCAGCTGCCGGGGCAGGGTATACTATGCCTGTAGGAGGTCCTCCTTCAACAGTTGCGGTGGAGAGTTCCCTAATAGATGCCATTCTCTCTTCTTCGACTTCTTCAGGTGGTGGTGAAGGTGGTGTAGAGTTGGACGAAACCACAGGTGAAGGTGAACGTGAAGGAGGAGATGGACTTGGTGTAGGTGATGTAGACTCCTCAGAAAAGTAAATCCGCTTCCCTTGCTCGTTAAATGTGTACTCTTTGTATGTTGAAGGGGAAGGGCTTGTGTACTCAAGGAGTGAAGGACCCTTCAAACGAGCGAGCCTTGCTTCAATTTCCTTTAGTGTAGATGGTCTAAAAGGCTCGGTCATTCATAGGAATCCTGAACATCATCAAAATTCAAAGAAGTTAGCAAAGTATAAAGTAAACTAATTACAAACTAGTGGTTTATACATCAACTTCACTATTCACGAGTCACTATTCACAAGTTACTATTCACGACTTTACTATTTATGATTTATACAAGTATAAAATGTACAAAACAACACAATTTACAAGTGGAGGTTATGTTCAAGTATCTTATTATCTTTACAAAATAAAGTTAATATCTCAGTTGATTACAAGTTGTAAGTCGAGCCCAATAGAAACCACTACTATTGGTGAGATACGATCTAGGGATAGTCGCCTAGACATAAGTCGCTTTCCTTTGTTTCAGAAGGCTAGATGGCCAGATTAAGAGGTAAGTGAGAGGGAGGACTCATTTTGGTGACACTACGGAGGCTACTCCCTCATTGAGGTTTAGGCCCCTATCGGCTACTCCCACATTGTGGTTTACGCACAGTCTATAGTATCTCTGAGATCCAATTTGAACCCATCACCCAGGGTCTCAACCTAAGACACCACCTATATGCCCCTTACTCAGCTTGGAAAGAACTCATGTGTTAGACAGTTCTCCAAATGCTAATAAAAGCCGCCCACAACTTCATAAGACCTTAGAAAGGCACTAATGAAGGGTTAAGGCCAATATTAACAAAAGGGCCCTTATCTACTCATACGATTTTACATACTTATAATAATCAAGAATTTAACAATATATATAATTAATTTTTACATTTCTTTGTTTAACAAGATTAGACACATTTTATACAAAAACTTTCAAACAAGACAACAAACAAACGTCAAATTATTTTTTTTTATTTTTTTTTCTTTTTCTTCTTTTTTTTTTTTTTTTTTTTTTCACTTTTTACGAAATTAATTACAAATAGCTCTATTATTTCCTTTTCTTTACAATTATTTTCAACACTTAGGTACGGGAACAGGGAGTCTCGATGTGCAATGGGACTGAAACAGCTACCCTTCTCAAGACTATGTTTAATCCAATATACCTTTAGTGAATCACAATATTTTCATTTGCTATATATACCATTGATTTCAAATTCAATTCCAAGCGGTAAATCAAGAGGACGTGCGGCCCAAGTATAGTCGTCTAGACACAAAGTCCCTCCTACATCCTTTGGGCAACCTTACTGAAATGGCCAGGCAGGGGAGGGCGACCACGAGAGGTAGAATCCATTTTGGCATGAGCTACTCCCACATTGTGGTTTAGGCCCATTTGCATGCACTTCTGGATTCAAGAACCTGTCATGAGCGTTGTCCCCTTTCCTAGACACCATCCCACATAGGCTATACTTACTTGGATGAAAAAGATTCTAAGTGTGAAGACAGTTCAATGAATGTTAATAAAGGCCGCCCTCAACCTTAAGGGACCTGAACTAGGTACCAATAAGGGGTTTAGGCCAATATTAATAAACACGACTTCACCTATTCCTTCTTTAATTTACAACTCACAATTAAAATTCGTATCCAATAATATAAATAACAACCTAAGTAATTAATTAACTAATTAACTAATTAACTAACAATTAAGAGAATTACAAACAATTAACAAGTAAAATTTTTTTTTTTTTTTTCGAATACAACATATAAACAAAACAAATATTCACATATTTAACAAGTGATTTTTCAATCCCCGGCAACGGCGCCAAAAATTGATGTCGCTTTTGGGAAGCGACCAATTTAACCCTGAAATGTCATTAGTAGTATGTAATAAATAGGGATCGTTCTATTCCGGGGATTGAGGGTACACCTGTCAATGTAGGACAAACAAACAATTAAAATTAAAACAAAGTATAATATTCACAAAGGTATTTACAATTATAAACATCATTTACGAAATTAAGGGGGATTTTGTTTTTGGTTTTCTTTTTCGAAAATAAAAGCTAAGCTAACAAAATAGTTAAAATGCAAAAACATAAAAATACAAATGGGATGTGGGAACAAAGATCAAAGTCGAAACTCATGATTAAAATTGATTCAAGTTCATCATTGTTCATCAAAGTCATGCAAGAGGAGTTGATCATGTGAAATGTTCAAAAGCAAACAATTTCCCATATTTTACTTTCAATGCTAATTAATCTACGTGAAAGCACATAAACTAATCCTATCAAACATGCATTCAAGCCCTAGAAAGCTAGTCAATCATACATGTTTAACGCATTAAGCATCTAGAAAGGCTATCAACTCAAATGTGCAACTTAGTATGAAAAAGTCCACCTAATTGCAATCTTCTTTGATTAAATTCGGTTTTTGTACAAAACCTTTACTACTCATTGATTCAAGAACACAAAACCAAAAAGTTGATTCATGTTCTCAAATTCGTAGCATCATTCACATAAAAACCCTAAATGTTTCGAACCATTCAAGATTATCATACAAAAGATTTCTATCATGCAAATTTAATCAAACACTCACACAAAAGCAACCATAAATCGCAATATATGAATCTGAAAATTAACAATTAATCATAAAATTTCAGAAATCAATACTTGTTCATACATATGTGTCAACTAAGGCAAAACCAACGAAAATACAAAGCAAAGTTACAAGGAGAATCGGATTACACCGTGATGAAGATGAGATGAATGAAGTGATGAATGGACTCTTGAATTTCGAAAGCAATCTTCAAGGATGGTGATGGAGGTAGTGCACGGCTTGTCTTCTTCTTCCTTGGCCTTGCTTGCACTTCGTGGTTGCCCTAGAGGATGGAGAGGAACACGCCTAGGCTAGAGAGAGTTTCTGATTTTTTTCTTCAAAGTGTAAAACGTAAAGTATGGAACTCGGGCCTCCTTGACGTTGAGAGAAGAGAGGAATATATAGGGGACGGCTTCTAGGTCTTCAAGCCGTGTAAAACCCTAGAGAAACTCACGGCAATAGCTTGCTTCCTCCACATAATTTCCTCCAATGATTTCGTGCCACATAAGCCCTATGAGGTGGTGCAACCAATCACAAAATTCCAGAATTAATTCCCTAAATAATCTTGCCGAAATATATAGAGATATTTTCTGATTTCCTTCACCAATTTCGGCAACAATATATTTAGAGAATAAAGGGGGACGAACCTAGACTCCTTTGAGAGCTTTTTGTGTTCAACACATATTCTCTTTCCTTTAAAAGCTCCCTAAGAAATCTCCACGAAATCTCTCTTGAATTTCTGATTTTCCACACGGCAAAACCCTAGTTTCTCTCTTGCTTGGACGGCTTGGAGTCTCTAGGGTTTATCTCTTCCTTTTTCACGGCAAAGCTTCTAGGGTTTATCTCCAAGTATTTTCTTTCCATAAAAATATCCCTAGAAAATCTCCCTAGAAAATCTCTTTTTAATTTCTGATTTTTGGACGCCTCTTCCTTGTTTCTCTCTTGCAAATTCACGGCACAACTTCTTTAGGGCTAGGGTTTGCGTCACAAACCCTAGTTCCATGGGCTTTTGTGGGCTTTTATCCAATTAGCCGAAAATCCAACAAGTCTTGAGAGTTTTTGGGCCTCCATGCGTCACTTCTATGCCATGTCATCTTCCAACGTCACAACACTTTATTTTTCCATTTCTTTTTCATAGTAACGTTGGAAACTTCATTGGTGGGCTTTCCTCCTTTCCGCAGGGTTTCCTGGTTGGACCAGGAAAACTTCTTTTCTTCATTTCTGCTCATTTCTGTGGCTCATTGTTCTTCATCTTTGCTCCCCTTGGTGTTCGCAAGCTCCTCTTTCCATTTGTGAGTTCATTTCCACTTTTTAGCTCGGAGGTCCTGAAAATAGAAACTAGTAAGAAAAATAGAAACTTTCCTAAAATGAAAAATAGCAACTTTCCTAAACTGAAAATGGGAAACTTTCTAAAAATGAAAAATAGAAACTACCGAAAATGGAAACTTACTAAAAATGATAAATAGAAACTACAAAAATAGAAACTTTCTACAAATAGGAACTTTCCCAATCAAAGAATGGAAACTTTCCTAAACAGAGTTTTATTAAGGAAATAACGCAGAAAATGTAGGGAAATGCAGTTAAAACGTCGCCTTAAAATGCTCCTATCATGGTCCAACCAGGAAACCCTGCGGAAAGGAGGAAGGCTTCCCTAGCAAGTTTCCAACGCAACCATGAAAAAGAAATGGAAAAATAATGTGTTTTGCGTTGGAAAATGAGAAGGCTTGAAGATGAAGCAACGAGGCCCAAGAACTCTTTGGATTTTCGGCAAATTGGATAATGGCCCATCAAAGCCCATGACATTAGGGTTTGTGACGCAAACCCTAGCCCTTAAAGATGTTTGCCGTGAATTTGCAAGAGAGAAACAAGGAGGAGGCGTCCAAAAATCAGAAAATAATAAGAAGATTTCGGTGGAGATTTTCTAGGGCTATTTTTATGGAAAGAAAATCTACTTGAAGAAACCCTAGAAGACCTAGCCGTCCAAGCCAAGAGGAAATCAAGGAATTGCCGTGCAAAATAAAGAAGAAACCCTAGAGAATTCGGCAAAGATTTTATCTAGAGAGTTTTAAGGAAAGAAAATATGTGTGGAGACCAAGAAAAGCTCAAAAGAAGTCTAGATACATTCCTATATTCCCTAAAGAGTTTTGGCCGAAATAAAAGAGAAAAATCAGAATATTATCAAGGGAATTTCGGCAAGAATTATTTAGGGAATTAAATGGAATTTTGTGATTGGTTGCACCACCTCATAAGGCTTATGTGGCAAGCAAGCATTGGAGGAAATTATGTGGAGTTATATCATTGTGCCGTGAGATTACTAGGGTTACAAGGCTTGGAGAACAAAGGAAGCCGTCTGATAGGAGCAAAAAAGTGTGACAATATTATTAATTATGTGCCTCATTTTAGCCTTATTTCTCCCTTAGTTTAGTGTTTTGAGTCATTAAGTCATTTTGAAAGTCTTGTTGAGTGTTTGGAGTGAAATAGGCGGAAAAAGTAAAATTCATGAAAAATCCTAGCTGGATCAGGATTCCTAACTGTCAACTATTTTTGCGGTCTTTACATTTTAATTTCCCTTTATTTTCTCTAGAAAATTCTGATATTCTCTTGCTTGTTGTAGGAAACGTTGCCTGGTTAAACTCTTGTAAACAGCAATGATGGAGTCATAAAATAAAGCATTAAGATATTTGACCAAGCAATGAAGAAGGGAAATAAAGTAGAAAAGATGTTTTCAGTTGAGGAATAAAAGAGAAAGACGTTTCAGCTGGAAAATAAATATGAGAAAGATGTTTCAGTTGAGGAATAAAAGAAAAAGATGTTTCAGCTGGAAAAATAAATAAGAGAAAGATGTTTCAGCTTGGAAATTAAAGGAATTGCCCCATTATGAGAGGAGTTAAGGCCATAAAGAAGACGTTTCAGTTGGGAAAGCCAACCAATGCTCCCCTATAAATAGGCAACGTCTAGAACTGAATTTGCATCACTTCCCAACCAAAGCATCACTTCCTGGCCAAAAACCATTCCAAGACTGCCTAATTCACTCCTTAAACTTCCATCACCTACAAAACCGTGACCACCATCCATCCATCCATCCATCAATCTACGAAGCTCTTAGGCGCTGAGTCAAGGACGCTCCACCACTATAGTAGAGACGAGTTCATCACCTTGTTGCTAAGCCGCTGAGGAAAGCTTCAAAGTGTAACTATGACTCTACTTATAATTTTTGTTTCGGTTTTGTGTGTTTCAATTTGCGAGTTGTGTAATTGGAGACATGGAATTTTCAGAATATTTTTATTAATATTTTTGAGATTTTCAGTTTATTATTGAGTTAATTTCGAGAATTCTTTTATGATGCATGTTACAATCTTGTGCCCTTTTACGTGTTTAGGTAATTTTCAGAGTTAGGTTCATAAGTTTACATGCTAGAATAACGGTGAGAGTTCTTGTGTGTTTTCTTAATTTGCCAAGAGTAATTGTTATTTGTTAAGACGCTGAGTTAAACAAGTAGCAATTAGTTCTAAAAAGTGGTAAAAACTATGTTCAATGGTTAAACGATTCTGGAAATTACGTGTTAAATTCTATGTCTAATGGTTAATTTGCACGTGTGAGTTGATTCGAGGGTTAGATAATACTACTAGTTAAGAGAATTACGCTGAGTGTTTTCGAAAATTAGTAGTATTAGGCTTGGTAAGGACTTTTCCAATCCAAGCCTACATTAGAATGAATCAGATAAATGGATTGATCCGCTGAGGCTTTTCATTTTGGCTCTTATCTAGGCATTTAAGGTGGGCACATTTTTGTAGCATGTTGAAATGAATTTTCTGTTTTTACACTTAGTAATTTCCGAGTGGTATTGGTCTAGGTTAGGGAAGTCGATCATTGTATATAGTTTTATTTGTTTTGTTTTTATTTTAAGTAGATTAGAAACCAAATTCAAAAACCCCCCTTTTTATTCGTTTATTTGTTAATTGACCTTTTTGTGTAGGTGTACCCTACAATCCCCGGACTGAACGATCCCTGCTTATCCTATACTAACAACTACATTTTGCAGGGTTAAATTGTGAGGCTATTTCAGCCGCATCACCGTCCCCTATATATTCATCTCTTCTTTCAACGTCAAGAGTTCCGAGTTCCACACTTTTGCATTTACACTTTGAGAAAAAAATCAGAAACTCTCTCTAGCCTAGCCGTGTTCATCTCCATCCTCTAGGGCAACCACGAAGTGCAAGCAAGGCCAAGGAAGAAGAAGACAAGCCGTGCACATCATCCATCACCATCCTTGAAGATTGCTTTCGAAATTCAAGAGACCATTCATCACTTCATTCATCTCATCTTCATCACGGTGTAATCCGATTCTCCTTGTACCTTTGCTTTGTATTTTCGTTGGTTTTGCCTTAGTTGACACATATGTATGAACAAGTGTTGTTTTCTGAAATTTTATGATTAATTGTTAATTTTCAGATTCATATATTGCGATTTATGGTTGCTTTTGTGTGAGTGTTTGATTAAATTTGCATGATAGAAATCTTTTGTATGATTATCTTGAATGGTTCGAAACATTTAGGGTTCTTATGTGATTGTTGCTACGAATTTGAGAACATGAATCAACTTTTTGGTTTTGTGTTCTTGAATCGATAAGTAGTAAAGGTTTTGTACAAAAACCGAATTTAATCAAAGAAGATTGCAATTAGGTGGACTTTTTCATACTAAGTTGCACATTTGAGTTGATAGCCTTTCTAGGTGTTTATTGCGTTAAACATGAATTGATTGACTAGCTTTCTAGGGCTTGATTGCATGTTTGATAGAATTAATCTAGGTGCTTTCACTTAGGTTAATTAGCATTGAAAGTAAAATATGGGAAATTGTTTGCTTTTGACCGTTTCACATGATCAACTCCTCTTGCATGATGATACGTGCAAAAGCAATCGCCAATTTAAACCCTGAAAAATGTAGTTGTTAGTATAGAATAAGCAGGGATCGTTCAAGCCGGGGATTGAGGGTGCTAACATGTGAGAAACAAATTAAAGAAAAGAATATACAATTTACGAAATCAATGAACAAACATATACAAGTTTATGAAAATTAGAGAGAATTAGAGAGACATACATTTAACACAAAGTTAGAGAACAAAGAATGAAGAAACAATCGAAAATCACAAGTATATATATACATAGAATTCGAAACCAACAAAGAATTCAAGTTAGAAAAGGTTTTGGAAATCCTACTCCTACTTAAATACATTTTACAAGTCCATATCATATTAGAAAACCATATACAACAAGGATTATTAGTTATATTCTAATTAGAATTACTTAATTATTAAGAAAACAAATTATTGACCAAGTCAAACACAAAATACTAAGTCAAAACTAACTCTAACAACTTTTCCTAAGAATTAGGAGCAAATCCCTAAAATTAAGGAAGACATCCCTAAAAACAAGGAGACCCTAACAAACTCATAACAAACTCCTAAAAAACACTAAAATTAAAACAAACACATATTTACTATTCACGGACTCACTATTCACGAAATTAAAAACATTTATTTTTTTATTTATTTATTATTTTTATTTAACTAGGTTAACATGCTACCTAAAAATCTAAGTTAATTTTATTTATTTACACAAACAAGAAAACATAAAGATGGGGGGTTTTTGAAGATTGAAAACATAAATTTTCAGAAAATAAACAAAGATTGAAAACGTTTTTATTTACATAGGTGGGAAAAGAAGAATTTTTGAAGAACAATTTTTCAAGAACTAATCAAGAACAATCCATTCATGCAATCTTTAATCTTTTAGTTACCATGAAACGATATCAACCAAGAAACAAAGTTACAAGCGCCCAATGTCCCTTATATGACTTCCCTTTACACAATTGAGTAGAACAAGCGCCTAAACAATATACTTCAAATGCAGGTATCACACAATCAAAGCAACTCATGATCTCATGCATTCGAATCATTAAGCACAAGTGAAAGTTTAGTCAATAAACATGCAAATTCAAGTACTCAAAGCAAGTCTTTTCATTACATGCATAATCTGATCTCGACCTTTGTACAAAGCCTTTACTACTTTAACGAACTAGGATCAACAAGCGTTCACCTAATTACTAGCTCCAATTACATGCAATCATCCTAAGTTGCGCACCCAAAGAACAAGAACACATAAAAGTTTTCCATAAAACAAAACCAGATTATCATTCCATATTTCGGCAACAAATAAAGATCAAACATACATAAACCAATCAATCATTGAAAAGAACATCAAAATCGCATTCAAAAATCAGAAAGTTATCTCATGGTTTCGGTTTTACACATAAGGAAAACAAAACAGAAAATACAACTACAAAAACACTAAACCGTAAAGCAAACATAGGGAAGATGGTATGAACAACCCTTGACTACGTCCCAAGGTCCAAAGCAGATCCAAGGCAGCAACACAAGGTAGAATTCACGGCTAGGATGGAGGATGGCACGGCTAGGAACTTGTAGATGCAAAAACCTGAAACTCAAGAGCAAACCGGTGAGAAACGAAATTGTGGAGAATATATTTGTAACCCCTGAACGTCTAATACACAAGGTATATATAGTAGAACGTCTCAAGGCACTCCCAATTCGTTTCTACTTGGTTTCTCTTAGTTCGTGTTGATTTAGGACTCCTTTCTCTCAAAACAGATTTCCGGCAGGATTGACCTCAGTCCACTCAAACGGCCATAACTTTCTCTAGAAAATAGCTATTGATGAGCTGTAAAAAGCTCTGGAAACTAGACATCCGCAGCTTTCCAACCATATAAAGATCATAATTTTCTGAGCTCTGAGCGATTTATGACACTCCGTTGAAGTTGACTGATCTGCACAGGCAGATTTCCGAATCTGTAATGGATTTGACTTTTGAGGCACAAGATGAGTCCAATTCGGTTTTCCTTTGCATCA
This sequence comes from Rosa chinensis, assembly GCF_002994745.2. Taxonomy (NCBI): domain Eukaryota; kingdom Viridiplantae; phylum Streptophyta; class Magnoliopsida; order Rosales; family Rosaceae; genus Rosa; species Rosa chinensis. The sequence goes on along the minus strand of NC_037094.1, from coordinate 40,450,867 downwards.
CATGCCTCTCACATGTCTTCCACGCCTATTCTGAAGTAGAAACGTCAAGAACTCCCTAGAACCTTCAAGAATCTCACGGCAATTCCAATCCAAACTCAACAAGAAGTCCAAATTCCACATTGCTTTGTAATTCGAATTCCTTGTTGCTTCCTTTTCCATGTGCACGGCATATGATCTTCTTGAGACTTCTAGATACTTCATGAACGTTCCCAAGCTCTCCTAGTATGAGTAGAACTCCATATGCAAGTAGGTTTCCTAGTTGAATACTGCTTCCTTTTCCGCGATTTTTCTACACTCTTCCGGAACCTTCTTGAGTAATCCTTATCCAACAGGGACTCCTTGTCACACTAGGATTCCTTATTTGAGTAGAATTGGGTTTCCCTGTTCAAGTAGAACTTCTAATTTCCGCGACTTAAGAGTTTGAATCCAAGTCTGCTTCTGATTCCTACTCCAACTAGGATTCCTTTTCCTAGTCAAACTGGGAGAACTTCCATTTCTTCATTTCTGCGCCACTTGTGCCTCCCTTAGCTATTTTTGGACTTTGAGACTCCATTTTCACCTGAAAAACACTAACTAAGTTAAATTGATCAAGATAAAGGAAATAACTTAGCAAAATATAGGGTTTAATCATTATAAACGTCGCATTTTATGCTCCTATCAAATTCCCCCACACTTAGCTTTTGCTAGTCCCTTAGCAAAATCAACATAACAAACCAAAAAGACTACAACACAAACAAAGAAACTAACGAAAACACTAAGTATAGAAAACGAAAACACAAAGACTCAAAAACGTAAAACACTTAGAAGACTCAAAACGAAAATCAAAACCAGAAACAAAGACCAAGACGTTAACAACACAAATGACTTCTACGCCCTTTAACATATTGTCTCAGAAATCTCATACTTTGAAGTCACCAAGATTAGCACTTAACCAAGCATCACATTATCAAGATATTCAAGAGTTAATTACAAGATATAATTCACATATAAGCATGTAAGACTTGGGGGTAAACAATGGTGGTGGTTTCTTTAACATATTTCAAACAAGTCATGATTCAAACCTCACATGGATATATCACTCTTTCTTCTCTCAGATTCAAGGCTCATGCTTAAAAGCTTATCACTCAAGTATATGTGAAAGATAAACAAGTGTATCACATATGTATAAGAAACGAAAGCACATTATATATTTTTTTCTTTTAAAGATCTCATGAAAGATATCAACTACTTGCACAGATGAACCCAAGCCATAAGTTCAACAGTTATAACTCATCTCCACAGATCAAAGGCTGTCCCATCTTAAGGATCAAAGAAGTCTTACACTTTAAGGTTGTAATGGGGCCAAGGCTTAAGGTTAAAAGAAACGAAGGGATAGGGAAATCACAAAGTATCCTAAAAACCTAGTAGAGCACTTGTAGATGTAGAGAGACCATATTTCGAATCCACTAAGCATAGCAAACGCTAAGTATCCTTCAAAGGCTTATAAAAGGGCCAAGTGCCATCATGTTGGGCCCATACTTCATTCGAACCTTCTTTCGAACAAGTGAATTGGACAAAGACCAAATTTTTCAACAATGGACCTTCAATTCCAAACAAACTCCAAATTCACCAAGTATAGGGGACTAAAATCCATAAACATAAACAATAGCACACATTTTTTCCTTTAATTGCCGAAATATTCCTTTATTTTTTTTTTTTTTTTTACGATTTCTTTTTCTTTTCTTTTTTTTCTTTTTCGGCAATTACAAACAAAAATTCATATGGACAAGTCTACCCCCACACTTGAACTTCTTCCTGTCTTCAAAATTCTTCCTTGACGCCAAAACTCCAAGCACAGTCTCAGAAATATGCTCCACTAAGTCTTTAGAACAGAGGGTAAGGATATAACTATACTAGGGTTAAGGGTTAAGGAATTTTGAGGGTGATGAAAGAAAAGGCTCAATGTAGGCTCAAAATGGTTAAACTAGGGGAGTCCCACGACGGGCACAAATAGGGACACAGGCTATATTTGGCTATGGTGGTGAAAATCCTAAGTAAGTACCTTTATCCTTTCCAGAATCAGGGCCATATATTGATCATAAATGTTTCAACAAGCATAACAGTGAATTCTAGCATTCTCTAGTCCATCAAACTTAATCTATGGCAAGTAATCAATCAAGATGAAAGAATAATGAGATCAACAAAATAATCGCCAAGAAAACAAGAGTATATTTCATTTTTTTCATTAATTACTCAACAAAGAAAGGGCACATGGCTCAAATTCTCACAAGGGTTATTATGAATCATAACTTATCATCCACATGTTCATATTCTGTACCAAAGTTACGCATGCACCATATCTACTACACATTCATATGCTTTTCATAAATCATAATTAACCAAAGAATATCATCAAACATTATCTCAATCTTGTGATCCTCTTTTAGCCTTAATTTCAGAGATATAAGCTCATCCTAGACAGTTAAAAGGGCATCCTAAGACTCGATCACACAACAAGACAAAACAACCATGTAAATGACGCACAAACAAGACTAAAACGTTTTGGACTTAGGGTTATTTCCCTTCTCCTTTCGGTAACTCCTTTGGAACATGACCAGGTGAAGAGAGGAATGATTTTGGCGGAGCTCAGCTCACTTGATTGACAGGGGACGAGACCCTTTGTCAGCACTTCTCGTATCCAATCAACCTAGACATCACATCCCATTGGATGCGCCTACGATGAAGAAGATATTTACCCAAAAATCATTTTGACTCTAACAATAACCAAACAAACAAAACACACAAGTATAAAAACCAAAACATATAACACAAAACCTAAAACAAAGTTAACGCAAATTTCTTTTATTTTCTGATTTTTCCGATTTTTTATTTTGTTTTCTTTTTATAACCACAAAACTAGCTCCTAAAAACAAAGTGAAACGTTATACCCTTCCCCCACACTTGAATCATGCATTGTCCTCAATGTATAAACAAGTATAAAGCATACAAAACATCAATCAAGCATGGCATAAGAGTTAACGCAAGAAATCTAAAAATAAAGACAAAGTTTTCGAAAATAAAAGAGAAGGGAAGAGTGCAAGAAAGCAAATCTGCGTTGATGACTCCTCCACAGCTACGGATGAAATGGGTTGCCTCCCATGCAGCGCTTAATGTTTAAAGTCTTTCAGCCTAGACTTGCACCTTCATTTACTCTTCTGGTTGTGGCGCCTCTTGGAGGGGTACATCCTCCACATTATGCTCCACAAACGCCTCATAGTAAGGCTTAAGACGATGTCCATTCACTTTGAATTCCGCTCCAGTTATATGACTCTTTATCTGTATAGCACCATGAGGAAAGACATTAGTAACTATAAAAGGACCAACCCATCTAGAACGTAACTTACCAGGAAAAAGTCTCAATCTAGAATGAAATAAAAGAACTTTTTGACCAATTACAAAGGTCTTTCCACGAATCATCTTATCATGAAAAGCCTTTGTCTTTTCCTTGTAAATCCGTGCACTATCATAGGCATCATTCCGAATTTCCTCAAGCTCATTGAGTTGCAATTTCCTATGAAGTCCAGCTTCATCCAATTCCATGTTAAATGTCTTGATTGCCCACCAAGCTCTATGCTCCAACTCCACAGGTAAGTGACACGGTTTCCCATACACCAAACGAAATGGAGACATCCCAATTGGCGTCTTGAAAGCCGTCCTATATGCCCAAAGAGCATCCTCCAAACGTTGGCTCCAATCCTTCCTTGAAGGACCCACGGTTTTCTCAAGTATCCTCTTGATCTCCCTATTTGAAACTTCTGCTTGTCCACTTGTTTGAGGATGATAAGGCGTTGAAACCTTATGGGTCACATGATACTTCCGAAGCAACGCTTCAATGGTCTTGTTGCAAAAGTGAGAACCTCCATCACTAATGAGTGCTCTAGGCATGCCAAACCTACTAAAAATATTAGACTTTATAAACTCTGCAACAACCTTAGAATCATTAGTCCTGGTGGCTTTCGCTTCCACCCACTTAGAAACATAATCAACAGCCAAGAGAATATAAAGGAACCCATTAGATGAAGGAAAAGGACCCATGAAATCTATACCCCAAACATCAAAGATTTCGACTATTATAACAGGAGTTAAAGGCATTTGATCTCTAGGTCCTAAATTACCAGTTCTTTGGCACCTATCACATGTCATACAAAAATTATATGCATCTTTAAATATAGTAGGCCAATAAAAACCACATTCCAACACCTTCCTAGCAGTTCTATCCGAGCCAAAGTGACCACCACATTGTTTAGAATGACAAAACTCAAGTATAGCTTTTTGTTCATTATTAGGCACACATCTCCTTATCAATTTATCAGAACAATATTTCCACAAGTAAGGATCATCCCAAACATATTGTCTAGCTAAAAACTTAAGTCTATCACGTTGAACACTTAGCATATTACTAGGGAACGTTTTGGACACCAAATAATTAACAATATCTGCATACCAAGGCTCACTTACCTGGATTCCGAAGAGTTGTTCATCCGGAAACATCTCCACTAAGGGTATGGCGTCCTCTTCACTCACTAGCCTACTCAAGTGATCAGCCACAACGTTGTCAGAGCCCTTCTTGTCCTTGATCTCAACGTCAAACTCTTGAAGCAAGAGTATCCAACGAATTAGCCTAGGTTTTGCCTCCTTCTTTGACATCAGGTACCTAAGAGCTGCATGATCAGAATAAATAACCAACAAATAAGATCGAAATTTCTCTAAGGCAAAAACAACAGCTAAAAGTTCTTTTTCAGTTGTAGAGTAATTGAGTTGAGCATCATTAAGGGTCCTAGAAGCATAGTAGATGGCGTGGGGCTTCTTGTCCCTTCTTTGTCCTAGCACGGCCCCAATGGCATAATCTGAGGCGTCACACATGATCTCAAAGGGTAGAGACCAATCTGGTGGAAGCATAATTGGTGCAGACGTTAGAAGCTCCTTCAAAGTGTTGAATGCCTTCTTGCAATCCTCATCAAACTCAAACGCCACTTCCTTTTGAAGTAGACGACATAGGGGCCTAGAAATCTTGGAGAAGTCCTTGATAAAGCGCCTGTAGAAACCTGCGTGTCCAAGAAAAGAACGGACCTCCCTCACACTTGTGGGGTATGGTAAGTATCTAACAAGATCTACTTTAGCTTTATCTACTTCAATTCCACGTTTAGAGATAATATGCCCTAAAACTATTCCCTGTTTAACCATAAAGTGACATTTTTCCCAATTTAAAACAAGGTTAGTTTCTTCACAACGTACAAGTATCAATTCTAAGTTACTTAAGCAATTTTCGAAATCTTTACCAAAGACAGAAAAGTCATCCATAAAAACTTCAATAATTTTCTCAATAAAATTAGAAAAGATACTTACCATGCACCTTTGAAACGTACCTGGGGCGTTGCATAGTCCGAATGGCATTCTTCTGTAGGCAAACGTTCCAAAAGGACAAGTGAAGGTCGTTTTCTCTTGATCCTCATGAGCAATGGCGATTTGATTGTAACCAGAATATCCATCCAAGAAGCAATAAAACTCATGGCCAGCTAACCTCTCAAGCATCTGATCAATGAATGGCAAAGGGAAGTGATCCTTCCTAGTAGTGGCGTTGAGCTTCCTATAGTCAATACAAACTCGATGTCCAGTCACAGTTCTCTGAGGCACTAACTCATTCTCTGCATTCTTCACAACAGTTATTCCAGACTTCTTTGGCACAACTTGAACTGGTGAAACCCACTTAGAATCTGAAATAGGGTATATGACGCCACAATCAAGAAGCTTGATGACTTCTTTCTTCACAACTTCCATCATGGGTGGATTCAATCGTCTTTGAGCCTCCCTAGTTGGCTTAGCTCCCTCCTCAAGCAAAATCCTATGGACACAGGTGGTAGGGCTAATTCCCTTGATATCTGCCAAGGTCCAACCAATTGCAGTTTTGTGTCTCTTAAGCATCTCCACAAGTTTGTCCTCTTGAGTTGGCGTCAAGGATGATGAAATGATTACAGGCAATGTCTCTTTATCTCCCAAATAAACATACTTCAAATGATCTGGCAATGGCTTTAGTTCTAGGGTAGGTGCCTGGATCACTGAAGGTAAAGGTTTATTAGTAGAGATGGAAAGTGAAAAAGAAGGACTTGACCTACCTACATAGGACGTTGCCTCAAGAGAAGCAACGTTTTCTAGGTGGATAGATTCATAAGAATCCGTGAGCTCTTCCTTAGGTATGGTGACGCCATTTTCAAGAATGCCAACGCCACTTGCAATGGTTGAAGCCATGGCATCATCCTCCATAATCTCCATGAATTTCTGCGCAAGTTCATCAAGTATATCAATAGAAAAACATGATTGAAAATCACTTAGGGGATACCTCATAGCTTCAAAAATGTTGAAGCCAACAACTTCTCCATCGAATTCCATTGACAAGGTGCCAGAATACACATCAATTTTAGTCCTAGCCGTCCTCATGAAGGGACGACCTAGCAAAAGTGGCGTTGACTTGGGAGAAGGCTCCTCCATCTCTAGGACGTAAAAATCAGCTGGGAAGATTAACTCACCCACCTGCACAAGTACATCCTCAACTAACCCCTTAGGGTATGCATTAGATCGATCTGCCAATTGAATAATAACATTATCATGTTTAAGTTCACCTAGACCTAGAGATGCATAAACAGAATATGGCATAACATTTATAGACGCACCTAAGTCTAGCATGGCATTTTCAAATCTAGTGGTTCCAATAACACAAGGGATAGAAAAACTCCCTGGATCCTTACACTTGTCAGGCATTTTGCGTTGAAGCACAGCTGAGACGTTCTCACTTACCTTCACCACTTCTCTCTCACGGTTTTGTCTCCTTGTGGTGCAAAGTTCCTTCAAAAATTTTGCATACTTAGGAATTTGCTTAATGGCCTCAAGGAGAGGAATGTTGATTTGCACTTTCTTAAAAGTTTCCAAGATGGCCTTTTCGGCTTCATCCTTCTTGGACTTAGCATATCTGCTTGGGAAAGGCAAAGGAGAAGAAGATGGATTAGTAATAACCGAATTGAAAGAGTTAGAAACTTGTCCTTTAGGTTTCGGTTCTGCAGTAGGAGGTGTCACATGAGCCTTAGACGTTGCAGGGTCCTCCTCCTCCTCTAATGTTGACGTTGAAACCTTCTTAGGAGGCTTTGGAGGGTCTACAAGGGTCTTACCACTCCTTGTAGAGACGACCTTTGCTTGCTCAAAGTGAGGATTAGGGATGGTACCACTTGGTAATTTTCCTTGCTCATGAAACTTACCCATAAACTCCACAACTTGACTCATTTGCTTCTTCATCTCATTCACATCCGTGGATATGGCATTGATCTGATTCCCATGATGAGTTTGACCTGCAATTAAAGCTTGAGTAGATTTGGTTAGAGTTCGGATCAATTCATCATTAGAAGAAGAAGAAGAAGCATTTGAATTATAATTCGAATTGAAAGGAGTAGGGTTAGGAGGTTGAGGCTTTTGATAAAAGCCTTGAGGACGTTGTTGGAACCCTTGAGGTGCACTTTGAACGTTGTCATTGTCCTTCCAACGAAAATTGGGGTGATCCCTCCATCCAGGATTGTAGGTATTCGAGTAAGGATCATTCCTAGGACGTTGGTACCCTTGTTGGAAACCTATGGCGTTAACACCTTCCTGTCCTCCACTTTCCATGAGTTGAGGGCATTGATCAGACACATGCCCTTGCATTGAGCAAACTCCACACACCATAACTTGTCCATGCGCTCCCTGAGACACAAGAGAAGTAAGTTTGTTAATTTTATCCTCCAATTGAGCTAAAGTACTTACCTCATGGACCCTTTCACGTGTGGTGGTGGATTTGGGCCTAGAGCTTCCATATTGTTGTTGATTCAAGGCCCTATTCTCAATCAGAACCATTCCAGCCGCAGGTTCCTTGTCAACAAACGATCCACCAGAAGCTGCATCTAGCATGTCTCTTTCCAAGTTGGTGAGCCCATCATAAAAACAAGTGAGCAAGGTCTCATCCTTCATGCCATGTTGAGGGCATTGAGTGGTGAGAGACTTGAACCTCTCATAGTAATCTGCGTAGGACTCATCTTGCCCTTGTTGAATTCCACTTATCTTCTTCCTAAGCATGATGATGCGAGATGTAGGGAAATACTTCTCAAGAAACGCCTTCATCATATCAGCCCAAGATGTAATCCGTCCACTTGGCAACTCATAAAGCCATTGCTTTGCCTTGTCAGCCAACGAAAATGGGAAGGCTTTTAACTTCAAAATATGCTCATCAGCTCCTTGAGGCTTCATGCTAGTGCAGATGAACTGAAATTCCATCAAGTGGTTGTTGGGATCTTCCATAGAGAGTCCATGGAATGTAGGAAGACGATGAAGCAATCCAGACTTCAACTCAAAATCAGCTGTTAACCCCTCAGCTGCAGCAGGGTAGGTTATGCAAGTAGGGACGCCACCAGGTGGGATGACGGAAGTAGAGAGTTGCCTTATGGTGAGAGCCATTGGTGGTGGTGGTGGTGGAACGACTAAAAGTGCACGAGGTGATGGAGGTGGCGTTTGGTGTGGTGATGGAACAACTGAAGTGTCAGAAGCTTCTGATCCTCCCTCTACTCTATTCCCTTCACTATCTAATTGAAGCTCACGAAATTGAAGTGGAGTGGTAACTTGGATGTCAAAGAGATCCGAGTTTTTCTTAAGCTTTTCAATTCGTGCTTGAATGACGTGGAGGGGCGTTTTGGTGTACTTGGGTGGTTCAGACGATCCAGACATTCATTGATCTGTAGTAGAACAAAAGAATAATGTTAGTAAGGTATAAACATGACGTGGACCAAGGTACACACACCAAAACGTCACATATATACAAGTATACACATGGTCAACGAAAATTTATAGTGGTTAGTTACAATCTTCTACAACTTTCGAAGTAATCAACTTAAATAAGTAGTCGTTAAGTCAAGGTTTAGACGTGCGGCCCAAAGATTCTAATGTTAATGCAAGTCTCCCCCTATCTATCTTTTGGTAACTCTTTTCACACAGAGCCAGGTAGTAGAGGAACAATTTTGGCGGAGCTCAGCTCACTTGTTTAGCAGGGGACGAGACCCTTTGCTAGCACTTCTTGTATCCAATCAACCTAGACACTCTGCATTACTAAGGTGCGCCTACTTGATAAAAAGAGTTGCTTGACAAGCATTAATAAAAGAACTTTCACCTATTCCGTTATGACCTACAACATTCGTACCCAAGCCAATTATTTTCGAGAATTGTCTAAGTATATTGACTCAATGAGACGTCATGAACTTTGTTTTGGACGTGCGGCCCAAGTCCTTGGCTATACACATAGTCTTTTTCAAATCCTTTGGGCAACCTTACTGAAATGGCCAGTTGGGGGAGGACGAGCACGAGAGGTAGAACCCATTTTGGCAATTGCCGTTCTGGATTCAAAACCCGTCATGAACGTTGTCCCCTTTCTAGACACCATTCCACATAGGCTATACTTACTTAGATAAGAAAAAATACTAAGTGCAAGACATTGTTCGATTGTTAATAAAAGCCGCCCTCAACCTTAATAGACCTGATTCAGGTTCTAGAAAGGGGTTTAGGCTAACATTAACAAAGGGACTTCACCTATTCCATTAAAGTTCACGGCCCCTTACCAAATCAATACCTTAGTGGCGTTTTCATCACATGAAGACTTCTCAATCCCCGGCAACGGCGCCAAAAATTGATACGTGCAAAAGCAATCGCCAATTTAAACCCTGAAAAATGTAGTTGTTAGTATAGAATAAGCAGGGATCGTTCAAGCCGGGGATTGAGGGTGCTAACATGTGAGAAACAAATTAAAGAAAAGAATATACAATTTACGAAATCAATGAACAAACATATACAAGTTTATGAAAATTAGAGAGAATTAGAGAGACATACATTTAACACAAAGTTAGAGAACAAAGAATGAAGAAACAATCGAAAATCACAAGTATATATATACATAGAATTCGAAACCAACAAAGAATTCAAGTTAGAAAAGGTTTTGGAAATCCTACTCCTACTTAAATACATTTTACAAGTCCATATCATATTAGAAAACCATATACAACAAGGATTATTAGTTATATTCTAATTAGAATTACTTAATTATTAAGAAAACAAATTATTGACCAAGTCAAACACAAAATACTAAGTCAAAACTAACTCTAACAACTTTTCCTAAGAATTAGGAGCAAATCCCTAAAATTAAGGAAGACATCCCTAAAAACAAGGAGACCCTAACAAACTCATAACAAACTCCTAAAAAACACTAAAATTAAAACAAACACATATTTACTATTCACGGACTCACTATTCACGAAATTAAAAACATTTATTTTTTTATTTATTTATTATTTTTATTTAACTAGGTTAACATGCTACCTAAAAATCTAAGTTAATTTTATTTATTTACACAAACAAGAAAACATAAAGATGGGGGGTTTTTGAAGATTGAAAACATAAATTTTCAGAAAATAAACAAAGATTGAAAACGTTTTTATTTACATAGGTGGGAAAAGAAGAATTTTTGAAGAACAATTTTTCAAGAACTAATCAAGAACAATCCATTCATGCAATCTTTAATCTTTTAGTTACCATGAAACGATATCAACCAAGAAACAAAGTTACAAGCGCCCAATGTCCCTTATATGACTTCCCTTTACACAATTGAGTAGAACAAGCGCCTAAACAATATACTTCAAATGCAGGTATCACACAATCAAAGCAACTCATGATCTCATGCATTCGAATCATTAAGCACAAGTGAAAGTTTAGTCAATAAACATGCAAATTCAAGTACTCAAAGCAAGTCTTTTCATTACATGCATAATCTGATCTCGACCTTTGTACAAAGCCTTTACTACTTTAACGAACTAGGATCAACAAGCGTTCACCTAATTACTAGCTCCAATTACATGCAATCATCCTAAGTTGCGCACCCAAAGAACAAGAACACATAAAAGTTTTCCATAAAACAAAACCAGATTATCATTCCATATTTCGGCAACAAATAAAGATCAAACATACATAAACCAATCAATCATTGAAAAGAACATCAAAATCGCATTCAAAAATCAGAAAGTTATCTCATGGTTTCGGTTTTACACATAAGGAAAACAAAACAGAAAATACAACTACAAAAACACTAAACCGTAAAGCAAACATAGGGAAGATGGTATGAACAACCCTTGACTACGTCCCAAGGTCCAAAGCAGATCCAAGGCAGCAACACAAGGTAGAATTCACGGCTAGGATGGAGGATGGCACGGCTAGGAACTTGTAGATGCAAAAACCTGAAACTCAAGAGCAAACCGGTGAGAAACGAAATTGTGGAGAATATATTTGTAACCCCTGAACGTCTAATACACAAGGTATATATAGTAGAACGTCTCAAGGCACTCCCAATTCGTTTCTACTTGGTTTCTCTTAGTTCGTGTTGATTTAGGACTCCTTTCTCTCAAAACAGATTTCCGGCAGGATTGACCTCAGTCCACTCAAACGGCCATAACTTTCTCTAGAAAATAGCTATTGATGAGCTGTAAAAAGCTCTGGAAACTAGACATCCGCAGCTTTCCAACCATATAAAGATCATAATTTTCTGAGCTCTGAGCGATTTATGACACTCCGTTGAAGTTGACTGATCTGCACAGGCAGATTTCCGAATCTGTAATGGATTTGACTTTTGAGGCACAAGATGAGTCCAATTCGGTTTTCCTTTGCATCACATGCCTCTCACATGTCTTCCACGCCTATTCTGAAGTAGAAACGTCAAGAACTCCCTAGAACCTTCAAGAATCTCACGGCAATTCCAATCCAAACTCAACAAGAAGTCCAAATTCCACATTGCTTTGTAATTCGAATTCCTTGTTGCTTCCTTTTCCATGTGCACGGCATATGATCTTCTTGAGACTTCTAGATACTTCATGAACGTTCCCAAGCTCTCCTAGTATGAGTAGAACTCCATATGCAAGTAGGTTTCCTAGTTGAATACTGCTTCCTTTTCCGCGATTTTTCTACACTCTTCCGGAACCTTCTTGAGTAATCCTTATCCAACAGGGACTCCTTGTCACACTAGGATTCCTTATTTGAGTAGAATTGGGTTTCCCTGTTCAAGTAGAACTTCTAATTTCCGCGACTTAAGAGTTTGAATCCAAGTCTGCTTCTGATTCCTACTCCAACTAGGATTCCTTTTCCTAGTCAAACTGGGAGAACTTCCATTTCTTCATTTCTGCGCCACTTGTGCCTCCCTTAGCTATTTTTGGACTTTGAGACTCCATTTTCACCTGAAAAACACTAACTAAGTTAAATTGATCAAGATAAAGGAAATAACTTAGCAAAATATAGGGTTTAATCATTATAAACGTCGCATTTTATGCTCCTATCACATGACTATGATGAACAATGATGAACTTGAATTAATTTTAATCATGAGTTTCGACTTTGATCTTTGTTCTTGCATTCCATTTGTATTTTTATGTTTTTGCATTTTAATTATTTAGGTAACTTAGATTTTATTTTCGGAAATTAAAACCAAAAACCAAAAACTCCCCCTTTTCGTAAATATGTCTATATTTTGTAAATATTATACTTTGTTTTAATTTTAATTGTTTAATTGTTTGACAATGACAGGTGTACCCTCAATCCCCGGAATAGAACGATCCCTATTTATTACGTACTACTAATGACATTTCAGGGTTAAATTGGTCGCTCGATAAAAGCGACATCACATGTCATCATTTAGAGTCTTCAAGAAGCTTCTCTCATGCCATGTCACTTCATTAATTCGATCTCCACTCTTGGTTGGCTCAAGAGTCTTGTTTTGGCACACTTTTCTTTTCTGGACAGGGTTTCCTGGTTGGACCAGGAAAGCTTTATTTCTTCATTTCTGCTCATTTGTGCTTCCCTTTGTCCTTCATCTTGTCTCCCTCCAACGTTGACTAGCTTCTCTCTTCATTTGTGAGCTCATTTCAGCTCATTTGTGACAAGGACCTGAAAATAGAAACTGTTAGTGAAAAATAGAAACTTTCCTAAAATGCAAAATGGCAACTTTCCTAAACTGAAAATGGGAAACTTTCTAAAAATGAAAAATAGAAACTACAAAAATGGAAACTTTGTACAAATAGGAACTTTCCCAATCGAAGAATGGAAACTTTCCTAAACAGAGTTTTACTAAGGAAATGACGCAAGAAATGTAGGAAAAAGCAAGTAAAACGTCGCATTAAAATGCTCCTATCATGCACAACTTAGTATGAATAAGTTCACCTAATTGCAATCCTTTTCAATTGAATTCGATTTTTGTCCAAAACCTTTACTATTTTTGATTTCTGTTCATAACACAAAAAGTTGAATCATGTTCTTAAATCTAGCATCACTCATACATAAACCCTAAAAGTTTCGAACCAATTAAGATTAACATACAAGAGATATCAATTAAGCAAATTCAATCAAACAATCACACATAAGCAACTTTGGAATCACAACATAGAAATCGAAATTCTTTGTTCAATCATAAAATTTCAGAATATAAACCTTGTTCAAACATCAATGTTAACTAGAACAATCTCTAACGAAATCAAACAAGGAGAATCAAAAGTGATTACAAGAAAGAAGGTTGAATTACACCGTGAATGGAGATGGTGATGAAGAACTCGAATGATGAACTAATGAAACTTGAAAGCAAGCTTCAAAGGAGCACGGCTTTAGGATGGAATGATGGAGATGAGCACGGCTTGGTCTTGCTTCTTCTTTCCTTGCTTGAAAACGCAGAAGATGAACTAGAGAATGGAGAGAGCTTTCGCGTATGAAGTAATTTCTGAATTAGAGGGTGTGTAGCTTGAGACGTCTAGGTTGTAGAGTATATATAGGGAACGGCCTCCTTGCTCTTCAAGCCGTGATTTTCTGTTTATTTTCCCAAGGAATTAATTTAATAACTCCATATAGCTTCCACCAATGAGAAATTACCAAGTAAGCCCTAGTGTGTCATCCAACCAATCACAAAACTCCAAGATGATTCCCTAATATATTCTTGCCGAAATTCCTTGAATATATTTCTGATTTTCTTCTCATATTTTGGCCAAAATATTCTTAGGGAATATAGGAATGAATCTAGACGCCTTTTGGTTCTTTTCTTGATTTCTTTCCTTAAGTTCCACCCTAGAAAATCTCTTGGGGTAATCTTTTATTTTCTTCTTGATTTTCACGCCAACTTTCTCTCCTCCCTTTGTATTTCACGGCAAGGCATCCCTATGGTTACATCTTTGCGTCACAAACCCTAATTTCATGGGCTTTCATGGGCCTTGAACCATTTTACCGAAAATCCAACTCAAATCCATAGAGGTCTTGGGCCTTGTTGCTTCAACTTCAAGCCTTTTCATCCTTCAACGTCAAGACACTTCATTTTTCCATTTCTTTTTCATGGTTGCGTTGGAAACTTGCTTGGTAAGCCTTCCTCCATTTCGCAGGGTTTCCTGGTTGAAACAGGAAAGCCTGTTTCTTCATTTCTGCTCATTTCTGTGACCCATTGTGTCTCATATTTGTTCGCCTTAACGTTCGCAAGCTCCTCTTTCCATTCGTGAATTCATTTCCACTTTTTAGCTCGGAGGTCCTGAAAATAGAAACTATCACTGAAAATAGAAACTTCCCTAAAACGAAAATAGAAACTTTCTACAAATGAAAAATAGAAACTTACAAAAAATGAAAAATAGAAACTTTCCTAAACTAAGAATGGAAACTTGCCTGAAATGAGAAATGGAAACTACAAAAATGGAAACTTTCTACAATAAGGAACTTTCCCAATCAAAGAATGGAAACTTTCCCAAACAGGGATTTTCCAAGGAAATGGCGCAGAAAATGTAGGGAAATGCAGTTAAAACGTCGCATTAAAATGCTCCTATCATAGAACAACGCATTTAAAGATTTAGAACCCATTTCACTGAAAGTGAAAGCAAATCCTATTCCCTAGAAGGGAGAAGTTTGGAAAATCACTATTCATAAGCACAAATTGAAACAAAGTGATCAAATTGTTTCAATTAGCAACTAGGGCTTTGAATCTAACTATTACAACGCAATTAAAGATTTAGAAGCCATTTCACTAAAAGCGAAAGCAAATCCTAAACCCTAGAAGAGAGAAGTTTGAAAAATCACTGTTCATAAACTCAAATTGAAACAAAGTGATCAAATTGTTTCAATTACCAACTAGGGCTTTGAATGTCACAAGAACAACGCATTTAAACATTTAGAACCCATTTCACTAAAAGCGAAAGCAATTCTTAAACCCCAGAAGAGAGAAGTTTGGAAAATCACTTTTCATAAACACAAATTGAAACAAAGTGATCAAATTGTTTCAATTAGGAACTAGGGCTTTGAATCTCACCAAAACAACGCATTTAAAGATTTAGAAGCCATTTCACTAAAAACGAAAGCAAATGCTAAACCCTAGAAGAGAGAAGTTTGGAAAATCACTGTTCATAAACTCAAATTGGAACAAAATGATCAAATTGTTTCAATTTGCATCTAGGGCTTTGAATCTCACTAGAACAACGCATTTAAAGATTTAGAAGCCATTTCCTTAAAAGCGAAAGCAAATCCTATTCCCTAGAAGGGAGAAGTTTGGAAAATCACTGTTCATAAACTCAAATTGAAACAAAGTGATCAAATTGTTTCAATGACCAACTTGGGCTTTGAATCTCACAAGAACAACTCATTTAAAGATTTAGAAGCAATTTCACAAAAAGTGAAAGCAAATCCTAAACTCTAGAAGAGAGAAGTTTGGAAAATCACTGTTCATAAACTCAAATTAAAACAAAGTGATCAAATTGTTTCAATTTGCAACTAGGGCTTTGAATCTCACTAGAACAACGCATTTAAAGATTTAGAAGCCATTTCCTTAAAAGCTAAAGCAAATCCTATTCCCTAGAAGGGAGAAGTTTGGAAAATCACTGTTCATAAACTCAAATTGAAACAAAGTGATCAAATTGTTTCAATGAGCAACTTGGGCTTTGAATCTCACGAGAACAACTCATTTAAAGATTTAGAAGCAATTCCACTAAAAGCGAAAGCAAATTCTAAACCCTAGAAGAGAGAAGTTTGGAAAATCACTGTTCATAAACTCAAATTAAAACAAAGTGATCAAATTGTTTCAATTAGCAACTAGGGCTTTGAATCTTACTAGAACAACGCATTTAAAGATTTAGAAGCCATTTCCTTAAAAGCGAAAGCAAATCCTATTTCCTAGAAGGGAGAAGTTTGGAAAATCACTGTTCATAAACTCAAATTGAAACAAAGTGATCAAATTGTTTCAATTAGCAACTAGGGCTTTGAATCTCACAAGAACAACTCATTTAAAGATTTAGAAGCAATTTCACTAAAAGCGAAAGCAAATCCTAAACCCTAGAAGAGAGAAGTTTGGAAAATCACTGTTCATAAACTCAAATTGAAACAAAGTGATCAAATTGTTTCAATTAGCAACTAGAGCTTTGAATCTTACTAGAACAACGCATTTAAAGATTTAGAAGCCATTTCCTTAAAAGCGAAAGCAAATCCTATTTCCTAGAAGGGAGAAGTTTGGAAAATCACTGTTCATCAACTCAAATTGAAACAAAGTGATCAAATTGTTGATAACGCTAAAAGCAAGCGCATAATTTAACCCTGAAAATATCGTTAGTAGTATAAGCAAATAGGGATCGTTCTATTCCGGGGATTGAGGGTACACCTGTCAATGTAGGACAAACAAACAATTAAAATTAAAACAAAGTATAATATTTACAAAGATATAACAAAATATATACATATTTACGAAAAGGGGGATTTTGTTTTTGGTTTTTCGAAAATAAAACTAAGTTAACAAAACAATTAAAATGCAAAAACATAAAAATACAAATGGAATGAGAGAACAAAGATCAAAACCGAAACATATGATTAAAATTGACTCAAACCCTCATATTGTTCATCTAAGTCATGAGAAAGGAGTTGATCATGTGAAACATTCGAAAGCAAATGAATTCCCATTTTTTTACTTTTCAAGGCTAATTAACCTAAGCGAAAGCACCTAGATTAATCCTATCAAACATGCAATCAAACCCTAGAAAGCTAGTCAATCATGTCATGTTTAACGCATTACACATAGAGAAAGGCTATCAACTCAAGTGTACAACTTAGTATGGAAAAGTCCACCTAATTGCAATCCTCGTTAATTAAATTCGATCTTTGTACAAAACCTTTACTACTTTGATTCAAGTTTACACAAAACGAAAAGTCGATTTCATGTTCTTAAACCTAGCACCAATTATATCGAAACCCTAAGTGTTTGCAACCACATAAGATTAAAATACAAAAGTTATCTATAACGCAAATTTAATTAAACAAACCCACATAAGCAACTCTCGAATCACAATAATATGAATCTGAAAATTCTCAATTAATCATAAAAATTCCAGAAATTAATATTTGTTCAAACACATATGTCAACTAGTTCATAACCAACGAAATTCAAAGCAAAGGTTACAAAGGAGAATCGGATTACACCGTGAGATGGGGATGGTGATGAACGATTGATGTGGTGGTCTCTTGAATCTCGAAAGCAAGCTTCAAGGTTGGAGATGGATGATGGATGCTCACGACTGTGCTTCTTCTCCCTTGGCCTTGCTTGAACTCGTGGAGATTGATAGGAGCATTTTAATGCGACGTTTTAATTGCATTTCCTTACATTTTTTTGCGCCATTTCCTTGAAAAATCCCTGTTTGGGAAAGTTTCCATTCTTTGATTGGGAAAGTTCCTTATTATAGAAAGTTTCCATTTTTGTCTTCATTTCTCATTTCTCATTTTTCATTTCTCATTTCTCATTTCTCATTTCTCATTTCTCATTTCTGGAAAGTTTCTATTTTTCATTTTTTAGTAAGGTTTCTATTTTTCATTTTTAGAAACTTTCCATTTCTAAATTTTAGAAAGTTTCTATTTTTCAAATTAGGTAAGTTTCCATTTTTTCATATTAGTTTCTATTTTCAGGACCTCCGAGCTAAAAAGTGGAAATGAACGCACGAATGGAAAGAGGAGCTTGCGAACGTCAAGACGAACAAATATGAGAAGAATTGGGCCACACAATTGAGCAGAAATGAAGAAATAAGCTTTCCTAATCCAACTAGGAAACCCTGCGAAATGGAGGAAGGCTTCCCGAGCAAGTTTCCAACGCAACCATGAAAAAGAAATGGAAAAATAATGTGTTTTGGCGTTGGAGATGAGAAGGCTTGAAGTTGAAGCAACGAGGCCCAAGAACTCTATGGATTTTCGGCAAAATGGATCAAGGCCCATCAAAGCCCATGGAATTAGGGTTTGTGACGCATGGAGGAAACCCTAGGGATGCTTTGCCGTGAAAACTAAAGGGAGGAGAGAAAAGTGGCGTGAAATATCAAGGGAGAATAAAAGATTACGCAAGAGATTTTCTAGGGTGGAATTTATGGAAAGAAATCAAGAAAAAGCACCAAATGGCGTCTAGATTCATTCCTAGAAACCCTAAGTATATTTTGGCCGAAAATACAAGAAGAAAATCAGAAAATATTCAAGGAATTTCGGCAAGAATATATTAGGGTATCTTCTTGGAGTTTTATGATTGGTTGGATGACACACTAGGGCTTACTTGGCAATTTCTCATTGGTGGAAGGCATGTGGAATTATTAATTTAATTCCTTGGTAAATAAATCAGAAAACTCACGGCTTGGAAGCCAAGACATGCCGTTCCCATATATACACTCACCCTAGACGTTTCAAGACACCACTTCACAATTCAGAAAATTCTCTCTACGCGCGGAAGCTCTCTCCATTCTCTAGTTCAACCTTTGGCGTTTTCAAGCAAGGAAGGAAGAAGCAAGCTTAGGCCGTGAGCATCATCATCCATTCCACCTTGAAGCCGTGCACTTTGAAGCTTGCTTTCAAGCTTCATTCGTTCATTGTTCAAGTTATTCATCCATCTCTCCATTCACGGTGTAATTCAACCTTCTTTCTTGTAATCACTTTGGATTCTCCTTGTTTGATTTCGTTGGATGTTGTTCTAGTTAACATTGATGTTTGAACAAGGTTTATATTCTGAAAATTTATGATTGATTAAGGATTTTCGATTTCTATGTTGTGATTCCAAAGTTGCTTATGTGTGATTGTTCGATTGAATTTGCTTTATAGATATCTCTTGTATGTTAATCTTAATTGGTTCGAAACTCTTAGGGTTTATGTATGAGTGGTGCTAGATTTAAGAACATGAAATCAACTTTTTGTTTTGTGTAACTTGAATCGAAAGTAGTAAAAGTTTTGGACAAAAATCGAATTCAATTGAAGAGGATTGCAATTAGGTGAACTTATTCATACTAAGTTGTGCACTTGAGTTGATAGCCTTTCTTGATGCTTCTTGCGTTGAATATGTATGATTGACTAGCTTTCTAGGGCTTGATTACATGTTTGATAGGATTAGTCTTTGTGCTTTCACTTAGATTAATTAGCGTTGAAAGTAAAATATGGGAATTCGTTTGCTTTCTAATGTTTCACATGATCAACTCCTTTCACATGACTTGGAAGAACAATATAAAGTTAATTCGAATTTAATCATGAACTTGGTTTTAATCTTTGTTTCTTACATTTCATTCTTGTATTTGTGTTTTTGTTTATGCTTAGTTTTAATTCTTGTTTTTAATTTTCGAAAACCAAACCCTAAAACCCCCTTTGAATTCGTAAATAATATGTATTTGTGTGAATATGATACTTTGTTTTATTTTAATTGTTTAAATTGTCTTACATTGACAGGTGTACCCTCAATCCCCGGAATAGAACGATCCCTACTTGCTTATACTACTAATGATATTTCTAGGGTTAAATTATATGCTTGCTTTGAGCGTATCAATTTTTGGCGCCGTTGCCGGGGATTGAAAAATCACTTGTTGCATTGTGAATATTGTTGTTTTCGTAAATATTATATATATGTTCATATTGTGATCGAAATTTAGTAAAGAAAATACTTAGGTTGTTATTTATATTATTGAATACGAGTTTTATTGTGAGTTGTAAATTAACGAGGAATAGGTGAAGTCGTGTTTATTAATATTGACCTAAACCCCTTATTGGTACCTAGTTCAGGTCCCTTAAGGTTGAGGGCGGTTTTTATTAATATTCATTGAACTGTCTTCACACCTAGGACCTTTTTCATCTAAGTAAGTATAGCCTATGTGGGATGGTGTCTAGGAAGGGGACAACGTTCATAATGGGTTTGGATCCAGAAGTGCTTACAAATGGGCCTAAACCACATTGTGGGAGTAGCTCATGCCAAAATGGACTCTACCTCTTGTGTTCGCCCTCTGATAGGAGCAAAAAGTGTGACAATATTATTGAATATGTGCGCCATTTTAGCCTTGTTTCTCCCTTAAGTTTAGTGTTTTGAGTCATTGAGTCGTTTTTAGAGTCTTGTTGAGTGTTTGGAGTGAAATAGGCGGAAAAAGTAAAATTCATGAAAAATCCTAGCTGGATCAGGATTCCTAACTGTCAACTACTATTTTTGCGGTCTTTACATTTTAATTTCCCTTTATTTTCTCTAGAAAATTCTGATATTCTCCTGCTTGTTGTAGGAAACGTTGCCTGGTTGAACTCTTGGAAACAGCAATGATGGAGTCATAAAATAAAGCATTAAGATATTTGACCAAGCAATGAAGAAGGGAAATAAAGGAGAAAAGATGTTTTCAGTTGAGGAATAAAAGAAAAAGATGTTTCCGCTGGAAAATAAATAAGAGAAAGACGTTTTCAGTTGGGGAATAAAGGAGAAAAGACGTTTTCAGTTGAGGAATAAAAGAAAAAGATGTTTCAGCTGGAAAAATAAATAAGAGAAAGATGTTTCGGCTTGGAAATTAAAGGAATTGCCCCATTATGAGAGGAGTTAAGGCCATAAAGAAGACGTTTCAGTTGGGAAAGCCAACCAATGCTCCCCTATAAATAGGCAACGTCCAGAACTGAATTTGCATCACTTCCCAGCCAAGATCATTCCAAGACTACCCAATTCACTCCTCAAACCTCCATATCTTACAAGACCGTGACCACCATCCATCCATCAATCTACAAAGCTCTAAGGCGCTGAGTCAAGGACGCTCCACCACCATAGTAGAGACAAGTTCATCACCTTGTTGCTAAGCCGCTGAGGAAAGCTTCAAAGTGTAACTATGACTCTACTTATAATTTTTGTTTCGGTTTTGTGTGTTTCAATTTGTGAGTTGTGTAATTGGAGACATGAAATTTTCAGAATATTTTTATTAATATTTTTGAGATTTTCAGTTTATTATTGAGTTAATTTCGAGAATTCTTTTATGATGCATGTTACAATCTTGTGCCCTTTTATGTGTTTTGGTAATTTTCAGAGTTAGATTCATAAGTTTGCATGCTAGAATAACGGTGAGAGTTCTTGTGTGTTTTCTTAATTTGCCAAGAGTAATTGTTATTTGTTAAGGCGCTGAGTTAAACAAGTAGCAATTTGTTCTAAAAAGTGGTAAAAACTATGTTCAATGGTTAAACGATTCTGGAAATTACGTGTTACATTCTATGTGTAATGGTTAATTTGCACGTGTGAGTTGATTCGAGGGTTAGATAATACTACTAGTTAAGAGAATTACGCTGAGTGTTTTCGAAATTTAGTAGTATTAGGCTTGGTAAGGACTTTTCCGATCCAAACCTACATTAGAACGAATCAGATAAATGGATTGATCCGCTGAGGCTTTTCATTTTGGCTCTTATCTAGGCATTTAAGGTGGGCACATTTTTGTAGCATGTTGAAATGAATTTTCTGTTTTTACACTTAGTAATTTTCGAGTGGTATTGGTCTAGGTTAGGGAAGTCGATCATTGTATATAGTTTTATTTGTTTTGTTTTTATTTTAAGTAGATTAGAAACCAAATTCAAAACCCCCCATTTTATTCTTTTATTTGTTAATTGACCTTTTTGTGTAGGTGTACCCTACAATCCCCGGACTGAACGATCCCTGCTTATCCTATACTGACAACTACATTTTGCAGGGTTAAATTGTGAGGCTATTTCAGCCGCATCAATTTTTGGCGCCGTTGCCGGGGATTGTTAAAATCCCTTGCACTTAAAGTGTCATCGATTTTGTTGTATATAGAATGCATGCTAATTTTTGTACTACACATGTGGAATGGTGACAAATTGCGATTTCTGTTAGGCCAAGCTTTAATTGTGATTTAGTTTAAGTTTTATGAGTGTTACAAAATTAAGCATGTCTTTTATCATTGTTGTACAATTTGTAGAAGATGTTTTTTTTTTTAACCATATTGTAAATTGAATGTGTTTCACTTAGATTTTTTTTTTTTTTTTTTTTTTTTTTCAGTATATTGTAAATTGTAGAATGAGTTTTTTTTTAGTATGTTGTAAATTGTATGTGTTTCACTTAGATTAATATACTTAGGTTGTGAATTTTGCTAAATACTTAATTGTTGTAAGTGTGTAAAATCGTATGAGTAGACAAGGGCCCTTTTGTTAATATTGGCCTAAACCCTTCATTAGTACCTTGCTCAGGTCTCTTGAGGTTGAGGGCGGCCTTTATTAACACTTGGAGAACGGTCTAACACATAAGTTAATTTCCCAGCTGAGTAAGGGGCATACGGATGGTGTCTAAGGTTGAGACCCTGGGTGATGGGTTCAATTGGATCTCAGAGATACTATAGAATGAGCGTAAACCACTATGTGGGAGTAGCCGATAGGGGCCTAAACCTCAATGAGGGAGTAGCCTCCGTAGTATCACTAAAATGAGTCCTCCCTCTCACTTACCTCTTAATCTGGCCATTCTGCCTTCTGAAACAAAGGAAAGAGACTTATGTCTGGGCGACTATCTCTATATCGTATCTCACCAATAGTAGTGGTTTCTATTGGGCTCGACTTACAACTTGGAATCAATTGAGATATTAACTATGTTTATAATAAAAAAAAAAATAAAAAAAATAAAAATGATGTGTGACCTGCTTAAGGTATATTGGATTAAACATGACTTTGTCGAGGGTAGCTGTTCTATAGTCCCATTGCACAAACGAGGTCCTCTGTTCCAGTACCTAAGTATGTAAATGTAAAAGTAACTTAGAAAGTAGGAAAGACATAATGTTTGTATTTCAAACCTTGTATATGTTACTAACACTTGATTTGGTCTTAAAGGTCCATGAATGTCCACTGTCTCTGATAAGACTAAGGAGCTCTTTGAAAAATTGGAACGTGCTAGGCAAAGGGCAGAACTCACTTTTTCAGACCGCCCTCCTCTAGAAAGGAGGGATTCTCAAGACTCTAGCTATTCAGGTTATAACTCCTCAACTAGATCAACCGAGGAGATCAACAAACCTGACCATTCTGAAGAAGGAGAAGAACAAGTCTTTGAAGAGGAAGAAGAGGAGGTCACTGAAGAGGACGTTGCAGATACAGAAAAGGAAGAGCACACCCGTGTTGAGCAAGTACAGGCACCAATGGCTGAGACTATTAGGCAACTGTCTAATCCTACAGGTGGGGGTGCTGCGCCCTTATGCATTGCCTATCCAGAACCAGGAGAGGGGCTTAATGATGATTTTGAGTTAAAGAGTGGGTTTCTGCATCACCTACCCAAGTTTCATGGGATGAGTAGTGAAGACACCAACAAGCATCTCAAGGAGTTCGAGTTTGTCTGTGGGAGTATGTGCCCTAAAGGAGCTGATATCAATATCTTGAAGATGAAGGCATTCCCCTTTACTTTGGAGGACAAGGCCAAGACTTGGCTATTTGAGCTGCCTGCTGGGACTATCAACACTTGGGATAGGATGAAGGGCGAGTTCCTTACGAAGTACTTTCCTGCCTCAAAGGTCACTGTTTTGAGGAAGCAGATTAGTGGAATCACGCAAGGACATGAGGAGAATTTCTGCAATTATTGGGATAGATTTAAGAGCCTTGTAGCATCATGCCCTAACCATGGGATGAGTGAGGGGTCCCTCCTTACCTATTTTTATGAAGGACTCACCGCTAATGAGCGTGGTCTGTTAGATGCTGCTGCTGGAGGATCCTTTATGGATAAGACACCTGCTGATGCCAAGGTGCTACTTACTAATCGTGCGCTAAACTATCAACAATATGAGGGGGTACTTGCCTCTCAACGGAGGGTACATGAGGTGTCCACTAACTCTGCTCTTGAAGACAAGGTCAACAAGATGTCTACTTTGCTGTCTCAAGTCTTAAACATTAATGGAGGAGGAGCAATGGCTCAAGTGTGTGGGATGTGCTCAACTCAAGGGCACACCACAGATAAATGTCCCCAACTTGCCTCTCCAGAAGAATGGGAATCTGTTAACGCCCTAGGGTATCAAGGAGGTCAAGGAGGCCCGAGGTACAACCCTTACTCAAATACTTACAATCCGGGGCTCAGAGACCACCCCAACTTTCGTTGGGCCAACAATGATAACACCTTGCGACCACCTCAAGGCCCAGGTCAGAATTCTCAGCGCCCACCAGGTTTGTTTTTGAGGCCTCAGGTACCTCAAGCTTTTGGTATTCCCAATTCTGTCCCTCCACCTCCTGTTTCTAATACTTTGAATGCCCCTAATTATGATGAACTGTTGAAGTCCCTTGCTGCGGGGCAACAACAACTTAACACGGCTACTCAAGCTTTGGTTGTAGGACAGGCAACCCATTCAAAGGATATTGTAGAGCTCAAGAATCAAATGGGCCAAGTGGTGGATTTCATGGGCCGGATTGCTGAAACAGGGAAACTTCCAAGCAACACAGTGCCTAACCCAAGGAATGAGCACGCCCAAGCCATCATCACTAGGAGTGGGCGCGTACTAGTTGACCCTCCCAAAGCCCACAAGAAGGCCCAAGCGGCCCATAATGAAGAAGAAGACGTTGTGGAGGTGTCTAAGAAGGATGTTGAGAAGGACCCAGCTACAACAAGGGTGGAAGTTGACTTGCCCCAAGCTGAGGCACCCGAAGGTACAATTCCTAACTCTAGTGGTTTAGTTAAGACTAACCCAGTTGTTTCTATACCTTTCCCAAGCAGGTTTGCCAAGACGAAGAAAGATAAATCTGATCAAGAGATCTTGGAAATCTTCAAGAAGGTTCAAGTGAACATGCCCTTGATTGAGTGCATCAAACAGGTGCCTAAATACGCCAAGTTCTTGAAGGAGCTATGCACCACAAGGAGGCAGACAAGAGAGAAGGAGGTGGTGAAAATGAGCGAAACGGTATCAGCCGTTATCCAGAGGAAGCTACCCCCAAAGTTGAAGGACCCAGGGAGTTTTTCTGTTCCCTGTATCATTGGTGACACCAGGTTTGAAAATGTGATGTTAGACTTAGGGGCATCCATAAATGTTATGCCTTATAATTTGTATGTGTCCTTAGGTCTAGGCCCTCTTAAGAGGGATAATGTTGTCATTCAACTTGCTGATAGGTCTAACAAATACCCTCAAGGGTATGTTGAGGATGTTCTTGTGCAGGTAAACCATCTGATATTCCCTGCGGATTTCTACGTATTGGACATGGAGGTATCGCCCCTAAATACCACTCCATTACTTTTAGGGCGTCCCTTTATGAGGACTGCAAGAACTAAAATCGACGTGTACAAAGGGACTCTCACCATGGAGTTTGATGGTGATGTTATACGCTTCAACATTCTTGAAGCCATGAGGTACCCTGTTTCTGATTTGAAACCTTGCTTTGCTATTGATGTAGTTGATTCACTCGCGCAGGTTTTCTCTGAAGCAATGGTTGAGGATGAATTGGCTATGACCCTAGAGGAGGGGGTCGGATATGATGAAAATGGGGAACCTATCCCCAAGGTTGAGTGGGATGTTGAGGAGCCTAGAGTGATCAAGACTGTGGCCTCACTGGAGGCTCAACCTATAAAGAGGTCAATTTCCTATTTGTCAATTCCGGTTTCTACTAATAAAATGCTACCCTCTATTGTTCAGGCACCCAAGTTGGAATTGAAGGAACTCCCTGAGCATTTGAAATACGCGTACCTAGGAGAAAATGAGACCCTCCCAGTGATCATATCAACGCTGGAGGTAGAGCAAGAAAGAAAGTTGGTGGACGTGTTGAAGAAGCACAAGATTGCCATTGGGTGGACTCTGGCAGATATCAAGGGGATCAGCCCAACCACGTGTGTCCACCGGATCCTATTAGAAGATGGCGCCAAGCCCACAAGAGAAGCCCAAAGACGTCTACATCCGCCCATGATGAAGGTGGTTCAAGACGAGGTGATCAAGTTGCTAGATTGTGGGGTGATCTACCCCATTTCTGATAGTAAGTGGGTCTCTCCTGTGCAAGTGGTGCCCAAGAAGTCTGGGTTGACAGTGGTGAAGAACGAGGAGAATGAGCTAGTGCCCCAGAGATTAGTCACTGGTCACAGGGTATGTATCGACTACCGGAAGCTGAATGCCACAACAAGGAAGGATCATATGCCCTTGCCTTTTATTGACCAGATGTTGGAGCGCTTAGCGGGCCATTCCTACTATTGCTTCTTGGACGGATATAGTGGGTACAACCAGATCTGCATAGCCCACGAGGATCAGGAGAAGACGACCTTCACATGCCCCTTTGGGACCTTTGCTTATAGGCGCATGCCCTTCGGCTTATGCAACGCACCAGGTACTTTCCAAAGATGTATGCTTTCCATTTTCTCAGAATACATTGAAAATATTATTGAAGTCTTTATGGACGACTTTAGTGTCTTTGGTAAAGATTTTGATACTTGTTTAGAGAATCTAGGATTGATACTTGAGAGGTGTGTAGAAACTAACCTTGTGCTGAATTGGGAGAAGTGTCACTTCATGGTGACACAAGGAATAGTGTTAGGACACATAATATCTAATAGGGGCATTGAGGTAGATAAGGCTAAGGTTGATCTTGTACGTCACTTACCCTCCCCCACAACTGTGAGGGAGGTACGCTCTTTTCTTGGCCATGCAGGATTTTATAGGCGGTTCATCAAAGACTTCTCCA
The DNA here is from genome assembly GCF_002994745.2 of Rosa chinensis. Classification (NCBI taxonomy): domain Eukaryota; kingdom Viridiplantae; phylum Streptophyta; class Magnoliopsida; order Rosales; family Rosaceae; genus Rosa; species Rosa chinensis. Next base: position 40,423,855 of record NC_037094.1, on the reverse strand, counting down.
AGGTGGCGAGACCTATGTGTGCCCTATTGCAAAAGGACGTGCCCTTTGTGTTTAATGAGGATTGCAAGAAGGCGTTTGAAAAGCTCAAGGAGTTGTTGACCACGACCCCCATCATATGCCCTCCGGATTGGAGTCTACCCTTCGAGCTTATGTGTGATGCATCAGACTATGCTGTTGGAGCTGTGTTGGGCCAGAGGAAGGATAAAAAGCCCTATGCTATTTACTATGCTTCTCGGACCCTCAACGACGCCCAGCTCAACTACTCCACCACTGAAAAAGAACTCTTGGCTGTAGTCTTTGCTTTAGATAAGTTTCGTTCTTATTTATTGCACTCTAAAGTAATTGTTTACTCTGACCATGCAGCCTTGAGATATCTGATGATCAAGAAGGAGGCCAAGCCCAGATTAATTCGATGGATCCTGTTGCTTCAGGAATTTGACTTAGAGATCAAGGACAAGAAGGGCAGCGAGAATGTGGTGGCGGACCATTTGAGCAGGATAGTACACGAGGAGGACGTCCAGCCCTACAGGAAACTTTCCCAGATGAGCAGCTCTTTGGGATAGAGGTTAGTGTGCCCTGGTATGCGGATATAGTTAACTATTTAGTCACTAGGACATTTCCTGACACACTTTCCAAAGCTAGTAAGGATAAATTGAAGAAAATGGCTAGGCACTTTATTTGGGATGAGCCCTATTTATGGAAACATTGTAGTGACCAAGTCATTAGGAGATGTGTCCCAGAGTCTGAGCATAGGTCAATTCTATCATTTTGCCATAGTGAGGCTTGTGGAGGCCACTTTGGGCCTCGTAGAACAGCCTTGAAGGTCTTAGATTGTGGATTTTATTGGCCCACTATCTTCAAGGATGCAAACTTGTTTTGTATTTCTTGTGATAGGTGCCAACGGACTGGTAATCTTGGCCCAAAAGATCAAATGCCCATGAGCCCAATAATAAATGTAGAAATTTTTGATGTTTGGGGCATTGACTTTATGGGCCCATTTCCCTCGTCTAATGGTTGTTTATATATACTATTGGCTGTGGACTATGTATCAAAGTGGGTGGAAGCAAAAGCCACCAGGACTAACGATTCAAAAGTGGTTGCAGGTTTCTTGAAAACTAACATATTTTCCAGGTTTGGAGTGCCACGTGTGCTAATCAGTGATGGAGGTTCTCACTTTTGTAACCGTACAATCGAGGCTTTGCTGAAGAAGTATGGGGTAACACATAAGGTGTCCACGCCCTACCACCCTCAGACCAGTGGCCAAGCAGAGGTATCCAACAGGGAGATCAAGAGGATACTTGAGAAGACAGTGGGCCCGACAAGGAAGGATTGGAGCCAGAGATTGGATGATGCGTTGTGGGCCTACAGAACGGCCTACAAGACGCCTATTGGGATGTCTCCCTTTAGGTTGGCCTACGGAAAGGCATGCCACCTTCCAGTGGAGCTAGAGCACAAGGCTTGGTGGGCTGTCCAGAAGTTCAACATGGATTATGATGAAGCGGGCCTACATAGGTGATACGTGCAAAAGCATTCGCCAATTTAAACCCTGAAAATGTCGAGCGTTAGTATAGGATAAGCAGGGATCGTTCTAAACCGGGGATTGAGGGTGCTAACATGTGAGAAACAAATTAAAGAAAAGAATATACAAATTTACACGAAAATTATAAGAACATATACAAGTTAAGTTAGAATTAAATTAGAAATCCATATACAACACAAATACAAACAACAAATTCTAGTTAAATTCTAACTACACAAATTCATGTATAACACAAACACAAATTACTATTCACGAAAACACTATTCACGGAATTAAAATATATTTTCAGATTAGTTACTTAATTATTTACGATTTACATGCATACTAAAATCCTAAATCGATTTTATTTATTTACAAATATACAAGAACACAAAACATAAAAGAAGGGGGGTTTTTAAAGATTGAAAACATAAAATTTCGAAAACATTAAAAGATTAAAAACAAGAAAACATTTTATTTACATAGGTGGGAAAAGAAGGATTTTCGAAGAACAACTTATCAAGAACCATTCAAGAACAACATATTCATGCATCCCTTAATCTTCATTAATTGCCATGGACGATATCAACCAAGAAACAAAGATCAACGCAACCAATGTCCCTTATTTTACTTCCCTTTACTTAGTCAATTAAGCAACGCACTTAATCCAACATATTTCGAAAACAGGTATCACACAATCAACGCAACTCATGATCTCATGCATTCGAATCATTAAGAACAAGTGAAAGTTTAGTCAATAAACATGCAAATTCAAGTACTCAACGCAAGTCAATTCATCACATGCATAATCTGATCTCGACCTTTGTCCAAAGCCTTTACTACCATATTGAATTAGGGTCACAACGCATGAACCTAATTACTAGCTCCAATTACATGCAATCATCCTAAGCGTGCACTCAAAGAACAAAAACATGCAAAAGTTATCTATAAAACAAAATCAGATTATCAATCCATGAATTCGGCAACCAACAAGCATTCAAGACACACAAACACAAACATCAAAAAGAACATCAAAATTGCATCCAAAAATCAGAAAGTTAACTCATGGTTTCAGTTTTACACAAAGAAAATCAAAACAGAAATTTCTATCTAACAAGTTACAAAACCGAGAAGAAAACATGGTGAAGATGGTAAGAACAACCCTTAGACACGTCCCAAGGTCCAACGCAGATCCAAGGCGGCGGTACAAAGTGAAGATCATGGCAAAGATGGAGGATGGACGGCTAGGAACTTGCAAGATGCGAAAACCTGAAACTCAAGAGCAAACCGGTGAGAAACGAAATTGTGGAGAATAATGTGTCACCCCTGAACTTCTAATACACAAGGTATATATAGTAGAACGTCTCAAGGCACTCCCAATTCGTTTCTACTTGGTTTCTCTTAGTTCGTGTTGATTTAGGACTTCTTTCTCACAAAACAGATTTCCGGCAGGATTGACCTCAGTCCACTAAAACGTCCATAACTTCCTCTAGAAAATAGCTATTGATGAACCGTAAAAAGCTCTGGAAACTAGACATCCGTAGCTTTCCAACCATATAAAGATAATAATTTTCTGAGCTCTGAGCGATTTATGACACTCCGTTGAAGTTGACTGATCTGCACAGGCAGATTTCCGAATCTGTAATGGATTTGACTTTTAATGCACAAGTTGAGTCCAATTCGGTTTTCCCTTGCATCACATGCCCCTCACATGTCTTCCACGACTTGTTGAAGAATGAAACGTCAAGAACTCCCTAGAACCTTCAAAAATCTCACGGCAATTCCAATCCATACTCAACTAGAAATCCAAACTCCACATTGCTTTGAAATCCGAATTCCTTGTTGCTTTCTCTTCCATGTGCACGGCATATGATCTTCTTGAGACTTCTAGATACTTCATGAACGTTCCCAAGCTCTCCTAGTATGAGTAGAACTCCATATGCAAGTAGGTTTCCTAGTTGAATACTGCTTCCTTTTCCGAGATGCTTCCACACTCTTCCGGAACCTTCTTGAGTAATCCTTATCCAACAGGGACTCCTTGTCACACTAGGATTCCTTATCTGAGTAGAATTGGGCTTCCCTGTTCAAGTAGAACTTCTAATTTCCGCGACTTAAGAGTTTGAATCCAAGTCAGCTTCTGATTCCTACTCCAACTAGGATTCCTTTTCCTAGTCAAACTGGGAGAACTTCCATTTCTTCATTTCTTCTTATTTTTGCGCTACTTGTGCTTCCTTAGCCATTTTTGGACTTTGAGACTCCATTTTCACCTGAAAAACACTAACTAAGTTAAATTGATCAAGATAAAGGAAATAACTTAGCAAAATATAGGGTTTAAACATTATAAACGTCGCATTTTATGCTCCTATCAATAGGAAGCTACAGCTAAATGAGCTTGAGGAGATAAGGAATGAGGCCTACGATGCTTCATGGATCTACAAGGAGAAGACAAAGGCCTACCATGACAAAATGATTCGCGGAAAAAGCTTCCAAGTGGGCCAGAAAGTTCTGTTATTCCATTCCAGACTTAAGCTATTCCCGGGTAAACTTCGTTCTCGTTGGGTTGGTCCATTTATAGTTACAAATGTGTTTACTCATGGTGCTGTAGAGATCAAGAGTGAGAAGACGGGGAAGGAGTTCAAGGTAAATGGGCATCGTCTCAAGCCCTACTATGAGTCCTTGGTGGGGCACACATTGGAAGAGATACCCCTCCAGGAGGCACCCCATGACGTGTGAACAAGGAGAAGAGTCCAGGCTGAAGGACTATAAATATTAAGCGCTACATGGGAGGCAACCCATTTCAATCGAAGCTGTGGAGGAGCCATCAACGAGAGTTTGAAATTTCTATCCCTTCACTTGCTTCGGTTGAATTGTACTTGTGTCTTTATTTGTTTGTTTATTTTACCCTTCTCTTATTTTCGTAGCCCCCCATATTTAGGGTCTATATACCATATTTTTTGCCTACATTGAGGACAATGTAGATTCTAAGTGTGGGGTGGGTTTACACCTTTATTTCAGAATTTTTTTCGGTTTAAAAAAAAAAAAAAAAAAACAAAAAACAAAAAGAAAAAAGTTAGTTTTATAGTCTTTTTGCGTGTTTGAGTCTTAGGATGCCCCTAACGTCTAGGATGAACATGTCTCTGAATTCATGGCTGAAGGTTTTCACAATCGAAATATGACTTAATTGAATTCTGTGGTTAATCGACATTGTGATGCTTGTATGAAGATTTGAGATAGGATTGTAACTTGGTTCATTAAGCATGCTAGGATTAAGTCTGATTCATTTGACCCAAAGTGAGTTATTGAGCTAAAATACTTTCTTTTTGAGTGCTTAACTGATAATTCTAGAATTTCGTGGCTGTATTTGCAAAACCTCATCATTCTTTGAAAATCCAATGATCATGTGCCATAGATTTTAATGGACTACAGAGTACTAGAACTCGGCTGTTGTGACTGTCAAAACTTGTATGCCATAATATGCACTGATCCTGGATAGGATAGAAGGCATTAGGGTAACCACCATAGCCAAACAAGCATGTGTCCCCAACTGTGCCCGTCGTGGGACTCCTTAGAATGAACCCCTTTGAGCCTACGTTGAAAACCTTTGTTTCATCACCCTCACTACCCTACCATGAGCTTAGTACAGGATATCTCTACCCTTGTCTTAGGGACTTAGTAGAGCATGACATAGTATGTAGGGGTGACGATGAAAGACAAGTGTGGGGTGGGGAAAATCCAAGAAAAAAAGAAGAGAAAAAAAAATTTGCCGTAAAAAAAAATGAAAGAAAATGAAAATGAAAAAGAAAGAAAGAAAAGCGGCAAAATAGAAGAAAAATTGAAAAGAAAACTCTTGGGAAATTGTTGAAGTGTGGTTTTGGACTTTCAAATTTGTAGAAGGCTCAAAGTTGAAAATTATGCCTTTGTCCATTCCCATGTTGGTTAGAGTGAAGGTTTGGCCCAAAACAATGATATTTGGCGTACAAAAAAAAAAAAAAAAATGACATAAGGTGGTCCATATATGCTCTGCTAGGTCTTTAGGATTTTTGTATCCTTAATCTTCATTTCGAAAACCCTAGCTTAGCCCCATTACAACCTGTTTTAAGTGCTTACTTGATCCTTGAGATGGGCAGTCTTTGGTTAGTGGAGTCAGTTACGCAGTCGAGCTTATGGTTTAGGTCCATTTGTGCACTTAGTCATTTCATGAGGTCTTTAATAATTCTTCACAAAATGCATTTATTGATGAAATATGCAAGCTGTTTGTTGCCTTACAATTTATTCTCTTGCATATACTTGAGAGTGAAGCTTTTAAGCATAGCCATTTCTGAGAGAAAAATCGAGAGTATGCCCTGTGAGTTTGGATTGGACTTGTTCGAAACATGCTATCATTCACTGTATAACTTAAGTTCTCCATATCTTGCTTAGTCATATGAATGTCACAGGTTTATTAACCATGGAATTATCTATGCAATTTTGATTAAGTGTTTAACGTGAACGCCATGAGTTTGGAGTCTCTGAGACAACAGTTAGGGGAAGTAGAGTCATTTACTTGTTTTTTGTCGAGTCGTTGTTTTGTTTTGTATTTTTGTTTTGCTAAGGGACTAGCAAAAGCTAAGTGTGGGGTAGTTGATAGGAGCAAAAAGTGTGACAATATTATTGAATATGTGCGCCATTTTAGCCTTGTTTCTCCCTTAAGTTTAGTGTTTTGAGTCATTGAGTCGTTTTTAGAGTCTTGTTGAGTGTTTGGAGTGAAATAGGCGGAAAAAGTAAAATTCATGAAAAATCCTAGCTGGATCAGGATTCCTAACTGTCAACTACTATTTTTGCGGTCTTTACATTTTAATTTCCCTTTATTTTCTCTAGAAAATTCTGATATTCTCCTGCTTGTTGTAGGAAACGTTGCCTGGTTGAACTCTTGGAAACAGCAATGATGGAGTCATAAAATAAAGCATTAAGATATTTGACCAAGCAATGAAGAAGGGAAATAAAGGAGAAAAGATGTTTTCAGTTGAGGAATAAAAGAAAAAGATGTTTCCGCTGGAAAATAAATAAGAGAAAGACGTTTTCAGTTGGGGAATAAAGGAGAAAAGACGTTTTCAGTTGAGGAATAAAAGAAAAAGATGTTTCAGCTGGAAAAATAAATAAGAGAAAGATGTTTCGGCTTGGAAATTAAAGGAATTGCCCCATTATGAGAGGAGTTAAGGCCATAAAGAAGACGTTTCAGTTGGGAAAGCCAACCAATGCTCCCCTATAAATAGGCAACGTCCAGAACTGAATTTGCATCACTTCCCAGCCAAGATCATTCCAAGACTACCCAATTCACTCCTCAAACCTCCATATCTTACAAGACCGTGACCACCATCCATCCATCAATCTACAAAGCTCTAAGGCGCTGAGTCAAGGACGCTCCACCACCATAGTAGAGACAAGTTCATCACCTTGTTGCTAAGCCGCTGAGGAAAGCTTCAAAGTGTAACTATGACTCTACTTATAATTTTTGTTTCGGTTTTGTGTGTTTCAATTTGTGAGTTGTGTAATTGGAGACATGAAATTTTCAGAATATTTTTATTAATATTTTTGAGATTTTCAGTTTATTATTGAGTTAATTTCGAGAATTCTTTTATGATGCATGTTACAATCTTGTGCCCTTTTATGTGTTTTGGTAATTTTCAGAGTTAGATTCATAAGTTTGCATGCTAGAATAACGGTGAGAGTTCTTGTGTGTTTTCTTAATTTGCCAAGAGTAATTGTTATTTGTTAAGGCGCTGAGTTAAACAAGTAGCAATTTGTTCTAAAAAGTGGTAAAAACTATGTTCAATGGTTAAACGATTCTGGAAATTACGTGTTACATTCTATGTGTAATGGTTAATTTGCACGTGTGAGTTGATTCGAGGGTTAGATAATACTACTAGTTAAGAGAATTACGCTGAGTGTTTTCGAAATTTAGTAGTATTAGGCTTGGTAAGGACTTTTCCGATCCAAACCTACATTAGAACGAATCAGATAAATGGATTGATCCGCTGAGGCTTTTCATTTTGGCTCTTATCTAGGCATTTAAGGTGGGCACATTTTTGTAGCATGTTGAAATGAATTTTCTGTTTTTACACTTAGTAATTTTCGAGTGGTATTGGTCTAGGTTAGGGAAGTCGATCATTGTATATAGTTTTATTTGTTTTGTTTTTATTTTAAGTAGATTAGAAACCAAATTCAAAACCCCCCATTTTATTCTTTTATTTGTTAATTGACCTTTTTGTGTAGGTGTACCCTACAATCCCCGGACTGAACGATCCCTGCTTATCCTATACTGACAACTACATTTTGCAGGGTTAAATTGTGAGGCTATTTCAGCCGCATCACCCTCCCCTACCTGGCCATTTCAGTAAGGTTGCCCAAAGGATGTAGGAGGGACTTTGTGTCGAGACAACTATACTTGGGCCGCACGTCCACTTGATTTACCACTTGGAATTTAATTCGAAATCAATGATATGTATAACAAAAGAAAATGTTGTGTTACACTAAGGTATATTGGATTAAACATACTCTTGAAAAGGGTAGCTGTTTCAGTCCCATTGCACATCGAGACTCCCTGTTCCCGCACCTAAGTGTTGAAATAATTGTAAATAGAAGAAAAGAAAAGAAAAAGAAATAATTGTATAAAATTTTCGTGAATAGTAAAAATCAGGTTTATAAGAGTATGAATTTTATTATAAGTTTTTGACCATAATGGAATAGGTGAAGGACTTTGTCTTTAACATTAGTCTTGCACCCTTCTCTTTCATGTGGCGCACCTTAGTAGCATAGGGTGTCTAGGTTGATTGGATACGAGAAGTGCTAGCAAAGGGTCTCGTCCCCTGCTAAACAAGTGAGCTGAGCTCCGCCAAAATCGTTCCTTTGCTACCTGGCTCTATGTGAAAAGAGTTACCAAAAGATTGAGGAGGGCGACTAGTATTAAGGATCGAGCCCTTGGGCCGCACGTCTAAACTTTGGTTAAGGGCTTATAATGGGATTCAAACTTTTATTAACTATGTCATACCCTAACTAAAATTTGTATATATGTAACATCATACTTTGTGAAATTTTTGTAATTTATACTTCTCTTTATACTTGTAAATTCGTGAATAGTAAATCGTGAATAGTGACTCGTGAATAGTGACGTTTATGTATAAATCATTCACTTGTATTTAGTTCACTATACAATTTACTAACTTCTCTAATTTTTTTAAAAAAATGTTCAGGATCTCTATGAATGACCGAGCCTTCTAGACCTTCTACAGTCAAAGAAATTGAAGCAAGCCTCGCTCGTTTGAAGAACTCTTCACTACTTGAGTACAAAAAGCCCTCTTCTCCAACATACAAGGAATACACAGTTAACGATCAAGGGAGGAGGTTGTTTCCTTCTGAAGGGTCAGTATCACCTAGCGTTTCGTCCAACTCACTTACACCTCAGAATTCACCACCTGGTTCACCACCCCCTGAAGAAAACGTTAGAATGGCCTCTATTAGAGAACTCTCTTCATCTGTGGTTCAAGAAGGACTTCCTACAAGTATTGTGTACCCTGCACCTGCCCCAGGAAAGACTGCGGATTTTGAGCTGAAGAGTGGATTGCTTCATAGACTTCCAACGTTCCATGGCCTCAATATGGAAGATGCCAACAAGCATCTTAGGGAATTTCAGTCTGTGTGTATCAACATGTTACCACAAGGAGCGGATGAGAATATCCTTAAGATGAAGGCTTTTCCCTTTTCTCTAGCTGACCGTGCCAAGGATTGGCTCTATGAACTTCCCTCTGGAAGAATTACTTCTTGGAACACTATGATGAAGGCATTCTTAGAGAAGTACTTCCCAGCTTCCAAGATCATCACACTCAGAAAGAAGATAAGTGGAATCAAGCAAGCTCAAGATGAATCTTATTCCGCTTATTATGAGAGGTTCTCATCCTTGATTGCACAATGTCCTCAACATCAGATGAAGGAAGAAACCTTGCTTACTTGTTTTTATGAAGGTCTCCTACCCTTGGAACGTGACATGTTAGATGCTGCAGCTGGGGGAGCCTTTGTGGATAAGTCACCTACTAAAGGGCGAGCTATGATTGAGAATAGAGCAAAGAATGCCCAACAGTATGAGGGTGTGGGCCTCACAACCAGGAAGGTGAGTGAGATAGGTACTTCGGTCATTGAGGATAGATTAAATAAACTCACCCTTCTCATGGATCAAGTTGTGAGTGCAAAGGGAATATTGCAAGCTTGTGGAGTGTGTTCTATGCAAGGGCATGTGACTGATCAATGCCCTCAGTTATCAGAGAGTGGAGGATGGGAATCATTGAACGCCATTGGAGGCTACCAAGGAAATAATGGGGGCCCTCAACGTCCAAGATATGATCCTTACTCAAACACTTACAATCCTGGATGGAGGGACCACCCCAACTTCAAGTGGACAAACAATGAAAACACTCAAAATCCCCTTGGAGGAAGTTTCCAACGTCCTCAAGCACCACCATCATTCCAAGGGCCATCTTTTCAAGGACATCAAGGACCACCATTCCAAAGGCCTTATATGCAGAATCATCATGCCTCAGGGAATTCGAACTATGATCAGATTATTGAGGCACTCACCAATTCCACTCAAGCCTTGGTTCAAGGACAACAGAACCATACCAAGGACATTGCAGACCTCAAGAAGCAAATGGGACAAGTGGTGGACTTCATGACCAAGTTTCATGAGAGTGGTAAGCTTCCAAGCAATACAATTCCAAACCCAAAGGGAGGCTTTGAAGGCTCCACCAACTGAGGACACAAGGAGGTGCAAGTCTAGGCTGAAAGACTATAAACATTAAGCGCTGCTTGGGAGGCAACCCAATTCCGAAGTAGATGCGGAGGAGTCTACACACGCAGATTTGATTTCTCTTTCCCTACTTCTCTTTATTTTCATGTTTTCGTTTTGAATTTAGTAGGTCTTTTCATAAATTTCTACCCTATATACTTAAGTGTTTCATTGCATGCTTATACTTGATTACATTGAGGACAATGCAATATTTAAGTGTGGGGGAAGGGATTTATACTTTTGTTTTGAGTCATATATATTGAAAAATACAAAAAAAAATTGAAAAATGTCAAAAATCATAAACATTTCGTTGCTTTTATTGAGTCTTTGTCTTTTGTTTTTGTTTTTGAGTCATAGGATGCCCTTTCAACTGTCTAAGATGATTCTATATCTCTGAAATCATGATTAAAAGAGGATCAAAAATTGAGATGACTTTAAAAAGGTATTCTTTGGTTAATTGAGATATATGAAAAATATATGCCTTGTAGTGGATATGGATTTCGTGACTTTGGTACAGAATATGAGCATGTTAAGATGAGTTTTGATTCATAAAAACCCATGTGAGATAATTGAGCCCATGTCCCTTTTTCTTGGAGTGATAATTGAAAATATATTCTTATTTTCTTGGCGATGTTTTGATGATCTCATTATTCTTTCATTTGATTGACTACTTGCCATAGATTAAGTTTGATGGACTAGAGAATGCTAGAATTCGCTCTTGTGCTTGTTGAGACGCTTTATCAATACATGGCCCTGATTCTGGAAAGGATAGAGGCAACCTAGGAACTACCACCATTGCCATATAAACCTGTGTCCCTATTTGTGCCCGTCGTGGGACTCCCTTAGATAAACCCTTTTGAGCCTACGTTAAGCCTTTTCTTTCGTCACCCTAAAAATCTTTAACCTGAGCCTTAGTATAGCTATAACCCTACCCTTTGTTCTAAGAACTTAGTGGAGCTAAATTGAGACTTTACTTGAAGATTTTTGGCGTCCATAATGAAGAATAAGAAGATGTGAAAACTCAAGTGTGGAGGTAGACTTGTCCATAAGAAAAAATGTATGAAAAAGCCGAGAAAAGAAAGTGAAAGAGAAAAGATACGGCTAGAAAAAGAAAAAGAAAGAAATATCAATGGATTTTAGTCCCCCATACTTGGTGAGTTTGGAGTTTACTTTGAATTGAAGGCCCACTACAGAAAAATTTGGCCTTTGTCCAACTTACTAGAGATCAAAGGAAGTTTAGAGTGAAGTTAGGGCCCAACATGAAGACATTAGGCCTCTTTATAACACCCCCATGGGAAAGTGACGTTTTTGCATACTTGGTGGATTTCTAGAAGTCTCTCTACATTTGCATGAGCTCTGCTAGGTTTTTAGGACACTTTGTTAAATTCCTTACCTTTCGTTTCTTTAAACCTTGAGCCATGGCCCCATTACAACCCTTGATAAGACCTTCTTGATCCTTAAGATGGGACAGCCTTTGATGTGGAGATGAGTTACAAGAGTTGAACCTATGGCTTGGGTCCATCTGTGCAAGTAGTTGATATATTTCATGAGATCTTTAAAAGAAAAATTTATACATGTGCTTTCGTTTCTTACATTATGTGATACACTTGCTATCTTTCACATATACTTGAGTGTATAAGCTTTTAAGCATTGCCATGATCTGAGAGAAGAAAGAGTGGATATACCTTGTGAGGATTTGAATCATACTTGTTTGAAACATGCTTAACAGAAACCATCACCATTGTTCCAACCAAGTCCTACTTGTGTATATGTAACTTATGTGTTTTAATTAACTCTCGAATGCCTAAACATTGATTCTTGGTGACATGCTAATCTTGGTGTTGTGAAAGTAAGAGATTGCTGAGACAAATAGTTGAAGGGCAATAGAGTCTGTTATGTGTCGAATCTTTAATTTTTGTTGAGTCGTAGTCGTGTCTGTGTTGTGATTTTGCTAAGGGACTAGCAAAAGCTAAGTGTGGGGGAATTTGATAGGAGCATTTTAATGCGACGTTTTAATTGCATTTCCTTACATTTTTCTGCGCCATTTCCTTGAAAAATCCCTGTTTGGGAAAGTTTCCATTCTTTGATTGGGAAAGTTCCTTATTATAGAAAGTTTCCATTTTTGTCTTCATTTCTCATTTCTCATTTCTCATTTCTCATTTCTCATTTCTCATTTCTCATTTTTCATTTCTCATTTCTCATTTCTCATTTCTCATTTCTCATTTCTCATTTCTGGAAAGTTTCTATTTTTCATTTTTTAGTAAGGTTTCTATTTTTCATTTTTAGAAACTTTCCATTTCTAAATTTTAGAAAGTTTCTATTTTTCAAATTAGGTAAGTTTCCATTTTTTCATATTAGTTTCTATTTTCAGGACCTCCGAGCTAAAAAGTGGAAATGAACGCACGAATGGAAAGAGGAGCTTGCGAACGTCAAGACGAACAAATATGAGAAGAATTGGGCCACACAATTGAGCAGAAATGAAGAAATAAGCTTTCCTAATCCAACTAGGAAACCCTGCGAAATGGAGGAAGGCTTCCCGAGCAAGTTTCCAACGCAACCATGAAAAAGAAATGGAAAAATAATGTGTTTTGGCGTTGGAGATGAGAAGGCTTGAAGTTGAAGCAACGAGGCCCAAGAACTCTATGGATTTTCGGCAAAATGGATCAAGGCCCATCAAAGCCCATGGAATTAGGGTTTGTGACGCATGGAGGAAACCCTAGGGATGCTTTGCCGTGAAAACTAAAGGGAGGAGAGAAAAGTGGAGTGAAATATCAAGGGAGAATAAAAGATTACGCAAGAGATTTTCTAGGGTGGAATTTATGGAAAGAAATCAAGAAAAAGCACCAAATGGCGTCTAGATTCATTCCTAGAAACCCTAAGTATATTTTGGCCGAAAATACAAGAAGAAAATCAGAAAATATTCAAGGAATTTCGGCAAGAATATATTAGGGTATCTTCTTGGAGTTTTATGATTGGTTGGATGACACACTAGGGCTTACTTGGCAATTTCTCATTGGTGGAAGGCATGTGGAATTATTAATTTAATTCCTTGGTAAATAAATCAGAAAAATCACGGCTTGGAAGCCAAGACATGCCGTTCCCTATATATACACTCACCCTAGACGTTTCAAGACACCACTTCACAATTCAGAAAATTCTCTCTACGCGCGGAAGCTCTCTCCATTCTCTAGTTCAACCTTTGGCGTTTTCAAGCAAGGAAGGAAGAAGCAAGCTTAGGCCGTGAGCATCATCATCCATTCCACCTTGAAGCCGTGCACTTTGAAGCTTGCTTTCAAGCTTCATTCGTTCATTGTTCAAGTTATTCATCCATCTCTCCATTCACGGTGTAATTCAACCTTCTTTCTTGTAATCACTTTGGATTCTCCTTGTTTGATTTCGTTGGATGTTGTTCTAGTTAACATTGATGTTTGAACAAGGTTTATATTCTGAAAATTTATGATTGATTAAGGATTTTCGATTTCTATGTTGTGATTCCAAAGTTGCTTATGTGTGATTGTTCGATTGAATTTGCTTTATAGATATCTCTTGTATGTTAATCTTAATTGGTTCGAAACTCTTAGGGTTTATGTATGAGTGGTGCTAGATTTAAGAACGTGAAATCAACTTTTTGTTTTGTGTAACTTGAATCGAAAGTAGTAAAGGTTTTGGACAAAAATCGAATTCAATTGAAGAGGATTGCAATTAGGTGAACTTATTCATACTAAGTTGTGCACTTGAGTTGATAGCCTTTCTTGATGCTTCTTGCGTTGAATATGTATGATTGACTAGCTTTCTAGGGCTTGATTACATGTTTGATAGGATTAGTCTTTGTGCTTTCACTTAGATTAATTAGCGTTGAAAGTAAAATATGGGAATTCGTTTGCTTTCTAATGTTTCACATGATCAACTCCTTTCACATGACTTGGAAGAACAATATAAAGTTAATTCGAATTTAATTATGAACTTGGTTTTAATCTTTGTTTCTTACATTTCATTCTTGTATTTGTGTTTTTGTTTAAGCTTAGTTTTAATTCTTGTTTTTAATTTTCGAAAACCAAACCCTAAAACCCCCTTTGAATTCGTAAATAATATGTATTTGTGTGAATATGATACTTTGTTTTATTTTAATTGTTTAAATTGTCTTACATTGACAGGTGTACCCTCAATCCCCGGAATAGAACGATCCCTACTTGCTTATACTACTAATGATATTTCTAGGGTTAAATTATATGCTTGCTTTGAGCGTATAAGAGATGACTAGAGGATGGAGAAACTCACGGCTATGCTAAGAAGATTTTCTGATTTTTTTCTAAAGTGTAAACTGTATGGAGGAGAGGACCCTTCTCAATGTCAAAGAGGTGGGTATATATAGGAGCACGACTAGGGTTCACAAAACAATCAGAATTTTCCACGTAGCTTCAACCAATGATAATTCGCCAAGTAAGCTTGTGATGTGGTCCAACCAATCATAGAATGCCAAGTAAGCTTTGTGATGCGTTCCAACCAATCATAATTCTCTAAAATACCTCCCTAATATTTAATTGCTGAATTTCCTTGAAATTATTCTGATTTTCTTCATGAATTTCGGCCAACATTCCTTTAGGGAATTTAGGGATGAATCTGGACGCCTTTTGAGCTTTTCCTTGGTGCACACATATTTTCCTTCCATAAATATCTCCCTTGAATCTCTCTTGGCGTCATCTCCTTGATTATTTCTGATTTTCACGTTGGCAATCACACCAAATTATTCCTCCAACAATATTTCTTTCCATAAAAGTCTCCCAAGAAAATCTCTCCTTGAAATCCTCAATCAATCATCTTCAATTCCCACGTTGTCACCTTGTTTTTCCTTAAGTATTACACGGCAAATTTAATCCCCAAGGAAAATATATTTTCCTTTTTTTAAAAAAAACTCTTCCTTGATTCTCTCCTTGCCATGTCATCTTCATGAAACTTCTCGTTCCATTTATGAACTCAATTCTGCTTATTTATTCCAAAAACCTGAAAATAGAAGCTTTCTAAAATAAGAAATGGAAACTTTCTTAAACTAAAATGGAAACTTTCTAAAAATGGAAAATAGAAACTACAAAACGGAAACTTTCTACAATTAGGAACTTTCCCATTCGAAGAATGGAAACTTTCCTAAACAGAGTTTTATTAAGGAAATAACGCAGAAAATATAGGGAAATAACAGTTAAAATGTCGCATTAAAATGCTCCTATCAATTGTTTCAATTAGCAACTAGGGCTTTGAATCTCACAAGAACAACTCATTTAAAGATTTAGAAGCAATTTCACTAAAAGCGAAAGCAAATCCTAAACCCTAGAAGAGAGAAGTTTGGAAAATCACTATTCATAAACTCAAATTAAAACAAAGTGATCAAATTGTTTCAATTAGCAACTCGAGCTTTGAATCTCACTAGAACAACGCATTTAAAGATTTAGAACCCATTTCACTGAAAGCGAAAGCAAATCCTATTCCCTAGAAGGGAGAAGTTTTCAAAATCACTGTTCATAAACTCAAATTGAAACAAAGTGGTCAAATTGTTTCAATTAGAAACTAGGGCTTTGAATCTTACTAGAAAAACGCATTTAAAGATTTAAAAGACATTTCACTAAAAGCGAAAGCAAATCCTAAACCCTAGAAGAGAGAAGTATGGAAAATCACTGTTCATAAACTCAAATTGAAACAAAGTGGTCAAATTGTTTCAATTTGCAACTTGGGCTTTCAATCTGACAAGAACAACTCATTTAAAGATTTAGAAGCCATTTCACTAAAAGCGAAAGCAAATCCTAAACCCTAGAAGAGAGAAGTTTGGAAAATCACTGTTCATAAACTCAAATTAAAACAAAGTGATCAAATTGTTTCAATTAGCAACTGGGGCTTTGAATCTCACTAGAAAAACGCATTTATAGATTTAGAACCCATTTCACTGAAAGCGAAAGCAAATCCTATTCCCTAGAAGGGAGAAGTTTTGAAAATCACTGTTCATAAACTCAAATTGAAACAAAGTGGTCAAATTGTTTCAATTAGCAACTAGGGCTTTGAATCTAACTAGGAAAACGCATTTAAAGATTCAGAAGACACTTCACTAAAAGCGAAAGCAAATCCTAAACCCTAGAAGAGTGAAGTTTGGAAAATCACTGTTCATAAACTCAAATTGAAACAAAGTGATCAAATTGTTTCAATTACCAACTAGGGCTTTGAATGTCACTAGAATAACGCATTTAAAGATTTAGAAGCCATTTCACTAAAAGCGAAAGCAAATCCTAAACCTTAGAAGACAGAAGTTTTGAAAATCGCTGTTCATAAACTCAAATTGAAACAAAGTGATCAAATTGTTTCAATTAGCAATTAGGGCTTTGAATCTCACTAGAACAACTCATTTAAAGATTTAGAAGCCACTTCACTAAAAGCGAAAGCAATTCCTAAACGCTAGAGGGGAGAAGTTTGGAAAATCACTATTCATAAACTGAAATTGAAACAAAGTGATCAAATTGTTTCAATTAGCAACTGGGGCTTTGAATCTCACTAGAAAAACGCATTTAAAGATTTAGAACCCGTTTCACTGAAAGAGAAAGCAAATCCTAATCCCTAGAAGTGAGAAGTTTGGAAAATCACTGTTCATAAACTCAAATAGCAACTAGGGCTTTGAATCTCATTAGAACAACGCATTTAAAGATTTAGAAGTCATTTCACTAAAAGCGAAAGCAAATCCTAAACGCTAGAAGGGAGAAGTTTGGAAAATCACTGTTCATAAACTCAAATTGAAACAAAGTGATCAAATTGTTTCAATTAGCAACTTGGGCTTTGAATCTCACAAGAACAACTCATTTAAAGATTTAGAAGCCATTTCACTAAAAGCGAAAGCAAATCCTAAACCCTAGAAGAGTGAAGTTTGAAAAATCACTGTTCATAAACTCAAATTGAAACAAAGTGATCAAATTGTTTCAATTACCAACTAGGGCTTTGAATGTCACTAGAACAACGCATTTAAAGATTTAGAACCCATTTCACTAAAAGCGAAAGCAATTCCTAAACCCTAGAAGATAGAAGTTTGGAAAATCACTTTGCATAAACACAAATTGAAACAAAGTGATCAAATTGTTTCAATTAGGAACTAGGGCTTTGAATCTCACCAAAACAACGCATTTAAAGATTTAGAAGCCATTTCACTAAAAACGAAAGCAAATTCTAAACCCTAGAAGAGAGAAGTTTGGAAAATCACTGTTCATGAACTGAAATTGGAACAAAGTGATCAAATTGTTTCAATTAGCAACTAGGGCTTTGAATCTCTTTAGAACAACGCATTTAAAGATTTAGAAGCCATTTCCCTAAAAGCAAAAGTGATACGCTTTAAGCAAGCATATAATTTAACCCTATAAATATCATTAGTAGTATAAGCATGTAGGGATCGTTCTATTCCGGGGATTGAGGGTACACCTGTCATTGTAAGACAATTAAACAATTAAAATAAAAACAAAGTATAAACAAAAACACAAATATAGGAATGAAACTGATAGGAGCATTTTAATGCGACGTTTTAACTGCATTTCCCTACATTTTCTGCGTTATTTCCTTAATAAAACTCTGTTTAGGAAAGTTTCCATTCTTTGATTGGGAAAGTTCCTATTTGTAGAAAGTTTCCATTTTTGTAGTTTCTATTTATCATTTTTAGTAAGTTTCCATTTTCAGTAGTTTCTATTTTTCATTTTTAGAAAGTTTCCCATTTTCAGTTTAGGAAAGTTGCCACTTTTCATTTTAGGAAAGTTTCTATTTTCTTACTAGTTTCTATTTTCAGGACCTCCGAGCTAGAAAGTGGAAATGAACGCACGAATGGAAAGAGGAGCTTGCGAACATCAAGACGAACGAACATGAGAGAAAATGGCCCACACATTTGAGCAGAAATGAAGAAATAAGCTTTCCTAGTCCAACCAGGAAATCCTACGAAATGGAGGAAGGCTTCCCTAGCAAGTTTCCAACGCAACCATGAAAAAGAAATGGAAAAATAATGTGTTTTGCGTTGGAAAATGAGAAGGCTTGAAGATGAAGCAACGAGGCCCAAGAACTCTTTGGATTTTCGGCAAATTGGATAATGGCCCATCAAAGCCCATGACACTAGGGTTTGTGACGCAAACCCTAGCCCTAAAGATATGTTTGCCGTGAAATTGCATGAGAGAAACAAGGAAGAGGCGTCCAAAAATCAGAAAATAAAGAAGATTTTCTATGGAGATTTTCTAGGGCTATTTTTATGGAAATAAATCAAAAGATAAACCCTAGAAGACTCCTAGCCGTCCAAGCCAAGAGGAAAAGAAGGAATGAGCCGTGCAAAGTAAAGATAAACCCTAGAGAATTCGGCAAAGATATTATCTAGAGAGTTTTAAGGAAAGAAAATATGTGTGGAGACCAAGAAAAGCTCAAAAGAAGTCTAGATACATTCCTATATTCCCTAAAGAGTTTTGGCCGAAATAAAAGAGAAAAATCAGAATATTATTAAGGGAATTTCGGCAAGAATTATTTAGGGAATTAAATGGAATTTTGTGATTGGTTGCACCACCTCATAGGGCTTATGTGGCAAGCTATCATTGGAGGAAACTATGTGGCATTTTCAGATTAATTCCATGGGAAATAAAGAAGAAATTCACGGCATGGAGACCTAGGAGGACGTCCCCTATATAATCTCCCCTCTTCTCAACGTTTTGGAGTTCCGAGTTCCAATTTTTACGTTCTACACTTGAGAAATAATTCAGAAAACTCTCTAGCTTAGCCGTGCTCCTCTCCATCCTCTAGGGCAACCACGAAGTGCAAGCAAGGCCAAGGAAGAAGAAGACAAGCCGTGCACACCATCCACCCTCCACCTTGAAGATTGCTTTCGAAATTCAAGAGACCACATCATCACTTCATTCATCTCATCTTCATCACGGTGTAATCCGATTCTCCTTGTACCTTTGCTTTGTATTTTCGTTGGTTTTGCCTTAGTTGACACATATGTATGAACAAGTATTTATTTCTGGAATTTTATGATTAATTGTTAATTTTCAGATTCATATATTGCGATTTATGGTTGCTTTTGTGTGAGTGTTTGATTAAATTTGCATGATAGAAATCTTTTGTATGATAATCTTGAATGGTTCGAAACATTTAGGGTTTTTATGTGAATGTTGCTACGAATTTGAGAACATGGATCAACTTTTTGGTTTTGTGTTCTTGAATCAACAAGTAGTAAAGGTTTTGTACAAAAACCGAAATTTAATCAAAGGAGATTGCAATTAGGTGAACTTTTTCATACTAAGTTGCACATTTGAATTGATAGCCTTTCTAGATGCTTAATGCGTTGAACATGACATGATTGACTAGCTTTCTAGGGTTTGATTGCATGTTTGATAGAATTAATCTAGGTGCTTTCACTTAGGTTAATTAGCATTGAAAGTAAAATATGGGAAATTGTTTGCTTTTGAACGTTTCACATGATCAATTCCTCTTGCATGACTATGATGAACAATGATGAACTTGAATTAACCTTGATTATAAATTCCGATTTGATCTTTGTTCGTGCATTTCATTTGCATTTTTATGTTTTTGCATTTTAATTGTTTTCTTTACTTAGTTTAATTTCCGAAAATCAAAATCAAAAATCCCCCTAATTTCGTAAATATGTATATATTTTGTTATATTTTTGTAAATATTATACTTTGTTTTAATTTTAATTGTTTAATTGTTTGATAATGACAGGTGTACCCTCAATCCCCGGAATAGAACGATCCCTATTTACTTTATACTACTAATGACATTTCAGGGTTAAATTGGTCGCTCCCAAAAGCGACATCAGAAACATAAGAAACAAAGATCAAAACCAATTAAGGAGGATTGCAAATAGGTGAACTTATTCATAACTAGGTTGTGCACTTTGGTTGACATCCTTTCTCTATGCTTCATGCGTTGAATGTGTGCTTGATTAGCTAGCTTTCTAGACTATGATTGCATGTTCAATAGGATTGATTTAGGTGCTTTCACTTGGATTAATATTGAAGAAAAGTAAAATATGGGAAATCGTTTGCTTTCTAACGTTTCACATGGTCAACTTCTTTCTCATGACATAGAAAATCAACTATAGGAATTGTGATTTGATTTCTTGCATATGATTGTGGTTTTAATCTTTATTCCTTGTGTTCCACCCGTGTATATATTTTTTTACATTTTCTTTATTTTATTTATTTAATTTTTAATTTAATAATCCTAAAACCCCCTTTTGTTTGTTTTATTTGTGTAAATATTATACTTTGTATTTATTCTTTATTTGTTTTACAATGACAGGTGTACCCTCAATCCCCGGTTAGAACGATCTCTATTTACCATATACTAACGATGACTTTTTCTGGGTTAAATTATACCCTTGCTTTTAGGCGTATCACTAACCTAGACCAATACCACTCGAAAATTACTAAATGTAAAAACAGAAAATCCATTTCAACATGCTACAAAAACGTGCCTATCTTAAATGCCTAGATAAGAGCCCAAATGAAAAGCCTCAGTGGATATTTTATCTGATTCGTTCTAATATAGGCTTGGATCGGAAAAGTCTTACCAAGCCCAATACTACTAATTTTCGAAAACACTCAGCGTAGTTCTCTTAACTAGTAGTATATTTTATCCTTCGAATCAATTCACACATGCAAATTAACCATTACACATCGAATTTAACATGTAATTTCCAGAATCGTTTAATCATTAAAGCATGATTTTTACCACTCGTTAGAACTAATTACTACTTGTTTAACTCAGTGTCTTAACAAATAACAATTACTCTTGGCAAATTAAGCAAACACACAAGAACTCTCACCGTTATTCTAGCATGCAAACTTATGAACCTAACTCTGAAAATTACCTAAACACGTAAAAGGGTACAAGATTGTAACATGCATCATAAAAGAATTCTCGAAATTAACTCAATAATAAACTGAAAATCTCAAAAATATTAATAAAAATATTCTGAAAATTTCATGTCTCCAATTACACAACTCGCAAATCCAAACACACAAAACCGAAACAAAAATTGTAAGTAGAGTCATAGTTACACGTTGAAGCTTTCCTCAGCGGTTTAGCCACAAGGTGATAAACTCGTCTCTGCTATAGTGGTGGAGCGTCCTTGACTCAGCGCCTAAGAGCTTCGTAGATTGATGAATGGATGGTGGTCACGGTCTTATAGGTGTTGGAGGTTTGAGGAGTGAATTGGGCAAAGTCTTGGAAAAGTTTTTGGCCAGGAAGTGATCGGCCAGGAAGTGATAATAATTCTGGTCTGGACGTTGCCTATTTATAGGGGAGCATTGGTTAGATTTTGTCGATCATACCCTTCATCATTTGGACGGATGGGATTGCATCATAATTCCTTTAATTTCCCAGCTGAAACGTCTCATTTATTGCCTTAATTCCTCTCATAATGGGGTCTCTTAACAAGCTGAAACGTCTTTCTCTTATTTATTTTCCAGTTGAAACATCTTTCTCCTTTATTGGGGACTGAAAAACGTCTTTCTCCTTTATTTCCCAACTGAAAACGTCTTTCTACTTTATTTTCCGTCTTCGTTGCTTGGTCAAACATCTTAAATGCTTTATTTTCTGATTCCATCATTGCTGTTTCCAAGAGTTCCACCAGGCAAGGTTTCCTACAACAAGCAGGAGAATATCAGATTTTTGTAGAGAAAATAAAAGGGAATTAAAATGTAAAGACCACAAAAACGTCAACGGTGAGGAACCAACTAGGATTTTTCATGAATTTTGCATTTTCCGCTTATTTCATGCCAAATACTCTACACACTACTAAAAAAAATTGCTTTTGCGACGTCTATTTTGCGATGGTAATTTGGACTTTTGCGATAGAAAAATGAGCCTTTTGCGACGGAAGTATTGGCGTTGCAATAGGTGGCGTCACAAAATCCATTTGCGACGGTAAAATGCCGTCGCAAAAGATAATTGCGACGGTATTCTCTTGCCGTCGCATCAGTTATTGTTTTGCGACGGCTATTTGCTACGCAGGCTTCCGTCGCAAAATATCCATTAGGGTAGCCCAGGTGGAGGTATTTGCTACGGCTATGTTGCCGTCGCAATGTATAATATTTTCAAAATAACCGCCAAACCTTGCCGCCAAAATTGATGCTACGGTTAGTTTGCCGTCGCAAATATATTTATAAGTTTTTATTAAAATATTTTGATAAATAGATAAAACTATAGAATTTTATATCAATTGGGATGCTGAAAAGGCCGTCACAAACGCTAATTTTGTTTTATTATTATTATTATTATTATTATTAATTTTTTTTTTGCCTATTTCCACAAAATTAAACAAATAAATAATAATAATAGTTAAGCAATTAAATATCTTCAGAAATTAACATTAATTCATGAAAAATATAGTTAAACATATCTATTGAGTCATCGTACCATATTCAAATACAAACACTAAAATGAAAATAAATGTGTTGTCATTTTCAAGTATTGAAAATTATAACCACACTTGAAATAAAACAACAATCACAAGTGCACCATTTTACTTTGTCATTTTGTGAGCTTTGCACTTGCTTTCATTTGCTTTGCTCTTTTTGCCATGAGAACCTGTAATATAAACATAGAAACACCAATGTTACTTTAATGTCCAGTAAGCAAGATAGACAACAAAATGCACATATTCTTTCGTGATGGTGTCTATACAAACAAAACAAAAAACATTAAGGCATTGATGGACCTCAATCAATAGTAACAATACATACTAATTTCCAATAAAAATTTTGGAATTGTTAGTGTAATTAATGGCTGGAGCTCTATCTTTGTTTGAAAGCCATTAGTGCAATTGTCAAAACCTTACGGCAAATACAAGTTCATCAATATCCTTCAATTAAAACTAGAACAAATCACAAAGCGCAAAGTCACAAACAAATACATAATCAAACATTTGCAACACACAGATAACCAAATTCCATGTAAAAGAACATAAAAAATCATACGTATAGACCTCGATAACTAGCCTTAAGGTTATAAATCAGTTCTTACGTACGAACCGATATGGCTAGCTACTTTCACAATGAGACAACTACCTAAAAATAAAGTCTGAAATATTGGTATACTTTTGTTGGGAAGTTAAGAATGTTTATGTTCAGTTTGTGAACAGGTCTGAATAAGGGAAATTATTAAAATCAAATGAAACAAACAGAAACATAGTATCAATTGAAGAATTTCCTGATGCAGACCCTCAACTTCGAAAAATCATAACTTACTCTAGAAAACTTCTTTTCATGAGATTTCAATTTTGACATGATCTTCTAGATGGCTACTGAAAATTTCATGAAGACACCAAGTTCAAATACCCAACCAAAATGTACAGTTTTTAGTAACCAGGCAACTAGGTCAAAAACTACAAAATGCAATTGTTAAAACCTTACGGCAAATACAAGTTCATCAATATCCTTCAATTAAAACCAGAACAAATCACAAAGTGCAAAGTCACAAATACATCATCAATAATCAAACATTTGCAACACAAAGCGCAAAGTCACAAACAAATTCTATGTAAAAGAACAAAAAAAATCATAAGTATAGACCTCGATAACTAGCCTTAAGCAACACAACTATTTGCAAGCAAGCGAATTATAACTCCTTGGTTATGAAAATGTCAAGCATCAACTAGAAATACAACATGTAAGAGCAATATGAACAATTAATATAAGAAGATTGTTGCGGCCTAAAATTATAGGAGAATTACCCTTTGAGATCCATTTTGTGAAGGTGATATTACTGGAGAATTCTGCTCTAATGAGGGCTGGTCATGATTTGCATTCAGAGTTACTTCATCTCCTATAGACTCCCTCAAAATTCCAGGCCCACTAGTTGCATCAGCAATCTAGGAAATATATAATACATATATACACATAATAAACTTAAGTTAGTGTAAGTAGTAATACATACAGTTAACAAAAGTCCAATTTATAGACCATATGTTTGCATATGAAGTTTGTACTCAACCTGTCTAGGAGACCCTGTACTAGTGTCCTTATTCTGCAGAAAATCAATTGGAGCATGCAGTTGCTGAAGCTGCACTTGAAACTCTTGACGCACTTGTTCAGTGATTCTTTGTACGAGATCATTTGTACTTTGAGATATATTTGACTCCTTTGGATATACTAGACTATGAGGTACACCAACTCCAAAAGTACGACAATACCCATGACCATCATCTCCCATCAAAGAGTGGAAAATTCGGTCTTTAACACTTGTCAAGTTCTGATCCTCCTCCGACTCCTTTCTAAGTTTCTCTTCATATGATTTCTGCATTACATTTGAATATAAGTAACTGAACTGAACTGACAAAATAAAACTAATAATAATCACAAATGAATCTGATATATATAGCCTCAAAAACTGTAGTTTACAATAAACTCTTGCACAAGGTGATCATTTAAGTCACGTGTTTTCTTCCAAACACTAAACTTATCAACTGGTTCTCCAGCTTTTTCCATCTGTTGAATAAAATTATAGTCATGTATCAATTATAGAAAGCAATGTATGAGATTAAAGAAACAATGATCCAAATATCTGAAATTAGTACCTCATATCGCACTTGGGAAAAATGTTTTCGACCAGTCTTGTGACATGGGCCACGCAACTCCCGATTAATTGAATTTTTTTCTGCTATCATCTACAAGTTTTCAAATTCAAGGTGTTAAAGTAACTTGTGAAGCTCACTATACATATGTACTTAGTTGTGTACTTTACCTTTGCATCCTCACTACTCCAATATGCAACAAGCTCAGACCATTGCTCTGCAACAATATGCGGAGGATTTTTAGAACCAAGTTCAGGATCGTCCTTGTTGGGCACATAGTGAAATGATTTTGTTTTGCTCTTATGGTTCTTCCAAAGCAAATTACAATTTTCCAAGCATACTGATTTATAACCTTCAGGGACTTCCACCAAGTTTTTCTACAATTAACATAACATTAGTACCATACAGGAAATTCATACATGTAACAAGTATTAGTATTGATTTTCACCTACCTTAACCTCTTCCCAAATTTCTTCCTTCACATCATTACCAACTTTCTTCCAGTCAAGAATATTTAACGGTACCCTATGGCCATTTCGTACTATTTGACCCAATTGTGACTTAAGCTGACCTGCCCTTTCCCCCACCGGCTGGAAATTGATTCCATTAAATTGAACATGTACTTTAACACCTGTATTCCATTCCGGAATGCCTTTACTATGTCCTCGTGTGACTTTACTTGTTGGCGTATTGGCTTGCTCTTCTACTACTGAAATATTACATTAATAAATTATAATGTTATGAGGAGGAAGCACATTAATTTTTCGTTAATTTAACAAGAACCTTAGGGTATACCTGCTAGTCCTGGAGGAGGCAGCTGTGCTGATTCGTTTGCGCTGCGACCTGTGCTTCCAGAATGTGATGAAGTTACTTCCAACAGTTGAGCCATGGTACGAGGTCGACCTGCTTGTCTTGTTCTCTTCATGGTAATAACCTGTACTTAGACATGAAACAAACCATAAACATAAAAGTAATATAAACTAGCTATAGAACATAAACTAGCAACTATCAGTCTGATAATGCACAAAAGATGTATAAATAAACCATGTTAATATTAATTAGTGGATATTATATTACATCAAAAGTGGCAAATTGTTTTCCATTCATTTACACAAAAGCAAATAAAAAAGAAATGATCTCATTCGATCATTTCTGTATCATCCAAAGCTGTTGAATTCTCATCAACTTCCAGCAACATATAGGGGTCAGCTTCAAGGTAACTATCAGCATCACATAACTCTATTGCAGGGGATATGACAACACTTAACCAATCTTTCTCCAATGGATCAGGAACATAATAAACTTGATGTGCTTGGGATGCCAAAATGAAAGGTTCATTACACACTCGATCATGTTTGTACAACAAATGCTTAAAGTTGACCAAAGTGTACTCAAAACAGTCTTGTTTTGTCCCTAATGCAGTATCTATCCAATCACACTTAAATAAGTCAAATTTTAATTCTTCTGAGTAATTGATTTTGACAATATCAATCAATTGCCTATAGTAAGCCAAAGGATCAACAGAAGGATGCTTGTCATTCCGACTGGCAACACTCATGGTATCTGCCTTCCTATGTTTCCTTTTTATCATCAAGCTTTTTAACACGAAAGTTGTATCCATTCACTTTATATGAATTAAACTTCACTGCTTGATCACTAGGTCCTTTTGCTAAAACACTGATTTCTAAAGTCACAGCTGTAGCACTTATGTTTTCCAAGTTTTTGACCTGTTTCACGAACAATACTATTTAATAAATAAAAATACGAATGCAAGTCTGAACTCATAAGTATTTAAGAAAACTTTTAACATACATGATCGCCAAGCCATGTATGGAAGTTGTCAAAATGGATACGTTGAATTTGATGGTCATCAGCTTGAGGGTTGTGGCTTCTAAGGACAGCAATATGTTTTCTGTTTAAGTTAGAAACTAGCAAGTTAGAATCAGATGTAAGCATAAGTAAACAATGTTTCTAAGCAAAGGGATATTTTGTTGTCAAGTGAGTTGGACCACATACCTTAAGTAAGGTGTGACAACATCCGTATGGAACTGATAGGAGCATTTTAATGCGACGTTTTAACTGCATTTCCCTACATTTTCTGCGCCATTTCCTTGGAAAAATCCTTGTTTTGGAAAGTTTCCATTCTTTGATTGGGAAAGTTCCTTATTGTAGAAAGTTTCCATTTTTGTAGTTTTCATTTCTCATTTCTGGCAAGTTTCCATTTTCAGTTTAGGAAAGTTTCTATTTTGAGTATAGTTTCTATTTTCAGGACCTCCGAGCCAAAAAGTGGAAATGAACGCACGAATGGAAAGAGGAGCTTGCGAACATCAAGACGAACGAATATGAGAGAAAATGGGCCACACAATTGAGTAGAAATGAAGAAATAAGCTTTCCTGTTCCAACCAGGAAACCTTGCGAAATGGAGGAAGGCTTCCCAAGCAAGTTTCCAACGCAACCATGAAAAAAGAAATGGAAAAATGAAGTGTCTAGACGTTGGAGGATGAAAAGGCTTGAAGTTGAAGCAACGAGGCCCAAGAACTTTATGGATTTGAGTTGGATTTTCGGCAAAATGGATCAAGGCCCATAAAAGCCCATGGAATTAAGGTTTTGTGACGTAATGGAGATATTTTTGGGAATTAAATCTGATTTTGCCATGGGAAATCATGAAGATAATGTGAAAAATCAAGAAGAAATCAAGGAAAAACGTTGGAAATATTATATGGAGAGTTTCAAGGGATTCGTTCAGATTCGTTCCTAAAGCTCAAAACAAGTCCAGATTCGTTCCTAAAGCCCCTCAATATATTTTGGACGAAAATAAGGAATAAAATCTGCATTTTGTCATGAAAATCAAGAGAAAATCAAGGGATGACGTTAAAGGTAGTCCATGGAGAGATTTAAGGAAGAAAAGGTTCAAAAACAAGTCCAGATACGTTACTACAATTCCTAAAGGAATTTTGGCCGAAAATAAAGAAGAAAATCAGAACTAATTCATGGATATTCGGCAATAATATATTTGGGACTTATTTGAAGGCTTGTGATTGGTTGGATGACACACCAGGGCTTACATGGCGCTACGTGATTGGTCGAAGCTATGCAGAATTATTAAATAATTCTTTGGGAAAATAATAGAAGATTCATGAAGACTTGGAGACCAAGGCCAACGTCCCCTATATATACTCCCTCATTCTTGACGTTTTACACACCCCATAATTCAGAAAATTCTCTCTACGCGAAAGCTCTCTCCATCCTCTAGTGCATTCAACGTTTCAAGCAAGGAAGAAGAAGAAGGAGCCATGAGCATCATCATCCATCCTCCACCTTGAAGCTTGCTTTCGAGATTCAAGAATCCATAGCGTTTTATCCTTCATCCCCATCTCATCTCACGGTGTAATTCAACCTCTTTCTTTGTAACCTTGTTTGATTTCGTTAGAATTGTTCTAGTTGACATTGATGTTTGAACAAAGTTTTAATTCTGAAATTTTATGATTGATTAAGGATTTTCGATTTCTATGTTGTGATTCCAAAGTTGCTTATGTGTGATCGTTCGATTGAATTTGCTTTACAGAAAACTTTTATATGTTTATGTTCTTTGGTGGCCAACTTAGGATATATGCATGTAATTGGTGCTAGATTTAAGAACATGATTCAACTTTTTGTGTTATGAACTTAAATCAAAAGTAGTAAAGGTTTTGGAAAAAAATCGAATTCAATTGAAGAGGATTGCAATTAGGTGAACTTATTCATACTAAGTTGTGCACTTGAGTTGATAGCCTTTCTATGTGTTTCATGCGTTAAACATGTCATGATTGACTAGCTTTCTAGGGCTTGATTACATGTTTGATAGGATTAGTCTTGGTGCTTTCACTTAGATTAATTAGCATTGAAAAGTAAAATATGGGAAATCGTTTGCTTTCGAATGTTTCACATGATCAACTCCTTTCACATGACTTGGAAGAACAATGTAGAGTTAATTCGAATTCAATTGTAAAGTTGGTTTTAATCTTTGTTTCTTACATTTCATTCTTGTATTTGTGTTTTTGTTTATACTTAGTTTTAATTCTTTTAATTTTCGAAAAAAAAAAAAAAACCTAAAACCCCCCTAAATTCGTGAATAGTGTTTATATGTGTAAATATTATACTTTATTTTATTTTAATTGTTTATATTGTCTTACATTGACAGGTGTACCCTCAATCCCCGGAATAGAACGATCCCTACTTGCTTATACTACTAATGATATTTCTAGGGTTAAATTATATGCTTACTTTGAGTGTATCAGGAACAAGATCCATCTATGAGCCTGTACCCATTCAATGTCTGTAAGCTTGAATTTAATCCCATGTCTCTCCCCATCACCATCTTTGTTCCTCTTTGGTCGATTTGACTTGGTTTCCACATCATTTAGATAAAGAGAACAGAAATCCATACACTCTGCCATCAAGTAGCCTTCAGCAATTGAAGCTTCTAGATGAGCTCGGTTACGCACATATTCTTTCAAAGTAAAGAGGTACCTTTCAATAGGGTACATCCACCGAAACTGAACAACACCACCAATAAGTGCTTCCTCCGCCAAATGGATCGGTAAATGCTCCATTATATCAAAGAACGAGGGTGGAAATATCTTTTCCAGCTTACAAATTGTTAACACAATTGGTGCGTGCAAAAGCAATCGCCAATTTAAACCCTGAAAATGTCGAGCGTTAGTATAGGATAAGCAGGGATCGTTCTAAACCGGGGATTGAGGGTGCTAACATGTGAGAAACAAATCAAAGAAACATAGAATATACATCACACGAAAATTATAATTTTTACAAGTACAAGCATGCATAAATTTCGAACAACAAAAGAAACAACAAAGAATTAGAGAGCAACCATACATGTATCACGAATTAGAGAGCAAGGAATGAGAAAACAACAAAATATACAAGTATATATAGACATAGAATTCGAAAGAAAGAAAGAATTTGAGTTAGAAAAGGTTTTGGAAATCCTACTCCTATTTAAACACAATTTACAAGTCCATGTCACATTAGAAATCCATATACAACAAGGATTAAGATTACTTAATTATTAAGAAAACAAATTATTGACCAAGTCAAACACAAAATACTAAGTCAAAACTAACTCTAACTACTTTCCCTAAAATTTAGGAGCTAATCCCTAAAAAATAGGAGCACATAACAAACACATAACAAACTCCTAAAAAACACTAAAACTAAAAACAAACACATATTTACTATTCACGGAGACACTATTCATGAATTTTAAAAATATTTTTCTTTTATTATTTTATTTAACTAAGTTAACATGCTACCTAAAAATCTAAGTTAATTTTATCTATTTACACAAACAAGAAAACATAAAGATAGGGGGTTTTTTAAAGATTGAAATCGAAATTTTCAGAAAGTAAACAAAGATTAAAATTGTTTTTATTTACAAAGGTGGGAAAAGAAGAATCTTTGAAGAACAATTTTTCAAGAACTAATCAAGAACAACATATTCATGCATCCCTTAATCTTGTTAATTACCATGGAACATCATCAACCAAGAAACAAAGATCGACGCAACCAATGTCCCTAATTTTACTTCCCTTTACTTAGTCAATTAAGCAACGCACTTAATCCAACATATTTCAAACGCAGGTATCACACAATCAACGCAACTCATGATCTCATGCATTTGAATCATTAAGAACAAGTGAAAGTTTGGTCAATGAACATGCAAATCCAAGTACTCAACTCAAGTCAATTCATCACATGCATAATCTAATTTCGACCTTTGTCCAAAGCCTTTACTACTTAAGTGAATTAGGGTTACAACGCATAAACCTAATTACTAGCTCCAATTACATGCAATCACTCTAAGTTTCGAACCAAAGAACAAGAACATGCAAAAGTTTTCCATAAAACAAAATCAGATCATCATTCCATGAAATCGGCAATTAACAAAAATCAAACATACATAAACACATCAAACATTGAAAAGACTATCCAAATCGCATCCAAAAATCAGAAAACTAACTCATGGTTTTGGTTTTACACAAAGAAAAACAAAAACAGAATTTCTATCTAACAAGTTACAAAACCGAGAAGAAAACATGATGAAGATGGTAAGAACAACCCTTAGACACATCCCAAGGTCCAACGCAGATCCAAGGCGGCGGCAAAAAGTGAAGATCACGGCAAAGATGGAGGATGGCACGGCTAGAACTTGCAAGACGCGAAAACCTGAAACTCAAGAGCAAACCGGTGAGAAACGAAATTGTGGAGAATAATGTGTCACCCTGAACGTCTAATACACAAGCTATATATAGTAGAACATCTCAAGGAACTCCCAATTCGTTTCTACTTGGTTTCTCTTAGTTCGTGTTTGGTGTCGCTTTTGTTGAGCGACCAATTTAACCCTGAAATGTCATTAGTAGTATAAAGTAAATAGGGATCGTTCTATTCCGGGGATTGAGGGTACACCTGTCATTGTCAAACAATTAAACAATTAAAATTAAAACAAAGTATAATATTTACAAAAATATAACAAAATATATACATATTTACGAAAAAGGGGGGATTTTTGGTTTTTGGTTTTCTAGTTCGAAAATAAAATCTAAGTAAAGAATAATTAAAATGCAAAAAACATAAAAAATACAAATGGGATGTGAGAACAAAGATCAAAGTCGAAACTCATGATTAAAATTGATTCAAGTTCATCATTGTTCATCATAGTCATGCAAGAGGAGTTGATCATGTGAAACGTTCAAAAGCAAACAATTTCCCATATTTTACTTTCAATGCTAATTAACCTAAGCGAAAGCACCTAGACTAATCCTATCAAACATGCAATCAAACCCTAGAAAGCTAGTCAATCATGTCATGTTTAACGCATTAAGCACCTAGAAAGGCTATTAACTCGAATGTGCAACTTAGTATGAAAAAGTCCACCTAATTGCAATCTTCTTTGATTAAATTCGGTTTTTGTACAAAACCTTTACTACTTATCGATTCAAGAACACAAAACCAAAAAGTTGATCCATGTTCTCAAATTCGTAGCAACATTCACATAAAAACCCTAAATGTTTCGAACCATTCAAGATTATCATACAAAAGATTTCTATCATGCAAATTTAATCAAACACTCACACAAAAGCAACCATAAATCGCAATATATGAATCTGAAAATTAACAATTAATCATAAAATTTCAGAAAACAACATTTGTTCATACATATGTGTCAACTCAGGCAAAACCAACGAAAATACAAAGCAAAGGTACAAGGAGAATCGGATTACACCGTGATGAAGATGAGATGAATGAAGTGATGAATGGTCTCTTGAATTTCGAAAGCAATCTTCAAGGATGGTGATGGATGATGTGCACGGCTTGTCTTCTTCTTCCTTGGCCTTGCTTGAACTTCGTGGTTGCCCTAGAGGATGGAGAAGAGCACGGCTAGCTAGAGAGAGTTTTTCTGATTTATTTCAAAGTGTAAACGTAAAAGTGGGAACTCTTGACGTTGAGAAGAATGGAGAATATATAGGAGCACGGCCTCCTTGGTCTTCAAGCCGTCCTCTTTTCTGAATTTCTCACGGAATTAATGTAGTCATTCCACATACTTTCCTCCAATGCAAGCTTGCCACATAAGCCCTATGAGGTGGTGCAACCAATCACAAAATTCCAATATTAATTCCCTAAATAATCTTGCCGAAATTCCCTTGATATAATTCTGATTTTTGTAGTTCAATTCGGCCAAACTTCCTTTAGGGAATTAAGGAATGTATCTAGACTTCTTTTGAGCTTTTCTTGGTCTCCACCTTTTTCTCTTTCCTTTTATTTCTCCCTTGAATATCTCCTTGCCGAATTCTCTAGGGTTTTCTTTTAATTCACACGGCAACTTCCTTCTTTTCCTCTTGGCTTGGACGGCAAAAGATATTCTAGGGTTTATCTCTTGATGAATTTCCATAAAAATAGCCCTAGAAAATCTCCCTAGAAAATCTCCTTTTAATTTCTGATTTTTGGGCGCCACTTCCTTGTTTCTCTCTTCATCTTGGACGGCAAAACTCCCCTAGGGTTTATTCATGCGTCATAAACCCTAAATGTATGGGCTTCATGGGCCTTTGATCCAATTTGCCGAAAATCCAATGAGTCTTGAGAGTTCTTGGGCCTTGTTGCTTCAACTTCAAGCCTTGTCACCTTCCAACGTCACAATACTTTATTTTTCCATTCCTTTTTCATAGTAACGTTGGAAACTTCATAGGTGGGCTTTCCTCCTTTCCGCAGGGTTTCCTGGTTGGACCAGGAAAACTTCTTTTCTTCATTTCTGCTCATTTCTGTGGCTCATTGTTTCTCATCTTTGCTCCCCTTGACTTTTGCAAGCTCCTCTTTCCATTTGTGAGTTCATTTCCACTTTTTAGCTCGGAGGTCCTGAAAATAGAAACTAATAAGAAAAATAGAAACTTTCCTAAAATGAAAATGGAAAACTTTCTAAAAATGAAAAATAGAAACTACCGAAAATGGAAACTTACTAAAAATGATAAATAGAAACTGCAAAAATAGAAACTTTCTACAAATAGGAACTTTCCCAATCAAAGAATGGAAACTTTCCTAAACAAGGTTTTAATAAGGAAATAACGCAAGAAATGCAGGGAAAAGCAAGTAAAACGTTGCATTAAAATGCTCCTATCAGTGTTGATTTAGGACTCCTTTGGCACAAAACAGATTTCCGGCAGGATTGACCTCAGTCCACTAAAACGACCATAACTTCCTCTAGAAAATAGCTATTGACGAGCTGTAAAAATCTCTGGAAACTAGACATCTGTAGCTTTCCAACCATATAAAGATCATAATTTTCTGAGCTCTGAGAGATTTTTGATACTCTGTTGAAGTTGACTGATCTGCACAGGCAGATTTCCGAATCTGTATTGGTTTCGACTTTTAATGCACAAGTTGAGTCCAATTCGGTTTTCCTTCACATCACATGCCTCTCACATGCCTTCCACGCCTATTCTGAAGTAGAAACGTCAAGAACTCCCTAGAACCTTCAAGAATCTCACGGCAATTCAATCCTTACTCAACAAGAAGTCCAAATTCCATATTGCTTTGTAATTCGAATCTCTTGTTGCTTCCTCTTCCATGTGCACGGCATATGATCTTCTTGAGACTTCTAGATGCTTCATGGTCATTCCATAGCTCTCCTAGTATGAGTAGAACTCCATATACAAGTAGGTTTCCTAGTTGAATACAAACTTCTTTTCTGCGATTCTCCTACACTCTTCCGGAACCTTCTTGAGTAATCCTTATCTAATAGGGACTCCTTGTCATACTAGAATTCCTTATCTGAGTAGAATTGGGTTTCCCTATTCAAGTAGAACTTCTAATTTCCGCGACTTAAGAGTCTGAATCCAAGTCAGCTTCTGATTCCTACTCCAACTAGGATTCCTTTTCCTAATCAAACTGGGAGAACTTCCATTTCATCATTTCTTTCCATTTCTGCGCCACTTGTGCCTTCCTTAGCCACTTTTGGACTTTGAGACTCCATTTACACCTGCAAAACACTAACTAAGTTAAATTGATCAGGATAAAGGAAATAACTTAGCAAAATATAGGGTTTAAACATTATAAACGTCGCATTTTATGCTCCTATCAACAATTCCCTCTTGTGCTTTTTCTAAGTCTGCTGCACAGTTTGTTTTTGAGCACAATTGTTTAAAAAATCTGCCCAAATCAATCAATACTTCAACCACATTTTTGGGCAAGGATTTTCTTATAGCTAATGGGATCAACTCTTGAACAAGAATGTGACAATCATGGCTCTTTAAACCTCCCAAGGTTCTATCTTGCAAACGCACACGACGCGAAATGTTAGAGGCATGCCCATCTGGTGCTCTATACTCATGAATTACATTTAGGAATAAGTCTTTGCCATTGTTTTTCATCTCAAACTCTACATCAGGTGCCTTGGGTTTACCAGATTCATCAATCTTCAAGTGCAAATGATTTTTAATATTCATTTCTTCAAGATCTCGTCGAGAATTCAAGCTATCCTTACTTTTTGCATCTCCTAATATGGTCCACAAAACATTGTCAAAAACATTCTTCTCTATATGCATTACATCAAGATTGTGACGTATCAAATTGATAGGAGCATTTTAATGCGACGTTTTAACTGCATTTCCCTACATTTTCTGCGTTATTTCCTTAATAAAACTCTGTTTAGGAAAGTTTCCATTCTTTGATTGGGAAAGTTCCTATTTGTAGAAAGTTTCTATTTTTGTAGTTTCTATTTATCATTTCTAGTAAGTTTCCATTTTCGGTAGTTTCTATTTGTCATTTTTAGAAAGTTTCCCATTTTCAGTTTAGGAAAGTTGCCATTTTTCATTTTAGGAAAGTTTCTATTTTTCTTACTAGTTTCTATTTTCAGGACCTCCGAGCTAGAAAGTGGAAATGAACTCATAAATGGAAAGAGGAGCTTGCGAACTACAAGGGGAGCAAAAATGAAGTACAAAGGGAAGCACAAATGAGCAGAAATGAAGAAAAGAAGTTTTCCTGGTCCAACCAGGAAACCCTGTCCAAAGAGGAAAGCTGGCCAAAACAAGACTCTTGAGCCAACCAAGAATGGAGATCGAATTAATGAAGTACATGGCATGAGGGAAGCTTCTTGAAGACTCTAGATGATGACATGGCATAAAGGTGACGCATAGAGGCCCAAAAACTCTCAAGACTTGTTGGATTTTCGGCTACTTGGATAAAAGCCCACAAAGGCCCATGGAACTAGGGTTTGTGACGCAAACCCTAGCCCTAAAGATGTTTTGCCGTGAAATCCTAGAGAGAAACAAGGAAGATGACGTGGAAAATCAGGAAATAATAAGAAGATTTTGGTGGAGATTTTCTAGGGAGATTTTCTTGGAATGAGATATTCTTGGAAGAGTTATCTTGAGCCTTTGCCGTTTAAAGAGAGAGAGAAGCTAGGGATTGCCGTGAGAAATACAAGGAAGGAGAGAGAATTGCCGTGTGAATCAAGAAGTAAACAAAGAGATTTCGGCAAAAAGATTTCCTAGAGAGTTTTAAGGAAAGAGAAAAAGGTGGAGACCAAGAAAAGCTTAAATGGAGTCTAGATTCATTCCTAGAATTCCTAAAGGAAGTTGGCCGAAATTAAACAAGAAAAATCAGAAATTATCTCAAGGAATTTCGGCAATATTTCTAGGGAATTAAAAGAGAATTTTGTGATTGGTTGCACCACCTCATAGGGCTTATGTGGCAAGCTATCATTGGAGGAAACTATGTGGCATTTTCAGATTAATTCCATGGAAAATAAAGAAGAAATTCACGGCTTGGAGACCAAGTTGGCCGTCCCCTATATATTCCTCTCTTCTCTCAACGTCAAGGAGTTCCACACTTTTGCATTTACACTTTGAGAAAAAATCAGAAACTCTCCCTAGCCTAGCCATGTTCATCTCCATCCTCTAGGGCAACCACGAAGTTCAAGCAAGGCCAAGGAAGAAGAAGACAAGCCGTGCACACCATCCATCACCACCCTTGGAGATTGCTTTCGAAATTCAAGAGTCCATTCATCACTTCATTCATCTCATCTTCATCACGGTGTAATCCGATTCTCCTTGTAACCTTTGCTTTGTAATTTTCGTTGGTTATGCCTTAGTTGACACAATTGTTTGAACAAATATTGTTTTCTGAAATTTTATGATTAATTGTTAATTTTCAGATTCATATATTGCGATTTATGGTTGCTTTTGTGTGAGTGTTTGATTAAATTTGCATGATAGAAATCTTTTGTATGATAATCTTGAATGGTTCGAAACATTTAGGGTTTTTATGTGAATGTTGCTACGAATTCGAGAACATGGATCAACTTTTTGGTTTTGTGTTCTTGAATCGATAAGTAGTAAAGGTTTTGTACAAAAACCGAGTTTAATCAAAGAAGATTGCAATTAGGTGGACTTTTTCATACTAAGTTGCACATTTGAGTTGATAGCCTTTCTAGGTGCTTAATGCATTAAACATGACATGATTGACTAGCTTTCTAGGGTTTGATTGCATGTTTGATAGAATTAATCTAGGTGCTTTCGCTTAGGTTAATTAGCATTGAAAGTAAAATATGGGAAATTGTTTGCTTTTGAACGTTTCACATGATCAACTCCTCTTGCATGACTATGATGAACAATGATGAACTTGAATCAATTTTAATCATGAGTTTCGACTTTGATCTTTGTTCTCACATCCCATTTGTATTTTTTATGTTTTTTGCATTTTAATTATTCTTTACTTAGATTTTATTTTCGAACTAGAAAACCAAAAACCAAAAATCCCCCCTATTTTCGTAAATAATGTTTATAATTGTAAATACCTTTGTGAATATTATACTTTGTTTTAATTTTAATTGTTTGTTGTCCTACATTGACAGGTGTACCCTCAATCCCCGGAATAGAACGATCCCTATTTACTTTATACTACTAATGACATTTCAGGGTTAAATTGGTCGCTCAACAAAAGCGACACCACAAATTGTGCTTCCAATAAGGCAACTCAAAGAAGATGCTTTTTTTCTTCCAATTATGTGGTTTTCGTTTTTTTTTTTCCATGAGCATCTACTTCTACAGCTGCTGGTTTTCTTTTCCTTGTTAGGAGATCCTCCCTTCTGTATTCAGTGATAATACCTTCAGACTCTATTTGTCTCAACAAATCAACTCCAGACAATGTGTTAGGTTTTGCTCTAAATTCAAGTTTAGCATTAAAATTCTTCCCATCCCTTCGAAACCTATGGCCATTAGGGCACCACCGACGATGACCCCCATAAGAATGCTTTTTACCATTACTTAACCAACAAGAGTCAGTTTCTGAGTTGCAACATGGACAAGCATACTGACCCTTCGTACTCCACCCGGACAGATTTGCATAAGCCGGGAAATCATTAATAGTCCACAATAAGGAAGCATGCAATGTAAACATTTCATTGCTTGATGCATTCCATGTTTCTACACCTTTTGATGGGAGCATTTTAATGCGACATTTTAACTGCATTTCCCTACATTTTTCTGCGCCATTTCCTTGAAAAATCCCTGTTTTGGAAAGTTTCCATTCTTTGATTGGGAAAGTTCCTTATTGTAGAAAGTTTCCATTTCTGTAGTTTTCATTTCTCATTTCTAGCAAGTTTCCATTTTCAGTTTAGGAAAGTTTCTATTTTTCATTTTTAGTAAGTTTCTATTTTTCATTTTTAGAAAGTTTCTATTTTCAATATAGTTTCTATTTTCAGGACCTCCGAGCTAAAAAGTGGAAATGAACGCACGAATGGAAGAAGGAGCTTGCGAATGTTAAGGCGAACAAATATGAGACGAAAAGGGTCACAGAAATGAGCAGAAATGAAGAAACAAGCTTTCCTAATCCAACTAGGAAACCCTGCGAAATGGAGGAAGGCTTCTCAAGCAAGTTTTCAACATAACCATGAAAAAGAAATGGAAAAATAATGTGTTTTGACGTTGGAGGGAGACAAGGCTTGAAGTTGAAGCAACGAGGCCCAAGAACTCTATGGATTTTTGGTGCGGCTGAAATAGCCTCACAATTTAACCCTGCAAAATGTAGTTGTCAGTATAGGATAAGCAGGGATCATTCAGTCCGGGGATTGTAGGGTACACCTACACAAAAAGGTCAATTAACAAATAAAAGAATAAAATGGGGGTTTTGGAATTTGGTTTCTAATCTACTAAAAGTAAAAACAAAGCAAATAAAACTATATACAATGATCGACTTCCCTAACCTAGACCAATACCACTCGGAAATTACTAAGTGTAAAAACAGAAAATTCATTTCAACATGCTACAAAAATGTGCCCACCTTAAATGCCTAGATAAGAGCCAAAATGAAAAGCCTCAGCGGATCAATCCATTTATCTGATTCGTTCTAATGTAGGTTTGGATCGGAAAAGTCCTTACCAAGCCTAATACTACTAAATTTCGAAAACACTCAGCGTAGTTCTCTTAACTAGTAGTATTATCTAACCCTCGAATCAACTCACATGTGCAAATTAACCATTACACATAGAATTTAACACGTAATTTCCAGAATCATTTAATCATTAAAGCATGATTTTTACCACCCGTTAGAACTAATTACTACTTGTTTAACTCAGCGTCTTAACAAATAACAATTGCTCTTGGCAAATTAAGCAAACACACATGAACACTCAGCGTGATTCTAGCATGCAAACTTATGAACCTAACTCTGAAAATTACCTAAACACATAAAAGGGCACAAGATTGTAACATGCATCATAAAAGAATTCTCGAAATTAACTCAATAATAAATTGAAAATCTCAAAAATATTAATAAAAATATTCTGAAAATTCCGTGTCTCCAATTACACAACTCGCAAATTGAAACACACAAAACCGAAATAAAAATTGTAAGTAGAGTCATAGTTACACTTTGAAGCTTTCCTCAGCGGCTTAGCAACACGGTGATTAACTCGTCTCTGCTATGGTGATGGAGCGTCCTTGACTCAGCGCCTAAGAGCTTTGTAGATTGATGGATGGATGGTGTCACGGTCTTGTAGGTGATGGAAGTTTAAGAAGTGAATTGGGCAGAGTCTCGGAAAAGTTTTTGGCCAGGAAGTGATAGGCAATGAAGTGATAGGCCATGAAATGATCTTGGCTGGGGGAAGTGATGAAAATTTTGTTCTGAACGTTGCCTATTTATAGGGGAGCATTGGTTGGCTTTTGTCGATCATACCCTTCATCATTGGACGGATGGGATTGCATCGTAATTCCTTTAATTTTCCAACTGAAACATCTCCTTTAAGGACTTAACTCCTATCATAATTAGGCAATTCCTTTAATTTCCAAGCTGAAACATCTTTCTCTTATTTTTTTTCCAGTTGAAACATCTTTTTCTTTTATTCCTCAACTGAAAACGTCTTTCTCCTTTATTCCCCAACTGAAAACGTCTTTCTCCTTTATTTCTCTTCTTCATTGCTTGGTCAAATATCTTAATGCTTTATTTTATGACTCCATCATTGCTGTTTCCAAGTGTTCCACCAGGCAATGTTTCCTACAACAAGCAGGAGAATATCAAAATTTTCTAGAGAAAATAAAGGGAATTAAAATGTAAAGACCGCAAAAACAGTCGACAGTGAGGAATCTTGATCCAGCTTGGATTTTTCATGAATTTTACTTTTTCCACCTATTTCACTCCAAACACTCTACAAGACTCTTAAAATGACTCGATGACTCAAAACACGAAACTTAAGGGAGAAACAAGGCTAAAATTGGGCATATACTCATTAATATTGTCGCACATTGTGCTCGTATCAATTTTCGGCAAATTGGATCAAGGCCCATCAAAGCCCATGACATTAGGGTTTGTGACGCAAAACCCTAACCCTAAAAATGTTTTGCGGTGAAAACCAAAGAGAGGAGAGAAAAGTGGCGTGAAATATCAAGAAGAAATAAAAGATTACGCAAGAGATTTTCTAGGGTGAAGTTTATGGAAAGAAATCAAGACAAAGCACCAAATGGCGTCTAGATTCATTCCTAGAAACCCTAAGTATATTTTGACTGAAAATACGAGAAGAAAATCAGAAAATATTCAAGGGATTTCGGCAAGAATATATTAGGGAATCTTCTTGGAGTTTTGTGATTGGTTGGATGACACACTAGGGCTTATTTGGCAATTTCTCATTGGTGGAAGGCATGTGGAATTATTAATTTAATTCCTTGGTAAATAAATCAGAAAACTCACGGCTTGGAAGCCAAGACATGCCGTTCCCTATATATACAATCACCCTAGACGTTTCAAGGTACACTTTACAATTCAGAAAATTCTCTCTACGCACGGAAGCTCTCTCCATTCTCTAGTTCAACCTTTGGCGTTTTCAAGCAAGGAAGGAAGAAGCAAGCTTAGGCCATGAGCATCATCATCCATTGATAGGAGCATTTTAATGCGACGTTTTAACTGCATTTCCCTACATTTTCTGCGTTATTTCCGTAATAAAACCCTGTTTAGGAAAGTTTCCATTCTTTGATTGGGAAAGTTCCTATTTGTAGAAAGTTTCTATTTTCGGTAGTTTCTATTTTTCATTTTTAGAAAGTTTCCCATTTTCAGTGTAGGAAAGTTGCCATTTTTCATTTTAGGAAAGTTTCTATTTTTCTTACTAGTTTCTATTTTCAGGTCCTTGTCACAAATGAGCTGAAACGAGCTCACAGATGGAGAGAGAAGCTAGCCAACGTTGGAGGGAGACAAGATGAAGTACAAAGGGAAGCACAAATGAGCAGAAATGAAGAAAAGAAGTTTTCCTGGTCCAACCAGGAAACCCTGTCCAGAAAAGGAAAGCTTGCCAAAACAAGACTCTTGAGCCAACCATGAATGGAGATCGAATTAATGAAGTGACATGGCATGAGAGAAGCTTCTTGAAGACTCTAGATGATGACATGGCATAGAGGTGACGCATGGAGGCCCAAAAACTCTCAAGACTTGTTGGATTTTAGGCTAATTGGATAAAAGCCCACAAGAGCCCATGGAACTAGGGTTTGTGACGCAAACCCTAGCCCTAAAGATGTTTTGCCGTGAATTTGCAAGAGAGAAACAAGGAGGTGACGTGGAAAATCAGAAATTAAAAGGAGATTTTCTAGGGAGATTTTCTAGGGCTATTTTTATGGAAATAAATCAAGAGATAAACCCTAGAAGACTCCTAGCCGTCCAAGCCAAGAGGAAAACAAGGGAATGCCGTGCAAACCCTAGGGAATTCGGCCAAGAGATAATGAAGAGAGAAATTAGGGTTTTTGCCGTGAGGAAAAATCAGAAAAATAAAGAGATTTCGTGGAGATTTCTTAGGGAGCTTTTAAAGGAAAGAGAATATGTGTTGAACACAAAAAGCTCTCAAAGGAGTCTAGGTTCATCCCCCTTTATTCTCTAAATATATTGTTGCCGAAATTGGTGTATAAAATCAGAAATTATCTACATATTTCGGCAAGAATTATTTAGGGAATTAATTCTGGAATTTTGTGATTGGTTGCTCCACCTCATAGGGCTTATGTGGCAAGAATTCATTGGAGGAAATTATGTGGAAGAAGCAAGCAATAGCCGTGAGCTTTTCTAGGGTTTTGGACGGCATGGAGACCTAGGGGCCGTCCCCTATATATTCCTCTCTTCTCTCAACGTCAAGGAGTTCCCACTTTTGCGTTTACACTTTGAAAAAAATCAGAAAAACTCTCTCTAGCTAGCCGTGTTCATCTCCATCCTCTAGGGCAACCACGAAGTGCAAGCAAGGCCAAGGAAGAAGAGGACAAGCCGTGAACACCATCCATCCTCCACCTTGAAGATTGCTTTCGAAATTCAAGAGACCATTCATCACTTCATTCATCTCATCTTCATCACGGTGTAATCCGATTCTCCTTGTACCTTTGCTTTGTATTTTCGTTGGTTTTGCCTTAGTTGACACATATGTATGAACAAGTGTTGTTTTCTGAAATTTTATGATTAATTGTTAATTTTCAGATTCATATATTGCGATTTATGGTTGCTTTTGTGTGAGTGTTTGATTAAATTTGCATGATAGAAATCTTTTGTATGATAATCTTGAATGGTTCGAAACATTTAGGGTTTTTATGTGAATGTTGCTACGAATTTGAGAACATGGATCAACTTTTTGGTTTTGTGTTCTTGAATCGATAAGTAGTAAAGGTTTTGTACAAAAACCGAATTTAATCAAAGAAGATTGCAATTAGGTGGACTTTTCCATACTAAGTTGCACATTTGAGTTGATAGCCTTTCTAGGTGCTTAATGCATTAAACATGACATGATTGACTAGCTTTCTAGGGTTTGATTGCATGTTTGATAGAATTAATCTAGGTGCTTTCGCATAGGTTACTTAGCATTGAAAGTAAAATATGGGAAATTGTTTGCTTATGAACATTTCACATGATCAACTCCTCTTGCATGACTATGATGAACAATGGTGAACTTGAATCAATTTTTATCATGAGTTTCGACTTTGATCTTTGTTCTTGCATTTCATTTGTATTTTTATGTTTTTGCATTTTAATTATTTAATTAGCTTTTATTTTCGGAAATAGAAAACCAAAAATCAAAAATCCCCCCTTTTTCGTAAATATGTATATATTTTGTTATATTTTTGTAAATATTATACTTTGTTTTAATTTTAATTGTTTAATTGTTTGACAATGACAGGTGTACCCTCAATCCCCGGAATAGAACGATCCCTATTTACTTTATACTACTAATGACATTTCAGGGTTAAATTGGTCGCTCGCTAAAAGCGACACCAATTTTTGGCGCCGTTGCCGGGGATTGAAAAATCATTTGCCATATTGTGAATATTTGTTTTGTATATTGTGACCGAAAAAAAAAAAAAAAAAAATTTACTTGTTAATTATTTTGTAATTGTCGAAAATTAGTAGATTAATTACTTAGGTTGTTATTTATATTATTGAATACGAATTTTAATTGTAAGTTGTAAATTAAAGAAGGAATAGGTGAAGTCATGTTTATTAATATTGGCCTAAACCCCTTATTGGTACCTAGTTCAGGTCCCTTAAGGTTGAGGGCGGCCTTTATTAACATTCATTGAACTGTCTTCACACTTAGAATCTTTTTCATCCAAGTAAGTATAGCCTATGTGGGGTGGTGTCTAGGAAAGGGGACAACGCTCATGACTGGTTCTTGAATTCAGAAGTGCGTGCAAATGAGCCTAAACCACAATGTGGGAGTAGCTCATGCCAAAATGGATTCTACCTCTCGTGGTCACCCTCCCCTACCTGGCCATTTCAGTAAGGTTGCCCAAAGGATGTAAGAGGGACTTAGTGTCTTGACGACTATACTTGGGCCGCACGTCCTCTTGATTTACCGCTTGGAATTGAATTTGAAATCAATGGTATATATAACAAATGAAAATATTATGATTCACTAAGGTATATTGGATTAAACATAGTCTTGAAAAGGGTAGCTGTTTCAGTCCGATTGCACATCGAGACTCCCTGTTCCCGTACCTAAGTGTTGAAAATAATTGTAAAGAAAAGGAAGAAAAACAAATATTTGTAAGTATTTTCGTAAAAAAAAAAAAAAAAAAAAAAAAAAAAAAAAAAAAAAAGAAGAAGAAAAAAAAAGAAGTGTACAAAGTGTGACGTTTTGTTGTGTTTACAATGTGTCAAATTTTGTTAAACAAAAGAAATTTAAAGAATTAATTGTAAATATTGTTAAGTCCTTAATTGTTATAAGTGTGTAAAATCGTATGAGTAGATAAGGGCCCTTTTGTTAATATTGGCCTTAACCCTTCATTAGTGCCTTTCTAAGGTCTTTTGGAGTTGAGGGCGGCTTTTATTAACATTTGGAGAACTGTCTAACACATGAGTTCTTTTCAAGCTGAGTAAGGGGCATATAGGTGGTGTCTTAGGTTGAGACCCTGGGTGATGGGTTCAAATTGGATCTCAGAGATACTATAGACTGTGCGTAAACCACGATGTGGGAGTAGCCAATAGGGGCCTAAACCTCAATGAGGGAGTAGCCTCCGTAGTGTCACCAAAATGAGTCCTCCCTCTCACTTACCT
This sequence comes from Rosa chinensis, assembly GCF_002994745.2. Lineage (NCBI taxonomy): Eukaryota > Viridiplantae > Streptophyta > Magnoliopsida > Rosales > Rosaceae > Rosa > Rosa chinensis. The sequence goes on along the minus strand of NC_037094.1, from coordinate 40,379,374 downwards.
CTTAATCTGGCCATCTAGCCTTCTGAAACAAAGGAAAGCGACTTATGTCTAGACGACTATCCCTAGATCGTATCTCACCAATAGTAGTGGTTTCTATTGGGCTCGACTTACAACTTGTAATCAATTGAGATATTAACTTTATTTTGTAAAGATAATAAGATACGTGAACATAACCTCCACTTGTAAATTGTGTGTTTTGTACTTTCTATACTTGTATAAACTTTTTACGTGGTTTATTTGTGAAAAGATTGTGGATAGTTTTTAATTTATACTCTATTTATACTTGTATAAATCATAAGTAGTAAAGTCGTGAATAGTAACTTGTGAATAGTGATGTATAAATCGCTAATTGGTAATTAGTTTACTTTATACTTTGCTAACTTCTTTGAATTCTGATAATGTTCAGGAATCCTATGAATGACCGAGCCTTTTAGACCATCTACACTAAAGGAAATTGAAGCAAGGCTCGCTCGTTTGAAGGGTCCTTCACTCCTTGAGCACACAAGCCCTTCCCCTTCAACATACAAGGAGTACACATTTAACGAGCAAGGGAAGCGGATTTACTTTTCTGAGGAGTCTACATCACCTACACCAAGTCCATCTCCGCCTTCACGTTCACCTTCACCCTTGGTTTCGTCCAACTCTACACCACCTTCACCACCACCTGAAGAAGTCGAAGAAGAGAGAATGACATCTATTAGGGAACTCTCCACCGCAACTGTTGAAGGAGGACCCCCTACAGGCATAGTATACCCTGCCCCTGCAGCTGGAAGACAGGCAGAGTTCGAGCTTAAGAGTGGATTGTTGCACAAGCTCCCTATCTTCCATGGCCTCAATATGGAGGATGCTAACAAGCACGTACGAGAATTCCAATCTGTTTGTGCAAACATGCAACCACAAGGAGCAGATGAGAACCTTCTTAAGATGAGAGCATTTCCATTCTCTCTAGCTGATAGAGCCAAGGATTGGCTATATGAACTTCCTGCAGGACGTATCACATCATGGGAAACAATGAGAAAGGCCTTCTTGGAGAAATACTTCCCAGCTTCAAAGGTCATCACACTTAGGAAGAAGCTTAGTGGAATAGAGCAAGCCCATGATGAGTCATATGCTGCGTACTATGAGAGGTTCAACTCCCTACTTGCACAGTGTCCTCAACATCAGATGAAGGATGAGACCCTACTTACATGTTTCTACGAAGGACTCTTACCCTTGGAAAGGCAAATGTTGGATGCTGCAGCTGGTGGAGCTTTTGTGGATAAGTCACCTGCGGTTGGGAAGGAACTTATAGCTAATCGTGCCCTAAACTCCCAACAGTATGAGGGTGTGAGACAACCCACTCGTAGGGTAAATGAGGTGAGCACTAGTCCTGCCATTGCGGATCAATTGAGCAAACTCACCCTTCTTGTGAACAAGGTGGCGACTACTCAAGGCCATGGAGGACCCTCTGCTTGTGGGGTATGCTTTACTCAAGGACATCCTACGGATCAATGTCCTCAACTGAGTGAGAATGGTGGTTGGGAATCTGTGAATGCTATAGGAGGCTATCAAGGGAACCAAGGGGGTCCCCCACGTCCAAGGTATGATCCATATTCGAATACCTATAACCCTGGATGGAGGGACCACCCCAACTTCAAGTGGACCAACAATGAAAATGTTCAGAACCCTCTTGGTGGCAGTTTCCAACGTCCTCAAGGACCTCCTTATCAAAGACCTTACATGCCTCCTCAACACAATGTAGGGAATCCCAATTCTCACTATGATAAGACGATAGAGGCATTGACTAATTCTACTCAGGCATTGACTAATGCCACACAGACTTTGCTTCAAGGACAACAGACCAATGCCAAGGATATTGCAGAGCTCAAGAAGCAAATGGGACAAGTGGTGGACTTCATGACCAAGTTTCATGAGAGTGGTAAGCTTCCGAGCAACACAATTCAAAACCCAAAGGGAAGCTTTGAAGGTTCCGCCAACTGAGGAGAAGAGGAAACCACGTCTAGGCTGAGAAGACGTTAAAACCAAGCGCTACTTGGGAGGCAACCCATGCAAATCAGATTTGCTTTCTTTATCCTTATCTTTTATTTTTCGTTTTTGCTTTTTGAATTTAGTATTATTTTCGTAAATTTCATCCCTGTCTGCTTAAGTGTTTCATTGCATGCTTTTAATTGATTACATTGAGGACAATGCAATATTTAAGTGTGGGGGAAGGGATTTACACTTTTATCTTGAGTCATATATTGAAAAATACAAAAAAAATTGAAAAATGTCAAAAATTTAAAAATTTTCGTTGCTTTTGTTTTTGTTTTGAGTCTTAGGATGCCCTTTCAACTGTCTAGGATGATTCTATATCTCTGAAATCATGATTAAAAGAGGATCACAAAATTGAGATGACTTAAACATGGTATTCTTTGGTTAATTGAGATATATGAAAAATATGTGCCTTGTAGTGGATATGGATTTCGAAACTTTGGTACAGAATATGAGCATGTTAAGATGAGTTTTGATTCATATAAACCCATGTGAGATAATTGAGCCCATGTCCCTTTTTCTTGGAGTGATAAATGAAACATATATTCTTATTTTCTTGGCGTTGTTTTGATGATCTCATTATTCTTTCATCTTGGTTGACTACTTGCCATAGATTAAGTTTGATGGACTAGAGAATGCTAGAATTCACTCTTGTGCTTGTTGAGACGTTTGTCAATACATGGCCCTGATTCTGGAAGGGATAGAGGCATCCTAGGAATTACCACCATTGCCATATAAACTTGTGTCCCCATTTGTGCCCGTCGTGGGACTCCCCTAGATAAGCCCCTTTGAGCCTACATTAAGCCTTTTCGTTCATCACCCTAAAATCCTTAACCATGAAGCTTAGTATAGTAACAACCCTACCCTTTGTTCTAAGAACTTAGTGGAGCTATCTTTTGAGACATACTACATGGGTTTGGTGCTAAGGATGGAAATTGAGAAGAGGTTAAAGTTCAAGTGTGGGGGTAGACTTGTCCATAAAGAAAAAAATATGTGAAAGCCGTGAAAAATGAAAAGGAAAGAAAAAAATGTACGGCTAGAAAAGAAAAGAAAGAAATATTTATGGATTTTAGTCCCCCATACTTAGTGATTTTGGAGTTTACTTTGAAATGAAGGCCTATTAAAGAAAAATTTGACTTTTGTCCATTCACTATAGTTCAGGGGAAGTTTACAATGAAGATTGGGCCCAACATGAAGACACTAGGCCCCTTTTATGTTACCTCTAGGGGAAGTGACGTTTTTGCAATGCATTGGTGGATTCCTTGTGGTCTCTACATTTACATGTGCTCTGCTAGGTTTTTAGGACACTTTGATAAATCCTTACCCTTCATTTCTTAAAACCTTGAGCCTTGGCCCCATTACAACCTTTAAGAAGACCTTCTTGATCCTTAAGATGGGACAGCCCTTGATGTGGAGATGAGTTACAAGAGTTGAACCTATGGCTTGGGTCCATCTGTGCAAGTAGTTGGTATCCTTCATGAGATCTTTAGAGAAAATTATACATGTGCTTTCGTTTCTTGAATTATGTGATATACTTGCTATCTTTCACATATACTTGAGTGTATAAGCTTTTAAGCATTGCCATGATCTGAGAGAAGAAAGAGTGGATATAACTTGTGAGGAGTTGAATCATACTTGTTTGAAGCATGCTTAACAGAAACCATCACCATTGTTCCAACCAAGTCCTACTTGTAGCTAATCGTGCCCTAAACTCTCAACAATATGAGGGGGTAGGACACTCTACTCGTAGGGTGCATGAGATGAGCAAGAATACTGCCATTGAAGATCAACTGAATAAGCTGACTCTCCTCATGAACCAAGTGGTAAGTTCCAAGGGATCAAGTGCAACAATGGCTTGTGGGGTGTGCTCTATGCAAGGGCATGTTACAGATCAGTGCCCCCAACTTAATGAAAATGGAGGTTGGGAATCTGCAAATGCTATTGGAGGATATCAAGGAGGATATCAAGGAGGACCTCAACGTCCTAGACATGACCCTTACTCCAATACTTACAACCCAGGATGGAGGGACCATCCCAACTTCAAGTGGACCAACAATGATAACGTTCAGAATCCTCTTGGAGGGAATTTCCAACGTCCACAAGGGCCTTCATTCCAAGGGTCATCTTTTCAAAGGCCTTACATGCCTCCTCCTCAACAAAATTCAGGATCTTCAACGTCTCACTATGACAAGACGTTGGAGGCCTTGACTAGTTCTACCCAAGCCTTGACAAACTCTACACAGGCTTTGATTCAAGGACAACAGACCCACACCAAGGACATTGCAGAGCTCAAGAAGCAAATGGGTCAAGTTGTGGATTTCATGAGCAAGATCCACGAGACTGGCAAGCTCCCTAGTAATACAATACCTAACCCTAATGTGGAGAATGCATCAGTTGTTACTACAAGGAGTGGAAGACCATTTGTGGATCAACCAAAGCAACCCAAGAAGGCCCAAGTGAGCATAGAAATTGAGAAAGACCAAGACCCCACCAAGTTGGGTCTTGAGAAGGACCCTGCAACGTCCAAGGAAGAGACAAGGGCGTCCTCACCATTAAAGGCAAAACCGGAAGTATCAGGTAGTAATTCTAACTTAACAAATTCGGTTATTGCTAACCCTTCTACTTCTTGCATGCCCTTCCCACGCAGGTTTGCCCAATCTAAGAAGGATCAAAGTGACCAAGCCATCTTGGAAACTTTCAAGAAGGTGCAAGTGAACCTACCCCTCCTAGAGGCCATCAAGCAAGTCCCTAAGTATGCCATGTTCCTCAAAGAGCTTTGCACTACTAGGAGAGTAAACCGTGAAAAGGAGGTGGTAAAGGTAAGTGAGAATGTCTCTGCCCTGATTCAGAGGAAGATTCCTCCAAAGTGTAAGGATCCTGGAAGCTTTACTATTCCTTGTACTATTGGTAACTCTAGATTTAAGAATGCCATGCTAGACCTAGGTGCATCTGTTAATGTTATGCCCTACTCTGTTTATGAAACCCTAGGTCTAGGGGAACTTAAATCTGACAACGTTATCATTCAGTTAGCTGACAGATCCAATGCATACCCTAGAGGTTTGTTGGAGGATGTGCTTGTACAGGTTAACCATCTTATCTTCCCAGCTGATTTCTATGTGTTGGAAATGGAGGACTCCCCTGTAAGTTCAACTCCATTGCTTTTGGGACGTCCTTTCTTAAGGACAGCTAGGACGAAGATTGATGTGTATGAAGGTTCTCTTACAATGGAGTTCGATGGTGACGTTATTGGCTTTAACATTTTTGAAGCCATGAGGTATCCCCTAGAGGTTCATGATTGCTTTTCTACTAATATTTTGGATGAACTTGCGCAGAAAATGTTTGACATTATGCATGAGGATACCTTAGTCAGTACCCTTGAGAGTGGGGTAGGCTATACAAAGGAAGGAATCATCATTCCAGAGGACAAGTTGAGAGACACTTGTGAGGAGAAAATCATTGAAAACGTCTCCTTCCTTGAGGCATCTCCCTATCTAGGTAAGTCTGTTTCTCCCCTGTCCATTCAGTTATCCACTAACAAGACTTTACCTTCAGTGGTCCAGGCCCCAGAACTAGAGCTAAAACCTCTTCCAGACCATTTGAAGTATGTCTACTTAGGGGACAAGGAGACCTTACCAGTGATTGTGTCCTCTGCACTGACGACTCCACAAGAAGAGAAGTTGGTGGAAATGTTGAAGCAACACAAGACCGCCATAGGATGGACATTGGCGGATATCAAGGGAATCAGCCCTACAACTTGTGTCCACAGAATACTTCTAGAGGAGGGGTCTAAACCCACTAGAGAGGCTCAACGTCGTCTCAACCCTCCAATGATGGAAGTAGTGAAGAAGGAGGTTATCAAACTCCTTGATTGTGGGGTAATCTACCCTATTTCTGACTCCAAGTGGGTATCCCCAGTTCAGGTCGTGCCCAAGAAGTCTGGGATCACTGTGGTCAAGAATGCTGATAATGAACTGGTGCCTCAAAGGACAGTCACAGGCCACAGAGTTTGTATTGACTATAGGAGGCTCAACGCAACTACAAGGAAAGACCACTTTCCTCTACCATTCATTGATCAGATGCTTGAGCGCCTAGCTGGACATGACTACTACTGCTTCCTGGATGGATACTCTGGTTACAACCAGATTGCAATTGCAAATGAAGACCAAGAGAAGACAACCTTCACTTGCCCCTTTGGAACGTTTGCTTATAGACGTATGCCCTTCGGACTTTGCAACGCTCCAGGTACTTTTCAGAGATGTATGGTAAGTATCTTTTCAGATTATATTGAGAAAATCATAGAGGTATTCATGGATGACTTTTCAGTTTTTGGAAAGAATTTTGATGATTGTCTTAATAATCTGGAGATAATTTTGAAACGTTGCATGGAAACTAACCTTGTACTTAATTGGGAAAAATGCCATTTTATGGTTCAACAAGGGATAGTTCTAGGACATATTGTCTCTGCTAGGGGTATAGAGGTTGATAAGGCCAAGGTGGATATTGTGCGTCACTTACCCTCTCCCACTTCTGTGAGAGAGATTCGTTCTTTCCTTGGCCATGCAGGTTTTTACAGGAGGTTCATCAAGGACTTCTCTAAGATTTCGAGACCCTTATGTCAACTACTCCAGAAGGATGTGCCCTTTCACTTTGACAAGGAGTGTCAAGAAGCTTTTGACAAGCTTAAGGAGTTGTTGACATCTGGCCCCATCATGTTACCTCCAGACTGGTCCTTGCCCTTTGAGTTGATGTGTGATGCCTATGACTATGCAGCTGGAGCTGTTTTGGGGCAAAGGAAGGACAAGCTACCCTATGCCATCTACTACGCCTCAAGGACTCTCAATGATGCACAAATGAACTACTCCACCACAGAGAAAGAGCTCCTTGCAGTTGTCTTTGCCCTTGAGAAGTTTCGCTCTTATTTACTTGGTACCAAAGTTACTATCTTTACTGACCATGCAGCTTTAAAATACTTGATGACCAAGAAGGAGGCGAAACCAAGGCTCATCAGATGGATCCTACTCTTGCAAGAATTCGACGTGGAAATCAAGGACAAGAAGGGTAGTGAGAACGTGGTAGCTGACCACTTGAGTCGCTTGGTGCATGCAGAAGATCATCTCCCTCTGGTGGAGACATTTCCAGATGAGCAACTCTTTGGACTTCAGGTAAGTGAACCATGGTATGCAGATATTGTGAACTATATTGTGTCTAGGAAGATTCCTGATACCATGTCACGTGCTCATAGAGATAGGCTTAAGAAAACTGTTAAGCACTATGTTTGGGATGAACCTTACCTATGGAAATATTGTTCTGATCAATTGATTAGAAGATGTGTGCCTGAACATGAACATAATGCTATACTTTCGTTTTGCCATTCTAAAGCATGTGGGGGACACTTTGGGTCTAAGAAGACTGCGTTTAAGGTACTAGAGTCTGGGTTCTATTGGCCAACATTGTTTAGGGATGCACATGCCTATTGTTTAACTTGTGATAAGTGCCAAAGAATAGGAAACCTAGGCCCTAGAGATCAAATGCCCTTGACTAATATCATAACTGTTGAAATCTTTGATGTTTGGGGTATAGATTTCATGGGACCTTTCCCATCATCTTTTGGGTTCATATATATCTTACTTGCAGTGGACTATGTTTCCAAATGGGTGGAAGCAAAGGCCACTAGAACTAATGACTCTAAGGTTGTTGCAGATTTTATCAAGTCTAACATCTTTAGCAGGTTTGGAATGCCTAGAGTTCTCATTAGTGATGGTGGATCCCATTTTTGCAATAGGACGATTGAGGCTCTCTTGAAGAGATATGATGTGACACATAAGGTTTCTACACCTTATCACCCCCAAACTAGTGGGCAGGCGGAGGTCTCTAATCGCCAGATCAAGGGGATATTGGAGAAGACTGTGAACCCCAACAGGAAGGACTGGTCCTTGCGTCTAGAGGATGCTTTGTGGGCCTACAGAACTGCATACAAAACTCCCATAGGTATGTCACCATATCGAATTGTCTATGGCAAACCTTGCCATTTACCTGTGGAGTTAGAGCATAGAGCTTGGTGGGATGTGAAGCAGTTCAACATGGATATTGATGCAGCTGGGTTTCATAGGAAGTTGCAATTGCAAGAGTTAGAGGAGATTAGGAATGATGCCTTCGAAAGTGCTAAGATTTACAAGGATAAGACTAAGGCATTCCATGATAAAATGATTCGAAGGAAGACTTTTGTTGTGGGTCAAAAAGTTCTTCTCTTCCATTCTCGTCTCAAACTCTTCCCAGGTAAGCTTCGTTCTCGTTGGATTGGGCCTTTTGTTATCACTCATGTGTTTCCTCATGGAGCTGTGCAGATAAAGAGTGAACAAACAGGCAACAAGTTCAAAGTGAATGGCCATCGCTTGAAGCCTTACTATGAGGCATTTGTGGAACATGAAGTGGAGGATGTACCCCTCCAAAACGTTCCAAACCCTGAGGATTAAAAGGAGGTACAAGTCTAGGCTGAAAGACTATAAACATTAAGCGCTGCTTGGGAGGCAACCCAATTCTGAAGTAGCTGTGGAGGAGTCGTCAACGCAGATTTGCTTTCTCTCTCCCTTTTACTTCTCAAATTCTTCTTTGTTTTATAGTTATTTTCGTAAATTTCATCCCTGTATGCTTAAGTGTTTCATTGCATGCTTTTAATTGATTACATTGAGGACAATGCAATATTTAAGTGTGGGGGAAGGGATTTACACTTTTATTTTGAGTCATATATTGAAAAATACAAAAAAAAAAATGAAAAAATGTCAAAAATTTAAAAATTTTCGTTGCTTTTGTTCTTGTTTTTGAGTCTTAGGATGCCCTTTCAACTGTCTAGGATGATTCTATATCTCTGAAATCATGACTAAAAGAGGATCACAAAATTGAGATGACTTTAACATGGTATTCTTTGGTTAATTGAGATATATGAAAAATGTATGCATGTGTAGTGGATATGGATTTCGAAACTTTGGTACAGAAAATATGAGCATGTTAAGATAAGTTTTGATTCATAAAGCCCATGTGAGATATTTGAGCCATGTCCCTTTTTCTTGGAGTGAAAATGAAATATATATTCTTATTTTCTTGGCGATGTTTTGATGATCTCATTATTCTTTCATCTTGATTGACTACTTGCCATAGATTAAGTTTGATGGACTAGCGAATGCTAGAATTCGCTCTTGTGCTTGTTGAGACGTTATATCAATACATGGCCCTGATTCTGGAAGGGATAGAGGCATCCTAGGACTTACCACCATTGCCATATAAACTTGTGTCCCCATTTGTGCCCGTCATGAGACTCCCCTAGATAAGCCCCTTTGAGCCTACATTAAGCCTTTTTGTTCATCACCCTAAAATCCTTAACCATGAAGCTTAGTATAGTAACAACCCTACCCTTTGTTCTAAGAACTTAGTGGAGCTATCTTTTGAGACATACTACATGGGTTTGGTGCTAAGGATGGAAATTGAGAAGAGGTTAAAGTTCAAGTGTGGGGGTAGACTTGTCCATAAAGAAAAAAATATGTGAAAGCCGTGAAAAATGAAAAGAAAAGAAAAAATGTACGGCTAGAAAAGAAGGAAATATTTATGGATTTTAGTCCCCCATACTTAGTGATTTTGGAGTTTACTTTGAAATGAAGGCCTATTAAAGAAAAATTTGACCTTTGTCCATTCACTGTAGTTCAGGGGAAGTTTACAATGAAGATTGGGCCCAACATGAAGACACTAGGCCCCTTTTATGTTACCTCTAGGGAAAGTGACGTTTTTGCAATGCCTTGGTGGATTTCTAGAAGTCTCTCTACATTTACATGTGCTCTGCTAGGTTTTTAGGACACTTTGATAAATCCTTACCCTTCATTTCTTAAAACCTTGAGCCTTGGCCCCATTACAACCTTTAAGAAGACCTGCTCGATCCTTAAGATGGGACAGCCCTTGATGTGGAGATGAGTTACAAGAGTTGAACCTATGGCTTGGGTCCATCTGTGCAAGTAGTTGGTATCCTTCATGAGATCTTTAAAGAAAATTATACATGTGCTTTCGTTTCTTGAATTATGTGATATACTTGCTATCTTTCACATTTACTTGAGTGTATAAGCTTTTAAGCATTGCCATGATCTGAGAGAAGAAAGAGTGGATATAACTTGTGAGGATTTGAATCATACTTGGTTGAAGCATGCTTAACAGAAACCATCACCATTGTGCCAACCAAGTCCTACTTGTGTATATGTAACTTATGTGTTTTAATTAACTCTCGAATGCCTAAACATTTATTCTTGGTGAAGTGCTAATCTTGGTGTTGTGAAAGTAAGAGATTGCTGAGACAAAAAGTTGAAGGGCTATAGAGTCTTTGTATGTTTAGAGTCTTTAATTTCTGTTGAGTCTTAGTGTGATTTTGCTAAGGGACTAGCAAAAGCTAAGTGTGGGGGAATTTGATAGGAGCATTTTAATGCGACGTTTTACTTGCTTTTCCCTGCATTTTCTGCGTTATTTCCTTAATAAAACTCTGTTTAGGAAAGTTTCCATTCTTCGATTGGGAAAGTTCCTATTTGTAGAAAGTTTCTATTTTCGGTAGTTTCTATTTTTCATTTTTAGAAAGTTTCCCATTTTCATTTTAGGAAAGTTTCTATTTTTCTTACTAGTTTCTATTTTCAGGTCCTTGTCACAAATGAGCTGAAACGAGCTCACAGATGGAGAGAGAAGCTAGCCAACGTTGGAGGGAGACAAGATGAAGTACAAAGGGAAGCACAAATGAGCAGAAATGAAGAAAAGAAGTTTTCCTGGTCCAACCAGGAAACCCTGTCCAGAAAAGGAAAGCTTGCCAAAACAAGACTCTTGAGCCAACCATGAATGGAGATCGAATTAATGAAGTGACATGGCATGAGAGAAGCTTCTTGAAGACTCTAGATGATGACATGGCATAGAGGTGACGCATGGAGGCCCAAAAACTCTCAAGACTTGTTGGATTTTCGGCTAATTGGATAAAAGCCCACAAGAGCCCATGGAACTAGGGTTTGTGACGCAAACCCTAGCCCTAAAGATGTTTTGCCGTGAATTTGCAAGAGAGAAACAAGGAGGTGACGTGGAAAATCAGAAATTAAAAGGAGATTTTCTAGGGAGATTTTCTAGGGCTATTTTTATGGAAATAAATCAAGAGATAAACCCTAGAAGACTCCTAGCCGTCCAAGCCAAGAGGAAAACAAGGGAATGCCGTGCAAACCCTAGGGAATTCGGCCAAGAGATAATGAAGAGAGAAATTAGGGTTTTTGCCGTGAGGAAAAATCAGAAAAATAAAGAGATTTCGTGGAGATTTCTTAGGGAGCTTTTAAAGGAAAGAGAATATGTGTTGAACACAAAAAGCTCTCAAAGGAGTCTAGGTTCATCCCCCTTTATTCTGTAAATATATTGTTGCCGAAATTGGTGTATAAAATCAGAAATTATCTACATATTTCGGCAAGAATTATTTAGGGAATTAATTCTGGAATTTTGTGATTGGTTGCTCCACCTCATAGGGCTTATGTGGCAAGAATTCATTGGAGGAAATTATGTGGAAGAAGCAAGCAATAGCCGTGAGCTTTTCTAGGGTTTTGGACGGCATGGAGACCTAGGGGCCGTCCCCTATATATTCCTCTCTTCTCTCAACGTCAAGGAGTTCCCACTTTTGCGTTTACACTTTGAAAAAAATCAGAAAAACTCTCTCTAGCTAGCCGTGTTCATCTCCATCCTCTAGGGCAACCACGAAGTGCAAGCAAGGCCAAGGAAGAAGAGGACAAGCCGTGAACACCATCCATCCTCCACCTTGAAGATTGCTTCCGAAATTCAAGAGACCATTCATCACTTCATTCATCTCATCTTCATCACGGTGTAATCCGATTCTCCTTGTACCTTTGCTTTGTATTTTCGTTGGTTTTGCCTTAGTTGACACATATGTATGAACAAGTGTTGTTTTCTGAAATTTTATGATTAATTGTTAATTTTCAGATTCATATATTGCGATTTATGGTTGCTTTTGTGTGAGTGTTTGATTAAATTTGCATGATAGAAATCTTTTGTATGATAATCTTGAATGGTTCGAAACATTTAGGGTTTTTATGTGAATGTTGCTACGAATTTGAGAACATGGATCAACTTTTTGGTTTTGTGTTCTTGAATCGATAAGTAGTAAAGGTTTTGTACAAAAACCGAATTTAATCAAAGAAGATTGCAATTAGGTGGACTTTTCCATACTAAGTTGCACATTTGAGTTGATAGCCTTTCTAGGTGCTTAATGCATTAAACATGACATGATTGACTAGCTTTCTAGGGTTTGATTGCATGTTTGATAGAATTAATCTAGGTGCTTTTGCTTAGGTTACTTAGCATTGAAAGTAAAATATGGGAAATTGTTTGCTTATGAACATTTCACATGATCAACTCCTCTTGCATGACTATGATGAACAATGGTGAACTTGAATCAATTTTTATCATGAGTTTCGACTTTGATCTTTGTTCTTGCATTTCATTTGTATTTTTATGTTTTTGCATTTTAATTATTTAATTAGCTTTTATTTTCGGAAATAGAAAACCAAAAATCAAAAATCCCCCCTTTTTTGTAAATATGTATATATTTTGTTATATTTTTGTAAATATTATACTTTGTTTTAATTTTAATTGTTTAATTGTTTGACAATAACAGGTGTACCCTCAATCCCCGGAATAGAACGATCCCTATTTACTTTATACTACTAATGACATTTCAGGGCTAAATTGGTTCATTGTTCAAGTTATTCATCCATCTCTCCATTCACGGTGTAATTCAACCTTCTTTCTTGTAATCACTTTCGGTTCTTCTTGTTTGATTTCGTTGGATGTTGTTCTAGTTAACGTTTATGTTTGAACAAGGTTTATATTCTGAAAATTTATGATTGATTAAGGATTTTCGATTTCTATGTTGTGATTCCATAGTTGCTTATGTGTGATTGTTCGATTGAATTTGTTTTATAGATATCTTTTGTATTTTAATCTTATGTGGTTCGAAACACTTAGGGTTTTGATATGAATGGTGCTAGATTTAAGAACATGAAATCAACTTTTTGTTTTGTGTAACTTAAATCGAAAGTAGTAAAGGTTTTGGACAAAGATCGAATTCAATTGAAGAGGATTGCAATTAGGTGAACTTATTCATACTAAGTTGTGCACTTGAGTTGATAGCTTTTCTTGATGCTTCTTGCGTTGAATGTGTATGATTGACTAGCTTTCTAGGGCTTGATTACATGTGTGATAGGATTAGTCTTTGTGCTTTCACTTAGATTAATTAGCGTTGAAAGTAAAATATGGGAAATCGTTTGCTTTCGAATGTTTCACATGATCCACTCCTTTCACATGACTTGGAAGAACAATGTAGGGTTAATTCAAATTTAATCATGAATTTGGTGTTAATCTTTGTTTCTTACATTTCATTCTTGTATTTGTATGTTTGTTTATACTTAGTTTTAATTCTTTTTTTTTAATTTTCGAAAAACTAAAAACCAAAAACCCCCTAAATTCGTGAATAGTGTTTATATGTGAATAGTATACTTTGTTTTTATTTTAATTGTTTAAATTGTCTTACATTGACAGGTGTACCCTCAATCCCCGGAATAGAACGATCCCTACTTGCTTATACTACTAATGATATTTCTAGGGTTAAATTATATGCTTGCTTTGAGCGTATCAGACCCCCATAAGAATGCTTTTTACCAATACTTAACCAACAAGAGTCAGTTTCTGAGTTGCTACATGGACAAGCATACTGACCCTTCGTACTCCACCCGGACAGATTTGCATAAGCTGGGAAATCATTAATAGTCCACAATAAGGAAGCATGCAATGTAAACATTTCATTGCTTGATGCATCCCATGTTTCTACACCTTTCTCTCATAATTCCAGCAACTCTTCTATCAATGGTTGCATATAAACATCAATCTTGTCACCTGGTCCTTTAGGACCATCAATCAGCAGTGACAAAAAAAGAAATGGCTGCTTCATGCATAATGAAGGAGGTAACTTATAGGGAAACACAATCAACGGCCAAGTGCTATGGACTATATTCATTGTCCTAAATGGGTTGAACCCATCAGATGCTAACCCAAGCCTCACATTTCGAATCTCATCAGAAAAGTTAGAATTCTTAGCATCAAAGTCTTTCCAAGCCATAGAGTCGGCAGAATGCCTAAAAACACCATCATTTTTTCTCTCTTCTGCATGCCATCTCATCAGTTTTGCTGTTTTTGATGACATAAACAACCTTTTCAACCTTGGCTTCAAAGGAAAGTATCTAACTTGTTTGACTGCTTTTTTTTTTTTTTTTAATTTGCTAGTTCCAACATCAGCTGTAGTGTCTTTTTTGTCTTCCCATCTAGACTTCTTGCATACTTTACATTCATTAAGGTTTATGTCATCATTTCGGAACAACATGCAGTTGTTCCTACACGCATCCCAAGTTTCGTACGTGAAATCTAAATCTTTTGTTATTTTTCTAGCCTCATAGTAGGACTTGGGAAGTAAGATGTCCTCTGGGAAAGCACTAGCCAAGTCCTTGAGTAACCTCGTGAATGATTTATCTGACCACCCATGTAAAACTTTATTATGCATCATTCGAACAATGAATGATAATGCAATAAAGCGTTTACAGCCCGGATATAGTGGAAGTTGTGCACCTTCCAACAGCTTTAAAAAGTGAGAAGTAGTTTGATTTGGCCCAACGTGGGGATAAACTGATGGAGGATCATCAGTTTCACCCATATTTGGAATGCCCATTGATAGGAGCATTTTAATGCGACATTTTAACTGCATTTCCCTACATTTTTCTGCGTCATTTCCTTGAAAAATCCCTGTTTGGGAAAGTTTCCATTCTTTGATTGGGAAAGTTCCTTATTGTAGAAAGTTTCCATTTTTGTAGTTTTCATTTCTCATTTCTGGCAAGTTTCTATTTTTCATTTTTAGAAAGTTTCTATTTTTCAATTTTAGTAAGTTTCTATTTTCATTTCTAGAAAGTTTCTATTTTCAGTATAGTTTCTATTTTCAGGACCTCCGAGCTAAAAAGTGGAAATGAACTCACGAATGGAAAGAGGAGCTTGCGACCGTTAAGAAGAACAAATATGAGACGAATTGGGCCACACAATTGAGCAGAAATAAAGAAATAAGCTTTCCTGTTCCAACCAGGAAACCCTGCGAAATGGAGGAAGGCTTCCCAAGCAAGTTTCCAACGCAACCATGAAAAAGAAATGGAAAAATAATGTGTCTAGACGTTGGAGGGAGAAAAGGCTTGAAGATGAAGCAACGAGGCCCAAGAACTCTATAGATTTGAATTGGATTTTCGGCTAAATGGATCAAGGCCCATGAAAGCCCATGAAATTAGGGTTTGTGACGCAAGGATGAAACCCTAGAGATGCTTTGCCGTGAAAACCAAAGGGAGGAGAGAAAAGTGGCGTGAAAAATCAAGAAGAAATAAAAGATTACGCAAGAGATTTTCTAGGGTTGAATTTAAGGAAAGAAATCAAGAAAAGGACCAAATGGCGTCTAGATTCATTCCTTAAAACCCTAAGGATATCTTGGCCGAATTACAAGAAGAAAATCAGAAAATATTCAAGGAATTTCGGCAAGAATATATTAGGGAATCATCTTGGAGTTTTGTGATTGGTTGGATGACACACTAGGGCTTACTTGGCAATTTCTCATTGGTGGAAGATATGTGGAATTATTAAATTAATTCCTTGGGAAATAAAACAGAAAATCACGGCTTGGAGTCCAAGTCTTGCCGTTCCATATATATACTACACCCTAGACGTCTCAAATACATACCTTACAATTCAGAAAATTCTCTCCACGCGCGAAAGCTCTCTCCATTCTCTAGTTCAACCTTTGGCATTTTCAAGCAAGGAAGGAAGAAGCAAGACCAAGCCGTGAGCATCTCCACCATTCCACCTTGAAGCCGGGCACTTTGAAGCGTGCTTTCAAGTTTCATTGTTTCATCATTCGAGTTATTCATCCACCTCTCCATTCACGGTGTAATTCAACCTTCTTTCTTGTAATCACTTTTGATTCTCCTTGTTTGATTTTGTTAAAGATTGTTCTAGTTAACGTTTATGTTTGAACAAGGTGATACGCCTAAAAGCAAGCGCATAATTTAACCCTGAAATGTCATCGTTAGTATATAGTAAATAGGGATCGTTCTATTCCGGGGATTGAGGGTACACCTGTCAATGTAGGACAATTAAACAATTAATAAAAACACAAAGTGTATTATTTACAAAAATAAAACAAAGTATATTATTTACACAATATAAACATATTTACAAAAAAAAGGGGGGATTTGTTTTTGGGTTTTCGAAAATAAATTAAGTAAAGAAAACAAATAAAACACAAAAACACAAAAACACAAATAGAATGAGAGAACAAAGATCAAAATCGAAACATATGATTAAAATTGACTCAAACCCTAATATTGTTCATCTAAGTCATGAGAAAGGAGTTGATCATGTGAAACATTCGAAAGCAAATAAAATTCCCATTTTTTGCTTTTCAATGCTAATTAACCTAAGCGAAAGCACCTAGATTAATCCTATCAAACATGCAATCAAACCCTAGAAAGCTAGTCAATCATGTCATGTTTAACGCATTACACATAGAGAAAGGCTATCAACTCAAGTGTACAACTTAGTATGGAAAAGTCCACCTAATTGCAATTCTCTTTAATTAAATTCGATCTTTGTACAAAACCTTTACTACTTTGATTCAAGTTTACACAAAACGAAAAGTCGATTTCATGCTCTTAAACCTAGCATCATTCATATCAAAACCCTAAGTGTTTGCAACCACATAAGATTAAAATACAAAAGTTATCTATAACGCAAATTTAATTAAACAAACCCACATAAGCAACTCTCGAAGAACAATAATATGAATCTGAAAATTCTCAATTAATCATAAAAATTCCAGAAATTAATATTTGTTCAAACACATAAGTCAACTAGTTCATAACCAACGAAATTCAAAGCAAAGGTTACAAAGGAGAATCGGATTACATTGTGAGATGGAGATGGTGATGAACGATTAATGTGGTGGTCTCTTGAATCTCGAAAGCAAGCTTCAAGGTTGGAGATGGATGATGGATGCTCACGGCTATGCTTCTTCTCCCTTGGTCTTGCTTGAACTCGTGGAGATGACTAGAGGATGGAGAAACTCACGGCTATGCTAAGAAGATTTCTGAATTTTTTCTAAAGTGTAAAACGTATGGAGAGAGAGAGGAACCCTTTGACGTTGAGAAAGGAGGAGTATATATAGGGAACGGCCAACTTGGTCACCAAGCCGTGTAAACCTCATGGAATTAATCTGAAAATTCCACATAATTTCCTCCAATAATATCTTGCCAAATAAGCCCTATGAGGTGGTCCAACCAATCACAAAATTCCATTTAATTCCCTAATAATCTTGGCCGAAATACCATGGATATATTCTGATTTTATACTTTAAATTCGGCCAAAACTCCTTTAGGGAATATAGGAATGTATCTAGACTTCTTTTGAGCTTTTCTTGGTCTCCACCTTTTTCTCTTTCCTTTTATTTCTCCCTTGAATCTTTCTTGGCGTCAATCACCCTAGGGTTTCTTGATTTTCACATTGATTACCTCTTTATCTCTCTCCCTTTGCACGGCAAACACATAAAATTACTCCTCCAAGAATATTTCTTTCCATAAAAATCTCCCAAGAAAATCTCCAAGACATATCCTTCCTTGCATGGCGTCAATCACCTTTATCTTGATTGATTTTGACGCCACTCCTTGTTTCTGTCATTACACATCACGGCAAGACACATAAGGCATCCCAAAAATATCTCATAATGTCACAAAACCCTAGCTCCCTTGGGCTTTTATCCATTTTTGCCAAAAATTCAATGTCTCTTGAGAATTCTTGGGCCTTGCTGCGTCACCTTCATGCCTTGTCACCTTCCAACATCATAACACTTCATTTTTCTATTTCTTCTTCATGGTAACGTTGGAAACTTCATTGGTAAGCTTTCCTCCTTTTCGCAGGGTTTCCTGGTTGAAGCAGGAAAACTTTTTCTTCATTTCTGCTCATTTCTGTGGTCCATTGTTTCTCATTTTTGCTCCCCTTGGTGTTCGCAAGCTCCTCTTTCCATTTGTGAGTTCATTTCCACTTCTTAGCTCGGAGGTCCTGAAAATAGAAACTAGTAAGAAAAAAAATAGAAACTTTCCTAAAATGAAAAATGGCAACTTTCCTAAACTGAAAATGGAAACTTTCCAAAAATGAAAAATAGAAACTACAAAATAGAAACTTTCTACAAATAGGAACTTTCCCAATCGAAGAATGGAAACTTTCGTAAACAGAGTTTTATTAAGGAAATAACGCAGAAAATGTAGGGAAATGCAGTTAAAACGTCGCATTAAAATGCTCCTATCACAAGGTTTATAATCTGAAATTTTATGATTGAATAAAGGATTTCGAAATCTATGTTGTGATTCCAAAGTTGCTTATGTGTGATTGTTCGATTGAATTTGCTTTATTGATATCTCTTGTATGTTAATCTTAATTGGTTCGAAACTTTTAGGGTTTATGTATGAGTGGTGCTAGATTTAAGAACATGATTCAACTTTTTGTGTTATGAACTTAAATCGAAAGTAGTAAAGGTTTTGGACAAAAATCGAATTCAATTGAAAATGATTGCAATTAGGTGAACTTATTCATACTAAGTTGTACACTTGAGTTGATAGCCTTTCTATGTGTCTATTGCGTTGAATATGTATGATTGACTAGCTTTCTAGGGTTTGATTACATGTTTGATAGGATTAATCTTTGTGCTTTCACTTAGATTAATTAGCGTTGAAAGTAAAATATGAGAAATCGTTTGCTTTCTAATGTTTCACATGATCAACTCCTTTCACATGACTTGGAAGAACAATGTAGGGTTCATTCGAATTCAATTATAGACTTGGTTTTAATCTTTGTTTCTTACATTTCATTCTTGTATTTGTGTTTTTGTTTATACTTAGTTTTGATTCTTGTTTTTAATTTTCGAAAACCAAAAACCTAAAACCCCCCTAAATTCGTGAATAGTGTTTATGTGTGAATATTATACTTTGTTTTTATTTTAATTGTTTAATTTGTCTTACATTGACAGGTGTACCCTCAATCCCCGGAATAGAACGATCCCTACTTGCTTATACTACTAATGATATTTCTAGGGTAAAATTATATGCTTGCTTTGAGCGTATCAATTTTTGGCGCCGTTGCCTGGGATTGAAAAATCACTTGTTGAAGTGTGAATAATAGTTGAATATATTGTTGTTTCGTGAATATTGTATATGTGTTTATATTGTGTTCGAAAAAATTAGTTAATGTATTATTTAGGTTGTTATTTTTATTGTTGAACACGAATTTTAATTGTGAGTTGTAAATTAAAGAGGAATAGGTGAAGTCGTGTTTATTAATATTGACCTAAACCCCTTATTGGTACCTAGTTCAGGTTCCTTAAGGTTGAGGGCGGTTTTTATTAATATTCATTGAACTGTCTTCACACCTAGGACCTTTTTCATCTAAGTAAGTATAGCCTATGTGAGATGGTGGCTAGGAAGGGGACAACGTTCATAACGGGTTTGGATCCAGAAGTGCTTACAAATGGGCCTAAACCACATTGTGGGAGTAGCTCGTGCCAAAATGGATTCTGCCTCTTGTGTTCGCCCTCCCCTACCTGGCCATTTCAGTAAGGTTGCCCAAAGGATGTAAGAGGGACTTTGTGTCGAGACAACTATACTTGGGCCGCACGTCCATTTGATTTACCACTTGGGATTTAATTCGAAATCAATGATATTTGTGACAAACGAAAATGTTGTGATGCACTAAGGTATATTGGATTAAACATAGTCTTGAAAATGGTAGCTGTTTCAGTCCGATTGCACATCGAGACTCCCTGTGCCCGTACCTAAGTGTTGAAATAATTGTAAATAAAAGAAAGGAAAAGATAAAATTATACATAATTTTCGTGAATAGTGAAAAACATGGTTTATGAGAGTATACATTTTATTATAAGTTTTTGACCATAATGGAATAGGTGAAGGACTTTGTCTTTAACATTAGTCTTGCACCCTTCTCTCTCATGTGGCGCACCTTAGTAGCATAGGGTGTCTAGGTTGATTGGATATGAGAAGTGCTAGCAAAGGGTCTCGTCCCCTGCTAAACAAGTGAGCTGAGCTCCGCTACAATCATTCCTCTGCTACCTGGCTCTCATGTGAAAAGAGTTACCAAAAGATTGAGGAGGGCGACTAGTATTAAGGGTCGAGCCCTTGGGCCACACGTCTAAACTTTGGTGAAGGACTTATAATGAGATTCATGCTTTTATTAATTATTTATTTCACACTCTAACTAAAATTTGTATATATATATGTGACATTTTATTGTGTGGAAATTTTGTACATTATACTTCTCTTTATACTTGTAAAAATTGTGAATAGTAAATCGTGAATAGTGACTTTTTGTATAAATCATTTACTTGTATTTACTTTACTATACAATTTACTAATTTCTTTAACTTTTAATGACATAGCGGATTCTATGAATGACCGAGTCTTCTAAACTCCCTACTAAACGAGAAATTGAAGAGAGACTTGCTCGTTTGAAGAATCCTCCACAACTTGAGTACAGGAAACCTTCTCCTTCGCCATTTAAGGACTACATATTTAACGAGCAAGGGAAGAGGATTTTTCCTTCTGAGGAATTCGCATCAGCTAGTGTTTCGTCTAACTCACCTACACCTCAGACTACCCCTCCTCGTTCACCACCCCCTGAAGAAGAAGAGAACGTTAAGATGGCTTCTATTAGAGAACTCTCTTCATCTGTGGTTCAAGGAGGACTTCCCACAAGTATTGTATACCCTGCCCCTGCTGTAGGGAAGTCTGCAGAGTTTGAGTTAAAGAGTGGATTGCTTCTTAGATTTCCAACGTTCCATGGTCTCAATATGGAAGACGCCAACAAGCATCTCAGGGAATTCCAGTCTGTGTGTATCAACATGCTACCACAAGGAGTGGATGAGAATATCCTTAAGATGAAAGCATTTCCGTTTTCTTTAGCTGACCGTGCCAAAGATTGGCTCTATGAACTTCCTTCTGAACGAATCACTTCTTGGGACACTATGATTGATGCGCTCTGAGCAAGCGCATAATTTAACCCTGAAATGTCATTAGTAGTATATAATAAATAGGGGTCGTTCTATTCCGGGGATTGAGGGTACACTTGTCAATGTAGGACAAACAAACAATTAAAATTAAAACAAAGTATAATATTCACAAAGATATTCACAAGTATAAACATTATTTACGAAAAGGGGGATTTTGTTTTTGGTTTTTCGAAAATAAAACTAAGTTAACAAAACAATTAAAATGCAAAAACATAAACATACGAATGGAATGAGAGAACAAAGATCAAAACCGAAACTTATGATTAAAATCGATTCAAACCCTAATATTGTTCATCTAAGTCATGAGAAAGGAGTTGATCATGTGAAACATTCGAAAGCAAATGAATTCCCATTTTTTACTTTTCAATGCTAATTAACCTAAGCGAAAGCACCTAGATTAATTCTATCAAACATGCAATCAAACCCTAGAAAGCTAGTCAATCATGTCATGTTTAACGCATTACACATAGAGAAAGGCTATCAACTCAAGTGTACAACTTAGTATGGAAAAGTCCACCTAATTGCAATCCTCGTTAATTAAATTCGGTCTTTGCACAAAACCTTTACTACTTTGATTCAAGTTTACACAAAACGAAAAGTCGATTTCATGTTCTTAATCCTAGCACCAATTATATCGAAACCCTAATTGTTTGCAACCACATAAGATTAAAATACAAAAGTTATCTATAACGCAAATTTAATTAAACAAACCCACATAAGCAACTCTCGAAGAACAATAATATGAATCTGAAAATTCTCAATTAATCATAAAAATTCCAGAAATTAATATTTGTTCAAACACATATGTCAACTAGTTCATAACCAACGAAATTCAAAGCAAAGGTTGCAAAGGAGAATCGGATTACACCGTGAGATGGGGATGGTGATGAACGATTGATGTGGTGGTCTCTTGAATCTCGAAAGCAAGCTTCAAGGTTGGAGATGGATGATGGATGCTCACGGCTATGCTTCTTCTCCCTTGGACTTGCTTGAACTCGTGGAGATGACTAGAGGATGGAGAAACTCACGGCTATGCTAAGAAGATTTTCTGATTTTTTTCTAAAGTGTAAATTGTATGGGGGAGAGGAACCCTTGACGTTGAGAAAGGTTTAGGGGGAGTTTTATATAGGAGCATGGCTAGGGTTCACAAAGCAATCAGAATTTTCCACATAGCTTCAACCAATGATAATTCGCCAAGTAAGCTTGTGATGTGGTCCAACCAATCATAGAATGCCAAGTAAGCCTTGTGATGTGTTCCAACCAATCATAATTCTCTAAAATACCTCCCTAATATTTAATTGCCGAATTTCCTTGAAATTATTCTGATTTTCTTCATGAATTTCGGCCAACATTCCTTTAGGGAATTTAGGGATGAATCTAGACGCCTTTTTAGCTTTTCCTTGGTGCACACATATTTTCCTTCCATAAATATCTCCCTTGAATCTCTCTTGGCGTCATCTCCTTGATTATTTCTGATTTTCACGTTGGCAATCACACCAAATTATTCCTCCAACAATATTTCTTTCCATAAAAGTCTCCCAAGAAAATCTCTCCTTGAAATCCTCAATCAATCATCTTCAATTCCCACGTTGTCACCTTGTTTTTCCTTAAGTATTACACGGCAAATTTAATCCCCAAGGAAAATATATTTTCCTTTTTTTAAAAAAACTCTTCCTTGATTCTCTCCTTGCCATGTCATCTTCATAAAACTTCTCGTTCCATTTATGAACTCAATTCAGCTTATTTATTCCAAAAACCTGAAAATAGAAGCTTTCTAAAATAAGAAATGGAAACTTTCTTAAACTAAAATGGAAACTTTCTAAAAATGGAAAATAGAAACAACAAAACGGAAACTTTCTACAATTAGGAACTTTCCCATTCGAAGAATGGAAACTTTCCTAAACAGAGTTTTATTAAGGAAATAACACAGAAAATATAGGGAAATAACAGTTAAAACGTCGCATTAAAATGCTCCTATCAAATTTCCCCACACTTAGCTTTTGCTAGTCCCTTAGCAAAATCACACAAAGACTCAACTAAGACTCAACGAAAATTTAAAGACTACACAAACAATGACTCTATTGCCCTTCAACTTTTTGTCTCAGCAATCTCCTTCTTTCACAACACCAAGATTAGCACTCAACCAAGAATCAATGTTTAAGCTTTCGAGGGTTAATTAAAACACATAATCTTCACACACACAAGTAGGACTTGGTTGTAACAATGGTGATGGGTTCTGTTAAGCATGCTTCAAACAAGTATGATTCATATCCTCACAAGGTATATCCACTCTTTCTTCTCTCAGAATTCAAGGCAATGCTTAAAAGCTTATAATCACTCAATTATATGTGAGAGAAAATATTTTGAGGCAATCAAATAGCTCACATATATAAGAAACGAAAAGCACTTTGTGAATATAATTTTTTTTTTCAAAAGATCTCATGAAAGATACCAACTACTTGCACGGATGGACCCAAGCCATAGGTTCAACTCTTGTAACTCATCTCCACATCAAAGGCTGTCCCATCTTAAGGATCAAGAAGGTCTTCTCAAAGGTTGTAATGGGGCTAAGGCTCAAGGTTTTAAGAAATGAAAGGTAAGGATTTTAACAAAGTGTCCTAAAAACCTAGCAAAGCTCATGTAACTGTAGAGACTTCTAGAAATCCACCAAGGCATTGCAAAAACGTCACATCCCATAGAAGTAAAGGACCATATGTCTTCATGTTGGGCCCTAACTTCACTCTAAAATTCCTTTAAACTAGTGAACTGGACAAAGACCAAATTTTTCTATAATGGGCCTTCAATTCAAAACAATCTCCAAACTCACCAAGTATAGGGGACTAAAATCCATAGACATATTTTTTCTCTTTCTTTTCTAGCCGTACATGTTTTTCTTTTTCTTTTTCTTTTTCTCGGCTTCTTCATACATTTTTCTCTTATGGACAAGTCTACCCCCACACTTGAACTTTCACCTCTTCTCAATTTTCATCCTTAGCACCAAACCCACGTAGTATATCTCAAAAGATAGCTCCACTAAGTTTTTAGAACAAAGGGTAGGATTGTAACTATACTAAGCTTCATGGTTAAGGGTTTTAAGGGTGATGAATGAAAAGGCTTAATGTAGGCTCAAAGGGGCTTATCTAGGGGAGTCCCACGACGGGCACAATTAGGGACACAGGTTTATATGGCAATGGTGGTAATTCCTAGGTTGCCTCTATCCCTTCCAGAATCAGGGCCATGTATTGATATACATCTCAACAAGCACAAGAGCGAATTCTAGCATTCTCTAGTCCATCAAACTTAATCTATGGCAAGTAGTCAATCAAGATGAAAGAATAATGAGATCATCAAAACATCGCCAAGAAATTAAGAATATATTCTTTTTAATTATCACTCCAAGAAAAAGGGACATGGCTCAAATATCTCACATGGGTTTTTATGAATCAAAACTCATCTTAACATGCTCATATTCTATACCAAGGTCACGAAATCCATATCCACTACACATGCATATACTTTTCATATATCTCAATTAACCAAAGAATACCATTTAAAATCATCTCAATATTGTGATCCTCTTTTAGCCATAATTTCAGAGATATAGAATCATCCTAGACAGTTGAAAGGCAACCTATGACTCAATAAATAAAAGCAACAAATTTTTTTAATTTTTGACATTTTTTTATTTTTTTTAATTTTCCAATATATATGACTCAAAATAAAAGACTCAAATGTAAATCCCTTCCCCCACACTTAAATATTGCATTGTCCTCAATATAATCAATCATAAGAATGCAATGAAACAATTAAGCATATAGGAATGGAATTTACGAAAAGAAAAACAAAAGAGAAATTGAAAAATAAAAGAAATAGGGAAGGAGAAAACAAATCTGTGTTGTTGACTCCTTCACAGCTGCTTCTGAATTGGGTTGCCTCCCAAGCAGCGCTTGAGTTTAACGTCTTTCAGCCAGACGGAATAGAAATTAAAAAGTTAGTGACTATAATTAACAAAGATTTAGAAAATATATAAACAAGTAACTATGAATTACAAAATAAAAGTATAATTAACAAGTACATTGTACATACGACACAAGTTAGGTACAAAAGTGAGTAAAAAAAAACACGAAAAATATTTACACAAGTGTTTTTTTTTTGTACCTTAGTGTATCACAACATTTTATTTTGTTATAAATATTATTGATATCGAATTAAATTCCAAGCGGTAAATCAAATGGGCGTGCGGCCCAAGTATAGTCGCCTAGATACAAACTCCCTTTCAAATCCTTTGGGCAACCTTACTGAAATGGCCAGGTGGGGGAGGACGAACACGAGAGGAAAAATCCATTTTGGCATGAGCTACTCCCACATAGTGGTTTAGGCCCATTTGCAAGCACTTCTGGATTCAAAAACCCGTCATAAACGTTGTCCCCTTCCTAGACACCATTCCACATAGGCTATACTTACTAAGATGAAAAAGGTCCTAAGTGTGAAGACAATTCAACAAGTGTTAATAAAGGCCGCCCTCAACCTTAAGGGACCTGAACTAGGTACCAAAAAGGGGTTTAGGCCAATATTAACAAACGCGACTTCACCTATTCCATTCAATTTACAACTTACAATCAAAACTCGTATACAACAATATAAAAAAAAACCTAAGTAAATTAATTAATCTCTGTTTCGAACAAAATATATACAACAAATATTCACAATTTAACAAGTGATTTTTCAATCCCTGGCAACGGCGCCAAAAATTGATGCGCTTTGAGCAAGCGCATAATTTAACCCTGAAATGTCATTAGTAGTATATAATAAATAGGGATCGTTCTATTCCGGAGATTGAGGGTACACCTGTCAATGTAGGACAAACAAACAATTAAAATTAAAACAAAGTATAATATTCACAAAGATATTCACAAGTATAAACATTATTTACGAAAAGGGGGGATTTTGTTTTTGGTTTTTCGAAAATAAAACTAAGTTAACAAAACAATTAAAATGCAAAAACATAAACATACGAATGGAATGAGAGAACAAAGATCAAAACCGAAACTTATGATTAAAATCGATTCAAACCCTAATATTGTTCATCTAAGTCATGAGAAAGGAGTTGATCATGTGAAACATTCGAAAGCAAATGAATTCCCATTTTTTACTTTTCAATGCTAATTAACCTAAGCGAAAGCACCTAGATTAATTCTATCAAACATGCAATCAAACCCTAGAAAGCTAGTCAATCATGTCATGTTTAACGCATTACACATAGAGAAAGGCTATCAACTCAAGTGTACAACTTAGTATGGAAAAGTCCACCTAATTGCAATCCTCGTTAATTAAATTCGGTCTTTGCACAAAACCTTTACTACTTTGATTCAAGTTTACACAAAACGAAAAGTCGATTTCATGTTCTTAAACCTAGCACCAATTATATCGAAACCCTAAGTGTTTGCAACCACATAAGATTAAAATACAAAAGTTATCTATAATGAAAATTTAATTAAACAAACCCACATAAGCAACTCTCGAAGAACAATAATATGAATCTGAAAATTCTCAATTAATCATAAAAATTTCAGTAATTAATATTTGTTCAAACACATATGTCAACTAGTTCATAACCAACGAAATTCAAAGCAAAGGTTGCAAAGGAGAATCGGATTACACCGTGAGATGGGGATGGTGATGAACGATTGATGTGGTGGTCTCTTGAATCTCGAAAGCAAGCTTCAAGGTTGGAGATGGATGATGGATGCTCACGGCTATGCTTCTTCTCCCTTGGCCTTGCTTGAACTCGTGGAGATGACTAGAGGATGGAGAAACTCACGGCTATGCTAAGAAGATTTTCTGATTTTTTTCTAAAGTGTAAATTGTATGGGGGAGAGGAACCCTTGACGTTGAGAAAGGTTTAGGGGGAGTTTTATATAGGAGCATGGCTAGGGTTCACAAAGCAATCAGAATTTTCCACATAGCTTCAACCAATGATAATTCGCCAAGTAAGCTTGTGATGTGGTCCAACCAATCATAGAATGCCAAGTAAGCCTTGTGATGTGTTCCAACCAATCATAATTCTCTAAAATACCTCCCTAATATTTAATTGCCGAATTTTCTTGAAATTATTCTGATTTTCTTCATGAATTTCGGCCAACATTCCTTTAGGGAATTTAGGGATGAATCTAGACGCCTTTTTAGCTTTTCCTTGGTGCACACATATTTTCCTTCCATAAATATCTCCCTTGAATCTCTCTTGGCGTCATCTCCTTGATTATTTCTGATTTTCACGTTGGCAATCACACCAAATTATTCCTCCAACAATATTTCTTTCCATAAAAGTCTCCCAAGAAAATCTCTCCTTGAAATCCTCAATTAATCATCTTCAATTCCCACGTTGTCACCTTGTTTTTCCTTAAGTATTACAAGGCAAATTTAATCCCCAAGGAAAATATATTTTCCTTTTTTTAAAAAAACTCTTCCTTGATTCTCTCCTTGCCATGTCATCTTCATAAAACTTCTCGTTCCATTTATGAACTCAATTCAGCTTATTTATTCCAAAAACCTGAAAATAGAAGCTTTCTAAAATAAGAAATGGAAACTTTCTTAAACTAAAATGGAAACTTTCTAAAACTGGAAAATAGAAACAACAAAACGGAAACTTTCTACAATTAGGAACTTTCCCATTCGAAGAATGGAAACTTTCCTAAACAGAGTTTTATTAAGGAAATAACGCAGAAAATATAGGGAAATAACAGTTAAAACGTCGCATTAAAATGCTCCTATCAATGATGAAGGCATTCTTAGAGAAGTACTTCCCAGCCTCCAAGATTATCACACTCAGAAAGAAGATAAGTGGAATAAAGCAAGCTCAAGATGAATCTTACTCCGCTTATTATGAAAGGTTTCAGTCCTTGATTGCCCAATGTCCTCAACATCAAATGAAGGAAGAAACCTTGCTTACTTGCTTCTATGAAGGTCTCCTACCCTTGGAACGTGACATGTTAGATGCTGCAGCTGGGGGAGCCTTTGTGGATAAGTCACCTGCTGAAGGGCGACCTATGATTGAAAATAGAGCAAAGAATGCCCAACAGTATGAGGGTGTAGGTCTCACAACTCGAAGGGTGAGTGAGATAGGTACTTCGGTCATTGAGGATAGATTGAACAAACTCACCCTTCTCATGGATCAAGTTGTGAGTGCAAAGGGAATATTGCAAGCTTGTGGGGTATGTTCGATGCAAGGGCATGTGACTGATCAATGCCCTCAGTTGACAGAGAATGGAGGATGGGAATCATTGAATGCCATTGGAGGCTACCAAGGGAATCATGGGGGTCCCCCATGTCTAAGATATGATCCTTATTCAAATACATACAACCCTGGATGGAGGGACCACCCCAACTTCAAATGGACAAACAATGAGAACGTTCAGAATCCCCTTGGAGGAAGCTTTCAACGTCCTCAAGGGCCACCATTTAAAGGACCATCCTTTCAAAGGCCTTATGTGCAGAATCAACATGCTTCAAGCAGTTCAAATCCAAATCTCAACTATGACAAGATGTTTGAAGCTCTCACCAATTCAACTCAGGCCTTGGTTCAAGGACAACAGACCCACACCAAAGACATTGCAGATCTTAAGACACAAATGGGCAAGTTGTGGACTTCATGAGCAAGATTCATGAAACTGGGAAGCTCCCTAGTAACACCATACGAAATCCAAAGGGTAATGTGGAGAATGCATCTTTGGTGACTACTAGGAGTGGAAAAGTGTTAGTGGATCACCCTAAGAAAGCCAAGGAGGCTCAAGCGATCATTGGAGTTGAGGAGGAGCAAGAAGCCACCAAGTTGAACCTTGAGAAGGACCCTGCAACGTCCAAGGAGGAAATTAGGACGTCATCACCTTCTAAAGCAAATCCGAAACCTAAAGGTATTGATTCCAACTTATCTAATTCGGTTATTGCTAACCCTTCTTCGTCTTGTATGCCTTTTCCACGCAGATTTGCTAAATCAAAGAAGGATGAAAGTGACCAAGCTATCTTGGAAACTTTCAAGAAGGTGCAAGTGAATCTACCCCTCCTTGAGGCTATCAAGCAAGTGCCTAGATATGCTAAGTTCTTGAAAGAGCTTTGTACCTCAAGGAGGAATAAAGGTGAGAAGGAGGTAGTGAAGGTAAGTGAGAACGTATCTGCCTTAATTCAGAGGAAACTACCCCACAAATGCAAGGATCCTGGAAGTTTTACTATTCCATGCACCATTGGTAACTCTAGGTTTGAGAATGCCATGTTAGACTTAGGGGCATCTGTGAACGTCATGCCCTATTCTGTTTATGAAACCCTAGGTCTAGGTGAGCTTAAATCTAATAATGTTATCATTCAGTTAGCTGACAGGTCTAATCCATACCCTAGAGGTTTGTTGGAAGATGTTCTTGTGCAGGTTAATCATCTTTTCTTTCCAGCTGACTTCTATGTATTGGAGATGGAGGACTCTCCTGTGAGTTCAACGCCAATGTTATTGGGTCGCCCTTTCTTAAGGACGGCCAGGACCAAGATTGATGTGTATGATGGCTCTCTCACCATGGAATTTGATGGTGACATTATTGGCTTCAACATATTTGAAGCCATGAGGTATCCTCTTGATGTTCATGATTGTTTTTCTATTGATATTCTGGACAACCTTGCGCAGGAAATGTTTGATATCATGAATGAGGATACTTTAGCCACCACACTCGAACAAGGAGTGGGCTACACCAAAGATGGCGTCACACTCCAAGATGATGTGCTCAAGGAAACATGTGAGGACGAAATCATTGCTAATGTGTCCTTCCTTGAAGCATCATCCTTTGTAGGTAAGTCTCATCCACCCTTGTCCATTCAGTTATCTACTAACAAGACTCTACCTTCAGTAGTCCAGGCACCAGAACTTGAACTTAAACCTCTACCAGACCACTTGAAGTATGTCTATTTGGGGGACAAGGAGACTTTACCAGTGATAGTGTCCTCATCACTTACTTCTTCTCAAGAGGAGAGATTGGTGAAGATGCTGAAGCAACACAAGACCGCCATAGGATGGACATTGGCGGATATCAAGGGAATAAGCCCTACTACTTGCGTCCATAGGATACTTCTTGAGGAGGGGACAAAACCCACTAGAGAGGCTCAACATCGTCTCAACCCTCCAATGATGGAAGTTGTGAAGAAGGAGGTCATCAAACTCCTAGATTGTGGCGTCATCTGCCCCATTTCAGACTCCAAATGGGTGTCCCCAGTTCAAGTTGTACCTAAAAAGTCAGGAGTGACTATTGTAAAGAATGCAGAGAACGAACTGGTGCCCTAAAAGACAGTAACTGGCCACAGAGTTTGCATTGACTACAGGAAGCTCAACGCAACAACAAGGAAAGATCACTTTCCTCTTCCATTCATTGACCAGATGCTTGAGCGTTTGGCTGGACATGATTACTACTGCTTCCTAGATGGTTACTCAGGTTACAATCAGATTGCCATAGCAAATGAAGATCAAGAGAAGACGACATTCACTTGCCCCTTTGGAACATTTGCTTATCGTCACATGCCTTTTGGACTATGCAACGCCCCAGGTACCTTTCAGAGGTGTATGGTAAGTATCTTTTCAGATTATATTGAGAAAATCATAGAGGTATTCATGGATGACTTTTCTGTTTTCGGAAAAAGTTTTGATGATTGTCTTAATAATCTTGAAATTATCTTAAAACGTTGTGTGGAAACTAACCTTGTGCTAAATTGGGAAAAATGTCATTTTATGGTTAGACAAGGTATAGTTTTAGGACATATTGTCTCTTCTAGGGGAATTGAGGTTGATAAAGCTAAAGTAGACCTTGTGCGTTACTTACCCTCTCCCACTTCTGTGAGAGAGGTTTGTTCTTTTCTTGGCCATGCAGGGTTTTATAGGAGATTTATCAAGGATTTCTCCAAGATTTTGAGACCTCTATGCCAACTACTTCAAAAGGATGTGGCGTTTGTGTTTGACAAGGAGTGTCAAGAGGCTTTTGACAAGCTCAAGGAGTTATTGATGTCTTCCCCTATCATGCTACCTCCAGATTGGTCCTTGCCCTTTGAGTTGATGTGTGACTCCTCTGACTATGCAGTTGGAGCTGTTTTGGGGCAAAGGAAGGACAAACAACCTTATGCCATCTACTACGCATCAAGGACTCTTAATGATGCACAATTGAACTATTCCACTACAGAGAAAGAGCTCCTTGCAGTTGTTTTTGCACTTGAGAAATTTCGTTCTTACTTACTTGGTACCAAGGTTATTATTTATACTAACCATGCAGCTTTGAAGTACTTGATGACTAAGAAGGAGGCGAAACCAAGGCTTATTAGATGGATCCTACTCTTGCAAGAGTTTGACGTGGAAATCAAAGACAAGAAGGGTAGTGAGAACGTGGTAGCTGACCACTTGAGTCGTTTGGTGCACGCAGAAGACTCTCTCCCTTTAGTGGAGACGTTTCCAGATGAACAACTCTTTGGAATCCAGGTAAGTGAACCATGGTATGCGGATATTGTGAATTACATGGTTTCTAGGAAGATTCCTGATACCATGTCACGTGCTCATAAGGATAGGCTTAAGAAAACTATTAAGCAATATTTTTGGGATGAACCTTATTTGTGGAAATATTGCTCTGATCAACTGATTAGGAGATGTGTGCCTGAACATGAACATAATGCCATACTTTCTTTTTGCCATTCTAAAGCATGTGGGGGTCACTTTGGGTCTAAGAAGACTGCGTTTAAAGTGTTAGAATCTAGGTTCTATTGGCCAACGTTATTTAAGGATGCATAAGCATATTGTTTAACTTGTGATAGATGCCAAAGAACTGGAAATCTAAGCTCTAGAGATCAAATGCCTTTATCTAATATCATAACTGTTGAAATATTTGATGTGCTAGGAGCACAAAGTGTGACGTTTTTAATATGTATTTTTCCTCATTTGGCTAAGTTATTCTCTTAAAAATTAATAATTATATTACAGTTTGTGTTTTTAGCTACTTCATGGTCGAAAATGGTGAAAATAGGTAAAAAAGAGCAGGAATGAGCATAAATTAAGGACAAGTCATTTTAGAAACTTTCCTCTTTCATTTTAGGAAATATTTCCTATTTTGTTTTAGGAAACTTTCTTCATTTGAACTTTTCTATTTCTGATTTTCCTATTTTAATGAGAGTCCATCCCATTAGAAACTCTTGATTGATGAAATCAAGAAAAAATTGAAGGATTAATCAGGAAGAATTCGAGGAGTTAAATGGATTGTTGTTAATCAATATTCATTCCTAATTATCTTATTTCTTATTGATTATAAACTCTAATTAAATTCTTATTTTTCTTGATTGTAGGAGTTTATTGTGTGCACAATTCTTGGAAGAAATTAGTGCAAATCAAAGGAGAAGAATAAGGGATGTATCTGGTTGCTATTCAAGGCATATACAATGAGCCATAAAGAGGAAAAGAAATCAGAAAATTCATGACTTTGTCAAGAGAAAATCAAGCAAATTTGGAGGAGAAATCACCTCAAGATGATTGGCCATGATTGCATCACAAGAGATGAGAATTCCACTATAAATAGCAGCCATTCTCTACTCCAAAATCATCACTTCCTGACCAAGATCACTTCCTAGCTTATCAATTCCTAGCCAAAAATTATTCCATAGCTCTGCCCAATTCACTCCTCAAACCTCCATCACCTACAAGATCGTGACCATCATCCTTCCATCAATCTACTAGTTCTTAGGCGCTGAGTCAAGGACGCTCCACCACCATAGCAGAGACGAGTTCATCACCTTGTTGCTAAGCCGCTGAGGAAAGCTTCAAAAGTGTAACTATGACTGTACTTATAATTATTGTTTCGGTTTTGTGTGTTTGGATTTGTGAGTTGTGTAATTGGAGACATGAGATTTTCAGAATATTTTTATTAATATTTTTGAGATTTTCAGTTTATTATTGAGTTAATTTCGAGAATTCTTTGATGATGCATGTTATAATCTTGTGCCCTTTTAGGTGTTTAGGTAATTTTCAGAGTTAGGTTAATAAGTTTGCATGCTAGAATCACGCTGAGTATTTGGTGCGGCTGAAATAGCCTCACAATTTAACCCTGCAAAATGTAGTTGTCAGTATAGGATAAGCAGGGATCGTTCAGTCCGGGGATTGTAGGGTACACCTACACAAAAAGGTCAATTAACAAATAAAAGAATAAAATGGGGGGTTTTGAATTTGGTTTCTAATCTACTTAAAATAAAAACAAAACAAATAAAACTATATACAATGATCGACTTCCCTAACCTAGACCAATACCACTCGGAAACTACTAAGTGTAAAAATAGAAAATTCATTTCAACATGCTACAAAAATGTGTCCATCTTTAATGCGTAGATAAGAGCTCAAATGAAAAGCCTCAGCGGATCAATCCACTTATCTGATTCATTCTAATGTAGGCTTGGATCGGAAAAGTCCTTACCAAGCCTAATACTACTAATTTTCGAAAACACTCAGCGTAGTTCTCTTAACTAGTAGTATTATCTAACCCTTGAATCAACTCACACGTGCAAATTAACCATTAGACATAGAATTTAACACGTAATTTCCAGAATCGTTTAACCATTGAACATAGTTTTTACCACTTTTTAGAACTAATTGCTACTTGTTTAACTCAGCGCCTTAACAAATAACAATTACTCTTGGCAAATTAAGAAAACACACAAGAACTCTCACTGTTATTCTAGCATGCAAACTTATGAACTTAACTCTGAAAATTACCTAAACACATAAAAGGGCACAATATTGTAACATGCATCATAAAAGAATTCTCAAAATTAACTCAATAATAAACTGAAAATCTCAAAAATATTAATAAAAATATTCTGAAAATTTCATGTCTCCAATTACACAACTCACAAATTGAAACAAACAAAACCGAAACAAAAATTATAAGTAGAGTCATAGTTACACTTTGAAGCTTTCCTCAGCGGCTTAGCAACACGGTGATGAACTCGTCTCTGCGATGGTGGTGGAGCGTCCTTGACTCAGCGCCTTAGAGCTTTGTAGATTGATGGATGGATGGTGTCACGGTCTTGTAGGTGATGGAAGTTTAAGGAGTGAATTGGGCAGTCTTGGAATGGTTTTTGGCCAGGAAGTGATGCAAATTATGTTCTGGACGTTGCCTATTTATAGGGGAGCATTGGTTGGCTTTCCCAACTGAAACGTCTCCTTTATGGCCTTAACTCCTCTCATAATGGGGCAATTCTTTTAATTTCCAAGCTGAAACGTCTTTCTCTTTTATTTTCCAGCTGAAACATCTTTCTCTTTTATTCCTCCACTGAAAACGTCTTTCTCTAATTTATTTTCCAGCTGAAACGTCTTTTCTCCTTTATTTCCCTTCTTCATTGCTTGGTCAAATATCTTAATGCTTTATTTTATGACTCCATCATTGCTGTTTCCAAGAGTTCCACCAGGCAACGTTTCCTACAACAAGAGGAGAATATCAGAATTTTCTAGAGAAAATAAAGGGAATTAAAATGTAAAGACTGCAAAAACAGTTGACAGTTAGGAATCCTGATCCAGCTAGGATTTTTCATGAATTTTACTTTTTTCGCCTATTTCACTCCAAACACTCAACAAGACTCTAAAAACGACTCAATGACTCAAAACACTAAACTTAAGGGAGAAACAAGGCTAAAATGGCGCACATATTCAATAATATTGTCACACTTTTTGCTCCTATCAACTACCCCACACTTAGCTTTTGCTAGTCCCTTAGCAAAACAAAAATACAAAACAAAACAAAGACTCAACGAAAAGCAAGTAAATGACTCTATTGCTCCTAACTGTTGTCTCAGAGACTCCAAACTCATGGCTTTCACGTTAAACACTTAATCAAAATCGCATAGATAATTCCATGGTTAATAAACATGTGACATTCATATGACTAAGCAAGATATGGAGAACTTAAGTTATACAATGAATGATAGCATGTTTCGAACAAGTCCAATCCAAACTCACAAGGCATACTCTCTATTTTTCTCTCAGAAATGGCTATGCTTAAAAGCTTCACACTCAAGTATATTCAAGAGAACAAATTGTAAGGCAACAAACAGCTTGCATATTTCATCAATAAACGCATTTTGTGAAGAATTTTTAAAGACCTCATGAAATGACTAAGTGCACAAATGGACCTAAATCATAAGCTCGACTGCGTACCTGACTCCACTAACCAAAGACTGCCCATCTCAAGGATCAAGTAAGCACTTAAAACAGGTTGTAATGGGGCTAAGCTAGGGTTTTCGAAATGAAGATTAAGGATACAAAAATCCTAAGGACCTAGCAGAGCATATAAGGACCACGTTATGTCATCATTTTTGTACGCCAAATATCATTGTTTTGGGCCAAACCTTCACTCTAATGAGCATGGAAACGGACAAAGGCCTAATTTTCAACTTTGAGCCTTCTACAAATTTGAAAGTCCAAAACCACACTTCAACAATTTCCCAAGAGTTTTCTTTTCAATTTTTCTTCTCTTTTGCTGTTTTTCTTTCTTTCTTTCTTTCTTTTTTTATTTTTTCATTTTCTTTCATTCATTTTTCACGGCAATCTTCTTTCTTTTTCTTGCTTTTTCCCCACCCCACACTTGTCCTTCATCGTCACCCCTACACACTATGTCATGCTCTACTAAGTCCCTAAGACAACGGTAGAGATATCCTATACTAAGCTCATGGTAGGGTAGTGAGGGTGATGAAACAAAGGTTTTCAACGTAGGCTCAAAGGGGTTCATTCTAAGGAGTCCCACGACGGGCATAATTGGGGACACATGCTTGTTTGGCTATGGTGGTTACCCTAATGCCTTCTATCCTATCCAGGATCAGGGCATATTATGGCATACAAGTTTTGACAGTCACAACAGCCGAGTTCCAGTACTCTCTAGTCCATTAAAATCTACGGCACATGATCATTGGATTTTCAAAGAATGATGAGGTTTTGCAAATACAGCCATGAAATTATGAATTTATCAATAAGCACTCGAAAAGAAGGTATTTTAGCTCAACAGCTCACTTAGGGTCAAATGAATCAGACTTAATCCTAGCATGCTTAATGAACCAAGTTACAACCCTATCTCAAATCTTCATACAAGCATCACAACGTCGATTAACCACAGAATTCAATTAAGTCCTATTTCGATTGTGAAAACCTTCAGCCATGAATTCAGAGACATGTTCATCTTAGACGTTAGGAGCATCCTAAGACTCAAACAAACAAAAAGACTCTAAAACCAACATTTTTTTAAATTTTTTTTAAACTGAAATAAAGGTGTAAACCCACCCCACACTTAGAATCTACATTGTCCTCAATGTAAGCAAAAAAATATGGTATATAAACCCTAAATATGGGGGCTACGAAAATAAGGGAAGGGTAAAATAAACAAACAAACAAACAAAGACCCAAGTACAATTCAACCTAAGCAAGTGAAGGGATAGAAATGTCAAACTCTCGTTGATGGCTCCTCCACAGCTTCGCTTGAAATGGGTTGCCTCCCATGTAGCGCTTAATATTTATAGTCCTTCAGCCTGGACTCTTCTCCTTGTTCACACATCATGGGGTGCCTCCTGGAGGGGTATCTCTTCCAATGTGTGCCCCACCAAGGACTCATAGTAGGGCTTGAGACGAAGCCCATTTACCTTGAACTCCTTCCCCGTCTTCTCACTCTTGATCTCTATGATAGGAGCATTTTAATGCGACGTTTTAACTGCATTTCCCTACATTTTTCTGCGCCATTTCCTTGAAAAATCCCTGTTTTGGAAAGTTTCCACTCTTTGATTGGGAAAGTTCCTTATTGTAGAAAGTTTCCATTTCTGTAGTTTTCATTTCTCATTTCTGGAAAGTTTCTATTTTTCACTTTTAGTAAGTTTCCATTTTTCATTTTTAGAAAGTTTCTATTTTTCAAAAGTTTCTATTTTTCAATTTAGGAAAGTTTCTATTTTTCATACTAGTTTCTATTTTCAGGACCTCCGAGCTAAAAAGTGGAAATGAACGCACGAATGGAAAGAGGAGCTTGCGAACATCAAGACGAACGAATATGAGAGAAATCGGGTCACACAATTGAGCAGAAATGAAGAAATAAGCTTTCCTAGTCCAACCAGGAAATCCTACGAAATGGAGGAAGGCTTCCTTAGCAAGTTTCCAACGCAACCATGAAAAAGAAATGGAAAAATAATGTGTTTTGCGTTGGAAGATGAGAAGACTTAAAGAAGAAGCAACGAGACCCAAGAACTCTTTGGATTTTCGGCAAAATGGATCAAGGCCCATCAAACCCCATGAAATTAGGAGTTGTGACGCAAGAAGTAAACCCTAGGGATGTGTTGCCGTGAAAACCAAAGGGAGGAGAGAAAAGTGGCGTGAAAATCAAGAAGAAAATAAAAGATTACGCCAAGAGATTTTCTAGGGTGAAGTTTAAGGAAAGAAATCAAGAAAAGCACCAAATGGCGTCTAGATTCATTCCTAGAAACCCTAAGTATATTTTGGACGAAAATACAAGAAGAAAATCAGAAAATAATCAAGGAATTTTGGCAAGAATATATTAGGGTATCTTCTTGGAGTTTTATGATTGGTTGGATGACACACTAGGGCTTACTTGGCAATTTCTCATTGGTGGAAGCTATGTGGAATTATTAATTTAATTCCTTGGAAGAAAATCAGAAATTCACGGCTTGGAGACCAAGCATAGCCGTCCCCTATATAAACTCCACAACCCTAGACGTCTACACGACCCCATAATTCAGAAAATTCTCTCTACGCGAAAGCTCTCTCCATCCTCTAGTGCATTCAACGTTTCAAGCAAGGAAGAAGAAGAAGAAGAAGGAGCCGTGAGCATCATCATCCATTCTCCACCTTGAAGCTTGCTTTCGAGATTCAAGACTCCATACGTTTGACCTTTCATCCCCATCTCCATCTCACGGTGTAATTCAACCTCTTTCTTTGTAACCTTGTTTGATTTCGTTGGAATTGTTCTAGTTGACATTGATGTTTGAACAAAGTTTTAATTCTGAAATTTTATGATTGAATGAAGATTTCGAATTCTATGTTGTGATTCCATAGTTGCTTATGTGAGTTTGTTCGATTGAATTTGTTTTACAGAAAACTTTTATATGTTTATGTTCTTTGGTGGCCAACTTAGGATATATGCATGTAATTGGTGCTAGATTTAAGAACATGAAATCAACTTTTTGTTTTGTGTAACTTGAATCAAAAGTAGTAAAGGTTTTGGACAAGAATCGAATTCAATTGATGAGGATTGCAAATGGATGAACTTTTTCATACTAGGTTGTGCACTTGAGTTGATAGCCTTTCTATGTGTTTCATGCGTTGAACATGTCATGATTGACTAGCTTTCTAGGGCTTGATTACATGTTTGATAGGATTAGTCTATGTGCTTTCACTTAGATTAATTAGCATTGAAAAGTAAAATATGGGAAATCGTTTGCTTTCTAACGTTTCACATGATCAACTCCTTTCTCATGACTTGGAAGAACAATGTAGGGTTTATTCGAATTCAATCATGAACTTAGTTTTGATCTTTGTTTCTTACATTTCATTCTTGTATTTGTGTTTTTGTTTATACTTAGTTTTATTCTTTCTTTTAATTTTCGAAAACCAAAACCTAAAACCCCCTAAATTCGTGAATAGTGTTTATGTGTGAATAGTATACTTTGTTTTTATTTTAATTGTTTAAATTGTCTTACATTGACAGGTGTACCCTCAATCCCCGGAATAGAACGATCCCTACTTGCTTATACTACTAATGATATTTCTAGGGTTAAATTATGCGCTTGCTTTTAGCGTATCACTCTACAGCACCATGAGCAAACACATTTGTAACTATAAATGGGCCAACCCAACGAGAACGAAGTTTACCCGGGAATAGCTTAAGTCTGGAATGGAATAACAGAACTTTCTGGCCCACTTGGAAGCTTTTTCCGCGAATCATTTTGTCATGGTAGGCCTTTGTCTTCTCCTTGTAGATCCATGAAGCATCGTAGGCCTCATTCCTTATCTCCTCAAGCTCATTTAGCTGTAGCTTCCTATGTAGGCCCGCTTCATCATAATCCATGTTGAACTTCTGGACAGCCCACCAAGCCTTATGCTCTAGCTCCACTGGAAGGTAGCATGCCTTTCCGTAGGCTAACCTAAAGGGGGACATCCCAATAGGAGTCTTGTAGGCCGTTCTGTAGGCCCACAACGCATCATCCAATCTCTGGCTCCAATCCTTCCTTGTTGGGCCCACTGTCTTCTCAAGTATCCTCTTGATCTCCCTATTGGATACCTCTGCTTGGCCACTGGTCTGAGGGTGGTAGGGCGTGGACACCTTATGGGTTACCCCATACTTCTTCAGCAAAGCCTCGATTGTACGGTTGCAAAAGTGAGAACCTCCATCACTGATTAGCGCACGTGGCACTCCAAACCTGGAAAATATGTTAGTTTTCAAGAAACCTGCAACCACTTTTGAATTGTTAGTCCTGGTGGCTTTTGCTTCCACCCACTTTGATACATAGTCCACAGCCAATAGTATATATAAACAACCATTAGACGAGGGAAATGGTCCCATAAAGTCAATGCCCCAAACATCAAAAATTTCTACATTTATTATTGGGCTCATGGGCATTTGATCTTTTGGGCCAAGATTACCAGTCCGTTGGCACCTATCACAAGAAATACAAAACAAGTTTGCATCCTTGAAGATAGAGGGCCAATAAAATCCACAATCTAAGACCTTCAAGGCTGTTCTACGAGGCCCAAAGTGGCCTCCACAAGCCTCACTATGGCAAAATGACATAATTGACCTATGCTCAGACTCTGGGACACATCTCCTAATGACTTGGTCACTACAATGTTTCCATAAATAGGGCTCATCCCAAATAAAGTGTGATAGGAGCATTTTAATGCGACGTTTTAACTGTTATTTCCCTATATTTTCTGCGTTATTTCCTTAATAAAACTCTGTTTATGAAAGTTTCCATTCTTCGAATGGGAAAGTTCCTAATTGTAGAAAGTTTCTGTTTTGTAGTTTCTATTTTCCATTTTTAGAAAGTTTCCATTTTCGTTTAAGAAAGTTTCCATTTCTTATTTTAGAAAGCTTCTATTTTCAGGTTTTTGGAATAAATAAGCTGAATTGAGTTCATAAATGGAACGAGAAGTTTTATGAAGATGACATGGCAAGGAGAGAATCGAGGAAGAGTTTTTTTAAAAAAAGGAAAATATATTTTCCTTGGGGATTAAATTTGCCGTGTAATACTTAAGGAAAAACAAGGTGACAACGTGGGAATTAAAGATGATTGATTGAGGTTTCAAGGAGAGATTTTCTTGGGAGACTTTTATGGAAAGAAATATTGTTGGAGGAATAATTTGGTGTGATTGCCAACGTGAAAATCAGAAATAATCAAGGAGATGACGCCAAGAGAGATTCAAGGGAGATATTTATGGAAGGAAAATATGTGTGCACCAAGGAAAAGCTAAAAAGGCGTCTAGATTCATCCCTAAATTCCCTAAAGGAATGTTGGCCGAAATTCATGAAGAAAATCAGAATAATTTCAAGGAAATTCGGCAATTAAATATTAGGGAGGTATTTTAGAGAATTATGATTGGTTGGAACACATCACAAGGCTTACTTGGCATTCTATGATTGGTTGGACCACATCACAAGCTTACTTGGCGAATTCCTATTGGTGGAAGCTATGTGGAAAATTCTGATTGCTTTGTGAACCCTAGCCATGCTCCTATATATACCCACCTCTTTGACGTTGAGAAGGGTTCCACACACCTTAGAAAAATTCAGAAAATTCTCTCCATCCTCTAAAGCAAGCCACGGATTTCAAGCAAGGTCGAAGGGAGAAGAAGGAGCCGTGACCTATTCCTCCACATCCACCATTGAAGACTTGCTTTCAAGCTTCAAGGATCACAACGAAAATCATCCATCTTCATCTTCCATCCACGGTGTAATTCGACCTCTACTTTGTAAACCTTGTTTTGAATTCGTTGGTTATGTACTAGTTGACATTTATGATTGAACAAAATTATTATTTCTGGAATTTTTATGATTGAATGAAATTTTCAGATTCTTATATTGTAATTTGAGAGTTGCTTATGTGAGTTTGTTTAATTAAATTTGCTTTATAGATATCTTTTGTATTTTAATCTTATGTGGTTCGAAACACTTAGGGTTTTGATATGAATGGTGCTAGATTTAAGAACATGAAATCAACTTTTAGTTTTGTGTAACTTGAATCGAAGTAGTAAAGGTTTTGGACAAAAACCGAATTTAATTAAAGAGGATTGCAATTAGGTGGACTTTTTCATACTAAGTTGCACACTTGAGTTGATAGCCTTTCTTTGTTCTTAATGCGTTAAACATGTCATGATTGACTAGCTTTCTAGGGTTTGATTACATGTTTGATAGGATTAATCTTTGTGCTTTCACTTAGGTTAATTAGCACTGAAAAGTAAAAAATGGGAAATTATTTGCTTTCGAATATTTCACATGATCAACTCCTTTCTCATGACTTAGATGAACAATATTAGGGTTTGAATCGATTTTAATCATAAGTTTCGGTTTTGATCTTTGTTCTCTCATTCCATCTTTGTATTTACGTTTTTGCATTTTAATTGTTTTGTTTACTTAGGATAATTTTCGAAATCAGAATCCAAAACCCCCCTTTTTCGTAAATAATGTTTATACTTGTGAATATCTTTGTGAATATTATACTTTGTTTTAATTTTAATTGTTTAATTGTTTGATAATGACAGGTGTACCCCCAATCCCCGGAATAGAACGATCCCTATTTGCTTATACTACTAACGATATTTTCAGGGTTAAATTATGCGCTCGCTTTTAGCTGCATCAAAGTGCCTAGCCATTTTCTTCAATTTATCCTTACTAGCTTTGGAAAGTGTGTCAGGAAATGTCCTAGTGACTAAATAGTTAACTATATCAGCATACCAGGGCACACTAACCTCTATCCCAAAGAGCTGCTCATCTGGGAAAGTTTCCTGTAGGGGTTGAACGTCCTCCTCGTGTACTATCTTGCTCAAATGGTCCGCCACCACATTTTCGCTGCCCTTCTTGTCCTTGATCTCTAGGTCAAATTCCTGAAGCAACAGGATCCATCGAATCAATCTGGGCTTGGCCTCCTTCTTGATCATCAGATATCTCAAGGCTGCATGGTCAGAGTAAACAATTACTTTAGAGTGCAATAAATAAGAACGAAACTTATCTAAAGCAAAGACTAGAGCTAAGAGTTCTTTTTCAGTGGTGGAGTAGTTGAGCTGGGCGTTGTTGAGGGTCCGAGAAGCATAGTAAATAGCATAGGGCTTCTTATCCTTCCTCTGGCCCAACACAGCTCCAACAGCATAGTCCGATGCATCACACATAAGCTCGAAGGGTAGACTCCAATCCGGAGGGCATATGATGGGGGCCGTGGTCAACAACTCCTTGAGCTTTTCAAACGCCTTCTTGCAATCCTCATTGAACACAAAGGGCACGTCCTTTTGCAATAGGGCACACATAGGTCTCGCCACCTTGGAGAAGTCTTTGATGAACCGCCTGTAAAATCCTGCATGGCCAAGAAAAGAGCGTACCTCCCTCACAGTTGTGGGGGAGGGTAAGTGACGTACAAGATCAACCTTAGCCTTATCTACCTCAATGCCTCTATCAGATATTATGTGTCCTAACACTATTCCTTGTGTCACCATGAAGTGACACTTCTCCCAATTCAGCACAAGGTTAGTTTCTACACACCTCTCAAGTATCAATCCTAGATTCTCTAAACAAGTATCAAAATCTTTACCAAAGACACTAAAGTCGTCCATAAAGACTTCAACAATATTTTCAATGTATTCTGAGAAAATGGAAAGCATACATCTTTGGAAAGTACCTGGTGCGTTGCATAAGCCAAAGGGCATGCGCCTATAAGCAAAGGTCCCAAAGGGGCATGTGAAGGTCGTCTTCTCCTGATCCTCGTGGGCTATGCAGATCTGGTTGTACCCACTATATCCGTCCAAGAAGGAATAGTAGGAATGGCCCGCTAAGCGCTCCAACATCTGGTCAATAAAAGGCAAGGGCATATGATCCTTCCTCGTTGTGGCATTCAGCTTCCGATAGTCGATACATACCCTATGACTAGTGACTAATCTCTGGGGCACTAGCTCATTATCCTCGTTCTTCACCACTGTCACCCCAGACTTCTTGGGCACCACTTGCACTGGAGAGACCCACTTACTATCAGAAATGG
This sequence comes from Rosa chinensis, assembly GCF_002994745.2. Taxonomy (NCBI): domain Eukaryota; kingdom Viridiplantae; phylum Streptophyta; class Magnoliopsida; order Rosales; family Rosaceae; genus Rosa; species Rosa chinensis. Next base: position 40,335,843 of record NC_037094.1, on the reverse strand, counting down.
GGTAGATCACCCCACAATCTAGCAACTTGATCACCTCGTCTTGGACCACCTTCATCATGGGCGGATGTAGACGTCTTTGGGCTTCTCTTGTGGGCTTGGCGCCATCTTCTAACAGGATCTGGTGGACACACGTGGTTGGGCTGATCCCCTTGATATTTGCCAGAGTCCAACCAATGGCAGTCTTGTGCTTCTTCAACACGTCCACCAACTTTGTTTCTTGCTCTACCTCCAGCGTTGATGATATGATCACTGGGAGGGTCTCCTTTTCTCCTAGGTACGCGTACTTCAAATGCTCAGGGAGTACCTTCAATTCCAACTTGGGTGCTTGAACAATAGAGGGTAGCATTTTATTAGTAGAAACCGGAATTGAAAAATAGGAAATTGACCTCTTTATAGGCTGAGCCTCCAGTGAGGCCACAGTCTTGATCACTCTAGGCTCCTCAACGTCCCACTCAACCTTGGGAATAGGTTCCCCATTTGCATCATATCCGACCCCCTCTTCTAGGATCAGAGCCAATTCATCCTCAACCATTGCTTCAGAGAAAACCTGCGCGAGTGAATCAACTACATCAATAGCAAAGCAAGGTTTCAAATCAGAAATATGGTACCTCATGGCTTCAAGAATGTTGAAGCGTATAACATCACCATCAAACTCCATGGTGAGAGTCCCTTTGTACACATCGATTTTAGTTCTTGCAGTCCTCATAAAGGGACGCCCTAAAAGTAATGGAGTGGTATTTAGGGGCGATTCCTCCATGTCTAATACGTAGAAATCCGCAGGGAATATCATATGGTTTACCTGCACAAGAACATCCTCAACATACTCTTGAGGGTATTTGTTAGACCTATCAGCAAGTTGAATGACAACATTATCCCTCTTAAGAGGGCCTAGACCTAGAGACACATACAAATTATAAGGCATAACATTTATGGATGCCCCTAAGTCTAACATCACATTTTCAAACCTGGTGTCACCAATGATATAGGGAACAGAAAAACTCCCTGGGTCCTTCAACTTTGGGGGTAGCTTCCTCTGGATAACGGCTGATACCGTTTCGCTCATTTTCACCACCTCCTTCTCTCTTGTCTGCCTCCTTATGGTGCATAGCTCCTTCAAGAACTTGGCGTATTTAGGCACCTGTTTGATGCACTCGATCAAGGGCATGTTCACTTGAACCTTCTTGAAGATTTCCAAGATCTCTTGATCAGATTTATCTTTCTTTGTCTTGGCAAACCTGCTTGGGAAAGGTATAGAAACAACTGGGTTAGTCTTAACTAAACCAGTAGAGTTAGGAATTGTACCTTTGGGTGTCTCAACTTGGGGCAAGTCAACTTCCACCCTTGATGTAGCTGGGTCCTTCTCAACATCCTTCTTAGACACCTCCACAACGTCTTCTTCTTCATTATGGGCCGCTTGGGCCTTCTTGTGGGCTCTGGGAGGGTCAACTAGTACGTGCCCACTCCTAGTGATGATGGCTTGGGCGTGCTCATTCCTTGGGTTAGGCACTGTGTTGCTTCGAAGTTTCCCTGTTTCAGCAATCCGGCCCATGAAATCCACCACTTGGCCCATTTGATTCTTGAGCTCTGCAATATCCTTTGAATGGGTTGCCTGTCCTATAACCAAAGCTTGAGTAGCCGTGTTAAGTTGTTGTTGCCCCGCAGCAAGGGACTTCAACAGTTCATCATAATTAGGGGCACTGAAAGTATTAGAAACAGGAGGTGGAGGGACAGAATTGGGAATACCAAAAGTTTGAGGTACCTGAGGCCTCAAAAAAAAACCTGGTGGGCGCTGAGAATTCTGACCTGGGCCTTGAGGTGGTCTCAAGGTGTTATCATTGTTGGCCCAACGAAAGTTGGGGTGGTCTCTGAGCCCAGGATTGTAAGTATTGGAGTAAGGGTTGATACCCTAGGGCATTAACAGATTCCCATCCTTCTGGAGAGGCAAGCTGGGGACATTTATCTGTGGGGTGCCCTTGAGTCGAGCACATCCGACACACTTGAGTCATTGCTCCTCCTCCATTAACGTTTAAGACTTGAGACAGCAGAATAGACATCTTGTTGACCTTGTCTTCAAGAGCAGAGTTAGTGGACACCTCATGTACCCTCCGTTGAGAGGAAAGCACCCCCTCATATTGTTGATAGTTTAGTGCACGATTAGTAAGTAGCACATTGGCATCAGCAGGTGTCTTATCCATAAAAGATCCTCCAGCAGCAGCATCTAACAGACAACACTCATTAGCGGTGAGTCCTTCATAAAAATAGGTTAGGAGGGACCCCTCACTCATCCCATGGTTAGGGCATGATGCTACAAGGCTCTTAAATCTATCCCAATAATTGCAGAAATTCTCCTCATGTCCTTGCGTGATTCCACTAATCTGCTTCCTCAAAACAGTGACCTTTGAAGCAGGAAAGTACTTCGTAAGGAACTCGCCCTTCATCCTATCCTAAGTGTTGATAGTCCCAGCAGGCAGCTCAAATAGCTAAGTCTTGGCCTTGTCCTCCAAAGTAAAGGGAAATGCCTTCATCTTCAAGATATTGATATCAGCTCCTTTAGGGCACATACTCCCACAGACAAACTCGAACTCCTTGAGATGCTTGTTGGTGTCTTCACTACTCATCCCATGAAACTTGGGTAGGTGATGCAGAAACCCACTCTTTAACTCAAAATCATCATTAAGCCCCTCTCCTGGTTCTGGATAGGCAATGCATAAGGGTGCAACACCCCTACCTATAGGATTAGACAGTTGCCTAATAGTCTCAGCCATTGGTGCCTGTACTTGCTCAACACGGGCGTGCTCTTCCTCTTCTTCCTCTTCAATGACCTCCTCTTCTTCCTCTTCCAAGACTTGTTCTTTTCCTTCTTCAGAATGGTCAGGTTTGTTGATCTCCTCGGTTGATTTAGTTGAGGAGTTATAACTTGAATAGCTAGAGTCCTGAGAATCCCTCCTTTCTAGAGGAAGGCGGTCTGAAAAAGTGAGTTCTGCCCTTTGCTTAGCACGTTCCAATTTTTCAAAGAGCTCCTTAGTCTTATCAGAGACAGTGGACATTCATGGACCTTTAAGACCAAATCAAGTGTTAGTAACATGTACAAGGTTCGAAATACAAACATTATGTCTTTCCTCAACTTTCTAAGTTACTTTTACATTTACATACTTAGGTACTGGAACAAAGGACCTCGTTTGTGCAATGGGACTATAGAACAGCTACCCTCGACAAAGTCATGTTTAATCCAATATACCTTAAGCAGGTCACACATCATTTTTTTTTTTATTATAAACATAGTTAATATCTCAATTGATTCCAAGTTGTAAGTCGAGCCCAATAGAAACCACTACTATTGGTGAGATACGATATAGGGATAGTCGCCCAGACATAAGTCTCTTTCCTTTGTTTCAGAAGGCCGAATGGCCAGATTAAGAGGTAAGTGAGAGGGAGGACTCATTTTAGTGATACTACGGAGGCTACTCCCTCATTGAGGTTTAGGCCCCTATCGGCTACTCCCACATAGTGGTTTAGGCTCATTCTATAGTATCTCTGAGATCCAATTGAACCCATCACCCAGGGTCTCAACCTAAGACACCATCCGTATGCGCCCCTTACTCAGCTGGGAAATTAACTTATGTGTTAGACCGTTCTCCAAGTGCTAATAAAGGCCGTCCTCAACCTCAAGAGACCTGATAGGAGCATTTTAATGCGACGTTTTAACTGTTATTTCCCTATATTTTCTGCGTTATTTCCTTAATAAAACTCTGTTTAGGAAAGTTTCCATTCTTCGAATGGGAAAGTTCCTAATTGTAGAAAGTTTCCGTTTTGTTGTTTCTATTTTCCATTTTTAGAAAGTTTCCATTTTAGTTTAAGAAAGTTTCCATTTCTTATTTTATAAAGCTTCTATTTTCAGGTTTTTGGAATAAATAAGCTGAATTGACTTCATAAATGGAACGAGAAGTTTCATGAAGATGACATGGCAAGGAGAGAATCAAGGAAGAGTTTTTTTTAAAAAAAGGAAAATATATTTTCCTTGGGGATTAAATTTGCTGTGTAATACTTAAGGAAAAAACAAGGTGACAACGTGGGAATTGAAGATGATTGATTGAGGATTTCAAGGAGAGATTTTCTTGGGAGACTTTTATGGAAAGAAATATTGTTGGAGGAATAATTTGGTGTGATTGCCAACGTGAAAATCAGAAATAATCAAGGAGATGACGCCAAGAGAGATTCAAGGGAGATATTTATGGAAGGAAAATATGTGTGCACCAAGGAAAAGCTAAAAAGGCGTCTAGATTCATCCCTAAATTCCCTAAAGGAATGTTGGCCGAAATTCATGAAGAAAATCAGAATAATTTCAAGGAAATTCGGCAATTAAATATTAGGGAGGTATTTTAGAGAATTATGATTGGTTGGAACACATCACAAGGCTTACTTGGCATTCTATGATTGGTTGGACCACATCATAAGCTTACTTGGCGAATTATCATTGGTTGAAGCTATGTGGAAAATTCTGATTGCTTTGTGAACCCTAGCCATGCTCCTATATAAAACTCCCCTTTCTCAACGTCAAGGTTCCTCTCCCCCATACAATTTACACTTTAGAAAAAAATCAGAAAATCTTCTTAGCATAGCCGTGAGTTTCTCCATCCTCTAGTCATCTCCACGAGTTCAAGCAAGGCCAAGGGAGAAGAAGCATAGCCGTGAGCATCCATCATCCATCTCCAACCTTGAAGCTTGCTTTCGAGATTCAAGAGACCACCACATCAATCGTTCATCACCATCCCCATCTCACGGTGTAATCCGATTCTCCTTTGTAACCTTTGCTTTGAATTTCGTTGGTTATGAACTAGTTGACATATGTGTTTGAACAAATATTAATTTCTGGAATTTTTATGATTAATTGAGAATTTTCAGATTCATATTATTGTGATTCGAGAGTTGCTTATGTGGGTTTGTTTAATTAAATTTGCGTTATAGATAACTTTTGTATTTTAATCTTATGTGGTTGCAAACACTTAGGGTTTTGATATAATTGGTGCTAGGTTTAAGAACATGAAATCGACTTTTCGTTTTGTGTAAACTTGAATCAAAGTAGTAAAGGTTTTGTACAAAGATCGAATTTAATTAACGAGGATTGCAATTAGGTGGACTTTTCCATACTAAGTTGTACACTTGAGTTGATAGCCTTTCTCTATGTGTAATGCGTTAAACATGACATGATTGACTAGCTTTCTAGGGTTTGATTGCATGTTTGATAGGATTAATCTAGGTGCTTTCGCTTAGGTTAATTAGCATTGAAAAGTAAAAAATGGGAATTCATTTGCTTTCGAATGTTTCACATGATCAACTCCTTTCTCATGACTTAGATGAACAATATTAGGGTTTGAATCAATTTTAATCATATGTTTCGGTTTTTTATCTTTGTTCTCTGATTCCATTTGTATTTTTATGTTTTTGCATTTAAATTATTTTGTTAACTTAGTTTTATTTTCGAAAAACCAAAAACAAAATCCCCCCTTTTTTCGTGTGGAATGTTTATAGTTGTGAATATATTTGTGAATATTATACTTTGTTTTAATTTTAATTGTTTAACTGTTTGACAATGACAGGTGTACCCTCAATCCCCGGAATAGAACGATCCCTACTTGCTTATACTACTATGATATTTTTAGGGTTAAATTATGCGCTTGCTTTCAGGCGCATCAAGACCTAAGCAAGGTACTAATGAAGGGTTTAGGCCAATATTAACAAAAGGGCCCTTGTCTACTCATACGATTTTACACACTTACAACAATTAAGTATTTAGCTAAATTCATATCCTAAGTACATTAATCTAAGTGAAACACATTCAATTTACAATATGCTAAAAAAAGAAAAAACTCATTCTACAATTTACAATATACAATTTACAAAATGCTGAAAAAAAAAATCTATGTGAAACACATACAATTTACAATATGCTTTAAAAAAAAAAAAAAAAAAAAAAAACATCTACAAATTGTACAACAATTATAAAAGACATGCTTAATTTCGTAACACTCATAAAACTTAAACTAAATCACAATTAAAGCTTGGCCTAACAAAAATTGCAATTTGTCACCATTCCACAAGTGTGATACTGAAATTAGCATGCATTCTATATACAACAAAATCGATGACACTTTAAGTGTAAGAGATTTTAACAATCCCCGGCAACGGCGCCAAAAATTGGTGCGGCTGAAATAGCCTCACGATTTAACCCTGCAAAATGTAGTTGTCAGTATAGGATAAGCAGGGATCGTTCAGTCCGGGGATTGTAGGGTACACCTACACAAAAAGGTCAATTAACAAATAAAAGAATAAAATGGGGGGTTTTGAATTTGGTTTCTAATCTACTTAAAATAAAAACAAAACAAATAAAACTATATACAATGATCGACTTCCCTTGTCACGCCCCTGATTTTTCTCCAACAATAAAAATCGATATATATAATCCCATAATTATACATGCGTGAATATTCAGTCATCAATACAAATACCTGGAACATCTTTCCCATAAAACAAGTACTTACTGATACACTGAATCATCCAAGATAACATACACTCGCTCCACAGAGTTATATATTATACAAATTTACGAATTTAATTGTCATCACAATAAAACGTAAATGCTCCTCAGAGCTTACTGCATAGCGGAAGTCATATATTGGCAAAGCCAACAAAAAAATTTCTTCCTACCCGTTCTGCTGCCAACAAGCTCCTTCAGCTTCAGCCACGATTTTCCTGACCTGCAGGATTAGCCCCTACACCATATACAATGGTGCACCGGGGTTGCCAAACAACAAACCCGGTAAGCTTCTTCAAGCTCGTATGAGTAACTCATGAACATCAATCTACTTAAGGAAACATGCAGCCTTGAAACCTTCTAACATTCTATATCCTTTCCACAGAAAAGACAACATGAGTCACCACTATGACCATGCCCTATTTGCTAACTTAACCATCAAGTAGCAATTCAAGTCCCATCTAGACAATTAAAGAAGAATGCCATCGAAACTCTCCTTTAAGCTGCATACCTATGAGTCTCAAGCAACCTCGACCGTTACTCCCATAAGCTATCATGGCAGATAAACTAGAACCCTATTGAAATTGTAATCACTCGTCCTAACCAGAACGTGATTACCTATTTCCTGCCTTGATCACCATCTGTGATCTATCACCATCTGTGATCTGTCACCATCTGAGACATATGATTTCAGACTCTGTCTAGTCAAGGAATCAACATCAAGGTCGCCATCTGCAACCTGTCACCATCTGTGACCTATAATCATTAGACCCCATCTGGTCTCAGCTCAACCATTGATCACCATCTGTGACTCATGATCTTCAGACCCCATCTGGTCATGAAGTCAAACATCAAGGTTACCATCTGCAACCTGTCACCATCTGTGACGTATGATCTTTAGACCCCATCTGGTCTCAGCTCAACCATTGATCACCATCTATCACCATCTGTGACTCATGATCTTCAGACCCCATCTGGTCATGAAATCAACCATCAAGGTCACCGTCTGCAACCTGTCACTATCTATGATCTATCACCATCTGTGACGTAAGATCTTCTTAGACCCTATCTGGTCTTAAGGTCAACGTTAAGTAAGTCGCATCTGACCTAAAAACGTTACAAGCACCTAGCTTCGGCTTTCCTAATCCTTGCTCACCATCTGTGACCCTTGGTACAAAGACCAATACATCTAAAATGAGTCACGCTTGACTCAAAATATAATATCAATCTCAATACTTTTCAAACAATAGAAAACATCTTTTTCTATAATATCGTTTCCTGAAAAGTCGCATTTAACAATAATATGAACACCATCATGCATATTCTTATTCATCACAATCATTCACAAGGATATATATATTTCATCTAAATATATATATGTAGTCATTCGCTCAGGAATGCCTACTAATACCAACTATAGTTTGCAGTTAAATAATTAACGCCAAAACAATAATGGTACATCTGTTCATAAAGGTCCTTGTGAGATTTACTCACCTCGAAACTCCTGCTGCGTCTTCAACCAAACACAAAGCCGGCAATTCACAAATAATCGTCCACTGTACTTCGTCAAGCACCTATTCACATACGTTTCCAATTTAGTGACGATTTACATTTGATTTAAGTTCGAAAACCCTCTGTTTTGAACTAAAACCCTCAAAGTGGCGCCAATCGAGGCAAAACCACATCCGAGACCTCCCAAAGTCTCCGGAATACGCCCACGATCGATGTGACCAAACCACAAGTCGATCGGACGCTCGAATCCTCACGGATCGAATAAATCGATCGGTATGAAACTGTAAAAATCATAACAATTTCATACGAACTCCAAAATTTGCATATTATATATCGAAACGCTCGTATCGACGAGTAGAAGACATATAATACTAGAAACAGTTCCTCAAGTGGCCGGAACGCCGCCGGAACGCCACCACAGACGGTGGTGCACCGCCGCCGGCCAAAAACTCATTATTTCACAAAACTCCCAACATCAAAAAGCTTCATCTAAGCATGCTTGTGAACTTTCATAACTGGATCGAAGTCAGAAAACAAGCTTAAGGGATCGAAAACTACCTCACAAGCCGTGAACAGTAATCCCAACTGAGTTGATCGAATTTTCACGTGAATCGATCCAAACAACCACCAAGGATCGATCGGCGAGGAAGTTCTGAGTTCAACCAAGAAAAATCGAAGCCGTGTCGACGTCGGAACTGTGTTTTCCGGCCGGGTCCGATTTCTCCAGTCTGCACCGCCTTGAACTGCCACCGAGACGGAGAATCGCCGTAAGAGAACACCAGAGGGATGACCAGACGGAGGAGGCGACCCTGCTGGCCAAGTTTCAAGGCCGGAGACCGCCGCAGTTGGCCGGAAAAGTCGGGTCGGATCGGCCGGGTTCGGGTCGGGTCAGGCGGTTTTCTTCGATACTGAGGGAGCGGACGAGAGAGAAGAGAGAGAGAGGGAGTGGCTTCCGGAAAAGGAAAATGAGGAAATGAATATATTTTCTGATTTTTCCTTTATATACTAAAACGGAAACTTCTTCCAATAGCCATAACTTCCTCATACGGACTCCGATTCACGCGTTCCGCATGTCCACGAACTCGTATCGACGCGCTCTACAACTTTCGTGAAGGAAGTTTTCCGAGAATCCCAACATATAAAAAGTCAAACTTCACACGACCCCCTAAACTGTGAAATTCAAATATTTATACGTACGAAAACCATTCCATTCCACATACAACCTACGAATAAAGCCTAATAACAATTATTCGTACAACCAGTCCATTATTAATTACCAAAATTACAAAATGAAAATCCAGGTCATCACATCCCTAACCTAGACCAATACCACTCGGAAACTACTAAGTGTAAAAATAGAAAATTCATTTCAACATGCTACAAAAATGTGCCCATCTTTAATGCGTAGATAAGAGCTCAAATGAAAAGCCTCAGCGGATCAATCCACTTATCTGATTCATTCTAATGTAGGCTTGGATCGGAAAAGTCCTTACCAAGCCTAATACAACTAATTTTCGAAAACACTCAGCGTAGTTCTCTTAACTAGTAGTATTATCTAACCCTTGAATCAACTCACACGTGCAAATTAACCATTAGACATAGAATTTAACACGTAATTTCCAGAATCGTTTAACCATTGAACATAGTTTTTACCACTTTTTAGAACTAATTGCTACTTGTTTAACTCAGCGCCTTAACAAATAACAATTACTCTTGGCAAATTAAGAAAACACACAAGAACTCTCACCGTTATTCTAGCATGCAAACTTATGAACTTAACTCTGAAAATTACCTAAACACATAAAAGGGCACAATATTGTAACATGCATCATAAAAGAATTCTCAAAATTAACTCAATAATAAACTGAAAATCTCAAAAATATTAATAAAAATATTCTGAAAATTTCATGTCTCCAATTACAAAACTCACAAATTGAAACAAACAAAACCGAAACAAAAATTATAAGTAGAGTCATAGTTACACTTTGAAGCTTTCCTCAGCGGCTTAGCAACACGGTGATGAACTCGTCTCTGCGATGGTGGTGGAGCGTCCTTGACTCAGCGCCTTAGAGCTTTGTAGATTGATGGATGGATGGTGTCACGGTCTTGTAGGTGATGGAAGTTTAAGGAGTGAATTGGGCAGTCTTGGAATGGTTTTTGGCCAGGAAGTGATGCAAATTATGTTCTGGACGTTGCCTATTTATAGGGGAGCATTGGTTGGCTTTCCCAACTGAAACGTCTCCTTTATGGCCTTAACTCCTCTCATAATGGGGCAATTCTTTTAATTTCCAAGCTGAAACGTCTTTCTCTTTTATTTTCCAGCTGAAACATCTTTCTCTTTTATTCCTCAACTGAAAACGTCTTTCTCTAATTTATTTTCCAGCTGAAACGTCTTTTCTCCTTTATTTCCCTTCTTCATTGCTTGGTCAAATATCTTAATGCTTTATTTTATGACTCCATCATTGCTGTTTCCAAGAGTTCCACCAGGCAACGTTTCCTACAACAAGAGGAGAATATCAGAATTTTCTAGAGAAAATAAAGGGAATTAAAATGTAAAGACTGCAAAAACAGTTGACAGTTAGGAATCCTGATCCAGCTAGGATTTTTCATGAATTTTACTTTTTTCGCCTATTTCACTCCAAACACTCAACAAGACTCTAAAAACGACTCAATGACTCAAAACACTAAACTTAAGGGAGAAACAAGGCTAAAATGGCGCACATATTCAATAATATTGTCACACTTTTTGCTCCTATCAACTACCCCACACTTAGCTTTTGCTAGTCCCTTAGCAAAACAAAAATACAAAACAAAACAAAGACTCAACGAAAAGCAAGTAAATGACTCTATTGCTCCTAACTGTTGTCTCAGAGACTCCAAACTCATGGCTTTCACGTTAAACACTTAATCAAAATCGCATAGATAATTCCATGGTTAATAAACATGTGACATTCATATGACTAAGCAAGATATGGAGAACTTAAGTTATACAATGAATGATAGCATGTTTCGAACAAGTCCAATCCAAACTCACAAGGCATACTCTCTATTTTTCTCTCAGAAATGGCTATGCTTAAAAGCTTCACACTCAAGTATATTCAAGAGAACAAATTGTAAGGCAACAAACAGCTTGCATATTTCATCAATAAACGCATTTTGTGAAGAATTTTTAAAGACCTCATGAAATGACTAAGTGCACAAATGGACCTAAATCATAAGCTCGACTGCGTACCTGACTCCACTAACCAAAGACTGCCCATCTCAAGGATCAAGTAAGCACTTAAAACAGGTTGTAATGGGGCTAAGCTAGGGTTTTCGAAATGAAGATTAAGGATACAAAAATCCTAAGGACCTAGCAGAGCATATAAGGACCACGTTATGTCATCATTTTTGTACGCCAAATATCATTGTTTTGGGCCAAACCTTCACTCTAATGAGCATGGAAACGGACAAAGGCCTAATTTTCAACTTTGAGCCTTCTACAAATTTGAAAGTCCAAAACCACACTTCAACAATTTCCCAAGAGTTTTCTTTTCAATTTTCTTCTCTTTTGCCGTTTTTCTTTCTTTCTTTCTTTTTTTTTTTTTTTCATTTTCTTTCATTCATTTTTCACGGCAATCTTCTTTCTTTTTCTTGCTTTTTCCCCACCCCACACTTGTCCTTCATCGTCACCCCTACACACTATGTCATGCTCTACTAAGTCCCTAAGACAACGGTAGAGATATCCTATACTAAGCTCATGGTAGGGTAGTGAGGGTGATGAAACAAAGGTTTTCAACGTAGGCTCAAAGGGGTTCATTCTAAGGAGTCCCACGACGGGCATAATTGGGGACACATGCTTGTTTGGCTATGGTGGTTACCCTAATGCCTTCTATCCTATCCAGGATCAGGGCATATTATGGCATACAAGTTTTGACAGTCACAACAGCCGAGTTCCAGTACTCTCTAGTCCATTAAAATCTACGGCACATGATCATTGGATTTTCAAAGAATGATGAGGTTTTGCAAATACAGCCATGAAATTATGAATTTATCAATAAGCACTCGAAAAGAAGGTATTTTAGCTCAACAGCTCACTTAGGGTCAAATGAATCAGACTTAATCCTAGCATGCGTAATGAACCAAGTTACAACCCTATCTCAAATCTTCATACAAGCATCACAACGTCGATTAACCACAGAATTCAATTAAGTCCTATTTCGATTGTGAAAACCTTCAGCCATGAATTCAGAGACATGTTCATCTTAGACGTTAGGAGCATCCTAAGACTCAAACAAACAAAAAGACTCTAAAACCAACATTTTTTTAAAATTTTTTTAAACTGAAATAAAGGTGTAAACCCACCCCACACTTAGAATCTACATTGTCCTCAATGTAAGCAAAAAAATATGGTATATAAACCCTAAATATGGGGGCCTACGAAAATAAGGGAAGGGTAAAATAAACAAACAAACAAACAAAGACCCAAGTACAATTCAACCTAAGCAAGTGAAGGGATAGAAATGTCAAACTCTCGTTGATGGCTCCTCCACAGCTTCGCTTGAAATGGGTTGCCTCCCATGTAGCGCTTAATATTTATAGTCCTTCAGCCTGGACTCTTCTCCTTGTTCACACATCATGGGGTGCCTCCTGGAGGGGTATCTCTTCCAATGTGTGCCCCACCAAGGACTCAAAGTAGGGCTTGAGACGAAGCCCATTTACCTTGAACTCCTTCCCCGTCTTCTCACTCTTGATCTCTATGATAGGAGCATTTTAATGCGACGTTTTAACTGCATTTCCCTACATTTTTCTGCGCCATTTCCTTGAAAAATCCCTGTTTTGGAAAGTTTCCACTCTTTGATTGGGAAAGTTCCTTATTGTAGAAAGTTTCCATTTCTGTAGTTTTCATTTCTCATTTCTGGAAAGTTTCTATTTTTCACTTTTAGTAAGTTTCCATTTTTCATTTTTAGAAAGTTTCTATTTTTCAATTTAGGAAAGTTTCTATTTTTCATACTAGTTTCTATTTTCAGGACCTCCGAGCTAAAAAGTGGAAATGAACGCACGAATGGAAAGAGGAGCTTGCGAACATCAAGACGAACGAATATGAGAGAAATCGGGTCACACAATTGAGCAGAAATGAAGAAATAAGCTTTCCTAGTCCAACCAGGAAATCCTACGAAATGGAGGAAGGCTTCCTTAGCAAGTTTCCAACGCAACCATGAAAAAGAAATGGAAAAATAATGTGTTTTGCGTTGGAAGATGAGAAGACTTAAAGAAGAAGCAACGAGACCCAAGAACTCTTTGGATTTTCGGCAAAATGGATCAAGGCCCATCAAAGCCCATGAAATTAGGGTTTGTGACGCAAGAAGTAAACCCTAGGGATGTGTTGCCGTGAAAACCAAAGGGAGGAGAGAAAAGTGGCGTGAAAATCAAGAAGAAAATAAAAGATTACGCCAAGAGATTTTCTAGGGTGAAGTTTAAGGAAAGAAATCAAGAAAAGCACCAAATGGCGTCTAGATTCATTCCTAGAAACCCTAAGTATATTTTGGACGAAAATACAAGAAGAAAATCAGAAAATAATCAAGGAATTTTGGCAAGAATATATTAGGGTATCTTCTTGGAGTTTTATGATTGGTTGGATGACACACTAGGGCTTACTTGGCAATTTCTCATTGGTGGAAGCTATGTGGAATTATTAATTTAATTCCTTGGAAGAAAATCAGAAATTCACGGCTTGGAGACCAAGCATAACCGTCCCCTATATAAACTCCACAACCCTAGACGTCTACACGACCCCATAATTCAGAAAATTCTCTCTACGCGAAAGCTCTCTCCATCCTCTAGTGCATTCAACGTTTCAAGCAAGGAAGAAGAAGAAGAAGAAGGAGCCGTGAGCATCATCATCCATTCTCCACCTTGAAGCTTGCTTTCGAGATTCAAGACTCCATACGTTTGACCTTTCATCCCCATCTCCATCTCACGGTGTAATTCAACCTCTTTCTTTGTAACCTTGTTTGATTTCGTTGGAATTGTTCTAGTTGACATTGATGTTTGAACAAAGTTTTAATTCTGAAATTTTATGATTGAATGAAGATTTCGAATTCTATGTTGTGATTCCATAGTTGCTTATGTGAGTTTGTTCGATTGAATTTGCTTTACAGAAAACTTTTATATGTTTATGTTCTTTGGTGGCCAACTTAGGATATATGCATGTAATTGGTGCTAGATTTAAGAACATGAAACCAACTTTTTGTTTTGTGTAACTTGAATCAAAAGTAGTAAAGGTTTTGGACAAGAATCGAATTCAATTGATGAGGATTGCAAATGGATGAACTTTTTCATACTAGGTTGTGCACTTGAGTTGATAGCCTTTCTATGTGTTTCATGCGTTGAACATGTCATGATTGACTAGCTTTCTAGGGCTTGATTACATGTTTGATAGGATTAGTCTATGTGCTTTCACTTAGATTAATTAGCATTGAAAAGTAAAATATGGGAAATCGTTTGCTTTCTAACGTTTCACATGATCAACTCCTTTCTCATGACTTGGAAGAACAATGTAGGGTTTATTCGAATTCAATCATGAACTTAGTTTTGATCTTTGTTTCTTACATTTCATTCTTGTATTTGTGTTTTTGTTTATACTTAGTTTTATTCTTTCTTTTAATTTTCGAAAACCAAAACCTAAAACCCCCCTAAATTTGTGAATAGTGTTTATGTGTGAATAGTATACTTTGTTTTTATTTTAATTGTTTAAATTGTCTTACATTGACAGGTGTACCCTCAATCCCCGGAATAGAACGATCCCTACTTGCTTATACTACTAATGATATTTCTAGGGTTAAATTATGCGCTTGCTTTTAGCGTATCAATTTTTGGCGCCGTTGCCGGGGATTGAAAAAATCACTTGTTGAAGTGTGAATAATTGTTGGATATATTGTTGATTTTGTAAATATTTTATATGTGCTTATATGTGTTTGAAAAATTTGTTAATATATTACTTAGGTTGTTATTTATGTTATTGAATACGAGTTTTATTGTGAGTTGTAAATTAAAGAGGAATAGGTGAAGTCGTGTTTATTAATATTGACCTAAACCCCTTATTGGTACCTAGTTCAGGTCCCTTAAGGTTGAGGGCGGTCTTTATTAACATTCATTGAACTGTCCTCACACCTAGGACCTTTTTCATCTAAGTAAGTATAGCCTATGTGAGATGGTGTCTAGGAAGGGGACAACGTTCATAACGGGTTTGGATCCAGAAGTGCTTACAAATGGGCATAGCTCATGCCAAAATGGATTCTACCTCTTGTGTTTGCCCTCCCCTACCTGGCCATTTCAGTAAGGTTGCCCAAAGGATGTAGAAGGAACTTTGTGTCTAGACGATTATACTTGGGCCGCACGTTCTCTTGATTTACCACTTGAAATTTAATTCGAAATCAATGATATGTATAACAAACGAAAATGTTGTGATTCACTAAGGTATATTGGATTAAACATAGTCTTGAGAAGGGTAGCTGTTTCAGTCCCATTGCACATCGAGACTCCCTGTTCCCGTACCTAAGTGTTGAAATACTTGTGAATAAAAGAAAAGAAAATAAATTTAATTGTATAAAATTTTCGTGAATAGTAAAAATCAGGTTTATGGAAGTATGAATTTTATTATGAGTTTTTAACCATAATGGAATAGGTGAAGGACTTTGTCTTTAACATTAGTCTTGCACCTTTCTCTCTCATGTGGCGCACCTTAGTAGCATAGGGTGTCTAGGTTGATTGGATACGAGAAGTGCTAGCAAAGGGTCTCGTCCCCTGCTAAACAAGTGAGCTGAGCTCCGCCAAAATCATTCCTCTGCTACCTGGCTCTGTGTGAAAAGAGTTACCAAAAGATTGAGGAGGGCGACTAGTTTTAAGGATCGAGCCCTTAGGCCGCACGTCTAAACTTTGGTTAAGGGCTTATAATGGAATTCAAGCTTTTATTAACTATGTCACACCCTAACTAAAAATTTGGACATATATGTGACGTTTTTATTTTTTATTTTTTTGGAAATTTTGTATATTATACTTCTCTTTATACTTGTACAATTCGTGAATAGTAAATCGTGAATAGTGACGTTTTGTACTTGTGTCTCTGTGTAAAATTATGTACATTATACTTGTCTAACAAAAAAAAAAAAAATTTTTTTAAAAATAAAAATAAATTAATAGTGAATAGTGACGTTTTTTGTATAAATCATTAATTTGTATTTCTTTTATTGTATAGTCACTAACTTTATTAAATGGAGGTACAAGTCTAGGCTGAAAGACTATAAACATTAAGCGCTGCTTGGGAGGCAATCCAATTCAGAAGTAGCTGTGAAGGAGTCTACACACGCAGATTTGATTTCTCCTTCCCTATTTCTCTTTCTTTTCATGTTTTCGTTTTGAATTTAGTAGGTCTTTTCGTAAATCTCAACCCTATGTGCTTATGTGTTCATTGCATGCTTATGATTGATTACATTGAGGACAATGCAATATTTAAGTGTGGGGGAAGGGATTTATACTTTTGTTTTGAGTCATATATATTGAAAAATACAAAAAAATTGAAAAAATGTCAAAAATCATAAAAATTTCGTTGCTTTTATTGAGTCTTTGTCTTTTGTTTTTGTTTTTGAGTCATAGGATGCCCTTTCAACTGTCTAGGATGATTCTATATCTCTGAAATTATGACTAAAAGAGGATCACAAAATTGAGATGACTTTAAAATGGTATTCTTTGGTTAATTGAGATATATGAAAAATGTGTGCCTTGTAGTGGATATGGATTTCGTGACTTTGGTACAGAATATGATGCATGTTAAGATGAGTTTTGATTCATATAAACCCATGTGAGATATTTGAACCCATGTCCCTTTTTCTTGGAGTGAAATGAAAAATATATTCTTATTTTCTTGGCGACGTTTTGATGATCTCATTATTCTTTCATCTTGATTGACTACTTGCCATAGATTAAGTTTGATGGACTAGAGAATGCTAGAATTCACTCTTGTGCTTGTTGAGACGTTATATCAATACATGGCCCTGATTCTGGAAAGGATAGAGGCAACCTAGGAATTACCACCATAGCCATATAAACCTGTGTCCCTAATTGTGCCCGTCGTGGGACTCCCTTAGAAAAACCCCTTTGAGCCTACATTAAGCCTTTTCTTTCATCACCCTTAAAATCTTTAACCTAAACCTTAGTATAGCTATAACCCTACCCTTTGTTCTAAGAACTTAGTGGAGCTAAATTGAGACTTTACTTGAAGAAATTTTGGCGTCAATAATGAAGGATGAGAAGAGGTGAAAGTTCAAGTGTGGGGGTAGACTTGTCCATAAAAAAAAATGTATGAAAAAGCCGAGAAAAATAAAGTGAAAAAGAAAAAAATTGTACGGCTAAGAAAAGAAAGAAAGAAAAAAGAGAAATATATCTATGGATTTTAGTCCTCCATACTTGGTGAATTTGGAGTTTACTTTGAATTGAAGGCCCATTACAGAAAAATTTGGCCTTTGTCCAACTCATTAGAGATCAAAGGAAGTTTAGAGTAAAGTTTGGGCCCAACATGAAGACCTTAGGCCCTTTATAACACCCCCATGGGAAAGTGACGTTTTTGCATACTTGGTGGATTTCTAGAAGTCTCTCTACATTTGCATGAGATTTGCTAGGTTTTTAGGACACTTTGTTAAATTCCTTACCTTTCGTTTCTTTAAACCTTGAGCCATGGCCCCATTACAACCCTTGATAAGACCTTCTTGATCCTTAAGATGGGACAGCCATTGATGTGGAAATGAGTTACAAGAGTTGAACCTATGGCTTGGGTCCATCTGTGCAAGTAGTTGATATCTTTCATGAGATCTTTAAAAGAAAAATTTATACATGTGCTTTCGTTTCTTACATTATGTGATATACTTGCTATCTTTCACATATACTTGAGTGTATAAGCTTTTAAGCATTGCCATGATCTGAGAGAAGAAAGAGTGGATATACCTTGTGAGGATTTGAATCATACTTGTTTGAAGCATGCTTAACAGAAACCATCACCATTGTTCCAACCAAGTCCTACTTGTGTATATGTAACTTATGTGTTTTAATTAACTCTCGAATGCCTAAACATTGATTCTTGGTGAAGTGCTAATCTTGGTGTTGTGAAAGTAAGAGATTGCTGAGACAAATAGTTAAAGGGCAATAGAGTCTGTTATGTGTCGAGTCTTTAATTTTTGTTGAGTCGTAGTCGCGTCTGTGTTGTGATTTTGCTAAGGGACTAGCAAAAGCTAAGTGATACGTGCAAAGCATCGCCAATTTAAACCCTGAAAAATGTAGTTGTTAGTATAGAATAAGCAGGGATCGTTCAAGCCGGGGATTGAGGGTGCTAACATGTGAAACAAAATTAAAGAGAAGAATATACAAGTTTACGAAATTAGAAGAACATTTACAATTTTCCACGAAAGTTAGAATTTACAAGTTACAAGCATGCATAAAATTAGAATCAAGAGTTAGAGAGCAAGCATACATACATGTATCACGAATTTAGAAGACAAAGGAATGAGAGAAAGAAACGAAAATCACAAGTATATATATAGGCATGGACGAAAATAAGAGAGAAAACAAGTTAGAAAAGGTTTAGAAATCCTACTCCTATTTAAACACAATTTACAAGTCCATATCACATTGGGAATCCATATACAACAAGGATTAAGATTACTTAATTAAGAAAACAAATTATTGACCAAGTCAAACACAAAATACTAAGTCAAAACTAACTCTAACTACTTTCCCTAAAATTTAGGAGCTAATCCCTAAAAAATAGGAGCACACAACAAACACATAACAAACTCCTAAAAAACACTAAAACTAAAACAAACACATATTTACTATTTACGGACTCACTATTCACGAAATTAAAAACATTTATTTTTTTTATTTTATTAATTATTTATATGAACATGCTACCTAAAAATTCTAAGTTAATTTTAATTATTTACAAAAACAAGAAAACATAAAAATGGGGGGTTTTTGAAGATTGAAATATAAATTTTCAGAAAACAATTAAAGAACAAAAACGTTTTATTTACAAAGGTGGGAAAAGAAGGATTTTTTGGAAAACAATTCATCAAGAACAACATATTCATGCATCCCTTAATCTTGTTAATTACCATGGAAAGATATCGACCAAGAAACAAAGTTACAAGCGCCCAATGTCCCTTATATGACTTCCCTTTACACAATTGATCGACGAAGCGCCAAACCAACATATTCCAAATGCAAGTATCACACAATCGAAGCGACTCATAATCTCATGCATTCAAATCATTAAGAGCAAGTGAAAGTTTAGTCAATAAACATGCAAATTCAAGTACTCGAAGCGAATCTTTTCATTACATGCATAATCTGATCTCGACCTTTGTACAACTCCTTTACTACTATATTGAATTAGGGTCACGAAGCGTTTAACCTAATTACTAGCTCCAATTACATGCAATCATCCTAAGTTTGCAACCAAAGAACAAGAACACATAAAAGTTATCTATAAAACAAAACCAGATTATCAATCCATATTTCGGCAATTAATCAAGATCAAGAACACATAAACACATCAATCATAGAAAAGAACATCCAAAACGCAACCCAAAAATCAGAAAGTTATCTCATGGTTTCGGTTTTACACATAAAGAAATCAAAACATAAAATACAAATACAAAAACACTAAACCGTAAAGAAAACATAGGGAAGATGGTATGAACAACCCTTGACTACGTCCCAAGGTCCAAAGCAGATCCAAGGCAGCAACACAAGGTAGAATTCACGGCTAGGATGGAGGATGGCACGGCTAGGAACTTGTAGATGCAAAAACCTGAAACTCAAGAGCAAACCGGTGAGAAACGAAATTGTGGAGAATAAAGTGTCACCCCTGAACGTCTAATACACAAGGTATATATAGTAGAACGTCCCAAGGCACTCCCAATTCGTTTCTACTTGGTTTCTCTTAGTTCGTGTTGATTTAGGACTTCTTTGGCACAAAACAGATTTCCGGCAGGATTGACCTCAGTCCACTAAAACGGCCATAACTTCCTCTAGAAAATAGATATTGATGAACCGTAAAAAGCTCTGGAAACTAGACATCCGTAGCTTTCCAACCATATAAAGATCATAATTTTCTGAGCTCTGAGTAATTTTTGACACTCCGTTGAAGTTGACTGATCTGCACAGGCAGATTTCCGAATCTGTATTGAATTCGACTTTTTAGGCACAAGTTGAGTCCAATTCGGTTTTCCTTCACATCACATGCCTCTCACATGTCTTCCACGCCTATTCTGAAGTAGAAACGTGAAGAACCTTCAAGAACCCTCAAGAATCTCACGAAATTCCAATCCTTACTCAACAAGAAGTCCAACTTCCATATTGCTTTGTAATTCGAATCTCTTGTTGCTTCCTCTTCCATGTGCACGGCATATGACCTTCTTGAGACTTCTAGATGCTTCATGATCGTTCCATAGCTCTCCTAGTATGAGTAGAACTCCATATGCAAGTAGGTTTCCTAGTTGAATACAAACTTCTTTTCTGCGATTCTTCTACACTCTTCCGGAACCTTCTTGAGTAATCCTTATCCTACAGGGACTCCTTATCACACTAGGATTCCTTATCTGAGTAGAATTAGGTCTCCTTGTCCAAGTAGAACTTCTAATTTCCGCGACTTAAGAATTTGAATCCAAGTTAGCTTCTGATTCCTACTCCAACTAGGATTCCTTTTCCTAGTCAAACTGGGAGAACTTCCCTTTCTTCATTTCTTCTTATTTCTGCGCCACTTGTGCATTCCTTAGACGTTTTTGGACCTTGAAACTCCATTTTCACCTGAAAAACACTAACTAAGTTAAATTGATCAAGATAAATGGAATAACTTAGCAAAATATAGGGTTTAAACATTATAAACGTCGCATTTTATGCTCCTATCACTAAGTGTGGGGGAATTTGATAGGAGCATTTTAATGCGACGTTTTAACTGCATTTCCCTACATTTTTCTGCGCCATTTCCTTGAAAAATCCCTGTTTTGGAAAGTTTCCACTCTTTGATTGGGAAAGTTCCTTATTGTAGAAAGTTTCCATTTCTGTAGTTTTCATTTCTCATTTCTGGAAAGTTTCTATTTTTCACTTTTAGTAAGTTTCCATTTTTCATTTTTAGAAAGTTTCTATTTTTCAATTTAGGAAAGTTTCTATTTTTCATACTAGTTTCTATTTTCAGGACCTCCGAGCTAAAAAGTGGAAATGAACGCACGAATGGAAAGAGGAGCTTGCGAACATCAAGACGAACGAATATGAGAGAAATCGGGTCACACAATTGAGCAGAAATGAAGAAATAAGCTTTCCTAGTCCAATCAGGAAATCCTACGAAATGGAGGAAGGCTTCCTTAACAAGTTTCCAACGCAACCATGAAAAAGAAATGGAAAAATAATGTGTTTTGCGTTGGAAGATGAGAAGACTTAAAGAAGAAGCAACGAGACCCAAGAACTCTTTGGATTTTCGGCAAAATGGATCAAGGCCCATCAAAGCCCATGAAATTAGGGTTTGTGACGCAAGAAGTAAACCCTAGGGATGTGTTGCCGTGAAAACCAAAGGGAGGAGAGAAAAGTGGCGTGAAAATCAAGAAGAAAATAAAAGATTACGCCAAGAGATTTTCTAGGGTGAAGTTTAAGGAAAGAAATCAAGAAAAGCACCAAATGGTGTCTAGATTCATTCCTAGAAACCCTAAGTATATTTTGGACGAAAATACAAGAAGAAAATCAGAAAATAATCAAGGAATTTCGGCAAGAATATATTAGGGTATCTTCTTGGAGTTTTATGATTGGTTGGATGACACACTAGGGCTTACTTGGCAATTTCTCATTGGTGGAAGCTATGTGGAATTATTAATTTAATTCCTTGGAAGAAAATCAGAAATTCACGGCTTGGAGACCAAGCATAGCCGTCCCTTATATAAACTCCACAACCCTAGACGTCTACACGACCCCATAATTCAGAAAATTCTCTCTACGCTAAAGCTCTCTCCATCCTCTAGTGCATTCAACGTTTCAAGCAAGGAAGAAGAAGAAGAAGAAGGAGCCGTGAGCATCATCATCCATTCTCCACCTTGAAGCTTGCTTTCGAGATTCAAGACTCCATACGTTTGACCTTTCATCCCCATCTCCATCTCACGGTGTAATTCAACCTCTTTCTTTGTAACCTTGTTTGATTTCGTTGGAATTGTTCTAGTTGACATTGATGTTTGAACAAAGTTTTAATTCTGAAATTTTATGATTGAATGAAGATTTCGAATTCTATGTTGTGATTCCATAGTTGCTTATGTGAGTTTGTTCGATTGAATTTGCTTTACAGAAAACTTTTATATGTTTATGTTCTTTGGTGGCCAACTTAGGATATATGCATGTAATTGGTGCTAGATCTAAGAACATGAAATCAACTTTTTGTTTTGTGTAACTTGAATCAAAAGTAGTAAAGGTTTTGGACAAGAATCGAATTCAATTAATGAGGATTGCAAATGGATGAACTTTTTCATACTAGGTTGTGCACTTGAGTTGATAGCCTTTCTATGTGTTTCATGCGTTGAACATGTCATGATTGACTAGCTTTCTAGGGCTTGATTACATGTTTGATAGGATTAGTCTATGTGCTTTCACTTAGATTAATTAGCATTGAAAAGTAAAATATGGGAAATCGTTTGCTTTCTAACGTTTCACATGATCAACTCCTTTCTCATGACTTGGAAGAACAATGTAGGGTTTATTCGAATTCAATCATGAACTTAGTTTTGATCTTTGTTTCTTACATTTCATTCTTGTATTTGTGTTTTTGTTTATACTTAGTTTTATTCTTTCTTTTAATTTTCGAAAACCAAAACCTAAAACCCCCTAAATTCGTGAATAGTGTTTATGTGTGAATAGTATACTTTGTTTTTATTTTAATTGTTTAAATTGTCTTACATTGACAGGTGTACCCTCAATCCCCGGAATAGAACGATCCCTACTTGCTTATACTACTAATGATATTTCTAGGGTTAAATTATGCACTTGCTTTTAGCGTATCAAAATGGCGCACATATTCAATAATATTGGCACACTTTTTGCTCCTATCAGTATTCATGTGTGTTTGCTTAATTTGCCAAGAGTAATTATTATTTGTTAAGACGCTGAGTTAAACAAGTAGTAATTAGTTCTAAAGAGTGGTAAAAATCATGCTTTAATGATTAAATGATTCTGGAAATTACGTGTTAATTGTTATGAGTAATGGTTAATTTGCACGTGTGAGCTGATTCAAAGAACGGATCATATAAATGGATTGGACCGTGACAGCTTTTCATTTGGGCTCTTATCTAGCATTTAAGAAAGTGTCATTAATATTTTTTTTTATATAGAGTGCATGCTAAATTTTTGTACTACACTTGTGGAATGGTGATAAATTGCAATTTATGTTAGGCCAAACTATAATTGTGATTTAGTTTAAGTTTTATGAGTGTTACCAAATTAAGCATGTATTTTATAATTGTTGTGCAGTTTGTAGAGTTTTTTTTTTTTTTTTAGCATGTTGTAAATTGTATGATTTTCACTTAGATTTAGCATGTTGTAAATTGTATGTGTTTCACTTAGATTAATATACTTAGGTTGTTGTGAATTTCGTTAAATACTTAGTTGTTGTAAGTGTGTAAAAAAAAAAATTAAAAAAAAAATTAACTCCAAAAAAAAAAAAATTTAATTGTTGTGAGCAAGGAGAAGAGTCCAAGCTGAAGGACTATAAATATTAAGCGCTGCATGGGAGGCAACCCATTTCAACCGAAGCTGTGGAGGAGCCATCAACGAGAGTTTGACATTTCTATCCCTTCACTTGTTTAGGTTGAATTGTACTTGTGTCTTTTATTTTCGTTTTTGCTCCTTTGTTTTCGTATTTATTTTCATAAATTCCATTCCTATATGCTTAATTGTTCCATTGCATGCTTATGATTGATTACATTGAGGACAATGCAATATTTAAGTGTGGGGGAAGAGATTTATACTTTTATCTTGAGTCATATATATTGAAAATACAAAAAAATAGAACAATGTCAAAAAATTTTAAAAAATTTGTTGCTTTTATTTATTGAGTCCAAATGATTTTTGGGTGAAATAATTTCTTCAAAGTAGGCGCATCTGATGGGATGTGATGTCTAAGGTCTAGTTTGGATCCGAGAAGTGCTGACAAAGGGTCTCGTCCCCTGTCAATCAAGTGAGCTGAGCTCCGCCAAAATCGGTCCCCTCTTCACCTGGTCATGTCCCAAAGGAGTTACCGAAAGGAGAAAGGAAATAACCCTAGTCCAAAACCTTTTTGGGGTCAGTCTTAGTCTTTTGTTTTTATTTTTGAGTCGTAGGATGCCCTTAACTATTTAGGATGATTCAATATCTCTGAAATTATGGCTAAAAGAGGATCACAATATTGAGATGATTTAAAATGGTATTCCTTGGTTAATTGAGATAAATGAAAAGCATAGGCATGAGTAGTGGATATGGATTTCGCGACCTTGGTACAGAATATGAGCATGTTAGGATGAGTTTTGATTCATAAAGAGCCCGTGTGAGATATTTGAGCCCATGTCCCTTGTTCTTGGAGTGATAAAAAGAATATATTCTTATTTTCTTGGCGATGTTTTGATGATCTCATTATTCTTCATTTGATTGATTGCTTGCCATAGATTAAGTTTGATGGACTAGAGAATGCTAGAATTCACTCTTGTGCTTGTTGAGACTTTTATCAATACATGTCCCTGATTCTGGAAATGATAGAGGCACCATAGGAATCACCACCAAAGCCAAATTAGCCTGTGTCCATATTTGTGCCCGTCGTGGGACTCCCTTAGATAAACCCTTTGAGCCTACATGTATAAGTCTTTCTTTCATCACCCACATAATCTTCACCATGTGAACCTTAGTATAGTTTTGACTCTACCCTTGTCCTTAGGGCCTAGTAGAGGTTAATTTTGTGATGTATTGTGTGAAGGGATAATGTGAAATAAGTGTGGGGGTGGATTTGTCCAAGAGAAAGAAAATAAAAACAATGAGGCCGTAAAAAAAAATGAAAAAAATTGATAAAAAAGAAGCGGCAAGAGAAGGGAAAAAAAAAAAAATTGTTGGACATGATTCGTGGTATGTGAATTAGGAGTTTGTGTATGTTGAAGGCTCAAAATCATAATATGAGGCCTTTGTTCTTTTTCTCAATGATGTAAGGAGTTGAAAGGGATGGTTAGGCCCAACAAAATGAAATATGGCCTTTAATATGGTGACATAAGGTGAATTGTAAATGCTCTATTAGGTTTTTAGGACACTTTGTTAAATTCCTTACCCGTTCATTTCTTAAAACCTTGAGCCTTGGCCCCATTACAACCTTTATAAGACCTTTTTGATCCTTAAGATGGGACAGCCTTTGATCTGTGGAGATGAGTTATAAGAGTTGAACCTATGGCTTGGGTTCATCCGTGCAAGTAGTTGATATCTTTCATGAGATCTTGAAAAAAATTATATTCACAAAGTGCTTTTCGTTTTTATATATGTGAGCTATTTGATTGCCTCAAAATATTTTCTCTCACATATAATTTGAGTGATTATAAGCTTTTAAGCATTGCCCTATTCTGAGAGAAGATAGAGTGGATATAACTTGTAAGGATATGAATCATACTTGTCTGAAACATGCTGAGCTCCACCTGATGTCGCCTGAAAGCAAGCGCATAATTTAACCCTAAAAATATCATAGTAGTATAAGCAAGTAGGGATCGTTCTATTCCGGGGATTGAGGGTACACCTGTCATTGTCAAACAATTAAACAATTAAAATTAAAACAAAGTATAATATTCACAACTATAAACATTGTACACGAAAAAGGGGGATTTTGTTTTTGGTTTTTTTGAAAATAAAACTAAGTTAACAAAACAATTAAAATGCAAAAACATAAAAATACAAATGGAATGAGAGAACAAAGATCAAAATCGAAACATATGATTAAAATTGACTCAAACCCTAATATTTGTTCATCTAAGTCATGAGAAAGGAGTTGATCATGTGAAACGTTAAAAGCAAACAATTTCCCATTTTTTACTTTTCAATGCTAATTAATCTAAGTGAAAGCACAAAGACTAATCCTATCAAACATGCATTCAAGCCCTAGAAAGCTAGTCAATCATAACATGTTCAACGCATTACACATAGAGAAAGGCTATCAACTCAAGTGTACAACTTAGTATGGAAAAGTCCACCTAATTGCAATTCTCTTTAATTAAATTCGATCTTTGTACAAAACCTTTACTACTTTGATTCAAGTTTACACAAAATGAAAAGTCGATTTCATGTTCTTAAACCTAGCAACAATCATGCATAAATCCTATAAGTGTCGACCCAAATAAGATTAATACACAAAGGATATCTATAACGCAAATTTAATTAAACAAACCCACATAAGCAACTCTTGAAGAACAATAATATGAATCTGAAAATTCTCAATTAATCATAAAAATTCCAGAAATTAATATTTGTTCATACATATATGTCAACTAGAACAAAACCAACGAAATCAAAGCAAAGGTTACAAAGGAGAATCGGATTACACCGTGAGATGGAGATGGTGATGAACAATTGATGTGGTGGTCTCTTGAATCTCGAAAGCAAGCTTCAAGGATGGTGATGGAGGATGATGCTCATGGCAATTCTTCTTCTCCCTTGGCCTTGCTTGAACTCGTGGCTTGCTCTAGAGGGTGGAGGAACTCACGGCTATGCTAGAGAGATTTTCTGATTTTTTTCTAAAGTGTAAAACACAAAGGAGGGGAGCCCTTGACGTTGAGAAAAGGGGAGAATATATAGGGGACGGCCTCCTTGCTCTCCAAGCCGTGTAAAACTCATGGAATTAATCTGAAAATTCCACATAATTTCCTCCAATAATATCTTGCCAAATCAGCCCTATGAGGTGGTTCAACCAATCACAAAATTCCATTTAATTCCCTAATAATCTTGGCCGAAATTCCCTTGATAATATTCTGATTTTATACTTTAAATTCGGCCAAAATTCCTTTAGGGAATATAGGAATGTATCTAGACTTCTTTTGAGCTTTTCTTGGTCTCCACCTTTTTCTCTTTCCTTTTATTTCTCCCTTGAATTTCTCTTGGCGTCAATCACCCTAGGGTTTCTTGATTTTCACGTTGATTACCTCTTTATCTCTCTCCCTTTGCACGGCAAACACATAAAATTACTCCTCCAAGAATATTTTCTTTCCATAAAAATAGCCCTAGAAAATCTCCACCGAAATCTTCTTTTAATTTCTGATTTTCACGCCAACTTCCTTGTTTATCTCTTAGGATTTTACGGCAACAACTCCCTAGGGTTTACTCTTTGCGTCACAAACCCTAATTCCATGGGCTTTTATGGGCCTTTAATCCAATTGCCGAAAATCCACTTCATTCTTGAGAGTTTTTGGGCCTCCATGCGCCACCTTTATGCCATGTCATCATCTAGAGTCTTCAAGAAGCTTCTCTCATGCCCTGTCACTTCATTAATTCGATCTCCATTCTTGGTTGGCTTAAGAGTCTTGTTTTGGCAAGCTTTCCTTTTCTGGACAGGGTTTCCTAGTTGGACCAGGAAAGCTTCATTTCTTCATTTCTGCTCATTTGTGCTTCCCTTTGTACTTCATCTTGTCTCCCTCCAACGTTGGCTAGCTTCTCTCTCCATTTGTGAGTTCATTTCTACTTTTTAGCTCGGAAGTCCTGAAAATAGAAACTAATAAGAAAAATAGAAACTTTCCTAAAATGAAAAATGGCAACTTTCCTAAACTGAAAATGGAAACTTCCTAAAAATGAAAAATAGAAACTACAAAATAGAAACTTTCTACAAATAGGAACTTTCCCAATCAAAGAATGAAAACTTTCCTAAACAGAGTTTTACTAAGGAAATAACGCAAGAAATGTAGGAAAAAGCAAGTAAAACGTCGCATTAAAATGCTCCTATCAAATTCCCCCACACTTAGCTTTTGCTAGTCCCTTAGCAAAATCAGACAAAGACACACACTAAGACTCAACGAAAATTTAAAGACTCAACCAAACGAAAATGCTATTGCCCTTCAACTTTTTGTCTCAGCAATCTCTTACTTTCACAACATCAAGATTAGCACTTAACCAAGAGTCAATGTTTAAGCATTCGAGAGTTAATTGAAACACATAATCTTCACATACACAAGTAGGACTTGGTTGTAACAATGGTGATGGGTTCTATTAAGCATGTTTCAAACAAGTATGATTCAAATTCTCACAAGGTATATCCACTCTTTCTTCTCTCAGAATTTAAGGCAATGCTTAAAAGCTTATACACTCAAGTATATGTGAAAGATAGCAAGTATATCACATATTATATGAAAAGAAAGCACATGTATATATTTTTCTTTTAAAGATCTCATGAAAGATACCAACTACTTGCACAGATGGACCCAAGCCATAGGTTCAACTCTTGTAACTCATCTCCACATCAAAGGTTGTCCCATCTTAAGGATCAAGAAGGTCTTCTTAAAGGTTGTAATGGGGCCAAGGCTCAAGGTTTTACGAAATGAAGGTTAAGGATTTATCAAAGTGTCCTAAAAACCTAGCAGAGCTCATGTAGATGTAGAGACCTCAAGAAATCCACCAAGGCATTGCAAAAACGTCACTTTCCCTAGAGGTAACATAAAAGGGGCCTAATGTCTTCATGTTGGGCCCAATCTTCATTGTAAACTTCCCTTGAACTATAGTGGAATGGACAAAGGCCAAATTTTTCTGTAGTGGGCCTTCAGTTCAAAGTAAACTCCAAAATCACTAAGTATGGGGGACTAAAATCCATAAACAAACATTTTTTTTTTTTTTAGCCGTACACATTTTTTTCTTTTCTTTCATTTTTCACGGCTTTCACATATTTTTTTCTTTTTATGGACAAGTCTACCCCCACACTTGAACTTTCACCTCTTCTTAATTTTTATCCTTAGCACCAAACCCGCGTTGTATGTCTCAAAAGATAGCTCCACTAAGTTCTTAGAACAAAGGGTAGGGTTTCAACTATACTAAGGTTCAGGGGTTAAGGATTTTAAAGGGTTATGAATGAAAAGGGTTAATGTAGGCTCAAAGGGGCTTATCTAGGGGGGTCCCACGACGGGCACAAATAGGGACACAAGTTTATATGGCTATGGTGGTAGTTCCTAGGTTGCCTCTATCCCTTCCAGAATCAGGGCCATGTATTGATATAACGTCTCAACAAGCACAAGAGTGAATTCTAGCATTCTCTAGTCCATCAAACTTAATCTATGGCAAGCAATCAATCAAAATGAAAGAATAATGAGATCATCAAAACATCGCCAAGAAAATAAGAATATATTTTTCATTTTCACTCCAAGAAAAAGGGACATGGGCTCAAATATCTCACATGGGCTTTTATGAATCAAAACTCATCTCAACATGCTCATATTCTGTACCAAGGTCACGAAATCCATATCCACTACACATGCATACATTTTTCATATATCTCAATTAACCAAAGAATACCATTTAAAAAAAAATCATCTCAATCTTGTGATCTTCTTTTAATCATGATTTCAGAGATATAGAATCATCCTAGACAGTTGAAAGGGCGTCCTAAGACTCAAAACAAAAACAAAAGCAACGAAATTTTTTAAATTTTTGACATTTTTCGATATTTTTTTGTATTTTTCAATATATGACTCAAAATAAAAGACTCAAATATAAATCCCTTCCCCCACACTTAAATATTGCATTGTCCTAAATGTAATCAAGAATAAGCATGCAATGAAACACTTAAGCATATAGGGATGAAATTTACGAAAAGATCTACTAAATTCAAAAAGAAAGATGAAAAGAGAGAGAAATAGGGAAGGAGAAATCAAATCTGCGTGTGTAGACTCCTTCACAACTACTTCTGAATTGGGTTGCCTCCCAAGCAGCGCTTGAGTTTAACGTCTTTCAGCCAGACGGACCTCCACTAAATAAAGTTAGTGACTATACAATAAAAGGAATACAAATGAATGATTTATACAAAAAAAAACGTTACTATTCACTATTCTTTTTTTTTTTTTTTTTTTTTTTAAACAAGTATAATGTACGTAATTTTACACAGAGACACGAGTACAAAATGTCACTATTCACGATTTACTATTCACAAATTTACAAGTATAAAGAGAAGTATAAATTACAAACTATCCACAATCTTCACAAATATATTACGTAAGACGTTTATACAAGTATAAAATGTACAAAACAACACAATTTACATGTGGAGGTTATGTTCAAGTGTATTATTATCTTTACAAATAAAGTTAATATCTCAATTGATTACAAGTTGTAAGTCGAGCCCAATAGAAACCACTACTATTGGTGAGATACGATCTAGGGATAGTCGCCTAGACATAAGTCGCTTCCCTTTGTTTCAGAAGGCTAGATGGCCAGATTAAGAGGTAAGTGAGAGGGAGGACTCATTTTGGTGACACTACGGAGGCTACTCCCTCATTGAGGTTTAGGCCCCTATTGGCTACTCCCACACTGTGGTTTAGGCACAGTTATAGTATCTCTGAGATCCAATTGAACCCATCACCCAGGGTCTCAATCTAAGACACCATCTATATGCCCCTTACTCAGCTTGGAAAGAACTCATGTGTTAGACAGTTCTCCAAATGCTAATAAAGGCCGCCCTCAACCTCATAAGACCTTAAAAAGACACTAATGAAGGGTTAAGGCCAATATTAACAAAAGGGCCCTTATCTACTCATACGATTTTACACACTTATAACAATCAAGAATTTAACGACATTTATAATTAATTCTTTACATTTCTTTTGTTTAACAAGATTAGACACATTTTATACAAAAACTTTCAAACAAGTTAACACAAAAACGTCACATTTGTACACAATTTTTTTTTTTTTTTTTTTTACGAAAATACTTACAAATATTTCTATTCTTTTCCTTTTCTGTACAATTATTTTCAACACTTAGGTACGGGAACAAGGAGTCTCGATGTGCAATGGGACTGAAACAGCTACCCTTCTCAAGACTATGTTTAATCCAATATACCTTAGTGAATCACATTATTTTCATTTGTTACAAATATCATTGATTTCAAATTAAATTCCAAGCGGTAAATCAAGTGGACGTGCGGCCCAAGTATAGTCGTCTAGACACAAAGTCCCTCCTACATCTTTTGGGCAACCTTACTGAAATGGCCAGGTAGGGGAGGACGAACACGAGAGACAAAATCCATTTTGGCATGAGCTAAGCCCATTTGTAAGCACTTCTGGATTCAAAAACCGTCATGATCGTTGTCCCCTTCCTAGACACCATCCCACATAGGCTATACTTACTTGGATGAAAAAGGTCCTAAGTGTGAAGACAGTTCAATGAATGTTAATAAAGGCCGCCCTCAACCTTAAGGGACCTGAACTAGGTACCAATAAGGGGTTTAGGCC
Source organism: Rosa chinensis (assembly GCF_002994745.2). Taxonomy (NCBI): domain Eukaryota; kingdom Viridiplantae; phylum Streptophyta; class Magnoliopsida; order Rosales; family Rosaceae; genus Rosa; species Rosa chinensis. The sequence goes on along the minus strand of NC_037094.1, from coordinate 40,304,313 downwards.
AATATTAATAAACACGACTTCACCTATTCCTCTTTAATTTACAACTCACAATTAAAATTCGTATTCAATAATATAAATAACAACCTAAGTAATTAATTAACAATTAAGAGAATTACAAACAATTAACAAGTAAATTTTTTTTTTTTTTTCGAAGACAAATATAAACAAAACAAATATTCACATATTTAACAAGTGATTTTTCAATCCCCGGCAACGGCGCCAAAAATTGATGTCGCCTGAAAGCAAGCGCATAATTTAACCCTAAAAATATCATAGTAGTATAAGCAAGTAGGGATCGTTCTATTCCGGGGATTGAGGGTACACCTGTCATTGTCAAACAATTAAACAATTAAAATTAAAACAAAGTATAATATTCACAACTATAAACATTGTACACGAAAAAGGGGGATTTTGTTTTTGGTTTTTTTGAAAATAAAACTAAGTTAACAAAACAATTAAAATGCAAAAACATAAAAATACAAATGGAATGAGAGAACAAAGATCAAAATCGAAACATATGATTAAAATTGACTCAAACCCTAATATTTGTTCATCTAAGTCATGAGAAAGGAGTTGATCATGTGAAACGTTAAAAGCAAACAATTTCCCATTTTTTACTTTTCAATGCTAATTAATCTAAGTGAAAGCACAAAGACTAATCCTATCAAACATGCATTCAAGCCCTAGAAAGCTAGTCAATCATAACATGTTCAACGCATTACACATAGAGAAAGGCTATCAACTCAAGTGTACAACTTAGTATGGAAAAGTCCACCTAATTGCAATTCTCTTTAATTAAATTCGATCTTTGTACAAAACCTTTACTACTTTGATTCAAGTTTACACAAAACGAAAAGTCGATTTCATATTCTTAAACCTAGCAACAATCATGCATAAATCCTATAAGTGTCGACCCAAATAAGATTAATACACAAAGGATATCTATAACGCAAATTTAATTAAACAAACCCACATAAGCAACTCTTGAAGAACAATAATATGAATCTGAAAATTCTCAATTAATCATAAAAATTCCAGAAATTAATATTTGTTCATACATATATGTCAACTAGAACAAAACCAACGAAATCAAAGCAAAGGTTACAAAGGAGAATCGGATTACACCGTGAGATGGAGATGGTGATGAACAATTGATGTGGTGGTCTCTTGAATCTCGACAGCAAGCTTCAAGGATGGTGATGGAGGATGATGCTCATGGCAATTCTTCTTCTCCCTTGGCCTTGCTTGAACTCGTGGCTTGCTCTAGAGGGTGGAGGAACTCACGGCTATGCTAGAGAGATTTTCTGATTTTTTTCTAAAGTGTAAAACACAAAGGAGGGGAGCCCTTGACGTTGAGAAAAGGGGAGAATATATAGGGGACGGCCTCCTTGCTCTCCAAGCCGTGTAAAACTCATGGAATTAATCTGAAAATTCCACATAATTTCCTCCAATAATATCTTGCCAAATCAGCCCTATGAGGTGGTTCAACCAATCACAAAATTCCATTTAATTCCCTAATAATCTTGGCCGAAATTCCCTTGATAATATTCTGATTTTATACTTTAAATTCGGCCAAAATTCCTTTAGGGAATATAGGAATGTATCTAGACTTCTTTTGAGCTTTTCTTGGTCTCCACCTTTTTCTCTTTCCTTTTATTTCTCCCTTGAATTTCTCTTGGCGTCAATCACCCTAGGGTTTCTTGATTTTCACGTTGATTACCTCTTTATCTCTCTCCCTTTGCACGGCAAACACATAAAATTACTCCTCCAAGAATATTTTCTTTCCATAAAAATAGCCCTAGAAAATCTCCACCGAAATCTTCTTTTAATTTCTGATTTTCACGCCAACTTCCTTGTTTATCTCTTAGGATTTTACGGCAACAACTCCCTAGGGTTTACTCTTTGCGTCACAAACCCTAATTCCATGGGCTTTTATGGGCCTTTAATCCAATTGCCGAAAATCCACTTCATTCTTGAGAGTTTTTGGGCCTCCATGCGCCACCTTTATGCCATGTCATCATCTAGAGTCTTCAAGAAGCTTCTCTCATGCCCTGTCATTTCATTAATTCGATCTCCATTCTTGGTTGGCTTAAGAGTCTTGTTTTGGCAAGCTTTCCTTTTCTGGACAGGGTTTCCTAGTTGGACCAGGAAAGCTTCATTTCTTCATTTCTGCTCATTTGTGCTTCCCTTTGTACTTCATCTTGTCTCCCTCCAACGTTGGCTAGCTTCTCTCTCCATTTGTGAGTTCATTTCTACTTTTTAGCTCGGAAGTCCTGAAAATAGAAACTAATAAGAAAAATAGAAACTTTCCTAAAATGAAAAATGGCAACTTTCCTAAACTGAAAATGGAAACTTCCTAAAAATGAAAAATAGAAACTACAAAATAGAAACTTTCTACAAATAGGAACTTTCCCAATCAAAGAATGAAAACTTTCCTAAACAGGGTTTTACTAAGGAAATAACGCAAGAAATGTAGGAAAAAGCAAGTAAAACGTCGCATTAAAATGCTCCTATCACCACTCATCACCATTGTTACACCCAAGTCCTACTGATTTATATGTGGATTATATGCTTCAATTAACTCTCGAATATCTAAATATTGATTCTTGATTAAGTGCTAATTTTGATGCCATGAGAGTAAGGATTTATTAGACTGATTTTAAGGGCAATATAGTCTTTGTGTGTCATTTGTGTAGAGTCTGGTAGTGAATTGTTTATTTTGTTTGAGTGTTTTGTTTTGATTTTGCTAAGGGACTCGCAAAAGCTAAGTGTGGGGGAATTTGATAGGAGCACAAAGTGTGACGTTTTTAATATGTATTTTTCCTCATTTGGCTAAGTTATTCTCTTAAAAATTAATAATTATATTATAGTTTGTGTTTTTAGCTACTTCATGGTCGAAAATGGTGAAAATAGGTAAAAAAGAGCAGGAATGAGCATAAATTAAGGACAAGTCATTTTAGAAACTTTCCTCTTTCATTTTAGGAAATATTTCCTATTTTGTTTTAGGAAACTTTCTTCATTTGAACTTTTCTATTTCTGATTTTCCTATTTTAATGAGAGTCCATCCCATTAGAAACTCTTGAGTGATGAAATCAAGAAAAAATTGAAGGATTAATCAGGAAGAATTCGAGGAGTTAAATGGATTGTTGTTAATCAATATTCATTCCTAATTATCTTATTTCTTATTGATTATAAACTCTAATTAAATTCTGATTTTTCTTGATTGTAGGAGTTTATTGTGTGCACAATTCTTGGAAGAAATTAGTGCAAATCAAAGGAGAAGAATAAGGGATGTATCTGGTCGCTATTCAAGGCATATACAATGAGCTATAAAGAGGAAAAGGAATCAGAAAATTCATGACTTTGTCAAGAGAAAATCAAGCAAATTTGGAGGAGAAATCACCTCAAGATGATTGGCCATGATTGCATCACAAGAGATGAGAATTCCACTATAAATAGCAGCCATTCTCTACTCCAAAATCATCACTTCCTGACCAAGATCACTTCCTAGCTTATCAGTTCCTAGCCAAAAATTATTCCATAGCTCTGCCCAATTCACTCCTCAAACCTCCATCACCTACAAGATCGTGACCATCATCCTTCCATCAATCTACTAGTTCTTAGGCGCTGAGTCAAGGACGCTCCACCACCATAGCAGAGACGAGTTCATCACCTTGTTGCTAAGCCGCTGAGGAAAGCTTCAAAAGTGTAACTATGACTGTACTTATAATTATTGTTTCGGTTTTGTGTGTTTGGATTTGTGAGTTGTGTAATTGGAGACATGAGATTTTCAGAATATTTTTATTAATATTTTTGAGATTTTCAGTTTATTATTGAGTTAATTTCGAGAATTCTTTGATGATGCATGTTATAATCTTGTGCCCTTTTAGGTGTTTAGGTAATTTTCAGAGTTAGGTTAATAAATTTGCATGCTAGAATCACGCTGAGTATTCATGTGTGTTTGCTTAATTTGCCAAGAGTAATTATTATTTGTTAAGACGCTGAGTTAAACAAGTAGTAATTAGTTCTAAAGAGTGGTAAAAATCATGCTTTAATGATTAAACGATTCTGGAAATTACGTGTTAATTGTTATGAGTAATGGTTAATTTGCACGTGTGAGCTGATTCAAAGAACGGATCATATAAATGGATTGGACCGTGACAGCTTTTCATTTGGGCTCTTATCTAGCATTTAAGATGGGCACGCTTTAGTAGCATGTTGAAATGAATTTTCTGTTTTTATACTTAATAATTTTCAGAGTGGTAGTGGTCTAGGTTAGGGAAGTCGATCATTGTAAATAGTTTTATTTGTTTGTTTTTATTTTAAGTAGATTAGAACCAAATTTCAAAACCCCCCGTTTTTATTCTTTTATTTGTTAATTGACCTTTTAGTGTAGGTGTACCCTACAATCCCCGGACTGAACGATCTCTGCTTATCCTATACTGACAACTACATTCTGCAGGGTTAAATTGTGAGGCTATTTCAGCAGCATCATGATGTCTGGGGTATAGATTTTATGGGACCTTTTCCTTCATCTTTTGGATTTCTCTATATCTTGCTTGCTGTGGATTATGTTTCGAAATGGGTGGAGGCCAAGGCCACTCGAACTAATGACTCTAAGGTTGTTGCAGATTTTATAAAGTCTAACATCTTTAGCAGGTTTGGAATGCCTAGAGTTCTCATTAGTGATGGTGGCTCCCACTTTTGCAATCAGACGATTGAGGCTCTCTTAAAGAAATATGATGTGACACACAAGGTTTCTACACCTTATCATCCCCAAACAAGTGTGCAAGCTGAGGTCTCAAATCATGAAATCAAGGGGATATTGGAGAAAACTGTGAATCCTACCAGGAAGGATTGGTCCTTGCGTTTGGAGGATGCTTTGTGGGCCTATAGAACTGCGTATAAAACTCCCATAGGTATGTCACCATATCGAATTGTCTATGGCAAACCTTGCCATTTACCTGTGGAGTTAGAGCACAAAGCTTGGTGGGCTGTGAAGCAGTTTAACATGAATCTAGATGAGGCTGGGCTACATAGGAAGTTGCAATTGCAAGAGTTAGAGGAGATTAGGAATGATGCTTTCGAAAGTGCCAAGATTTACAAAGAAAAGTCTAAGGCATTCCATGATAAGATGATTCGTAGGAAGACTTTTGTCGTGGGACAGAAAGTTCTTTTATTCCATTCTCGTCTTAAACTCTTCCCAGGTAAACTTCGTTCTCGTTGGATTGGACCATTCATTATTACTAATGTGTTTCCTCATGGAGCTGTGCAGATAAAGAGTGAACAAATAGGTAACGAGTTCAAAGTGAATGGCCATCGCCTAAAGCCTTACTATGAGGCGTTTGTGGAACATGAAGTGGAGGATGTACCCCTCCACACCGCTCCACAACCTGAGGATTAAATGAAGGTACAAGTCTAGGCTGAAAGACTATAAACATTAAGCGCTGCTTGGGAGGCAACCTAATTCAGACGTAGCTGTGGAGGAGTCTGCACACGCAGATTTGATTTCTCCTTCCCTATTTCTCTTTCTCTTCATGTTTTCTTTTTGAATTTAGTAGGTCTTTTCGTGAATTTCTACCCTATATGCTTAAGTGTTTCATTGCATTCTTATGATTGATTACATTGAGGACAATGCAATATTGAAGTGTGGGGGAAGGGATTTATACTTTCTTGAGTCATATATATATTGAAAAAATACAAAAAAAATCGAAAAAATGTCAAAAATAACAAAAATTTTCGTTTCTTTATTGAGTCTTTGAGTCATGTTTTGGGTGAAATAATTTCTTCATCGTAGGTGCATCTATTAAGGTGTGATGTCTAAGTCTGGTTTGGATACGAGAAGTGCTAGCAAAGGGTCTCGTCCCCTGCTAAACAAGTGAGCCGAGCTCCGCCAAAATCGTTCCCTTCCTTACCTGGTCACATCCCAAAGGAGTTACCGAAAGGAGAAAGGAAATAACCCTAGTCCCTAGTTGGCGTTAATTGAGTCCTTGTCTTTTGTCATTTTTGAGTCTTAGGATGCCCTTTCAACTGTCTAGGATGATTCTATATCTCTGAAATTATGGCTAAAAGAGGATCACAAGATTGAGATAACTTTAAAATGGTATTCTTTGGTTAATTGAGATATATGAAAAATATGTGCCTTGTAGTGGATATGGATTTCGTGACTTTGGTACAGAATATGAGCATGTTAGGATGAGTTTTGATTCATACAAACCCATGTGAGATAATTGAGCCATGTCCCTTTTTCTTGGAGTGAAATGAAAAATATATATTCTTATTTTCTTGGCAATATTTTGATGATCTCATTATTCTTCAATTGATTGATTGCTTGCCATAGATTAAGTTTGATGGACTAGAGAATGCTAGAATTCACTCTTGTGTTTGTTGAGACGTTTTATCAATAAATGGCCCTGATTCTAGAAAGGATAGAGGCACCCTAGGAACTACCACCATTGCCATATAAACTTGTGACCCTATTTGTGCCCGTCGTGGGACTCCCTTAGATAAACCCCTTTGAGCCTACGTTAAGCCTTTTCTTTCATCACCCTTAAAATCTTTACCCTGAACCTTAGTATAGCTATAACCCTACCCTTTATTCTAAGAACTTAGTGGAAATAAATTGAGACTTTACTTGAAGATTTTTGGCGTCAATACTAAGAGATGAGAAGAGGTGAAAGTTCAAGTGTGGGGGTAGACTTGTCCATAAGAGAAAAATACATGAAAAAGCCGAGAAAAAGAAAAAGAAAAATGAAAGTATGTGTACGGCTAAAAAGAAAAAGAAAAGAAAGAAATTTCCATGGATTTTAGTCCCCCATACTTGGTGAGTTTGGAGTTTACTTTAAATTGAAGGCCCATTACAGAAAAATTTTGCCTTTGTCCAACTCATTAGAGATCAAAGGAAGTTTAAAGTGAAGTTTGGGCCCAACATGAAGACATTAGGCCCCTTTATAACGCCCCCATGGGATAGTGACGTTTTTGCATACTTGGTGGATGTCTAGAAGTCTCTCTACATGTACATGAGCTCTACTAGGTTTTTAGGACACTTTGTTAAATTCCTTACCCTTCATTTCTTTAAAATCTTGAGCCATGGCCCCATTACAACCCTTGATAAGACCTTCTTGATCCTTAAGATGGGACAGCCCTTGATGTGGAGATGAGTTACAAGAGTTGAACCTATGGTTTGGGTCCATCTGTGCAAGTAGTTGATATCTTTCATGAGATCTTTAAAAGAAAAATTTATACATGTGCTTTCGTTCTTACATTATGTGATATACTTGCTATCTTTCACATATACTTGAGTGTATAAGCTTTTAAGCATTGCCTTGATCTGAGAGAAGAAAGAGTGGATATACCTTGTAAGGAATTGAATCATACTTGTTTGAAACATGCTTAACAGAAACCATCACCATTGTTCCAACCAAGTCCTACTTGTGTATATGTAACTTATGTGTTTTAATTAACTCTCGAATGCCTAAACATTAACTCTTGGTGAAGTGCTAATCTTGGTGTTGTGAAAGTAAGAGATTGCTGAGACAAAAAGTTAAAGGGCAATAGAGTCTGTTATATGTCGAGTCTTTAAGTTTTCGTTGAGTCGTAGTCGTGTCTGTGTTGTGATTTTGCTAAGGGACTAGCAAAAGCTAAGTGTGGGGGAATTTGATAGGAGCATTTTAATGCGACGTTTTAACTGCATTTCCCTACATTTTTCTGCGCCATTTCCTTGAAAAATCCCTGTTTGGGAAAGTTTCCATTCTTTGATTGGGAAAGTTCCTTATTGTAGAAAGTTTCCATTTTTGTAGTTTTCATTTCTCATTTTTGGCAAGTTTCTATTTTTCATTTTTAGAAAGTTTCTATTTTTCAATTTTAGTAAGTTTCTATTTTCATTTCTAGAAAGTTTCTATTTTCAGTATAGTTTCTATTTTCAGGATCTACGAGCTAAAAAGTGGAAATGAACTCACGAATGGAAAGAGGAGCTTGCGAACATTAAGACGAACAAATATGAGTCGAATTGGGCCACACAATTGAGCAGAAATGAAGAAATAAGCTTTCCTGTTCCAACCAGGAAACCCTGCGAAATGGAGGAAGGCTTCCCAAGCAAGTTTTCAATGCAACCATGAAAAAGAAATGGAAAAATAATGTGTCTAGACGTTGGAGGAAGACAAGGCTTGAAGATGAAGCAACGAGGCCCAAGAACTCTGTGGATTTGAGTTGGATTTTCGGCAAAATGGATCAAGGCCCATGAAAGCCCATGAAATTAGGGTTTGTGACGCAAGGATGAAACCCTAGAGATGCTTTGCTGTGAAAACCAAGGGGAGGAGAGAAAAGTGGCGTGAAAAATCAAGAAGAAATAAAAGATTACGCAAGAGATTTTCTAGGGTGGAATTTAAGGAAAGAAATCAAGAAAAGGACCAAATGGCGTCTAGATTCATTCCTTGAAACCCTAACGATATCTTGGCCGAATTGCAAGAAGATAATCAGAAAATATTCAAGGAATTTCGGCAAGAATATATTAGGGAATCATCTTGGAGTTTTGTGATTGGTTGGATGACACACTAGGGCTTACTTGGCAATTTCTCATTGGTGGAAGGCATGTGGAATTATTAAATTAATTCCTTGGGAAATAAAACAGAAAATCACGGCTTGGAGGCCAAGTCTTGCCGTTCCATATATATACTACACCCTAGACATCTCAAATACATACCTTACAATTCAGAAAATTCTCTCCTGATACGAGCAAAAGCAATCGCCAATTTAAACCCTGAAAAATGTAGTTGTTAGTATAGAATAAGCAGGGATCGTTCAAGCCGGGGATTGAGGGTACTTATATGTGAGACAAAATTAAAGAAAAGAATATACAAGTTACACAAAAATAATAAAAACCATTTACAAGTTCACACAAACGTTAGAAGAACAAGAAAGAAAGAATTAGATAGACATACATTATTCACACGAAATTAGAGAACAAAGAATGAAGAAACTACAAAATATACAAGTATATATATACATAGATTTCGAAAGGAACAAAGAATTTGAGTTAGAAAAGGTTTTGGAAATCCTACTCCTATTAGAATACATTTTACAAGTCATAGTTATATTAAAAATCCATATACAACAATGATTACTAGTTATATACTAATTAGTATTACTTAATTATTAAGAAAACAAATTATTGACCAAGTCAAACAAGAAATACTAAGTCAAAACTAACTCTAACTATTTTTCCTATAAAACACCAAAGAATCCCTAAAATTTAGGAACTCCTAAAAAACACAAAACAAATCCCTAAAAACCACCAAATTAATTCCTAGAAAACACTAACACATATTTACTATTCACGGACTCACTATTCACGAATTTTAAAAACATTTATTTTTTTTTATTTTTTTTGTTTTATTTATCTAAGTTAACATGCTACCTAAAAATTCTAAGTTAATTTTATTTACTTACACAAACAAGAAAAAGTAAAGATAGGGGGGTTTTTGAAGATTGAAATCATAAATTTTCAGAAAACAAATAAAAGATTAAAATCGTTTCTATACAAAGGTGGGAAAAGAAGAATTTTTGGAAAACAATTCATCAAGAACCATTCAAGATCAATATTTTCATGCATCCATTAATCTTTATTAGTTACCATGGAAAGCTATCAACCAAGAACACAAAGATCCAAGCAACCATTGTCCCCTTTTAACTTTCTTTCTTAAGTCAAATCGAAATAGCAAAGCACCAAATCAATTTTATTTTGAAAAGTTCGATATCACATACTCAAAGCAACTGTGTTGAAAAATCCCGTTTTCAAATCATTAAGTTCAAGAAAGAATCAATAAACATGCAAATTTAAGCGTGTCAAAACTTATCATCACATGCATAATCTGATTTTCGACTCAAAGCAAGCCTTTACTACTTATTTGAATTAGGTTTCACCAAGCATCAAACCTAATTACTAGCAAGTTAGATGCAATTCATTCTATTTGTTTGTCAGACCAAGCAAATCGTTAACATGTACTGAAGCACCAAAAATCAGATTATCATTCCATATTCGGCAATTAATCAACACAAAAGACACACAACCACATCAAACATAGAAAAGAACATCAAAATTGCATCCAAAAATCAGTTTGTCACATCATAGTTTTGGTTCACATAACAGAAATTCCAAAGCAGAAATTCTAACTACAAGAAAGCCAAAACCGTGAAAACTCATGAGAAGATGATGGTATGAACAACCCTTAGTCACGTCCCAAGGTCCAAAGCAGCTCCAAGGTGTCGCACAAGTGTTGATCATGGCTAGGAAGGTGGATGGTTACGGCTTTGCTCCTTGAAGATTGCGAAAACCTGAAAACTAGAGAGAACAAGTGAGAATATGAAATTGTGGAGAAAATTGTTCACCTTGAAACGTCTAAAACACAAGGTATTTATAGGAGGACGTCCCAAGGCTCTCCCAATCCGTTTCTACTTGGTTTCTCCTAGTTTGTGTTGATTTAGGACTTCTTTCTCACAAAACAGATTTCCGGCAGGATTGACCTCAGTCTACTAAAACTTCCATAACTTCTTCTAGAAAATAGATATCGACAAGCTGTAAAAAGTTCTGGAAACTAGACATCTGTAGCTTTCTAACCATATAAAGATCATAATTTTCTGAGCTCTGAGATATTTTTGACACTCCGTTGAAGTTGACTGATCTGCACAGGCAGATTTCCGAATCTGAAACGGATTTGACTTTAAAGCATAACTTGTGTCCAATTAGGATTTCTTTGCCATCACATGCCTCTCACATGTCTTCCACGCCTATTCTGAAGTAGAAACATCAAGGACCTTCAAGAATCCTTAAGAGTCTCACGAAATTCCAATCCTTACTCAACAGGAAGTCCAAATTCCCCATTGATTTGTAATTCAAATCTCTTGTTGCTTCCTCTTCCATGTGCACGGCATATGACCTTCTTGAGTCTTCTAGAGGCTTCATGATCGTTCCATAGCTCTCCTAGTATGAGAAGAACTCCACATGCAAGTAGGTTTCCTAGTTGAATACAAACTTCTTTTATGCGATTCTTCTACACTCTTGCGGAACTTTCTCGAGTAATCCTTATTCAACAGGGACTCCTTGTCACACTAGGATTCCTTATCTGAGTAGAATTGGGTTTCCCTGTTCAAGTAGTACTTCTAATTTCCGCGACTTAAGAGTTTGAATCCAAGTCAGCTTCTGATTCCTACTCCAACTAGGATTCCTTTTCCTAGTCAAACTAGGAGAACTTCCATTTCTTCATTTCTTCTTATTTCTGCGCCACTTGTGCATTCCTTAGCCATTTTTGGACTTTGAGACAACATTTTCACCTGAAAAACACTAACTAAGTTAAATTGATCAAGATAAAGGAAATAACTTAGCAAAATATAGGGTTTAAACATTATAAACGTCGCATTTTATGCTCCTATCATCTCCACGCGCGAAAGCTCTCTCCATTCTCTAGTTCAACCTTTGGCATTTTCAAGCAAGGAAGGAAGAAGCAAGACCAAGCCGTGAGCATCTCCACCATTCCACCTTGAAGCCGTGCACTTTGAAGCTTGCTTTCAAGTTTCATTGTTTCATCATTCAAGTTATTCATCCACCTCTCCATTCACGGTGTAATTCAACCTTCTTTCTTGTAATCACTTTTGATTCTCCTTGTTTGATTTTGTTAAAGATTGTTCTAGTTAACGTTTATGTTTGAACAAGGTTTATAATCTGAAATTTTATGATTGAATAAAGGATTTCGAAAACTATGTTGTGATTCCAAAGTTGCTTATGTGTGATTGTTCGATTGAATTTGCTTTATTGATATCTCTTGTATGTTAATCTTAATTGGTTCGAAACTTTTAGGGTTTATGTATGAGTGGTGCTAGATTTAAGAACATGATTCAACTTTTTGTGTTATGAACTTAAATCGAAAGTAGTAAAGGTTTTGGACAAAAATCGAATTCAATTGAAAATGATTGCAATTAGGTGAACTTATTCATACTAAGTTGTACACTTGAGTTGATAGCCTTTCTATGTGTCTATTGCGTTGAATATGTATGATTGACTAGCTTTCTAGGGTTTGATTACATGTTTGATAGGATTAATCTTTGTGCTTTCACTTAGGTTAATTAGCGTTGAAAGTAAAATATGGGAAATCGTTTGCTTTCTAATGTTTCACATGATCAACTCCTTTCACATGACTTTGAAGAACAATGTAGGGTTCATTCGAATTCAATTATAGACTTGGTTTTAATCTTTGTTTCTTACATTTCATTCTTGTATTTGTGTTTTTGTTTATACTTAGTTTTGATTCTTGTTTTTAATTTTCGAAAACCAAAAACCTAAATCCCCCCTAAATTCGTGAATAGTGTTTATGTGTGAATATTATACTTTGTTTTTATTTTAATTGTTTAATTTGTCTTACATTGACAGGTGTACCCTCAATCCCCGGAATAGAACGATCCCTACTTGCTTATACTACTAATGATATTTCTAGGGTTAAATTATATGCTTGCTTTGAGCGTATTACCCATAGCTTCATGCAGCATTTCAAACATATCATCTTGGACATTTAAATCAACTTCAGTTTCAATTTCAGAGTTGGCATGGTTAGTAGCAACTGGAGGTTCTCCATGGTAAATCCAATTCGTATATTTTCTCAAGAACCCATTATGTTTGAGATGTTTTCGCACAGTTTCTTTGGGCAAATAAATGGGCCGATTGCAACATTTTCTACATGGATAGCTTATTTGTTCACTTTCATTCTTATTGGTGTATGCAAACTTCGAAAAGTCTTCATAACCATCAATAACCCTCTTTGACCATCTGTTGCCTAAGTTTATCCAACTCTTACCCATTGTGAGATGCAAGTTTTCTAGATCAATCAAACAAAACATTGAGTCAAGATTATGTATGTCAAAGGCTAAAGGTTTATCAAAGCTACATGTTTGTGTTAATTGAGTTTTCCATTTGTTAGAAGTTTGTCTTGGTTTCATTAAGCTACATCAGAATATGTATGTCTTGTGCAAGTTATATTTTAAATAAATTATATAATGTTATTTTATTTAAAATAAACAAGTGGAGACTCTAAAAGACTAATGTATATCAAAAATAAAAAATAAAAAAAATCACAGCCATAACATTGCCACAAACAAACTTAGTACTTCTTCCAAAATAAATGAAAACAACAGAAATATAAAAATGGGGAAGAAGTACTAACCCGGTAATATCAAGCTCTTGGCTTTGGATTTCCAAATTAACTTCAAATCCGTCACTGCTGACTTGAAGATGAGCAGCCTTTTCAAATAATTGATGGTGTTCTCTGCAGTAGAAACTAAAATATGAGTGTTTCTTGTGATTAGAGAAGCACAATGAACAAAAAGCTACTGCCGATACAATTAAACTGGACCTATTGATTAAAATCCAATAATGTAAAAATTTATCTATGAGATTGTTGAGGCAAACATAACAAAGAAGGAGTCATAGTACAACGATATAACCTACCGAATAGGAAACTTGAAAAGGTCCAGGTCTTGAAGTTAGAGATGGGAAGCGATTCCCAGTAATGGAAAAAGAAACCGATTTCAAACTAGAAACGCTGCTGCTGCGTGCCTATCAACATTGAACCACAAGAACTGAATGTCAGGTACAACATAAGACTATTGAATCAAATGAAATGTAACTAATTGAATCAAATGATAAAAGTCGCATTACAACGAAATTTGGCAGTTGTTTTGTTGGTTTGTGAAAAGATTACACATGAGACATCCAAAACTGAACAACTAAATGAATAGTTTTATGTTATACATGAAATGGAAGTATTCCAGAGAAAGCCCTGTCCTGCGTTCCATTTACTTGTGTCTAATAGTGAATACTCCATTTGACACCAAAAAAAAAAATTGAAGAAAAAAGCAAACTGATACAAATTACAGAAACCTATGAAGAGTTATACACCTCAGAAGCTAAGTCGCTTCAAACTTATTGAAAGCCTCAAATGAAATAAGATCAGCACAAATCAACCTGTGGAGCAACCCATATGAGTAATCAGGTATAATTTAGTAAACAAAAATGAAGAGTAATCCCTGACACTTTCTTTTCCTTTCTATTTTACTATTTTTCTTTTTGCTCTTCATCTTTTTTTTTTTAATTGCGTGTATCAAATGCAAGATCTATATGGATTCAAATTGAAATGTTAAACAATGAAGCATTGATCATATATAGAAATAATAAAACTTCATACTCTAAGCTAACAATCAGCCAAGTATCCCCAACCTAACGAAAGCGAGCAATCATCAGAACCAAATCGAGCCATAAACCCCATCCTAACTCCAATAAAATCTACAATTAATAGCAAAATAAACAATGAGTCAATGAACTTTGCTCTATAACTCCTTGGCTAATCATACGTTTGACTCGTATCGGCAAAATAATTTTAAAACTAGGTAAGCAGAGACATGCCTGATAGGAGCATTTTAATGCGACGTTTTAACTGTTATTTCCCTATATTTTCTGCGTTATTTCCTTAATAAAACTCTGTTTAGGAAAGTTTCCATTCTTCGAATGGGAAAGTTCCTAATTGTAGAAAGTTTCCGTTTTGTAATTTCTATTTTCTATTTTTAGAAAGTTTCCATTTTAGTTTAAGAAAGTTTCCATTTCTTATTTTAGAAAGCTTCTATTTTCAGGTTTTTGGATTAAATTTGCCGTGTAATAATTAAGGAAAAACAAGGTGACAACGTGGGAAATAAGGTGATTGATTGAGAATTTCACGTGGAATAAATCAAAGGAGATTTTCTTGGGAGATTTTTATGGAAAGAAATATTGTTGGAGGAGTAAATTGGTGTGATTGCCAACATGAAAATCAGAAATAATCAAGGAGATGACGCAAAGAGAGATTCAAGGGAGATATTTATGGAAGGAAAATATGTGTGCACCAAGGAAAAGCTAAAAAGGCGTCCAGATTCATCCCTAAATTCCCTAAAGGAATGTTGGCCAAAATTCATGAAGAAAATCAGAATAATTTCAAGGAAATTCGGCAATTAAATATTAGGGAGGTATTTTAGAGAATTATGATTGGTTGGAACACATCACAAGGCTTACTTGGCATTCTATGATTGGTTGGACCACATTACAAGCTTACTTGGCGAATTATCATTGGTTGAAGCTATGTGGAAAATTCTGATTGCTTTGTGAACCCTAGCCATGCTCCTATATAAAACTCCCCTTTCTCAACGTCAAGGTTCCTCTCCCCATACAATTTACACTTTAGAAAAAAATCAGAAAATCTTCTTAGCATAGCTGTGAGTTTCTCCATCCTCTAGTCATCTCCACGAGTTCAAGCAAGGCCAAGGGAGAAGAAGCATAGCCGTGAGCATCCATCATCCATCTCCAACCTTGAAGGTTGCTTTCGAGATTCAAGAGACCACCACATCAATCGTTCATCACCATCTCCATCTCACGGTGTAATCCGATTCTCCTTTGTAACCTTTGCTTTGAATTTCGTTGGTTATGAACTAGTTGACATATGTGTTTGAACAAATATTAATTTCTGGAATTTTTATGCTTAATTGAGAATTTTCAGATTCATATTATTGTGATTCGAGAGTTGCTTATGTGGGTTTGTTTAATTAAATTTGCGTTATAGATAACTTTTGTATTTTAATCTTATGTGGTTGCAAACACTTAGGGTTTCGATATAATTGGTGCTAGGTTTAAGAACATGAAATCGACTTTTCGTTTTGTGTAAACTTGAATCAAAGTAGTAAAGGTTTTGTACAAAGATCGAATTTAATTAACGAGGATTGCAATTAGGTGGACTTTTCCATACTAAGTTGTACACTTGAGTTGATAGCCTTTCTCTATGTGTAATGCGTTAAACATGACATGATTGACTAGCTTTCTAGGGTTTGATTGCATGTTTAATTGTAAGTTGTACATTGAATGGAATAGGTGAAGTCTCTTTTGTTAATATTGGCCTAAACCCCTTATTGGTGCCTAGTTCAGGTCCCTTAAGGTTGAGGGCGGCCTTTATTAACACTTGTTGAACTGTATTTACACTTATGAACTTTTTGATAGTAAGTATAGCCTATGTGGAATGGTGTCTAGGAAGGGGACAACGTTCATGACGGGTTTTTGAATCCAGAAGTGCTTACAAATGGGCCTAAACCACAATGTGGGAGTAGCTCATGCCAAAATGGATTTTTCCTCTCGTGTTCGTCCTCCCCTACCTGGCCATTTCAGTAAGGTTGCCCAAAGGATGAGAAAGGGAGTTTGTGTCTAGGCGACTATATTTGGGCCGCATGTTCACTTGATTTACCACTTGGAATTAGATTTGATATCAATAATATTTATGACAAAAGAAAATGTAACAAAATGTTGTGATACACTAAGGTAAAAAAAAAAAACATTTGTGTAAATATTTTTCATGTTTTTTTTTTACTCACTTGTGTACCTAACTTGTGTCGTATGTACAATGTACTTGTTAATTATACTTGTATTTTGTAATTCATAGTTACTTGTTTATATATTTTCTAAATCTTTGTTAATTATAGTTACTAACTTTTTAATTTCTATTCCGTCTGGCTGAAAGACGTTAAACTCAAGCGCTGCTTGGGAGGCAACCCAATTCAGAAGCAGCTGTGAAGGAGTCTTCAAATGCAGATTTGCTTTCTCCTTCCCTATTTCTTTTATTTTTCTATTTTTCTCTTTTGTTTTTGTTTTCGTAAATTTCTTTCCTATATGCTTAATTGTTTCATTGCATGCTTATGATTGATTACATTGAGGACAATGCAATATTTAAGTGTGGGGGAAGGGATTTATACTTTTGTTTTTTATTTTGAGTCATATATATTGGAAAATACAAAAAAAATTGAAAAATGTCAAAAAAAAAAAAAATTGTTTTCATTTGTTTTGTTTTTATTTTTGAGTCATAGGATGCCCTTTCAACTATCTAGGATGATTCTATATCTCCGAAATTATGGCTAAAAGAGGATCACAAGATTGAGATGATTTTAAAATGGTATTCTTTGGTTAATTGAGATATATGAAAAATGTATGCATGTGTAGTGGATATGGATTTCGTGACCTTGGTACGGAATATGAGCATGTTAAGATGAGTTTTGATTCATAAAAACCCATGTGAGATATTTGAGCCCATGTCCCTTTTTCTTGGAGTGATAATTGAAAAATATATTCTTATTTTCTTGGCGATATTTTGATGATCTCATTATTCTTTCATTTGATTGATTGCTTGCCATAGATTAAGTTTGATGGACTAGAGAATGCTAGAATTCACTCTTGTACTTGTTGAGACGTTTGTCAATATATGGCCCTGATTCTGGAAAGGATAGAGGCACCCTAGGAATTATCACCATTGCCAAATAAGCATGTGTCCCCATTTGTGCCCGTCGTGGGACTCCCCTAGATAAACCCCTTTGAGCCTACATTAAGCCTTTTCTTTCATCACCCTTAAAATCCTTAACCCTAAACCTTAGTATAGTTACAATCCTACCCTTTGTTCTAAAAACTTAGTGGAGCTATCTTTTGGGACTTGACTTGAGGATTTAGCGCAAGGATGAGGATTGAGAAGAGGTGAAAGTTCAAGTGTGGGGGTAGACTTGTCCATGAAAAGAAAAATATGTGAAAGCCGTGAAAAAGAAATGAACAAAAAAAAAAAATTTGTACACGGTTAGAAAGAAAAAGAAAAAAAGAAAAATAAATGTTTATGGATTTTAGTCCCCCATACTTGGTGAGTTTGGAGTTTGTTTTAAATTGAAGGCCCATTACAGAAAAATTTGGCCTTTGTCCAATTCACTAGAGTTCAAAGGAAGTTTAGAGTGAAGTTAGGGCCCAAAATGAAGACATTTGGCCTCGTTACATTACCTCTATGGGATTATGACGTTTTATATGCCTTGGTGGATTTTTAGAAGTCTCTACATTTACATGAGCTCTGCTAGGTTTTTAGGACACTTTGTTAAATTCCTTATCCTTTGTTTCTTAAAACCTTGAGCCATGGCCCAATTACAACCTTTGAGAAGGCCTTCTTGATCCTTAAGATGGGACAGCCTTTGATCTGTGGAGATGAGTTACAAGAGTTGAACCTATGGCTTGGGTCCATCTGTGCAAGTAGTTGGTATCTTTCATGAGATCTTAGAAAAATATATACATGTGCTTTCGTTTCATATGATATGTGATGTACTTGCTATCTTTCACATATACTTGAGTGTATAAGCTTTTAAGCATTGCCATGATCTGAGAGAAGAAAGAGTGGATATACCTGGTGAGGATATGAATCATACTTGTCTGAAGCATGCTGAGCTTAACCCCATCACCATTGTTACAACCAAGTCCTACTTGTTTATATGTGGATTATATGTTTGAATTAACTCTCGAATATCTAAATATTGATTCTTGGTTGAGTGCTAATCTTGGTGTTATGAAAGTAAGAGATTGCTGAGACAAAAAGTTGAAGGGCAGTAGAGTCATTGTTTGTGTAGAGTCTTTAAATTTTCGTTGAGTCTTAGTTGAGTCTTTTTGTGATTTTGATAAGGGACTAGCAAAAGCTAAGTGTGGGGGAATTTGATAGGAGCATTTTAATGCGACGTTTTAAGTGTTATTTCCCTATATTTTCTGCGTTATTTCCTTAATAAAACTCTGTTTAGGAAAGTTTCCATTCTTCGAATGGGAAAGTTCCTAATTGTAGAAAGTTTCCGTTTTGTAATTTCTATTTTCTATTTTTAGAAAGTTTCCATTTTAGTTTAAGAAAGTTTCCATTTCTTATTTTAGAAAGCTTCTATTTTCAGGTTTTTGGATTAAATTTGCCGTGTAATACTTAAGGAAAAATAAGGTGACAACGTGGGAAATAAGGTGATTGATTGAGAATTTCACGTGGAATAAATCAAAGGAGATTTTCTTGGGAGATTTTTATGGAAAGAAATATTGTTGGAGGAGTAAATTGGTGTGATTGCCAACATGAAAATCAGAAATAATCAAGGAGATGACGCAAAGAGAGATTCAAGGGAGATATTTATGGAAGGAAAATATGTGTGCACCAAGGAAAAGCTAAAAAGGCGTCCAGATTCATCCCTAAATTCCCTAAAGGAATGTTGGCCGAAATTCATGAAGAAAATCAGAATAATTTCAAGGAAATTGGGCAATTAAATATTAGGGAGGTATTTTAGAGAATTATGATTGGTTGGAACACATCACAAGGCTTACTTGGCATTCTATGATTAGTTGGACCACATCACAAGCTTACTTGGCGAATTATCATTGGTTGAAGCTATGTGGAAAATTCTGATTGCTTTGTGAACCCTAGCCATGCTCCTATATAAAACTCCCCTTTCTCAACGTCAAGGTTCCTCTCCCCCATACAATTTACACTTTAGAAAAAAATCAGAAAATCTTCTTAGCATAGCTGTGAGTTTCTCCATCCTCTAGTCATCTCCACGAGTTCAAGCAAGGCCAAGGGAGAAGAAGCATAGCCGTGAGCATCCATCATCCATCTCCAACCTTGAAGGTTGCTTTCGAGATTCAAGAGACCACCACATCAATCGTTCATCACCATCTCCATCTCACGGTGTAATCCGATTCTCCTTTGTAACCTTTGCTTTGAATTTCGTTGGTTATGAACTAGTTGACATATGTGTTTGAACAAATATTAATTTTTGGAATTTTTATGATTAATTGAGAATTTTCAGATTCATATTATTGTGATTCGAGAGTTGCTTATGTGGGTTTGTTTAATTAAATTTGCGTTATAGATGACTTTTGTATTTTAATCTTATGTGGTTGCAAACACTTAGGGTTTCGATATAATTGGTGCTAGGTTTAAGAACATGAAATCGACTTTTCGTTTTGTGTAAACTTGAATCAAAGTAGTAAAGGTTTTGTACAAAGATTGAATTTAATTAAAGAGAATTGCAATTAGGTGGACTTTTCCATACTAAGTTGTACACTTGAGTTGATAGGTGTACCCTCAATCCCCGGAATAGAACGATCCCTATTTATTACGTACTACTAATGATATTTCAGGGTTAAATTATGCGCTTGCTTTAAGCGTATCAATGCCATGAAGAATGAAATGTCTTATTAACACTACACCAATTACACTTTTTGCACAACGAAAAAAAAAATGTGTTGTGTGATGAAGAAAAGTGAATCACACATGTTTAGTAAACTTACGTTGTATAAGGTGGTTAAAATTATGAAGTTTTTGTTTAGAAGGTCATTGCACAACGGTTACAAGAATAATCTGTTGTCTGAATCATAAAAAAAAATAGCGGCAGATTTCCCTCCCAGATCGACTCAAATTTGGCTCCAAATTGGTACTACATAGCACAACAGTATAGTTATATCTGTTGTATGAAAGTACCATGCAAAACATGATACAACGGTTTTTGACTTTTTGTTGTGTGATGAAGTGGGAAATATTTGAATGTGCCTTTATTTGGCCCAAAATGGCACTCGAGCCCCCCAAAAACCTCCAAGTTTTGATTGAAATATATAGCACCAAATTGATAATCAGACAACCAAATGAGTTGTTTCCGTTGTGTAAATGAGCATTGGCTAGCATGTTACTTTGGTTGCATATTATAGCGGGAACTTTTCCCTCTTTGGAACCTTAGCTGAGATTTAATTTGTTCACAATCAGACAACAAAACTTCGTGTTTATGTTGTCTGATTTATAAAGAAAAAATTAAAAGCCCGCGCACCTTTGACAACTTAATTAGCTAGCTAGGTTTATTGGATTTACTCTCACTTTGTCAAAACAGCCGTTTCCTCTCGTCGAGTAGCTCTCTTCTCAACTTCATCAAAAACCATCACTCTCTCATCAAAACACCATGGCTCTCTCATGAAAACACCATCTGTCATCGAAACATGCACATGCATCTCGATTAGGTCTATCTCTCAGAAGCCATGCCAACCCATTCCCTCTCTCATCTCCCCTCAGCTGCAAACCAAATAGGAAGCCGCTTGGAGTTTTGATTCTAAGCAAAATCACCACGAAGCAGTGACCTTGTTGTTCTTGCGCAGCCCACTTGAAACCACTGAGCAGATCTCTCTCTCTCTCTTTCTCTTTTCTATCCGTCACTCGCTATTAATGGTGCTCCGGCCACGAACCCGTCTATAGTGAGCAGTTTGACGGCGAATCCTACCAGACTTAACCTCCACTGTGATCTGTCGAAGCTTGTGGGTTCAGGTAAGATTCCAATTCCACCTCTCGAATATGGGTCATCTAAATTCATGTAATTCATGCTTATTTTCATTAGTTATGTGATTGTATTGAACTAAGAAAGCAAAAACAAGCATGCCCACAAAGAAAAAAAATGATGTAGTTACTGTGATTGTGTGAGTGGTTTCCCACGAATTCTCCTTCTCTAGATTTGGTCTGTTCGCCTCATTCTACCATGTTTGGATTTCCTGATTTTGATTTTAGGGTTTTTTGGGGATTTTTTTTCAACGGAAAAGACTGTTGCTTTAGGAAATTGGATAACTGATTTTTCAAAATGGAGATAAGGTTTTTGACATGTAAATTGCTCAAGTAATGTCGTAACAAATAGCAACTCTGTTTGATTAGAGTCCAGGGAACAAAATAGTATTTGATTGGTTCAGACTTACAATCTAGATTATCTAAATTGGTGGTGAGTTGATGGTGTTAGTGTTTGGAATATGATTTGATCTTTTCATGATATTGTTAGACCCCAGAAAGTGAATTTAGTTTAGGCTTAGTAGATTCAGTGTTCTTTTTGCATTTGCCTTGATTGAAGATGTATATTCTATGCAGTAAAGTGATTGTAAATTCATGGAAAAATAGAGGGTTTGGTTACAATATTGAAAGTGTAGAGTATCATGGTGACTTTCAGTTTCCATTGGCTTGTATTGCTTGAATGTTGAATGTGAATCTTACTTTCCAAACCGAAAATGTGGTGATTTTTCTTCAATTAGTATTCCATAAGTCAAGGACAGCATTTCAAAACAGGCCTAATTGTTTTTTTGTGTACAAATATCGTTTTGAAGTTTGGATATATTTGTTTTTCACCTCAGGTATGATAGTGTACGAAAAGCAAGTTGTGAATATGCACTTTAAAAACATGTATCTATTTGGTTGGAACTAGTTTTCTGAGCTTTTCTTTTTCAGTTTCTTCTTGTTGGGACAGGGAAGAATGAGTTTTATTGGCTTGCAATGAATTTTTTCATGCTAATCTTGCTTATAGAAAGTGATGTGATTATTACTAACGGGAGGAAATAATGTGGTAAAAGCTAGTTTTTAGGGAAGAAGGGAGTCCTATGATATATGTGCTTAAGACCTTTCTTCCTACAATCATATGAAGAGTCTTATCTCTCTTGGGAATTGATAGGGTGGAAGAGGAGAATGTCAAAAGACTCAAATACCAATAGAAGGCTAAAAAAAAATGAAATTAAGTGAATGGTTGTTTTATGCATGCATTCAAGTGCTAGTTAGTTACCCCACATTTTGACTCTACAAATGTTTCACTGCTGTTATGTGTTTATCATCTACTGTTGTGAAAGATGCATGAGGATAGTGTGATCATGTGATGCAGTGTTGAACATGATGCAAATTTGTTTTAGCTTGTCGAGACATAATTAGATTACTAAACTTAGAAGACATAAAAGATGTAGAACTGTCATCCGGTTACCAAGAGTGGTCTCATAGACTATACATCGAAACTGTTTCAGTCTAGGGTCAATGTTGTTGCTTTTGAAAGTTCAATATTGTGACTTCAAATGTTAAGTTTGAACCACTTAAACTCTACTCCCTCCCAAGGCTGTTAGGGAACTTGACTGAAAGTATTTTCAAAGTCCTCATTTAAAAAAACTACGGCATAGCAACACTACTAATATCTAGAATTGCCAGCATTTAACTGATAGGAGCATAAAATGCGACGTTTATAATGTTTAAACCCTATATTTTGCTTAGCTATTTCCTTTATCTTGATCAATTTAACTTAGTTAGTGTTTTTCAGGTGAAAATGGAGTTTCAAGGTCCAAAAACGGCTAAGGGAGGCACAAGTGGCGCAAAAATGGAAAGAAGTGAAGAAATGGAAGTTCTCCCAGTTTGACTAGGAAAAGGAATCCTAGTTGGAGTAGGAATCAGAAGCTGACTTGGATTCAAACTCTTAAGTCGCGGAAATTAGAAGTTCTACTTGGACAGCGAAACCCAATTCTACTCAGATAAGGAATCCTAGTGTGATAAGGAGTCCCTGTTGGATAAGGATTGCTCAAGAAGGTTCCGGAAGAGTGTAGAAGAATCGCAGAAAAGAAGTTTGTATTCAACTAGGAAACCTACTTGCATATGGAGTTCTACTCATACTAGGAGAGCTATGGAACGATCATGAAGCATCTAGAAGTCTCAAGAAGATCATATGCCGTGCACATGGAAGAGGAAGCAACAAGAGATTCGAATTACAAAGCAATATGGAATTTGGACTTCTTGTTGAGTAAGGATTGGAATTTCATGAGATTCTTGAGGATTCTTGAAGGTTATTGACGTTTCTACTTCAGAATAGGCGTGGAAGGCATGTGAGGGGCATGTGATGTGAAGGAAAACCGAATTGGACTTAAGTTGTGCTTTAAAAGTCGAAACTAATACAGATTCGGAAATCTGCCTGTGCAGATCAGTCAACTTCAACGGAGTGTCAAAAATCGCTCAGAGCTCAGAAAATTATGATCTTTATATGGTTGGAAAGCTACGGATGTCTAGTTTCCAGAGATTTTTACGGTTAGTCAATAACTATTTTCTAGAGGAAGTTATGGCCGTTTTAGTGGACTGAGGTCAATCCTGCCGGAAATCTGTTTCGTGAGAAAGGAGTCCTAAATCAACATAAACTAAGAGAAACCAAGTAGAAACGAATTGGGAGTGCCTTGAGACGTTCTCCTATATATACCTTGTGTATTAGACGTTTCAAGGTTCAGAATTTTCTCCACAATTTCGTATTCTCACTCATTCTCTCTAGTTTTCAGGTTTCGCAATCTTCAAGGAGAAAGGCCGTGACCATCCACCTTCCTAGCCGTGATCTTCACTTGTGCACCATCTTGGATCTGCTTTGGACCTTGGGACGTGATCAAGGGTTGTCCACACCATAATCTCATCATGTATTTTCACGGTTTTTGCTTTCTTGTAGTTAGAATTTCTGCTTTGGAAAATCTGTTGTGTAAACCGAAACTATGATGTGACAAAACTGTTTTCGAAGTATAATTTTGATGTTCTTTTCATGATTGATGTGTTTGTGTGTCCTTTGTCTTGATTAATTGCCGAATATATGGATTGTTGATCTGGTTTTATGCTTCAGTACATGTTAACGATTCTCAAAGTCTGACAAACAATTAGGAAGAATTGCATGTAACTTGCTAGTGATTAGGTTATGCTTTGTAACTCTAATTCGAATAAGTAGTAAAGGCTTGCTTTGAGTCGAAACCAGGTTATGCATGTGATGATGAGTATTGACGCCCTTGGATTTGCATGTCTATTGATTCTTTCTTGAACTTAATGATTTGAAAACGGGATTTTTCATTATTGATATCGAACTTTTCAAAATAAAATTGATTTGATTTTCAATTTGACTTAAGGAAGAAAGTTAAAAGGGACATTGGTTGCTTTGATCTTTTGTGTCTTGGTTGATATCTTTCCATGGTAATTAAAAGAAAGATAAAGGGATGCATGAATATGTTGTTCTTGAATGGTTCTTGATAAGTTGTTCTTCGAAAATCCTTCTTTTCCCACCTATGTAAATAAAATGTTTTCTTGTTTTTAATCTTTTAATGTTTTCGAAATTTTATGTTTTTCAATCTTCAAAAAACCCCCCATCTTCATGTTTTCTTGTTTGTGTAAATATATAAAATTAATTTTAGGATTTTTAGATAGCATGTAAACTTAAATAATATGTAAATAATCTGAAAATATAATTTAATTCCGTGAATAGTGTGATGTCGCTTTTAGGAAGCGACCAATTTAACCCTGAAATGTCATTAGTAGTATAGAATAAATAGGGATCGTTCTATTCCGGGGATTGAGGGTACACCTGTCATTATCAAACAATTAAACAATTAAAATTAAAACAAAGTATAATATTTACAAAAATATAACAAAATATATACATATTTACGAAAAAGGGGGGATTTTTGATTTTTGGTTTTCTAGTTTTAAACTGAGTTAAGAAAATAATTAAAATGCAAAAACATAAAAATATAAATGGGATGCAAGAACAAAGATCAAATTCGAAACTCATGATTAAAATTGATTCAAGTTCATCATTATTCATCATAGTCATGCAAGAGGAGTTGATCATGTGAAACGTTCAAAAGCAAACAATTTCCCATATTTTACTTTCAATGCTAATTAACCTAAGCGAAAGCACCTAGATTAATTCTATCAAACATGCAATCAAACCCTAGAAAGCTAGTCAATCATGTCATGTTTAATGCATTAAGCACCTAGAAAGGCTATCAACTCAAATGTGCAACTTAGTATGAAAAAGTCCACCTAATTGCAATCTTCTTTGATTAAACTCGGTTTTTGTACAAAACCTTTGCTACTTATCGATTCAAGAACACAAAACCAAAAAGTTGATCCATGTTCTCGAATTCGTAGCAACATTCACATAAAAACCCTAAATGTTTCGAACCATTCAAGATTATCATACAAAAGATTTCTATCATGCAAATTTAATCAAACACTCACACAAAAGCAACCATAAATCGCAATATATGAATCTGAAAATTAACAATTAATCATAAAATTTCAGAAAACAATACTTGTTCAAACAATTGTGTCAACTAAGGCATAACCAACGAAAATTACAAAGCAAAGGTTACAAGGAGAATCGGATTACACCGTGATGAAGATGAGATGAATGAAGTGATGAATGGACTCTTGAATTTCGAAAGCAATCTTCAAGGTGGAGGGTGGATGGTATGCACGGCTTGTCTTCTTCTTCCTTGGCCTTGCTTGAACTTCGTGGTTGCCCTAGAGGATGGAGAGGAGCACGGCTAAGCTAGAGAGTTTTCTAAATTATTTCTCAAGTGTAGAACGTAAAAAATGGAATTAGGAACTTCTTGACGTTGAGAGAAGAGAGGAATATATAGGGGACGGCTTCTAGGTCTTCAAGCCGTGTAAAAACCCTAGAGAAACTCACGGCAATAGCTTGCTTCCTCCACATAATTTCCTCCAATGATTTCGTGCCACATAAGCCCTATGAGGTGGTGCAACCAATCACAAAATTCCAATATTAATTCCCTAAATAATTCTTGCCGAAATATGTAGATAATTTCTGATTTCCTTCACCAATTTCGGCAACAATATATTTAGAGAATAAAGGGGGACGAACCTAGACTCCTTTGAGAGCTTTTTGTGTTCAACACATATTCTCTTTCCTTTAAAAGCTCCCTAAGAAATCTCCACGAAATCTCTCTTGAATTTCTGATTTTCCACACGGCAAAACCCTAGTTTCTCTCTTCATTATCCCTTGGCCGAATTCTCTAGGGTTTCTCTTTTATTTTGCACGGCAATTCCTTGTTTCTCTCTTGCTTGGACGGCTAGGAGTCTCTAGGGTTTATCTCTTGATTTATTTCCATAAAAATAACCCTAGAAAATCTCCTTTTAATTTCTGATTTTCTTGGACGCCACCTCCTTGTTTCTCTCTTGCAAATTCACGGCAACAACAACTTTAGTGCTAGGGTTTGCGTCACAAACCCTAGTTCCATGGGCTTTGGTGGGCTTTTATCCAATTAGCCGAAAATCCAACAAGTCTTGAGAGTTTTTGGGCCTCCATGCGTCACTTCTATGCCATGTCATCTTCCAACGTCACAACACTTTATTTTTCCATTTCTTTTTCATAGTAACGTTGGAAACTTCATAGGTGGGCTTTCCTCATTTTCGCAGGGTTTCCTGGTTGGACCAGGAAAACTTCTTTTCTTCATTTCTGCTCATTTCTGTGGCTCATTGTTCTTCATCTTTGCTCCCCTTGGTGATCGCAAGCTCCTCTTTCCATTTGTGAGTTCATTTCCACTTTCTAGCTCGGAGGTCCTGAAAATAGAAACTAGTAAGAAAAATAGAAACTTTCCTAAAATGAAAAAAATGGCAACTTTCCTAAACTGAAAATGGAAACTTTCTAAAAAATGAAAAATAGAAATTACTGAAAATGGAAACTTACTAAAAATGATAAATAGAAACTACAAAAATAGAAACTTTCTACAAATAGGAACTTTCCCAATCAAAGAATGGAAACTTTCCTAAACAGGGTTTTATTAAGGAAATAACGCAGAAAATGCAGGGAAAAGCAAGTAAAACGTCGCATTAAAATGCTCCTATCATAGTGTTTTCGTGAATAGTAATTTGTGTAGGTGTTATACATGAATTTGTGTAGTTAGAATTTAACTAGAATTTGTTGTTTGTATTTGTGTTGTATATGGATTTCTAATTTAATTCTAACTTAACTTGTATATGTTCTTATAATTTTCGTGTGAATTTGTATATTCTTTCTTTTAATTTGTTGCTCACATGTTAGCACCCTCAATCCCCGACTTGAACGATCCCTGCTTATCCTATACTAACGCTCGACATTTTCAGGGTTTAAATTGGCGATTGCTTTTGCACGTATCATTAACAAAACATGTTGTACAAGCTTCCAAATCCTGCAGATTCTAGTCTTTATTCAAGAATGCCAATAGGTTACAAAAAAACTATGGCCTTTGAGTAGTAAGCGCTGGTGGTTTTATTGAACAAATTTCATTTAGGTCTTGTCTAGTCATGCATTATGGAAGCTAGGAGTTGTTGACCTTTCTTCCTAAATCTGATGGCCTTGTTTATTATTCTCAGCAGCCGCACAATTAAGGCATATATATCTGGTGGAGTTGGAAGAAGCTGTAGAGTGAGTTGGACTCGTGCACTGAGCTTCACTGCTATTGTTCGTATTCATTGCTGGAGCTGGATTGGTGAGTACTGTGAGCTTCACTGTTGAATTTGTGGACTGCTATTAAATTTGTTTTGAAGCTTTAATTTGTTGAAATCTATTGTTCTATGCTTAATATATATCATGGTATCATTGGATTTGTTCAGGTGAAATGTGTAGGACTGGTTTGGTTCATATATACTACATCTGCAGTTAATGTTCTTATTGGAGAATTGTTTGGATGTTGTTTTAGCATAGCTTTTCCCAATGGAGAATATGATATGTGTTTGTTCATGAACCTCCTTTAATTTTTTTTTTTTTTTTTTGCATTTTTGTTTTTGGATTTGCTTAGCCTAAATGTGTATCGATTTGTTTTTCTTCATATATTGTGGCATACTGTTCTGTCTTGTTATTGGATTTTCTTACCCTAAATGTATATCGATTTGTTTTCTATATATATTATGCTATTCTGTTGTCCTTGTTATTGAATTTGCTTGGCCTGAATATATGTCGATATTTTTTTTTTCTCATTGCCTGATATTGGAGCATGTATATATGTAAATAAACTGCTGTCGGTGATTAAGAGTACCAGAGTTTGAATTGGTAGAGTTTATGGAACTTAGTGAATGCTTGCATGATATGTGATTGGGGTTTTGTTGCTCGATGATGTAGTTTTGGTTTGTGGTTTTTGTTTAATGTAGATGGATAGGTCATGGGTGCATGCTGATAGGAGATCTCATGAATATAAGTTAGGGGTGGCAGAGTTTTGTCAGTTTGCTTTGGGAAATGCTAGAGACCCTAACCGTATTTGTTGTCCTTGCACAAAGTGTGGAAATGTGAAAGATTTTTCTGCACAAGTGATAAAGGATCACTTGTTTGTAAATGGGATTGACACAGATTATGTGAAATGGACAGAACATGGGGAGGTTGTAGTGGAGTCGGGATCATATAAGGATAGTGAAAGTCTTGAATCAGGGCCAATTGAATCTGACTCTGTACAGGGTAACATGAGGGCAGATTATGAAGTAGAATTAGATAGTGATGTGGAGTTGGAAGGTGCTGAGGATGAGGAGCTTTCGAGTGAGTGTAATGAATTCAAGAAATTTGTTGACGATGCCAACAAACCCTTGTACCCTGGTTGCAATAGGCACACCAAGATGAATGTGCTTGTGAGGCTTTACAACTTGAAAGCCAAGCATGGGATGAATGATTCGGCTTACTCGGACTGGTTGATTGCCTTTGCTGAGTATCTGCCGGAAGGAAACGAGATACCTTCCTCTGTGTACGAAGCAAAGAAGAGTTTGAGTGCATTAGGAATGGATTACACCAAAATACATGCATGCCCTAATGACTGTATTCTGTACAGAAAACAATATGCCGATGACACTATTTGTCCTACATGTGGTACATCTAGGTGGAAAAAATGCAAAAATAAGAAAGAAAGAGAGGGAGTCCCTGCAAAAGTGTTATGGTATTTCCCTCCTATTCCTAGGTTCAAAAGAATGTTTCAATCAACTGAAACATCAAAGGCCTTAACTTGGCATGCCACCGAGAGAAACAAGGATGGCTTAATTCGCCATCCTGATAGGAGCATTTTAATGCGACGTTTTACTTGCTTTTTCCTACATTTCTTGCGTCATTTCCTTAGTAAAACTCTGTTTAGGGAAGTTTCCATTCTTCGATTGGGAAAGTTCCTATTTGTAGAAAGTTTCTATTTTTGTAGTTTCTATTTATCATTTTTAGTAAGTTTCCATTTTCGGTAGTTTCTATTTCTCACTTTTAGAAAGTTTCCCATTTTCAGTTTAGGAAAGTTGTCATTTTTCATTTTAGGAAAGTTTCTATTTTTCTTACTAGTTTCTATTTTCAGGACCTCGGAGCTAAAAAGTGGAAATGAACTCATAAATGGAAAGAGGAGCTTGCGAAAGTCAAGGGGAGAAAAAATGAGAAACAATGAGCCACAGAAATGAGCAGAAATGAAGAAAAGAAGTTTTCCTAGTCCAACCAGGAAACCCTATCCAGAAAAGGAAAGCTTGCCAAAACAAGACTCTTGAGTCAACCAAGAGTGGAGATCGAATTAATGAAGTACATGGCATAAGGGAAGCTTCTTGAAGACTCTAGATGATGACATGGCATAAAGGTGACGCATGGAGGCCCATGAACTCTCAAGAATGAAGTGAATTTTCGGCAAATGGATAAAAGGCCCACAAAAGCCCATGCAACTAGGGTTTTTGACGCATGAATAAACCCTAGGGGAGTTTTGCCGTCCAAGATGAAGAGAGAAACAAGGAAGTGGCGCCCAAAAATCAGAAATTAAAAGGAGATTTTCTAGGGAGATTTTCTAGGGCTATTTTTATGGAAATTCATCAAGAGATAAACCCTAGAATATCTTTTGCCGTCCAAGCCAAGAGGAAAAGAAGGAGTTTGCCGTGTGAATTAAAAGAAAACCCTAGAGAATTCGGCAAGGAGATATTCAAGGGAGAAAATAAAGGAAAGAGAAAAAGGTGGAGACCAAGAAAAGCTCAAAAGAAGTCTAGATACATTCCTTAATTCCCTAAAGGAAGTTTGGCCGAATTAAACTACAAAAATCAGAAATTATATCAAGGGAATTTCGGCAAGATTATTTAGGGAATTAATATTGAAATTTTGTGATTGGTTGCACCACCTCATAGGGCTTATGTGGCAAGCTTGCATTGGAGGAAAGTATGTGGAATGACTACATTAATTCCGTGAGAAATTCAGAAAAGAGGACGGCTTGGAGACCAAGGAGGCCGTGCTCCTATATATTCTCCATTCTTCTCAACGTCAAGGGGGTTCCATTCTTTACATTCTACACTTTAGAAAAAAAATCAGAAACTCTCTCTAGCCTAGCCGTGCTCTTCTCCATCCTCTAGGGCAACCACGAAATTCAAGCAAGGCCAAGGAAGAAGAAGACAAGCCGTGCACTACCTCCATCACCATCCTTGAAGATTTCTTTCGAAATTCAAGAGACCATTCATCACTTCATTCATCTCATCTTCATCACGGTGTAATCCGATTCTCCTTGTAACCTTTGCTTTGTAATTTTCGTTGGTTATGCCTTAGTTGACACATATGTTTGAACAATTGTTGATTTCTGAAATTTTATGATTAATTGTTAATTTTCAGATTCATATATTGCGATTTATGGTTGCTTTTGTGTGAGTGTTTGATTAAATTTGCATGATAGAAATCTTTTGTATGATAATCTTGAATGGTTCGAAACATTTAGGGTTTTTATGTGAATGTTGCTACGAATTTGAGAAGCATGGATCAACTTTTTGGTTTTGTGTTCTTGAATCAATAAGTAGTAAAGGTTTTGTGCAAAAACCGAATTTAATCAAAGAAGATTGCAATTAGGTGAACTTTTTCATACTAAGTTGTACATTTGAGTTGATAGCCTTTCTAGGTGCTTATTGCGTTAAACATGTATGATTGACTAGCTTTCTAGGGCTTGAATGCATGTTTGATAGGATTAGTCTTTGTGCTTTCACTTAGATTAATTAGCATTGAAAGTAAAATATGGGGAATTGTTTGCTTTTAACGTTTCACATGATCAACTCCTCTTGCATGACTATGATGAACAATGATGAACTTGAATAAATTTTAATCGTGAGTTTCGACTTTGATCCTTGTATTCACATCCCATTTGTGTTTTTATGTTTTTACATTTTAATTATTTAGTTAACTTAGTATTTATTTTCGGCAAAAGAAAACCAAAAACAAAATCTCCCCTTATTTTCGTAAATAATGTTTATAATTGTGAATATCTTTGTGAATATTATACTTTGTTCTAATTTTAATTGTTTAATTGTTTGACAATGACAGGTGTACCCTCAATCCCCGGAATAGAACGATCCCTATTTACTTTATACTACTAATGACATTTCAGGGTTAAATTATGCGCTTGCTTTCGAGCGCATCAATTTTTGGCGCCGTTGCCGGGGATTGAAAAATCATTTATCACTTTGTGAATAATATGTGTTTTGTTTATATTGTGACCGTAAAAAAAAAAAATTTTACTTGTTAATTATTTTGTAATTGTCAAAAATTAGTTAGTTAATTACTTAGGTTGTTATTTATATTGTTGAATACGAATTTTTATTGTAAGTCGTAAATTAAAGAAGGAATAGGTGAAGTCGTGTTTATTAATATTGGCCTAAACCTCTTATTGGTACCTAGTCCAGGTCCCTTAAGGTTGAGGGCGGCCTTTATTAACATTCATTGAACTGTCTTCACACTTAGGACCTTTTTCATCCAAGTAAGTATAGCCTATGTGGGATGGTGTCTAGGAAGGGGACAACGCTCATGACTGGTTCTTGAATCCAGAAGTGCGTGCAAATGAGCCTAAACCACAATGTGGGAGTAGCTCATATAGAGGCAACCTAGGAATTACCACCATTGCCAAATGAACTTGTGTCCCCAATTGTGCCCGTCGTGGGACTCCCTTAGATAAACCCCTTTTGAGCCTACATTAAGCCTTTTCATTCATCACCCTTAAAACCCTTGACCATGAAGCTTAGTATAGTTACAACCCTACCCTTTGTTCTAAGAACTTAGTGGAGAAATCTTTTGAGACATACTACGTGGGTTTGGTGCTAAGGATGAAAAGTGAGAAGAGGTGAAAGTTCAAGTGTGGGGGTAGACTTGTCCATAAAGAAAAAAATATGTGAAAGCCGTAAAAAAGAAATGAAAAAGACAAAAAAAAAATTGTGTACGGCTAGAAAAGAAAAGAAAGAAATATTTATGGATTTTAGTCCCCCATACTTAGTGATTTTGGAGTCTGCTTTGAAATGAAGGCCAACTAAAGAAAAATTTGGCCTTTGTCCATTCACTATAGTTCAGGGGAAGTTTACAATGAAGATTGGGCCCAACATGAAGACATTAGGCCCCTTTTATGTTACCTCTAGGGAAAGTGACGTTTTTGCAATGCCTGGGTGGATTTCTTGAGGTCTCTACATCTACATATGCTTTGCTAGGTTTTTAGGACACTTTGATAAATCCTTACCTTTCATTTCCTTAAACCTTGAGCCTTAACCCATTACAACCCTTGAGAAGACCTTCTTGATCCTTAAGATGGGACAGCCCTTGATGTGGAGATGAGTTACAAGAGTTGAACCTATGGCTTGGGTCCATCTGTGCAAGTAGTTGGTATCCTTCATGAGATCTTTAAAAGAAATTTATACATGTGCTTTCGTTTCTTACATTATGTGATATACTTGCTATCTTTCACATATACTTGAGTGTATAAGCTTTTAAGCATTGCCTTGAATTCTGAGAGAAGAAAGAGTGGATATACCTTGTGAGGATTTGAATCAAACTTGTTTGAAACATGCTTAACAGAACCCATCACCATTGTTACAACCAAGTCCTACTTGTGTCTGTGAAGATTATGTGTTTAAATTAACTCTCGAATGCCTAAACATTTATTCTTGGTGAAGTGCTAATCTTGGTGTTGTGAAAGTAAGAGATTGCTGAGACAAAAAGTTGAAGGGCTATAGAGTCTGTTTTGTGTCAAGTCTTTAATTTTCGTTGTGTCTTGGTGTGATTTTGCTAAGGGACTAGCAAAAGCTAAGTGTGGGGGAATCTGATAGGAGCATTTTAATGCAACGTTTTACTTGCTTTTTCCTACATTTCTTGCGTCATTTCCTTAGTAAAACTCTGTTTAGGGAAGTTTCCATTCTTCGATTGGGAAAGTTCCTATTTGTAGAAAGTTTCTATTTTTGTAGTTTCTATTTATCATTTTTAGTAAGTTTCCATTTTCGGTAGTTTCTATTTCTCACTTTTAGAAAGTTTCCCATTTTCAGTTTAGGAAAGTTGTCATTTTTCATTTTAGGAAAGTTTCTATTTTTCTTACTAGTTTCTATTTTCAGGACCTCGGAGCTAAAAAGTGGAAATGAACTCATAAATGGAAAGAGGAGCTTGCGAAAGTCAAGGGGAGCAAAAATGAGAAACAATGAGCCACAGAAATGAGCAGAAATGAAGAAAAGAAGTTTTCCTAGTCCAACCAGGAAACCCTGTCCAGAAAAGGAAAGCTTGCCAAAACAAGACTCTTGAGTCAACCAAGAGTGGAGATCGAATTAATGAAGTACATGGCATAAGGGAAGCTTCTTGAAGACTCTAGATGATGACATGGCATAAAGGTGACGCATGGAAGCCCATGAACTCTCAAGAATGAAGTGGATTTTCGGCAAATGGATAAAAGGCCCACAAAAGCCCATGCAACTAGGGTTTTTGACGCATGAATAAACCCTAGGGGAGTTTTGCCGTCCAAGATGAAGAGAGAAACAAGGAAGTGGCGCCCAAAAATCAGAAATTAAAAGGAGATTTTCTAGGGAGATTTTCTAGGGCTATTTTTATGGAAATTCATCAAGAGATAAACCCTAGAATATCTTTTGCCGTCCAAGCCAAGAGGAAAAGAAGGAATTTGCCGTGTGAATTAAAAGAAAACCCTAGAGAATTCGGCAAGGAGATATTCAAGGGAGAAAATAAAGGAAAGAGAAAAAGGTGGAGACCAAGAAAAGCTCAAAAGAAGTCTAGATACATTCCTTAATTCCCTAAAGGAAGTTTGGCCGAATTAAACTACAAAAATCAGAAATTATATCAAGGGAATTTCGGCAAGATTATTTAGGGAATTAATATTGGAATTTTGTGATTGGTTGCACCACCTCATAGGGCTTATGTGGCAAGCTTGCATTGGAGGAAAGTATGTGGAATGACTACATTAATTCCGTGAGAAATTCAGAAAAAAGGACGGCTTGGAGACCAAGGAGGCCGTGCTCCTATATATTCTCCATTCTTCTCAACGTCAAGGGGGTTCCATTCTTTACATTCTACACTTTAGAAAAAAAATCAGAAACTCTCTCTAGCCTAGCCGTGCTCTTCTCCATCCTCTAGGGCAACCACCAAATTCAAGCAAGGCCAAGGAAGAAGAAGACAAGCCGTGCACTACCTCCATCACCATCCTTGAAGATTGCTTTCGAAATTCAAGAGACCATTCATCACTTCATTCATCTCATCTTCATCACGGTGTAATCCGATTCTCCTTGTAACCTTTGCTTTGTAATTTTCGTTGGTTATGCCTTAGTTGACACATATGTTTGAACAATTGTTGATTTCTGAAATTTTATGATTAATTGTTAATTTTCTGATTCATATATTGCGATTTATGGTTGCTTTTGTGTGAGTGTTTGATTAAATTTGCATGATAGAAATCTTTTGTATGATAATCTTGAATGGTTCGAAACATTTAGGGTTTTTATGTGAATGTTGCTACGAATTTGAGAAACATGGATCAACTTTTTGGTTTTGTGTTCTTGAATCAATAAGTAGTAAAGGTTTTGTGCAAAAACCGAATTTAATCAAAGAAGATTGCAATTAGGTGAACTTTTTCATACTAAGTTGCACATTTGAGTTGATAGCCTTTCTAGGTGCTTATTGCGTTAAACATGTATGATTGACTAGCTTTCTAGGGCTTGAATGCATGTTTGATAGGATTAGTCTTTGTGCTTTCACTTAGATTAATTAGCATTGAAAGTAAAATATGGGGAATTGTTTGCTTTTAACGTTTCACATGATCAACTCCTCTTGCATGACTATGATGAACAATGATGAACTTGAATAAATTTTAATCATGAGTTTCGACTTTGATCCTTGTATTCACATCCCATTTGTGTTTTTATGTTTTTACATTTTAATTATTTAGTTAACTTAGTATTTATTTTCGGCAAAAGAAAACCAAAAACAAAATCTCCCCTTATTTTCGTAAATAATGTTTATAATTGTGAATATCTTTGTGAATATTATACTTTGTTCTAATTTTAATTGTTTAATTGTTTGACAATGACAGGTGTACCCTCAATCCCCGGAATAGAACGATCCCTATTTAGTTTATACTACTAATGACATTTCAGGGTTAAATTATGCGCTTGCTTTCGAGCGCATCAATTTTTGGCGCCGTTGCCGGGGATTGAAAAATCATTTGTCACTTTGTGAATAATATGTGTTTTGTTTATATTGTGACCGTAAAAAAAAAAAAAAAAAAAAAAAAAATTTTGCTTGTTAATTATTTTGTAATTGTCAAAAATTAGTTAGTTAATTACTTAGGTTGTTATTTATATTGTTGAATACGAATTTTTATTGTAAGTCGTAAATTAAAGAAGGAATAGGTGAAGTCGTGTTTATTAATATTGGCCTAAACCCCTTATTGGTACCTAGTCCAGGTCCCTTAAGGTTGAGGGCGGCCTTTATTAACATTCATTGAACTGTCTTCACACTTAGGACCTTTTTCATCCAAGTAAGTATAGCCTATGTGGGATGGTTAGGAAGGGGACAACGCTCATGACTGGTTCTTGAATCCAGAAGTGCGTGCAAATGAGCCTAAACCACAATGTGGGAGTAGCTCATGCCAAAATGGATTCTACCTCTCGTGGTCGCCCTCCCCTACCTGGCCATTTCAGTAAGGTTGCCCAAAGGATGTAGGAGGGACTTGGTGTCTAGACGACTATACTTGGGCCGCACGTCCTCTTGATTTACCGCTTGGAATTGAATTTGAAATCAATGATATATATAACAAATGAAAATATTGTGATTCACTAAGGTATATCGGATTAAACATAGTCTTGAAAAGGGTAGCTGTTTCAGTCCCATTGCACATCGAGACTCCCTGTTCCCGTACCTAAGTGTTGAAAATAATTGTAAAGAAAAGGAAAGAATAAGAATATTTGTAAGTATTTTCGTACAAAGAAAAAAAAAAAGAAAAGAAAAGAAAAAGTGATAGGAGCATTTTAATGCGACGTTTTAACTGTTATTTCCCTATATTTTCTGCGTTATTTCCTTAATAAAACTCTGTTTAGGAAAGTTTCCATTATTCAAATGGGAAAGTTCCTAATTGTAGAAAGTTTCCGTTTTGTAGTTTCTATTTTCCATTTTTAGAAAGTTTCCATTTTAGTTTAAGAAAGTTTCCATTTCTTATTTTAGAAAGCTTCTATTTTCATGTTTTTGGAATAAATAAGCTGAATTGAGTTCATAAATGGAACGAGAAGCTTCATGAAGATGACATGGCAAGGAGAGAATCAAGGAAGAGTTTTTTTAAAGAAAGGAAAATATATTTTCCTTGGGGATTAAATTTGCCGTGTAATACTTAAGGAAAAACAAGGTGACAACGTGGGAATTAAGGTGATTGATTGAGAATTTCACGTGGAATAAATCAAAGGAGATTTTCTTGGGAAATTTTTATGGAAAGAAATATTGTTGGAGGAGTAAATTGGTGTGATTGCCAACATGAAAATCAGAAATAATCAAGGAGATGACGCAAAGAGAGATTCAAGGGAGATATTTATGGAAGGAAAATATGTTTGCACCAAGGAAAAGCTAAAAAGGCGTCTAGATTCATCCCTAAATTCCCTAAAGGAATGTTGGCCGAAATTCATGAAGAAAATCAGAATAATTTCAAGGAAATTCGGCAATTAAATATTAGGGAGGTATTTTAGAGAATTATGATTGGTTGGAACACATCACAAGGCTTACTTGGCATTCTATGATTGGTTGGACCACATCACAAGCTTACTTGGCGAATTATCATTGGTTGAAGCTATGTGGAAAATTCTGATTGCTTTGTGAACCCTAGCCATGCTCCTATATAAAACTCCCCCTTTCTCAACGTCAAGGGTTCCTCTCCCCCATACAATTTACACTTTAGAAAAAAATCAGAAAATCTTCTTAGCATAGCCGTGAGTTTCTCCATCCTCTAGTCATCTCCACGAGTTCAAGCAAGGCCAAGGGAGAAGAAGCATAGCCGTGAGCATCCATCATCCATCTCCAACCTTGAAGCTTGCTTTCGAGATTCAAGAGACAACCACATCAATCGTTCATCACCATCCCCATCTCACGGTGTAATCCGATTCTCCTTTGTAACCTTTGCTTTGAATTTCGTTGGTTATGAACTAGTTGACATATGTGTTTGAACAAATATTAATTTCTGGAATTTTTATGATTAATTGAGAATTTTCAGATTCATATTATTGTGATTCGAGAGTTGCTTATGTGGGTTTGTTTAATTAAATTTACGTTATAGATAACTTTTGTATTTTAATCTTATGTGGTTGCAAACACTTAGGGTTTTGATATAATTGGTGCTAGGTTTAAGAACATGAAATCGACTTTTCGTTTTGTGTAAACTTGAATCAAAGTAGTAAAGGTTTTGTACAAAGATCGAATTTAATTAACGAGGATTGCAATTAGGTGGACTTTTCCATACTAAGTTGTACACTTGAGTTGATAGCCTTTCTCTATGTGTAATGCGTTAAACATGACATGATTGACTAGCTTTCTAGGGTTTGATTGCATGTTTGATAGGATTAATCTAGGTGCTTTCGCTTAGGTTAATTAGCATTGAAAAGTAAAAAATGGGAATTCATTTGCTTTCGAATGTTTCACATGATCAACTCCTTTCTCATGACTTAGATGAACAATATTAGGGTTTGAGTCAATTTTAATCATATGTTTCGGTTTTGATCTTTGTTCTCTCATTCCATTTGTGTTTTTATGTTTTTGCATTTTAATTGTTTTACTTATTTAGTTTTATTTTCGAAAACCAAAAACAAAAACCCCCCTTTTTTTCGTAAATAATGTTTATATATGTCTATATTGTGTAAATAATATACCTTGTTTTAATTTTAATTGTTTAATTGTTTGACGATGACAGGTGTACCCTCAATCCCCGGAATAGAACGATCCCTATTTATTATGTACTACTAATGACATTTCAGGGTTAAATTATGCGCTTGCTTTCAGGCGCATCAAAAAGAAAAAGAAAAAAGAAAAAAATAAAAATAAAATTTGTGTGACGTTTTGTTTGTTCTTGTTTGAAAGTTTTGTGTAAATTGTGTCTAACAAAAGAAAAGAATTAATTGTAAATATTGTTAAATTCTTGATTGTTATAAGTGTGTAAAATCGTATGAGTAGATAAGGGCCCTTTTGTTAATATTGGCCTTAACCCTTCATTAGTGCCTTTCTGAGGTCTTTTGAGGTTGAGGGCGGCTTTTATTAGCATTTGGAGAACTGTCTAACACATGAGTTCTTTCCAAGCTGAGTAAGGGGCATATAGGTGGTGTCTAGGTTGAGACCCTGGGTGATGGGTTCAAATTGGATCTCAGAGATACTATAGACTGTGCGTAAACCACAATGTGGGAGTAGCCAATAGGGGCCTAAACCTCAATGAGAGAGTAGCCTCCGTAGTGTCACCAAAATGAGTCCTTCCTCTCACTTACCTCTTAATCTGGCCATCTAGCCTTCTGAAACAAAGGAAAGCGACTTATGTCTAGGCGACTATGATAGGAGCATTTTAATGCGACGTTTTACTTGCTTTTCCCTGCATTTTCTGCGTTATTTCCTTAATAAAACCCTGTTTAGGAAAGTTTCCATTCTTTGATTGGGAAAGTTCCTATTTGTAGAAAGTTTCCATTTTCAGTAGTTTCTATTTATCATTTTTTAGAAAGTTTCCCATTTTCAGTTTAGGAAAGTTGCCATTTTTCATTTTAGGAAAGTTTCTATTTTTCTTACTAGTTTCTATTTTCAGGTCCTTGTCACAAATGAGCTGAAATGAGCTCACAAATGGAGAGAGAAGATAGCCAACGTTGGAGGGAGACAAGATGAAGTACAAAGGGAAGCACAAATGAGCAGAAATGAAGAAAAGAAGTTTTCCTAGTCCAACCAGGAAACCCGGTCCAGAAAAGGAAAGCTTGCCAAAACAAGACTCTTGAGCCAACCATGAATGGAGATCGAATTAATAAAGTGACATGGCATGAGAGAAGCTTCTTGAAGACTCTAGATGATGACATGGCATAGAGGTGACGCATGGAGGCCCAAAAACTCTCAAGACTTGTTGGAATTTCGGCTACTTGGATAAAAGCCCACAAAGGCCCATGGAACTAGGGTTTGTGACGCAAACCCTAGCCCTAAAGATGTTTTGCCGTGAAATCCTAGAGAGAAACAAGGAAGATGACGTGGAAAATCAGAAAATAATAAGAAGATTTCGGTGGAGATTTTCTAGGGAGATTTTCTTGGAATGAGATATTCTTGGAAGAGTTATCTTGAGCCTTTGCCGTTTAAAGAGAGAGAGAAGCTAGGGATTGCCGTGAGAAATACAAGGAAGGAGAGAGAATTGCCGTGTGAATCAAAGAAGAACCTAGAAGATTTCGGCAAAGATATTTTTTAAGAGAGTTTTATGGAAAGAGAAAAAGGTGGGAACCAAGAAACGGCTAAAAAGGAGTCTAGATTCATTCCTAGAATTCCTAAAGGAAGTTGGCCGAAATTAAACAAGAAAAATCAGAAATTATCTCAAGGAATTTCGGCAATATTTCTAGGGAATTAAAAGAGAATTTTGTGATTGGTTGCACCACCTCATAGGGCTTATGTGGCAAGCTATCATTGGAGGAAACTATGTGGCATTTTCAGATTAATTCCATGGAAAATAAAGAAGAAATTCACGGCTTGGAGACCAAGTTGGCCGTCCCCTATATATTCCTCTCTTCTCTCAACGTCAAGGAGTTCCACACTTTTGCATTTACACTTTGAGAAAAAAAATCAGAAACACTCCCTAGCCTAGCCGTGTTCATCTCCATCCTCTAGGGCAACCACGAAGTTCAAGCAAGGCCAAGGAAGAAGAAGACAAGCCGTGCACACCATCCATCACCACCCTTG
Organism: Rosa chinensis; assembly: GCF_002994745.2. Taxonomy (NCBI): domain Eukaryota; kingdom Viridiplantae; phylum Streptophyta; class Magnoliopsida; order Rosales; family Rosaceae; genus Rosa; species Rosa chinensis. The sequence goes on along the minus strand of NC_037094.1, from coordinate 40,263,702 downwards.
GAGATTGCTTTCGAAATTCAAGAGTCCATTCATCACTTCATTCATCTCATCTTCATCACGGTGTAATCCGATTCTCCTTGTAACCTTTGCTTTGTAATTTTCGTTGGTTATGCCTTAGTTGACACAATTGTTTGAACAAATATTGTTTTCTGAAATTTTATGATTAATTTTTAATTTTCAGATTCATATATTGCGATTTATGGTTGCTTTTGTGTGAGTGTTTGATTAAATTTGAATGATAGAAATCTTTTGTATGATAATCTTGAATGGTTCGAAACATTTAGGGTTTTTATGTGAATGTTGCTACGAATTTAAGAACATGGATCAACTTTTTGGTTTTGTGTTCTTGAATCGATAAGTAGTAAAGGTTTTGTACAAAAACCGAATTTAATCAAAGAAGATTGCAATTAGGTGGACTTTTTCATACTAAGTTGCACATTTGAGTTGATAGCCTTTCTAGGTGCTTAATGCATTAATCATGACATGATTGACTAGCTTTCTAGGGCTTGATTGCATGTTTGATAGAATTAATCTAGGTGCTTTCGCTTAGGTTAATTAGCATTGAAAGTAAAATATGGGAAATTGTTTGCTTTTGAACGTTTCACATGATCAACTCCTCTTGCATGACTATGATGAACAATGATGAACTTGATTCAATTTTAATCATGAGTTTCGACTTTGATCTTTGTTCTCACATCCCATTTGTATTTGTTATGTTTTTGCATTTTAATTATTTTCTTAACTTAGTTTAATTTTCGAAAACCAAAATCAAAAACCAAAAATTCCCCCTATTTTCGTAAATAATGTTTATAATTGTAAATACCTTTGTGAATATTATACTTTGTTTTAATTTTAATTGTTTAATTGTTTGACAATGACAGGTGTACCCTCAATCCCCGGAATAGAACGATCCCTATTTACTTTATACTACTAATGACATTTCAGGGTTAAATTGGTCGCTCAACAAAAGCCACATCAATTTTTGGCGCCGTTGCCGGGGATTGAAAAATCACTTGCTAAATATGTGAATATATGTTTTGTTTTTATGTTGTGTTCGAAAAGAAAAAAAAAAAAAAACTTACTTGTTAATTGTTCATAATTTGTTAGTTAATTAGTTAATTAATTACTTAGGTTGTTATTTATATTGTTGAATACGAATTTTAATTGTAAGTTGTAAATTAAAGAAGGAATAGGTGAAGTCGTGTTTATTAATATTGGCCTAAACCCCTTATTGGTACCTAGTTCTGGTCCCTTAAGGTTGAGGGCGGCCTTTATTAACATTCATTGAACTGTCTTCACACTTAGGACCTTTTATATCCAAGTAAGTATAGCCTATGTGGGATGGTGTCTAGGAAGGGGACAACGCTCATGACTGGTTTTTGGATTCAGAAGTGCTTACAAATGGGCGTAAACCTCAATGAGGGAGTAGCCTATGCCAAAATGGATCCTACCTCTTGTGTTCGTCCTCCCCTACCTGGCCATTTCAGTAAGGTTGCCCAAAGGATGTAAGAGGGACTTAGTGTCTTGACGACTATACTTGGGCCGCACGTCCTCTTGATTTACCGCTTGGAATTGAATTTGAAATCAATGGTATTTATAACAAATGAAAATATTGTGATTCACTAAGGTATATTGGATTAAACATAGTCTTGAAAAGGGTAGCTGTTTCAGTCCCATTGCACATCGAGACTCCCTGTTCCCGTACCTAAGTGTTGAAAATAATTGTAAAGAAAAGGAAGAAAAACAAATATTTGTAAGTATTTTCGAAAAAAAAAAAAAAGAAGAAGGAAAAAAAAAAAAAAAAAGTGTACAAAGTGTGACGTTTTGTTGTGTAAAAGTTGTGTTTACAATGTGTCAAATTTTGTTAAACAAAAGAAATTTAAAGAATTAATTGTGAATATTGTTAAGTTTTTGATTGTTATAAGTGTGTAAAATCGTATGAGTAGATAAGGGCCCTCTTGTTAATATTGGCCTTAACCCTTCATTAGTGCCTTTCTAAGGTCTTTTGAAGTTGAGGGCGGCTTTTATTAGCATTTGGAGAACTGTCTAACACATGAGTTCTTTTCAAGCTGAGTAAGGGGCATATAGGTGGTGTCTTAGGTTGAGACCCTGGGTGATGGGTTCAAATTGGATCTCAGAGATACTATAGACTGTGCGTAAACCTCAATGAGGGAGTAGCCTCCGTAGTGTCACCAAAATGAGTCCTCCCTCTCACTTACCTCTTAATCTGGCCATCTAGCCTTCTGAAACAAAGGAAAGCGACTTATGTCTAGACGACTATCCCTAGATCGTATCTCACCAATAGTAGTGGTTTCTATTGGGCTCGACTTACAACTTGTAATCAATTGAGATATTAACTTTATTTTGTAAAGATAATAAGATACTTGAACATATCCTCCACTTGTAAATTGTGTGTGTTGTACATTTTATACTTGTATAAACTTCTTACGTGGTTTATTTGTGAAAAGATTGTGGATAGTTTTTAATTTATACTCTATTTTATACTTGTATAAATCATAAATAGTAAAGTCATGAATAGTAAAGTTGATGTATAAATCACTAATTTGTAATTAGTTTACTTTATACTTTGCTAACTTCTGTGAATTTTGATGATGTTCAGGAATCCTATGAATGACCGAGCCTTTTAGACCATCTACAATAAAGGAAATTGAAGCAAGGCTCGCTCGTTTGAAGGGTCCTTCACTCCTTGAGTTCACAAGCCCTTCTCCTTCAACATACAAAGAGTACACATTTAACGAGCAAGGGAAGAGGACCTACTGTTCTGAGGAGTCTACATCACCTACACCGAGTCCATCTCCTCCTTCACGTTCACCTTCACCTGTGATTTCGTCCAACTCTACACCACCACCTTCACCACCACCTGAAGAAGTCGAAGAAGAGAGAATGGCATCTATTAGGGAACTCTCCACCGCAACTGTTGAAGGAGGGCCCCTACAGGCATAGTATACCCTGCCCCTGCAGCTGGAAGACAGGCAGAGTTTGAGCTTAAGAGTGGATTGTTGCACAAGCTCCCTATCTTCCATGGACTTAATATGGAGGATGCTAATAAGCACGTACGAGAATTCCAATCTGTTTGTGCAAACATGCAACCACAAGGAGCAGATGAGAACCTTCTTAAGATGAGAGCATTTCCATTCTCTCTAGCTGATAGAGCCAAGGATTGGCTATATGAACTCCCTGCAGGACGTATCACATCATGGGAAACAATGAGAAAGGCCTTCTTGGAAAAATACTTCCCAGCTTCAAAAGTCATCACACTTAGGAAGAAGCTTAGTGGAATAGAGCAAGCTCATGATGAGTCCTATGCTGCCTACTATGAAAGGTTCAACTCCTTACTTGCACAATGTCCTCAACATCAGATGAAGGATGAGACCCTACTTACATGTTTCTACGAGGGACTCTTACCCTTGGAAAGGCAAATGCTTGATGCTGCAGCTGGAGGAGCTTTTGTGGATAAGTCACCTGCGGTTGGGAAGGAACTTATAGCTAATCGTGCCCTAAACTCTCAACAATATGAGGGGGTAGGACACTCTACTCGTAGGGTGCATGAGATGAGCAAGAATACTGCCATTGAAGATCAACTGAATAAGCTGACCCTCCTCATGAACCAAGTGGTAAGTTCCAAGGGATCAAGTGCAACAATGGCTTGTGGGGTGTGCTCTATGCAAGGGCATGTTACAGATCAGTGCCCCCAACTTAATGAAAATGGAGGTTGGGAATCTGCAAATGCTATTGGAGGATATCAAGGAGGACCTCAACGTCCTAGACATGACCCGTACTCCAATACTTACAACCCAGGATGGAGGGACCATCCCAACTTCAAGTGGACCAACAATGATAACGTTCAGAATCCTCTTGGAGGGAATTTCCAACGTCCACAAGGGCCTTCATTCCAAGGGTCATCTTTTCAAAGGCCTTACATGCCTCCTCCTCAACAAAATTCAGGATCTTCAATGTCTCACTATGACAAGACGTTGGAGGCCTTGACTAGTTCTACCCAAGCCTTGACAAACTCTACACAGGCTTTGATTCAAGGACAACAGACCCACACCAAGGACATTGCAGAGCTCAAGAAGCAAATGGGTCAAGTTGTGGATTTCATGAGCAAGATCCACGAGACTGGCAAGCTCCCTAGTAATACAATACCTAACCCTAATGTGGAGAATGCATCAGTTGTTACTACAAGGAGTGGAAGACCATTTGTGGATCAACCAAAGCAACCCAAGAAGGCCCAAGTGAGCATAGAAATTGAGAAAGACCAAGACCCCACCAAGTTGGGTCTTGAGAAGGACCCTGCAACGTCCAAGGAAGAGACAAGGGCGTCCTCACCGTTAAAGGCAAAACCGGAAGTATCAGGTAGTAATTCTAACTTAACAAATTCGGTTATTGCTAACCATTCTACTTCTTGCATGCCCTTCCCACGCAGGTTTGCCCAATCTAAGAAGGATCAAAGTGACCAAGCCATCTTGGAAACTTTCAAGAAGGTGCAAGTGAACCTACCCCTCCTAGAGGCCATCAAGCAAGTCCCTAAGTATGCCAAGTTCCTCAAAGAGCTTTGCACTACTAGGAGAGTAAACCGTGAAAAGGAGGTGGTAAAGGTAAGTGAGAATGTCTCTGCCCTGATTCAGAGGAAGATTCCTCCAAAGTGTAAGGATCCTGGAAGCTTTACTATTCCTTGTACTATTGGTAACTCCAGATTTAAGTGAGAATGCATCTGTTAATGTTATGCCCTACTCTGTTTATGAAACCCTAGGTCTAGGGGAACTTAAATCTGACAACGTTATCATTCAGTTAGCTGACAGATCCAATGCATACCCTAGAGGTTTGTTGGAGGATGTGCTTGTACAGGTTAACCATCTTATCTTCCCAGCTGATTTCTATGTGTTGGAAATGGAGGACTCCCCTGTAAGTTCAACTCCATTGCTTTTGGGACGTCCTTTCTTAAGGACAGCTAGGACGAAGATTGATGTGTATGAAGGTTCACTTACAATGGAGTTCGATGGTGACATTATTGGCTTTAACATTTTTGAAGCCATGAGGTATCCCCTAGAGGTTCATGATTGCTTTTCTACTGATATTTTGGATGAACTTGCGCAGAAAATGTTTGACATTATGCATGAGGATACCTTAGTCAGTACCCTTGAGAGTGGGGTAGGCTATACAAAGGAAGGAATCACCATTCCAGAGGACAAGTTGAGAGACACTTGTGAGGAGAAAATCATTGAAAACGTCTCCTTCCTTGAGGCATCTCCCTATCTAGGTAAGTCTGTTTCTCCCTTGTCCATTCAGTTATCCACTAACAAGACTTTACCTTCAGTGGTCCAGGCCCCAGAACTAGAGCTAAAACCTCTTCCAGACCATTTGAAGTATGTCTACTTAGGGGACAAGGAGACCTTACCAGTGATTGTGTCCTCTGCACTGACGACTCCACAAGAAGAGAAGTTGGTGGAAATGTTGAAGCAACACAAGACCGCCATAGGATGGACATTGGCGGATATCAAGGGAATCAGCCCTACAACTTGTGTCCACAGAATACTTCTAGAGGAGGGGTCTAAACCCACTAGAGAGGCTCAACGTCGTCTCAACCCTCCAATGATGGAAGTAGTGAAGAAGGAGGTTATCAAACTCCTTGATTGTGGGGTAATCTACCCTATTTCTGACTCCAAGTGGGTCTCCCCAGTTCAGGTCGTGCCCAAGAAGTCTGGGATCACTGTGGTCAAGAATGCTGATAATGAACTGGTGCCTCAAAGGACAGTCACAGGCCACAGAGTTTGTATTGACTATAGGAGGCTCAACGCAACTACAAGGAAAGACCACTTTCCTCTGCCATTCATTGATCAGATGCTTGAGCGCCTAGCTGGACATGACTACTACTGCTTCCTGGATGGATACTCTGGTTACAACCAGATTGCAATTGCAAATGAAGACCAAGAGAAGACAACCTTCACTTGCCCCTTTGGAACGTTTGCTTATAGACGTATGCCCTTCGGACTTTGCAACGCTCCAGGTACTTTTCAGAGATGTATGGTAAGTATCTTTTCAGATTATATTGAGAAAATCATAGAGGTATTCATGGATGACTTTTCAGTTTTTGGAAAGAATTTTGATGATTGTCTTAATAATCTGGAGATAATTTTGAAACGTTGCATGGAAACTAACCTTGTACTTAATTGGGAAAAATGCCATTTTATGGTTCAACAAGGAATAGTTCTAGGACATATTGTCTCTGCTAGGGGTATAGAGGTTGATAAGGCCAAGGTGGATATTGTGCGTCACTTACCCTCTCCCACTTCTGTGAGAGAGATTCGTTCTTTCCTTGGCCATGCAGGTTTTTACAGGAGGTTCATCAAGGACTTCTCTAAGATTTCGAGACCCTTATGTCAACTACTCCAGAAGGATGTGCCCTTTCACTTTGACAAGGAGTGTCAAGAAGCTTTTGACAAGCTTAAGGAGTTGTTGACGTCTGCCCCCATCATGTTACCTCCAGATTGGTCCTTGCCCTTTGAGTTGATGTGTGATGCCTCTGACTATGCAGTTGGAGCTGTTTTGGGGCAAAGGAAGGACAAGCTACCCTATGCCATCTACTACGCCTCAAGGACTCTCAATGATGCACAAATGAACTACTCCACCACAGAGAAAGAGCTCCTTGCAGTTGTCTTTGCCCTTGAGAAGTTTCGCTCTTATTTACTTGGTACCAAAGTTACTATCTTTACTGACCATGCAGCTTTAAAATACTTGATGACCAAGAAGGAGGCGAAACCAAGGCTCATCAGATGGATCCTACTCTTGCAAGAATTCGACGTGGAAATCAAGGACAAGAAGGGTAGTGAGAACGTGGTAGCTGACCACTTGAGTCGCTTGGTGCATGCAGAAAATCATCTCCCTCTGGTGGAGACATTTCCAGATGAGCAACTCTTTAGACTTCAGGTAAGTGAACCATGGTATGCAGATATTGTGAACTATATTGTGTCTAGGAAGATTCCTGATACCATGTCACGTGCTCATAGAGATAGGCTTAAGAAAACTGTTAAGCACTATGTTTGGGATGAACCTTACCTATGGAAATATTGTTCTGATCAATTGATTAGAAGATGTGTGCCTGAACATGAACATAATGCTATACTTTCGTTTTGCCATTCTAAAGCATGTGGGGGACACTTTGGGTCTAAGAAGACTGCGCTTAAGGTACTAGAGTCTGGGTTCTATTGGCCAACATTGTTTAGGGATGCACATGCCTATTGTTTAACTTGTGATAAATGCCAAAGAACAGGAAACCTAGGCCCTAGAGATCAAATGCCCTTGACTAATATCATAACTGTTGAAATCTTTGATGTTTGGGGTATAGATTTCATGGGACCTTTCCCATCATCTTTTGGGTTCATATATATCTTACTTGCAGTGGACTATGTTTCCAAATGGGTGGAAGCAAAGGCCACTAGAACTAATGACTCTAAGGTTGTTGCAGATTTTATCAAGTCTAACATCTTTAGCAGGTTTGGAATGCCTAGAGTTCTCATTAGTGATGGTGGATCCCATTTTTGCAATAGGACGATTGAGGCTCTCTTGAAGAGATATGATGTGACATGGTGTCTCTTTTAGGAAGCGACCAATTTAACCCTGAAATGTCATTAGTAGTATAGAATAAATAGGGATCGTTCTATTCCGGGGATTGAAGGTACACCTGTCATTATCAAACAATTAAACAATTAAAATTAAAACAAAGTATAATATTTACAAAAATATAACAAAATATATACATATTTACGAAATTAGGGGGATTTTTGGTTTTGATTTTCGGAAATTAAACTAAGTAAAGAAAACAATTAAAATGCAAAAACATAAAAATGCAAATGAAATGCACGAACAAAGATCAAATCGGAATTTATAATCAAAGTTAATTCAAGTTCATCATTGTTCATCATAGTCATGCAAGAGGAATTGATCATGTGAAACGTTCTAAGCAAACAATTTCCCATATTTTACTTCAATGCTAATTAACCTAAGTGAAAGCACCTAGATTAATTCTATCAAACATGCAATCAAACCCTAGAAAGCTAGTCAATCATGTCATGTTCAACGCATTAAGCATCTAGAAAGGCTATCAATTCAAATGTGCAACTTAGTATGAAAAAGTTCACCTAATTGCAATCTCCTTTGATTAAATTTCGGTTTTTGTACAAAACCTTTACTACTTGTTGATTCAAGAACACAAAACCAAAAAGTTGATTCATGTTCTCAAATTCGTAGCAACATTCACATAAAAACCCTAAATGTTTCGAACCATTCAAGATTATCATACAAACGATTTCTATCATGCAAATTCAATCAAACACTTACACAAAAGCAACCATAAATCACAATATATGAATCTGAAAATTAACAATTAATCATAAAATTTCAGAAATCAATACTTGTTCATACATAAGTGTCAACTAAGGCAAACCAACGAAAATTACAAAGCAAAGGTACAAGGAGAATCGGATTACACCGTGATGAAGATGAGATGGATGAAATGATGATGTGGTCTCTTGAATTTCGAAAGCAATCTTCAAGGTGGAGGGTGGATGGTATGCACGGCTTGTCTTCTTCTTCCTTGGCCTTGCTTGCACTTCGTGGTTGCCCTAGAGGATGGAGAGGAGCACGGCTAAGCTAGAGAGTTTTCTGAATTAGTTCTCAAGTGTAGAACGTAAAAAATGGAACTAGGAACTTCTTGACGTTGAGAGAAGAGAGGAATATATAGGGGACGGCTTCTAGGTCTTCAAGCCGTGTAAAACCCTAGAGAAACTCACGGCAATAGCTTGCTTCCTCCACATAATTTCCTCCAATGATTTCGTGCCACATAAGCCCTATGAGGTGGTGCAACCAATCACAAAATTCCAGAATTAATTCCCTAAATAATCTTGCCGAAATATATAGAGATATTTTCTGATTTCCTTCACCAATTTCGGCAACAATATATTTAGAGAATAAAGGGGGACGAACCTAGACTCCTTTGAGAGCTTTTTGTGTTCAACACATATTCTCTTTCCTTTAAAAGCTCCCTAAGAAATCTCCACGAAATCTCTCTTGAATTTCTGATTTTCCACACGGCAAAACCCTAGTTTCTCTCTTCATTATCCCTTGGCCGAATTCTCTAGGGTTTCTCTTTTATTTTGCACGGCAATTCCTTGTTTCTCTCTTGCTTGGACGGCTAGGAGTCTCTAGGGTTTATCTCTTGATTTATTTCCATAAAAATAACCCTAGAAAATCTCCTTTTAATTTCTGATTTTCTTGGACGCCACCTCCTTGTTTCTCTCTTGCAAATTCACGGCAACAACAACTTTAGTGCTAGGGTTTGCGTCACAAACCCTAGTTCCATGGGCTTTGGTGGGCTTTTATCCAATTAGCCGAAAATCCAACAAGTCTTGAGAGTTTTTGGGCCTCCATGCGTCACTTCTATGCTATGTCATCTTCCAACGTCACAACACTTTATTTTTCCATTTCTTTTTCATAGTAACGTTGGAAACTTCATTGGTGGGCTTTCCTCATTTTCGCAGGGTTTCCTGGTTGGACCAGGAAAACTCTTTTTCTTCATTTCTGCTCATTTCTGTGGCTCATTGTTCTTCATCTTTGCTCCCCTTGGTGATCGCAAGCTCCTCTTTCCATTTGTGAGTTCATTTCCACTTTCTAGCTCGGAGGTCCTGAAAATAGAAACTAGTAAGAAAAATAGAAACTTTCCTAAAATGAAAAATGGCAACTTTCCTAAACTGAAAATGGAAACTTTCTAAAAAATGAAAAATAGAAATTACTGAAAATGGAAACTTACTAAAAATGATAAATAGAAACTACAAAAATAGAAACTTTCTACAAATAGGAACTTTCCCAATCAAAGAATGGAAACTTTCCTAAACAGGGTTTTATTAAGGAAATAACGCAGAAAATGCAGGGAAAAGCGAGTAAAACGTCGCATTAAAATGCTCCTATCAAATTCCCCCACACTTAGCTTTTGCTAGTCCCTTAGCAAAATCACACTAAGACTCAACAGAAATTAAAGACTCTACAAAAACAATGACTCTATTGCCCTTCAACTATTTGTCTCAGCAATCTCTTACTTTCATAACACCAAGATTAGCACTCAACCAAAATTCAATGTTAGGCATTCGAGAGTTAATTTAAACACATAATTTACACATACACAAGTAGGACGTGGTTGTAACAATGGTGATGGTTCTGTTAAGCATGTTTCAGACAAGTATGATTCATATCCTCACAAAGGTATATCCACTCTTTCTTCTCTCAGATCATGGCAATGCTTAAAAGCTTGTACACTCAAGTATATGTGAAAGATAGCAAGTATATCACATAATTCAAGAAACGAAAGCACATGTATAATTTTCTTTAAAGATCTCATGAAGGATATCAACTACTTGCACAGATGGACCCAAGCCATAGGTTCAACTCTTGTAACTCATCTCCACATCAAGGGCTGTCCCATCTTAAGGATCAAGAAGGTCTTCTTAAAGGTTGTAATGGGGCCAAGGCTCAAGGTTTAAAGAAACGAAGGGTAAGGATTTATCAAAGTGTCCTAAAAACCTAGCAGAGCATATGTAGATGTAGGGACCTCAAGAAATCCACCAAGGCATTGCAAAAACGTCACTTTCCCTAGGGGTAACATAAAAGGGGCCTAATGTCTTCATGTTGGCCCCAATCTTCATTGTAAACTTCCCTTAAACTATAGTGAATGGACAAAGGCCAGATTTTTCTTTAGTGGGCCTTCATTTCGACGCAGACTCCAAAATCACTAAGTATGGGGGACTAAAATCCATAATTATTTCTTTCTTTTTTTTTTTTTTTTTTTTTTTAGCCGTATACAATTTTCTTTTCTTTTCATTTTTCACGGCTTTCACATATTTTTTTTTTTTCTTTATGGACAAGTCTACCCCCACACTTGAACTTTCACCTCCTCTCAATTTTCATCTTTAGCACCAAACCCACGTAGTATGTCTCAAAAGATAGCTCCACTAAGTTCTTAGAACAAAGGGTAGGGTTGTAACTATACTAAGCTTCATGGTTAAGGGTTTTAAGGGTGATGAATGAAAAGGCTTAATGTAGGCTCAAAGGGGCTTATCTAGGGGGTCTCACGACGGGCACAAATGGGGACACAGGTTTATTTGGCAATGGTGGTAATTTCTAGGGTGCCTCTATCCCTTCCAGAATCAGGGCCATGTATTGATATAACGTCTCAACAAGCACAAGAGTGAATTCTAGCATTCTCTAGTCCATCAAACTTAATCTATGGCAAGCAATCAATCAAATGAAAGAATAATGAGATCATCAAAATATCGCCAAGAAATTAAGAATATATATTTTCGATTCACTCCAAGGAAAAAGGGACATGGCTCAATTATCTCACATGGCTTTTATGAATCAAAACTCATCTTAACATGCTCATATTTTCTGTACCAAAGTTTCGAAATCCATATCCACTACACATGCATATATATCTCATATATCTCAATTAACCAAAGAATACCGTGTTTAAATCATCTCAATTTTGTGATCCTCTTTTAGTCATGATTTCAGAGATATAGAATCATCCTAGACAGTTGAAAGGGCATCCTAAGACTCAAAACAAAAACAAAAGCAACGAAAATTTTTGACTTTTTTGACATTTTTCAATTTTTTTTTTGTATTTTTCCATATATGACTCAAAATAAAAGACTCAAATATAAATCCCTTCCCCCACACTTAAATATTGCATTGTCCTCATTGTAATCAAGTATAAGCATGCAATGAAACACTTACGTATATAGGAAAAAGATTTACGAAAATAATGACTAAGTACAAAGAAAATTGGAGGAGTAAAAGGGAAAAAATAAAACAAATCTGCGTTGATGACTCCTCCACAGCAACTTCTGAATTGGGTTGCCTCCCAAGCAGCGCTTAATGTTTATAGTCTTTCAGCCTAGACTTGTACCTCCATTTAATCCTCAGGGTTTGGAACGTTTTGGAGGGGTACGGCCTCCACTTCATGTTCCACAAATGCCTCATAGTAAGGCTTCAAGCGGTGGCCATTCACCTTGAACTCGTTATTTGTATGTTCACTCTTTATCTGCACAGCTCCATGAGGAAACACATGAGTGATAACAAAAGGCCCAATCCAACGAGAACGAAGCTTACCTGGGAAGAGTTTGAGACGAGAATGGAAGAGAAGAACTTTTTGACCCACAACAAAAGTCTTCCTTCGAATCATTTTGTCATGGAATGCCTTCGTCTTATCCTAGTAAATTTTAGCACTTTCGAAGGCATCATTCCTAATCTCCTCTAACTCTTGCAATTGCAACTTCCTATGAAGCCCAGCTGCATCAATATCCATGTTGAACTGCTTCACAGCCCACCAAGCTTTGTGCTCCAACTCCACAGGTAAATGGCAAGGTTTGCCATAGATAATTCGATATGGTGACATACCTATGGGAGTTTTGTATGCAGTTCTGTAGGCCCACAAAGCATCCTCTAGACGCAAGGACCAGTCCTTCCTGTTGGGGTTCACAGTCTTCTCCAATATCCCCTTAATCTGACGATTAGAGACCTCAGCCTGCCCACTAGTTTGTGGGTGATAAGGTGTAGAAACCTTATGTGTGACATCATATCTCTTCAAGAGAGCCTCAATCGTCCGATTGCAAAAATGGGATCCTCCATCACTAATGAGAACTCTAGGCATTCCAAACCTGCTAAAGATGTTAGACTTGATAAAATCTGCAACAACCTTAGAGTCATTAGTTCTAGTGGCCTTTGCTTCCACCCATTTGGAAACATAGTCCACTGCAAGTAAGATATAGAGAAACCCAAAAGATGAAGGGAAAGGTCCCATGAAATCTATACCCCAGACATCAAATATTTCAACAGTTATTATATTGGACAATGGCATTTGATCTCTAGGACCTAGATTTCCTGTTCTTTGGCACTTATCACAAGTTAAACAATAGGCATGTGCATCCCTAAATAATGTTGGCCAATAGAACCCAGACTCTAGCACCTTAAACGCAGTCTTCTTAGACCCAAAGTGACCCCCACATGCTTTAGAGTGGCAAAAAGAAAGTATAGCATTATGTTCATGTTCAGGCACACATCTCCTAATCAATTGATCAGAGCATTACTTCCACAAATAAGGTTCATCCCAAACATATTGCTTAACAGTTTTCCTAAGCCTATCCCTATGAGCACGTGACATGGTATCAGGAATCTTTCTAGACACTATAATTCACAATGTCTGCATACCATGGTTCACTTACCTGGATTCCAAAGAGTTGTTCATCTGGAAACGTCTCCACCAGAGGGAGACGGTCTTCTGCGTGCACCAAACGACTCAAGTGGTCAGCTACCACGTTTTCACTACCCTTCTTGTCCTTGATTTCCACGTCGAATTCTTGCAAGAGTAGGATCCATCTGATGAGCCTTGGTTTCGCCTCTTTCTTGGTCATCAAGTATTTCAAAGCTGCATGGTCAGTAAAGATAGTAACTTTGGTACCAAGTAAATAAGAGCGAAACTTCTCAAGGGCAAAGACAACTGCAAGGAGCTCTTTCTCTGTGGTGGAGTAGTTCATTTGTGCATCATTGAGAGTCCTCGAGGCGTAGTAGATGGCATAGGGTAGCTTGTCCTTCCTTTGCCCCAAAACAGCTCCAACTGCATAGTCAGAGGCATCACACATCAACTCAAAGGGCAGGGACCAATCTGGAGGTAACATGATGGGGGCAGACGTCAACAACTCCTTAAGCTTGTCAAAAGCTTCTTAACACTCCTTGTCAAAGTGAAATGGCACATCCTTCTGGAGTAGTTGACATAAGGGTCTCGAAATTTTGGAGAAGTCCTTGATGAACCTCCTGTAAAAACCTGCATGGCCAAGGAAAGAACGAATCTCTCTCACAGAAGTGGGAGAGGGTAAGTGACGCACAATATCCACCTTGGCCTTATCAACCTCTATACCCCTAGCAGAGACAATATGTCCTAGAACTATCCCTTGTTGAACCATAAAATGGCATTTTTCCCAATTAAGTACAAGGTTAGTTTCCATGCAACGTTTCAAAATTATCTCCAGATTATTAAGACAATCATCAAAATTCTTTCCAAAAACTGAAAAGTCATCCATGAATACCTCTATGATTTTCTCAATATAATCTGAAAAGATACTTACCATGCATCTCTGAAAAGTACCTGGAGCGTTGCAAAGTCCGAAGGGCATACGTCTATAAGCAAATGTTCCAAAGGGGCAAGTGAAGGTTGTCTTCTCTTGGTCTTCATTTGCAATTGCAATCTGGTTGTAACCAGAATATCCATCCAGAAAACAATAGTAGTCATGTCCAGCTAGGCGCTCAAGCATCTGATCAATGAATGGCAGAGGAAAGTGGTCTTTCCTTGTAGTTGCGTTGAGCCTCCTATAGTCAATGCACACTCTGTGGCCTGTGACTGTCCTTTGGGGCACCAGTTCGTTATCAGCATTCTTTACCACAGTGATCCCAGACTTCTTGGGCACGACCTAAACTGGGGAGACCCACTTGGAGTCAGAAATAGGGTAGATTACCCCACAATCAAGGAGTTTGATAACCTCCTTCTTCACTACTTCCATCATTGGAGGGTTGAGACGACGTTGAGCCTCTCTAGTGGGTTTAGACCCCTCCTCTAGAAGTATTCTGTGGACACAAGTTGTAGGGCTGATTCCCTTGATATCCGCCAATGTCCATCCTATGGCGGTCTTGTGTTGCTTCAACATTTCCACCAACTTCTCTTCTTGTGGAGTCGTCAGTGCAGAGGACACAATCACTGGTAAGGTCTCCTTGTCCCCTAAGTAGACATACTTCAAATGGTCTGGAAGAGGTTTTAGCTCTAGTTCTGGGGCCTGGACCACTGAAGGTAATGTCTTGTTAGTGGATAACTGAATGGACAAGGGAGAAACAGACTTACCTATAAAGGGTGATGCCTCAAGGAAGGAGACGTTTTCAATGATTTTCTCCTCACAAGTGTCTTTCAACTTGTCCTCTGAGATGGTGACGCCTTCCTTTGTATAGCCTACCCCTCTCTCAAGGGTAGTGACCAGGGTATCCTCATGCATAACATCAAACATTTTCTGCGCAAGTTCATCCAAAATGTCAGCAGAAAAACAATCATTAACCTCTAGGGGATACCTCATGGCTTCAAAGATGTTAAAGCCAATAATGTCACCATCGAATGATAGGAGCATTTTAATGCGACGTTTTAACTGTTATTTCCTCATATTTACTTAGTTATTTCCTTAAATAAATCCGTCTTGATTAGGAAAGTTTCCATCTTTAGAAAGTTTCTATTTTTAGTAATTTTAATAAAAATTTCTATTTTCTAGGTACATTGGAATAAATGACAAGGAAATGAGCTGAAATGAAGAAATGGAGTTTTCCTGGTCCAACTAGGAATCCTAGTCAACGCAGGAATCCTGATGAGGCTAGGAAACCTGAAGGCATTAGGAGACTACATGGCTTGAAGATATTATGGGAGATTAAATCTGATTTTTGCATGGGAAATGATGGAGATAATGTGGAAATCAAGGAGATTACGTTGAGAAAATCAAGGGAGAGTTTCAAGGGATTGTGCAACAAGAAAAGGCTCAAAACAAGTCCAGATTCGTTCCTTAATTCCCTCAAGATATGTTGGCTGAAATTAGAGAATAAAATCTGCAATTTTAATGTGGGAATCAAGAGAAAATCAAGGGGAGGACATTAAGGATAAAGCCATGGAGAGATTTAAGGGAAGAAAGGTCCAAAATGCATCCAGATACATTGTCTAGGTTCATGCCTAGATATTTGGCCGAAAATTAAGAGAAAAATCAGAAATAATCTTGGGAAAATCAGCAACAATATATTAGGGATTGATTTTGGAGCTTCCTGATTGGTTGAATGACATGGCAGAGCTGACGTGGCATTAATTCATTGGTTGGAGCTGTGTGGTGCAACCAGAAAATTCCTTGGAAATTAAATTCATGAAGCCTTGCCTTCCCCTATATATACCCTCCTCTCTAGACGTTTTACAGACACCATCAAACAGAAGTTCCTCTCCCCCATACAATTTACACTTTAGAAAAAAATCAGAAAATCTTCTTAGCATAGCCGTGAGTTTCTCCATCCTCTAGTCATCTCCACGAGTTCAAGCAAGGCCAAGGGAGAAGAAGAATTGCTGTGAGCATCATCATCCACCACCATCCTTGAAGCTTGCTTTCGAGATTCAAGAGACCACTACATCAATCGTTCATCACCATCTCCATCTCACGGTGTAATCCGATTCTCTTTTGTAACCTTTGCTTTGAATTTCGTTGGTTATGAACTAGTTGACATATGTGTTTGAACAAATATTAATTTCTGGAATTTTTATGATTAATTGAGAATTTTCAGATTCAAATTATTGTTCTTCGAGAGTTGCTTATGTGGGTTTGTTTAATTAAATTTGCGTTATAGATAACTTTTGTATTTTAATCTTATGTGGTTGCAAACACTTAGGGTTTTGATATGAATGATGCTAGGTTTAAGAGCATGAAATCGACTTTTCGTTTTGTGTAAACTTGAATCAAAGTAGTAAAGGTTTTGTACAAAGATCGAATTTAATTAACGAGGATTGCAATTAGGTGGACTTTTCCATACTAAGTTGTACACTTGAGTTGATAGCCTTTCTCTATGTGTAATGCGTTAAACATGACATGATTGACTAGCTTTCTAGGGTTTGATTGCATGTTTGATAGGATTAATCTAGGTGCTTTCGCTTAGGTTAATTAGCATTGAAAAGTAAAAAATGGGAATTCATTTGCTTTCGAATGTTTCACATGATCAACTCCTTTCTCATGACTTAGATGAACAATATTAGGGTTTGAATCAATTTTAATCATATGTTTAGATTTTGATCTTTGTTCTCTCATTCCATCTTTGTATTTTTATGTTTTTGCATTTTAATTGTTTTGTTAACTTAGTTTTATTTTCGAAAAACCAAAAACAAAATCCCCCCTTTTTTCATGTAAAATGTTTATAGTTGTGAATATATTTGTGAATATTATACTTTGTTTTAATTTTAATTGTTTAACTGTTTGACAATGACAGGTGTACCCTCAATCCCCGGAATAGAACGATCCCTATTTATTACGTACTACTAATGACATTTCAGGGTTAAATTATGCGCTTGCTTTTAGCTGCATTAATTTTTGGCGCCGTTGCCGGGGATTGAAAAATCACTTGTTAAATATGTGAATATTTGTTTTGTTTATATGTTGTGTTCGAAAAAAAAAAAAAAATTTTACTTGTTAATTGTTCATAATTTGTTAGTTAATTAGTTAATTAGTTAATTAATTACTTAGGTTGTTATTTATATTATTGAATACGAATTTTAATTGTGAGTTGTAAATTAAAGAAGGAATAGGTGAAGTCGTGTTTATTAATATTGGCCTAAACCCCTTATTGGTACCTAGTCCAGGTCCCTTAAGGTTGAGGGCGGCCTTTATTAACATTCATTGAACTGTCTTCACACTTAGGATCTTTTTCATCCAAGTAAGTATAGCCTATGTGGGATGGTGTCTAGGAAGGGGACAACGCTCATGACAGGTTCTTGAATCCAGAAGTGCTTACAAATGGGCCTAAACCACAATGTGGGAGTAGCTCATGCCAAAATGGATTCTACCTCTCGTGGTCGCCCTCCCCTACCTGGCCATTTCAGTAAGGTTGCCCAAAGGATGTAGGAGAGACTTGGTGTCTAGACGACTATACTTGGGCCGCACGTCCTCTTGATTTACCGCTTGGAATTTAATTTGATATCAATGATATATATAACAAACGAAAATATTGTGATTCACTAAGGTATATTGGATTAAACATAGTCTTGAAAAGGGTAGCTGTTTCAGTCCCATTGCACATCGAGACTCCCTGTTCCCGTACCTAAGTGTTGAAAATAATTGTAAAGGAAAGGAAAGAATGTAAATATTTGTAAGTATTTTCGTACAAAGAAAGAAAAGAAAAAAAAAAAAACATTTGTGTAAATATTTTTCATGTTTCTTTTTTTTTTTTTACTCACTTGTGTTCTTAACTTGTGTCTTGTGTACAATGTACTTGTTAATTATATTTGTAGTTTGTAATTCTTTGTTACTTGTTTATATTTTTTTTGTATTTCTTTGTTAATTATAGTTACTAACTTTATTTAATGGAGGTACTGTCTGGCTGAAAGACGTTAAACTCAAGCGCTGCTTGGGAGGCAACCCAATTCAGAAGTAGATGTGGAGGAGAGCCTTCAACGCAGATTTGTTTTTTTTTTCTTCCCTACTTCTTTACTTTGTAACTTTTGTTTTTCTTTGAACTTTATTTTCGTAAATTCCATCTCTATATGCTTAAGTGTTTCATTGCATGCTTTTGATTGATTACATTGAGGACAATGCAATATTTAAGTGTGGGGGAAGGGATTTACACTTTTATCTTGAGTCATATATTGAAAAATACAAAAAAATTGAAAAATGTCAAAAATTTAAAAATTTTCGTTGCTTTTATTTTTGTTTTTGAGTCTTAGGATGCCCTTTCAACTGTCTAGGATGATTCTATATCTCTAAAATCATGATTAAAAGAGGATCACAAAATTGAGATGATTTCTAAAATGGTATTCTTTGGTTAATTGAGATATATGAAAAATGTATGCATGTGTAGTGGATATGGATTTCGTGACTTTGGTATAGAATATGAGCATGTTAAGATGAGTTTTGATTCATATAAACCCATGTGAGATATTGAGCCATGTCCCTTTTTCTTGGAGTGATAAATGAAAAATATATTCTTATTTTCTTGGCGATGTTTTGATGATCTCATTATCCTTTCATCTTGATTGACTACTTGCCATAGATTAAGTTTGATGGACTAGAGAATGCTAGAATTCACTCTTGTGCTTGTTGAAACGTTATATCAATACATGGCCCTGATTCTGGAAAGGATAGAGGCACCCTAGGAATTACCACCATTGCCAAATAAACCTGTGTCCTTAATTGTGCCCGTCGTGGGACCCCCCTAGATAAGCCCCTTTGAGCCTACATTAAGCCTTTTCATTCATCACCCTTAAAATCCTTAACCATGAACCTTAGTATAGCTACACTCCTACCCTTTGTTCTAAAAACTTAGTGGAGCTATCTTTTGGGACTTTACTTGAGGATTTGGCATTGAGAATGAAGATTGAGATGAGGTGAAAGTTCAAGTGTGGGGGTAGATTTGTCCATGAAAAGAAAAATATATGTGAAAGCCGTGAAAAAGAAATGAACAAAAAAAAATTTGTACACGGTTAGAAAGAAAAAATGTGTACGGCTAAAAGAAAGAAAAATGTTTATGGATTTTAGTCCCCCATACTTAGTGATTTTGGAGTTTACTTTGAACTGAAGGCCCATTACAGAAAATATGGCCTTTGTCCAATTCACTAGAGTTCAAAGGAAGTTTAGAATGAAGATTGGGCCCAACATGAAGACATTAGGCCCTTTTATGATCACCCCTAGGGAAAGTGACGTTTTTACAATGCCTTGCTGGAATTTCTTGAAGTCTCTACATTTACATGTGCTCTGCTAGGTTTTTAGGACACTTTGATAAATCCTTACCTTTCGTTTCTTTAAACCTTGAGCCTTAGCCCCATTACAACCCTTGAGAAGACCTTCTTGATCCTTAAGATGGGACAGCCCTTGATGTGGAGATGAGTTACAAGAGTTGAACATATGGCTTGGGTCCATCTGTGCAAGTAGTTGATATCTTTCATGAGATCTTTTGAAGAAAAAAAAATTATTATATTCACAAAGTGCTTTTCGTTTCTTATATATGTGAGCTATTTGATTGCCTCAAAATATTTTCTCTCACATATAATTGAGTGATTATAAGCTTTTAAGCATTGCCTTGAATTCTGAGAGAAGAAAGAGTGGATATACCTTGTGAGGATATGAATCATACTTGTCTGAAACATGCTTAATATAACCCATCACCATTGTTACAACCAAGTCCTACTTGTGTAAGTAAAGATTATGTGTTTCAATTAACTCTCGAATGCTTAAATATTGATTCCTGGTTGAGTGCTAATCTTGGTGTTATGAAAGTAAGAGATTGCTGAGACAAAAAGTTGAAGGGCAATAGAGTCATTGTTTGTGTAGAGTCTTTAAATTTTCGTTGAGTCTTAGTTGAGTCTTTGTGTGATTTTGCTAAGGGACTAGCAAAAGCTAAGTGTGGGGGAATTTGATAGGAGCATTTTAATGCGACGTTTTAACTGTTATTTCCTCATATTTACTTAGTTATTTCCTTAAATAAATCCGTCTTGATTAGGAAAGTTTCCATCTTTAGAAAGTTTCTATTTTTAGTAATTTTAATAAAATTTCTATTTCTAGGTACATTGGAATAAATGACAAGGAAATGAGCTGAAATGAAGAAATGGAGTTTTCCTGGTCCAACTAGGAATCCTAGTCAACGCAGGAATCCTGATGAGGCTAGGAAACCTGAAGGCATTAGGAGACTACATGGCTTGAAGATATTATGGGAGATTAAATCTGATTTTTGCATGGGAAATGATGGAGATAATGTGGAAATCAAGGAGATTACGTTGAGAAAATCAAGGGAGAGTTTCAAGGGATTGTGCAACAAGAAAAGGCTCAAAACAAGTCCAGATTCGTTCCTTAATTCCCTCAAGATATGTTGGCTGAAATTAGAGAATAAAATCTGCAATTTTAATGTGGGAATCAAGAGAAAATCAAGGGGAGGACATTAAGGATAAAGCCATGGAGAGATTTAAGGGAAGAAAGGTCCAAAATGCATCCAGATACATTGTCTAGGTTCATGCCTAGATATTTGGCCGAAAATTAAGAGAAAAATCAGAAATAATCTTGGGAAAATCAGCAACAATATATTAGGGATTGATTTTGGAGCTTCCTGATTGGTTGAATGACATGGCAGAGCTGACGTGGCATTAATTCATTGGTTGGAGCTGTGTGGTGCAACCAGAAAATTCCTTGGAAATTAAATTCATGAAGCCTTGCCTTCCCCTATATATACCCTCCTCTCTAGACGTTTTACAGACACCATCAAACAGAAGTTCCTCTCCCCATACAATTTACACTTTAGAAAAAAATCAGAAAATCTTCTTAGCATAGCCGTGAGTTTCTCCATCCTCTAGTCATCTCCACGAGTTCAAGCAAGGCCAAGGGAGAAGAAGAATTGCTGTGAGCATCATCATCCACCACCATCCTTGAAGCTTGCTTTCAAGATTCAAGAGACCACTACATCAATCGTTCATCACCATCTCCATCTCACGGTGTAATCCGATTCTCTTTTGTAACCTTTGCTTTGAATTTCGTTGGTTATGAACTAGTTGACATATGTGTTTGAACAAATATTAATTTCTGGAATTTTTATGATTAATTGAGAATTTTCAGATTCAAATTATTGTTCTTCGAGAGTTGCTTATGTGGGTTTGTTTAATTAAATTTGCGTTATAGATAACTTTTGTATTTTAATCTTATGTGGTTGCAAACACTTAGGGTTTTGATATGAATGATGCTAGGTTTAAGAGCATGAAATCGACTTTTCGTTTTGTGTAAACTTGAATCAAAGTAGTAAAGGTTTTGTACAAAGATCGAATTTAATTAACGAGGATTGCAATTAGGTGGACTTTTCCATACTAAGTTGTACACTTGAGTTGATAGCCTTTCTCTATGTGTAATGCGTTAAACATGACATGATTGACTAGCTTTCTAGGGTTTGATTGCATGTTTGATAGGATTAATCTAGGTGCTTTCGCTTAGGTTAATTAGCATTGAAAAGTAAAAAATGGGAATTCATTTGCTTTCGAATGTTTCACATGATCAACTCCTTTCTCATGACTTAGATGAACAATATTAGGGTTTGAATCAATTTTAATCATATGTTTAGATTTGATCTTTGTTCTCTCATTCCATCTTTGTATTTTTATGTTTTTGCATTTCAATTGTTTTGTTAACTTAGTTTTATTTTCGAAAAACCAAAAACAAAATCCCCCCTTTTTTCGTGTAAAATGTTTATAGTTGTGAATATATTTGTGAATATTATACTTTGTTTTAATTTTAATTGTTTAACTGTTTGACAATGACAGGTGTACCCTCAATCCCCGGAATAGAACGATCCCTATTTATTACGTACTACTAATGACATTTAAGGGTTAAATTATGCGCTTGCTTTTAGCTGCATTATCGAACTCCATCGTAAGAGAACCTTCATACACATCAATCTTCGTCCTAGCTGTCCTTAAGAAAGGGCGTCCCAAAAGCAATGGAGTGGAACTTACAGGGGAGTCCTCCATTTCCAATACATAAAAATCAGCTGGGAAGATAAGATGGTTAACCTGTACAAGCACATCCTCCAACAAACCTCTAGGGTATGCATTGGATCTGTCAGCTAACTGAATGATAACATTGTCAGATTTAAGTTCCCCTAGACCTAGGGTTTCATAAACAGAATAGGGCATAACATTAACAGATGCACCTAGGTCTAGCATAGCATTCTTAAATCTAGAGTTACCAATAGTACACGGAATAGTAAAGCTTCCAGGATCCTTACACTTTGGAGGAATCTTCCTCTGAATCAGGGCAGAGACATTCTCACTTACCTTTACCACCTCCTTTTCACGGTTTACCCTCCTAGTAGTGCAAAGCTCTTTGAGGAACTTGGCATACTTAGGGACTTGCTTGATGGCCTCTAGGAGGGGTAAGTTTACTTGCACCTTCTTGAAAGTTTCCAAGATAGCTTGGTCACTTTCATCCTTCTTAGATTGGGCAAACCTGCGTGGGAAGGGCATGCAAGAAGAAGAAGGGTTAGCAATAACCGAATTCGATAAGTTAGAATTATTACCTTTTATTTCCGGTTTTGCCTTTAAAGATGAGGATGCCTTAGTCTCTTCCGTTGACGTTGCAGGGTCCTTCTCAATACCCAACTTGGTGGGTTCTTGGTCTTCCTCAATCTCTATGCTCATTTGGACCTTCTTGGGTTGCTTGGGTGGATCCACAAATGGTCTTCCACTCCTCGTAGTCACAACTGATGCATTCTCCACATTACCCTTAGGGTTAGGTATTGTGCCACTAGGAAGCTTCCCAGTCTCATGAATCTTGCTCATGAAGTCCACAACTTGGCCCATCTGTTTCTTAAGATCTGCAATATCCTTAGTGTGGGTCTGTTGTCCTTGAATCAAAGCTTGAGTAGAGTTTGTCAAGGCTTGGGTGGAACTAGTCAAAGCTTCCAACGTTTTGTCATAGTGAGACATTGAAGGTCCTGAGTTCTGTTGAGGAGGAGGCATGTAGGGCCTTTGAAAAGATGATCCTTGGAATGAAGGCCCTTGAGGACGTTGGAAGTTCCCACCAAGAGGATTCTGAACGTTATCATTGTTGGTCCACTTGAAGTTGGGATGGTCCCTCCATCCTGGGTTGTAAGTATTGGAGTAAGGGTCATGTCTAGGACGTTGAAGTCCTCCTTGGTATCCTCCTTGATATCCTCCAATAGCATTTGCAGATTCCCATCCTCCATTCTCATTAAGTTGAGGGCACTGATCTGTAACATGCCCTTGCATAGAGCATACCCCACAAGCTATTGTTGCACTTGGTCCCTTGGAACTTACCACTTGATTCATGAGAAGAGTAAGCTTATTCAGTTGGTCTTCAATGGCAGTATTCTTGCTCACCTCATGCACCCTACGAATAGAGTGTCCTACCCCCTCATATTGTTGGGAATTCAAGGCACGATTAGCTATAAGCTCCTTCCCAACTGCAGGTGACTTATCCACAAAAGCTCCTCCAGCTGCAGCATCCAACATTTGCCTTTCCAAGGGTAAGAGTCCTTCATAGAAACATGTGAGTAGGGTCTCATCCTTCATTTGATGTTGAGGACATTGTGCAAGTAAGGAATTGAACCTCTCATAGTAAGCAGCATAGGACTCATCATGGGCTTGCTCTATTCCACTGAGCTTCTTTCTAAGTGTGATGACCTTAGAAGCTGGGAAGTATTTTCCAAGAAGGCCTTTCTCATTGTTTCCCATGATGTGATACGTCCTGCAGGGAGTTCATATAGCCAATCCTTGGCTCTATCAGCTAGAGAGAATGGAAATGCTCTCATCTTCAGAAGATTCTCATCAGCTCCTTGTGGTTGCATGTTTGCACAAACAGATTGAAATTCTCGAATATGCTTGTTAGCATCCTCCATATTAAGTCCATGGAAGATAGGGAGCTTGTGCAACAATCCACTCTTAAGCTCGAACTCTGCCTGTCTTCCAGCTGCAGGGGCAGGGTATACTATGCCTGTAGGGGGTCCTCCTTCAACAGTTGCGGTGGAGAGTTCCCTAATAGATGCCATTCTCTCTTCTTCGACTTCTTCAGGTGGTGGTGAAGGTGGTGGTGTAGAGTTGGACGAAATCACAGGTGAAGGTGAACGTGAAGGAGGAGATGGACTTGGTGTAGGTGATGTAGACTCCTCAGAAAAGTAAGTCCGCTTCCCTTGCTCGTTAAATGTGTACTCTTTGTATGTTGAAGGGGAAGGGCTTGTGTGCTCAAGAAGTGAAGGACCCTTCAAGCGAGCGAGCCTTGCTTCAATTTCCTTTAGTGTAGAAGATCTAAAAGGCTCGGTCATTCATAGGAATCCTGAACATCATCAAAATTCAAAGAAGTTAGCAAAGTATAAAGTGAGTTAATTACAAATTAGTGATTTATACATCAACCTTACTATTCACGAGTCACTATTCACAAGTTACTATTCACGACTTTACTATTTATGATTTATACAAGTATAAAAAGAAGTATAAATTACAAACTATCCACAATCTTTTCACAAATAAACCACGTAAGAAGTTTATACAAGTATAAAATGTACAAAACACATAATTTACAAGTGGAGGTTATGTTCAAGTATCTTATTATCTTTACAAAATAAAGTTAATATCTCAATTGATTACAAGTTGTAAGTCGAGCCCAATAGAAACCACTACCATTGGTGAGATACGATCTAGGGATAGTCGCCTAGACATAAGTCACTTTCCTTTGTTTCAGAAGGCTAGATGACCAGATTAAGAGGTAAGTGAGAGGGAGGACTCATTTTGGTGACACTACGGAGGCTACTCCCTCATTGAGGTTTAGGCCCCTATTGGCTACTCCCACATTGTGGTTTAGGCACAGTCTATAGTATCTCTGAGATCCAAATTGAACCCATCACCCAGGGTCTCAACCTAAGACACCACCTATATGCCCCTTACTCAGCTTGAAAAGAACTCATGTGTTAGACAGTTCTCCAAATGTTAATAAAAGCCGCCCTCAACTTCAAAAGACCTTAGAAAGGCACTAATGAAGGGTTAAGGCTAATATTAACAAAAGGGCCCTTATCTACTCATACGATTTTACACACTTATAACAATCAAGAATTTAACAATATTTACAATTAATTCTTTTCTTTTCTTTTGTTTAACAAGATTAGACACATTTTACACAAATTCTTTCAAACAAAACGTCACAAACACATTTTTTTTTTTTTCCTTTTTTTTTTTTTTTTTTTTATTTTATTTTTTTTACGAAAATACTTACAAGTAATTGTTTTCTTTGCTTTTCTTTACAATTATTTTCAACACTTAGGTACGGGAACAGGGAGTCTCGATGTGCAATGGGACTGAAACAGCTACCCTTTTCAAGACTATGTTTAATCCAATATACCTTAGTGAATCACAACATTTTCACTCGTTATGTATATTATTGATTTCAAATTAAATTCCAAGCGGTAAATCAAGAGGACGTGCGGCCCAAGTATAGTCGTCTAGACACCAAGTCTCTCCTACATCCTTTGGGCAACCTTACTGAAATGGCCAGGTAGGGGAGGGCGACCACGAGAGGTAGGATCCATTTTGGCATAGGCTACTCCCTCATTGAGGTTTACGCCCATTTGTAAGCACTTCTGAATCCAAGAACCAGTCATGAGCGTTGTCCCCTTCCTAGACACCATCCCACATAGGCTATACTTACTTGGATATAAAAGGTTCTAAGTGTGAAGACAGTTCAATGAATGTTAATAAAAGCCGCCCTCAACCTTAAGGGACCTGGACTAGGTACCAATAAGGGGTTTAGGCCAATATTAATAAACACGACTTCACCTATTCCTTCTTTAATTTACAACTTACAATAAAAATTCGTATTCAACAATATAAACAACAACCTAAGTAACTAATTTTCGACAATTACAAAATAATTAACAAGTAATTTTTTTTTTTTTTCGGTCACAATATACAAAACAAATATTCACAATATGGCAAATGATTTTTCAATCCCCGGCAACGGCGCCAAAAATTGGTGTCTCTTTTAGGAAGCGACCAATTTAACCCTGAAATGTCATTAGTAGTATAGAATAAATAGGGATCGTTCTATTCCGGGGATTGAGGGTACACCTGTCATTATCAAACAATTAAACAATTAAAATTAAAACAAAGTATAATATTTACAAAAATATAACAAAATATATACATATTTACGAAATTAGGGGGATTTTTGGTTTTGATTTTCGGAAATTAAACTAAGTAAAGAAAACAATTAAAATGCAAAAACATAAAAATGCAAATGAAATGCACGAACAAAGATCAAATCGGAATTTATAATCAAAGTTAATTCAAGTTCATCATTGTTCATCATAGTCATGCAAGAGGAATTGATCATGTGAAACGTTCTAAGCAAACAATTTCTAGTCAATCATGTCATGTTCAACGCATTAAGCATCTAGAAAGGCTATCAATTCAAATGTGCAACTTAGTATGAAAAAGTTCACCTAATTGCAATCTCCTTTGATTAAATTTCGGTTTTTGTACAAAACCTTTACTACTTGTTGATTCAAGAACACAAAACCAAAAAGTTGATTCATGTTCTCAAATTCGTAGCAACATTCACATAAAAACCCTAAATGTTTCGAACCATTCAAGATTATCATACAAACGATTTCTATCATGCAAATTCAATCAAACACTTACACAAAAGCAACCATAAATCACAATATATGAATCTGAAAATTAACAATTAATCATAAAATTTCAGAAATCAATACTTGTTCATACATAAGTGTCAACTAAGGCAAACCAACGAAAATTACAAAGCAAAGGTACAAGGAGAATCGGATTACACCGTGATGAAGATGAGATGGATGAAATGATGATGTGGTCTCTTGAATTTCGAAAGCAATCTTCAAGGTGGAGGGTGGATGGTATGCACGGCTTGTCTTCTTCTTCCTTGGCCTTGCTTGCACTTCGTGGTTGCCCTAGAGGATGGAGAGGAGCACGGCTAAGCTAGAGAGTTTTCTGAATTAGTTCTCAAGTGTAGAACGTAAAAAATGGAACTAGGAACTTCTTGACGTTGAGAGAAGAGAGGAATATATAGGGACGGCTTCTAGGTCTTCAAGCCGTGTAAAACCCTAGAGAAACTCACGGCAATAGCTTGCTTCCTCCACATAATTTCCTCCAATGATTTCGTGCCACATAAGCCCTATGAGGTGGTGCAACCAATCACAAAATTCCAGAATTAATTCCCTAAATAATCTTGCCGAAATATATAGAGATATTTTCTGATTTCCTTCACCAATTTCGGCAACAATATATTTAGAGAATAAAGGGGGACGAACCTAGACTCCTTTGAGAGCTTTTTGTGTTCAACACATATTCTCTTTCCTTTAAAAGCTCCCTAAGAAATCTCCACGAAATCTCTCTTGAATTTCTGATTTTCCACACGGCAAAACCCTAGTTTCTCTCTTCATTATCCCTTGGCCGAATTCTCTAGGGTTTCTCTTTTATTTTGCACGGCAATTCCTTGTTTCTCTCTTGCTTGGACGGCTAGGAGTCTCTAGGGTTTATCTCTTGATTTATTTCCATAAAAATAACCCTAGAAAATCTCCTTTTAATTTCTGATTTTCTTGGACGCCACCTCCTTGTTTCTCTCTTGCAAATTCACGGCAACAACAACTTTAGTGCTAGGGTTTGCGTCACAAACCCTAGTTCCATGGGCTTTGGTGGGCTTTTATCCAATTAGCCGAAAATCCAACAAGTCTTGAGAGTTTTTGGGCCTCCATGCGTCACTTCTATGCTATGTCATCTTCCAACGTCACAACACTTTATTTTTCCATTTCTTTTTCATAGTAACGTTGGAAACTTCATTGGTGGGCTTTCCTCATTTTCGCAGGGTTTCCTGGTTGGACCAGGAAAACTCTTTTTCTTCATTTCTGCTCATTTCTGTGGCTCATTGTTCTTCATCTTTGCTCCCCTTGGTGATCGCAAGCTCCTCTTTCCATTTGTGAGTTCATTTCCACTTTCTAGCTCGGAGGTCCTGAAAATAGAAACTAGTAAGAAAAATAGAAACTTTCCTAAAATGAAAAATGGCAACTTTCCTAAACTGAAAATGGAAACTTTCTAAAAAATGAAAAATAGAAATTACTGAAAATGGAAACTTACTAAAAATGATAAATAGAAACTACAAAAATAGAAACTTTCTACAAATAGGAACTTTCCCAATCAAAGAATGGAAACTTTCCTAAACAGGGTTTTATTAAGGAAATAACGCAGAAAATGCAGGGAAAAGCGAGTAAAACGTCGCATTAAAATGCTCCTATCATGACACATAAGGTTTCTACACCTTATCACCCCCAAACTAGTGGGCAGGCGGAGGTCTCTAATCGCCAGATCAAGGGGATATTGGAGAAGACTGTGAACCCCAACAGGAAGGACTGGTCCTTGCATCTAGAGGATGCTTTGTGGGCCTACAGAACTGCATACAAAACTCCCATAGGTATGTCACCATATCGAATTGTCTATGGCAAACCTTGCCATTTACCTGTGGAGTTAGAGCATAGAGCTTGGTGGGCTGTGAAGCAGTTCAACATGGATATTGATGCAGCTGGGTTTCATAGGAAGTTGCAATTGCAAGAGTTAGAGGAGATTAGGAATGATGCCTTCGAAAGTGCTAAGATTTACAAGGATAAGACTGAGGCATTCCATGATAAAATGATTCGAAGGAAGACTTTTGTTGTGGGTCAAAAAGTTCTTCTCTTCCATTCTCGTCTCAAACTCTTCCCAGGTAAGCTTCGTTCTCGTTGG
Source organism: Rosa chinensis (assembly GCF_002994745.2). Classification (NCBI taxonomy): domain Eukaryota; kingdom Viridiplantae; phylum Streptophyta; class Magnoliopsida; order Rosales; family Rosaceae; genus Rosa; species Rosa chinensis. Next base: position 40,234,574 of record NC_037094.1, on the reverse strand, counting down.
ATTGGGCCTTTTGTTATCACTCATGTGTTTCCTCATGGAGCTGTGCAGATAAAGAGTGAACAAACAGGCAACGAGTTCAAAGTGAATGGTCATCGCTTGAAGCCTTACTATGAGGCATTTGTGGAACATGAAGTGGAGGATGTACCCCTCCAAAACGTTCCAAACCCTGAGGATTAAAAGGAGGTACAAGTCTAGGCTGAAAGACTATAAACATTAAGCGCTGCTTGGGAGGCAACCCAATTCTGAAGTAGCTGTGGAGGAGTCATCAACGCAGATTTGTTTTATCTCTCCCTTTTACTTCTCCAATTTTTCTTTGTTTTTGGTAGTCATTTTCGTAATTCCATCCCTAAATGCTTAAGTGTTTCATTGCATGCTTTTAATTGATTACATTGAGGACAATGCAATATTTAAGTGTGGGGGAAGGGATTTACACTTTTATCTTGAGTCATATATTGAAAAATACAAAAAAAAGTGAAAAATGTCAAAAATTTAAAAAATTTTCGTTGCTTTTGTTTTTGTTTTGAGTCTTAGGATGCCCTTTCAACTGTCTAGGATGATTCTATATCTCTGAAATCATGATTAAAAGAGGATCACAAAATTGAGATGATTTAAACATGGTATTCTTTGGTTAATTCAGATATATGAAAAATATATGCCTTGTAGTGGATATGGATTTCGAAACTTTGGTACAGAATATGAGCATGTTAAGATGAGTTTTGATTCATATAAACCCATGTGAGATAATTGAGCCCATGTTCCTTTTTCTTGGAGTGAATCGAAAATATATATTCTTAATTTCTTGGTGATGTTTTGATGATCTCATTATTCTTTCATCTTGGTTGACTACTTGCCATAGATTAAGTTTGATGGACTAGAGAATGCTAGAATTCACTCTTGTGCTTGTTGAAACGTTATATCAATACATGGCCCTGATTCTGGAAGGGATAGAGGCATCCTAGGAATTACCACCATTGCCATATAAACTTGTGTCCCCATTTGTGCCGGTCGAGGGACTCCCCTAGATAAGCCCCTTTGAGCCTACATTAAGCCTTTTCGTTCATCACCCTAAAATCCTTAACCATGAAGCTTAGTATAGTAACAACCCTACCCTTTGTTCTAAGAACTTAGTGGAGCTATCTTTTGAGACATACTACATGGGTTTGGTGCTAAGGATGGAAATTGAGAAGAGGTTAAAGTTCAAGTGTGGGGGTAGACTTGTCCATAAAGAAAAAATATGTGAAAGCCGTGAAAAATGAAAAGAAAAGAAAAAAATGTACGGCTAGAAAAGAAAAGAAAGAAATATTTATGGATTTTAGTCCCCCATACTTAGTGATTTTGGAGTTTACTTTGAAATGAAGGCCTATTAAAGAAAAATTTGACCTTTGTCCATTCACTATAGTTCAGGGGAAGTTTACAATGAAGATTGGGCCCAACATGAAGACACTAGGCCCCTTTTATGTTACCTCTAGGGGAAGTGACGTTTTTGCAATGCATTGGTGGATTTCTTGTGGTCTCTACATTTACATGTGCTCTGCTAGGTTTTTAGGACATTTTGATAAATCCTTACCCTTCATTTCTTAAAACCTTGAGCCTTGGCCCCATTACACCCTTTAAGAAGACCTTCTTGATCCTTAAGATGGGACAGCCCTTGATGTGGAGATGAGTTACAAGAGTTGAACCTATGGCTTGGGTCCATCTGTGCAAGTAGTTGGTATCCTTCATGAGATCTTTAAAGAAAATTATACATGTGCTTTCGTTTCTTGAATTATGTGATATACTTGCTATCTTTCACATATACTTGAGTGTATAAGCTTTTAAGCATTGCCATGATCTGAGAGAAGAAAGAGTGGATATAACTTGTGAGGAGTTGAATCATACTTGTTTGAAGCATGCTTAACAGAAACCATCACCATTGTTCCAACCAAGTCCTACTTGTGTATGTGAAGATTATGTGTTTCAATTAACTCTCGAATGCTTAAACATTGAATCTTGGTTAAGTGCTAATCTTGGTGTTGTGAAAGTAAGAGATTGCTGAGACAAATAGTTAAAGGGCAATAGAGTCTGTTTTGTGTCAAGTCTTTAAATTTTCGTTGAGTCTTAGTGTGTGTCTTAGTGTGATTTTGCTAAGGGACTAGCAAAAGCTAAGTGTGGGGGAATTTGATAGGAGCATTTTAATGCAACGTTTTACTTGCTTTTCCCTGCATTTTCTGCGTTATTTCCTTAATAAAACCCTGTTTAGGAAAGTTTCCATTCTTTGATTGGGAAAGTTCCTATTTGTAGAAAGTTTCCATTTTCAGTAGTTTCTATTTATCATTTTTTAGAAAGTTTCCCATTTTCAGTTTAGGAAAGTTGCCATTTTTCATTTTAGGAAAGTTTCTATTTTTCTTACTAGTTTCTATTTTCAGGTCCTTGTCACAAATGAGCTGAAATGAGCTCACAAATGGAGAGAGAAGATAGCCAACATTGGAGGGAGACAAGATGAAGTACAAAGGGAAGCACAAATGAGCAGAAATGAAGAAAAGAAGTTTTCCTAGTCCAACCAGGAAACCCGGTCCAGAAAAGGAAAGCTTGCCAAAACAAGACTCTTGAGCCAACCATGAATGGAGATCGAATTAATAAAGTGACATGGCATGAGAGAAGCTTCTTGAAGACTCTAGATGATGACATGGCATAGAGGTGACGCATGGAGGCCCAAAAACTCTCAAGACTTGTTGGAATTTCGGCTACTTGGATAAAAGCCCACAAAGGCCCATGGAACTAGGGTTTGTGACGCAAACCCTAGCCCTAAAGATGTTTTGCCGTGAAATCCTAGAGAGAAACAAGGAAGATGACGTGGAAAATCAGAAAATAATAAGAAGATTTCGGTGGAGATTTTCTAGGGAGATTTTCTTGGAATGAGATATTCTTGGAAGAGTTATCTTGAGCCTTTGCCGTTTAAAGAGAGAGAGAAGCTAGGGATTGCCGTGAGAAATACAAGGAAGGAGAGAGAATTGCCGTGTGAATCAAAGAAGAACCTAGAAGATTTCGGCAAAGATATTTTCTAAGAGAGTTTTAAGGAAAGAGAAAAAGGTGGGAACCAAGAAACGGCTAAAAAGGAGTCTAGATTCATTCCTAGAATTCCTAAAGGAAGTGGCCGAAATTAAACAAGAAAAATCAGAAATTATCTCAAGGAATTTCGGCAATATTTCTAGGGAATTAAAAGAGAATTTTGTGATTGGTTGCACCACCTCATAGGGCTTATGTGGCAAGCTATCATTGGAGGAAACTATGTGGCATTTTCAGATTAATTCCATGGAAAATAAAGAAGAAATTCACGGCTTGGAGACCAAGTTGGCCGTCCCCTATATATTCCTCTCTTCTCTCAACGTCAAGGAGTTCCACACTTTTGCATTTACACTTTGAGAAAAAAATCAGAAACTCTCCCTAGCCTAGCCGTGTTCATCTCCATCCTCTAGGGCAACCACGAAGTTCAAGCAAGGCCAAGGAAGAAGAAGACAAGCCGTGCACACCATCCATCACCACCCTTGGAGATTGCTTTCGAAATTCAAGAGTCCATTCATCACTTCATTCATCTCATCTTCATCACGGTGTAATCCGATTCTCCTTGTAACCTTTGCTTTGTAATTTTCGTTGGTTATGCCTTAGTTGACACAATTGTTTGAACAAATATTGTTTTCTGAAATTTTATGATTAATTGTTAATTTTCAGATTCATATATTGCGATTTATGGTTGCTTTTGTGTGAGTGTTTGATTAAATTTGAATGATAGAAATCTTTTGTATGATAATCTTGAATGGTTCGAAACATTTAGGGTTTTTATGTGAATGTTGCTACGAATTTAAGAACATGGATCAACTTTTTGGTTTTGTGTTCTTGAATCGATAAGTAGTAAAGGTTTTGTACAAAAACCGAATTTAATCAAAGAAGATTGCAATTAGGTGGACTTTTTCATACTAAGTTGCACATTTGAGTTGATAGCCTTTCTAGGTGCTTAATGCATTAATCATGACATGATTGACTAGCTTTCTAGGGCTTGATTGCATGTTTGATAGAATTAATCTAGGTGCTTTCGCTTAGGTTAATTAGCATTGAAAGTAAAATATGGGAAATTGTTTGCTTTTGAACGTTTCACATGATCAACTCCTCTTGCATGACTATGATGAACAATGATGAACTTGAATCAATTTTAATCATGAGTTTCGACTTTGATCTTTGTTCTCACATCCCATTTGTATTTGTTATGTTTTTGCATTTTAATTATTTTCTTAACTTAGTTTAATTTTCGAAAACCAAAATCAAAAACCAAAAATCCCCCCTATTTTCGTAAATAATGTTTATAATTGTAAATACCTTTGTGAATATTATACTTTGTTTTAATTTTAATTGTTTAATTGTTTGACAATGACAGGTGTACCCTCAATCCCCGGAATAGAACGATCCCTATTTACTTTATACTACTAATGACATTTCAGGGTTAAATTGGTCGCTCAACAAAAGCCACATCAGACTATCCCTAGATCGTATCTCACCAATAGTAGTGGTTTCTATTGGGCTCGACTTACAACTTGTAATCAATTGAGATATTAACTTTATTTTGTAAAGATAACAAGATACTTGAACATAACCTCCACTTGACAATTGTGTTGTTTTGTATATTTTATACTTGTATAAACTTCTTACGTGGTTTATTTGTGAAAAGATTGTGGATAGTTTGTAATTTATACTCTTTTTATACTTGTACAAATCATAAATAGTAAATTCGTGAATAGGAACTTGTGAATAGTGACTCGTGAATAGTAAAGTTGATGTTTAAATCACTAGTTTCTAATTAACTCACTTTATACCTTGCTAACTTCTTTGAATTTTGATGATGTTCAGGATTCCTATGAATGACCGAGCCTTTTAGACCCTCCACAATAAAGGAAATTGAAGCAAGGCTCGCTCGTTTGAAGAATCCTTCACTTCTTGAGTACACAAGCCCTTCCCCTTCAACATACAAAGAGTACACATTCAACGAGCAAGGGAAGCGGACTTACTTTTCTGAGGAGTCTACATCACCTACACCGAGTCCATCTCCTCCTTCACGTTCACCTTCACCTGTGGTTTCGTCCAACTCTACACCACCTTCACCCCCACACGAAGAAGTCGAGGAAGAGAGAATGGCATCTATTAGGGAACTCTCCACCGCAACTGTTGAAGGAGGACCTCCTACAGGCATAGTATACCCTGCCCCTGCAGCTGGAAGACAAGCAGAGTTTGAGCTTAAGAGTGGACTGTTGCACAAGCTCCCTATCTTCCATGGACTTAATATGGAGGATGCTAATTAGCACGTACGAGAATTCCAATCTGTTTGTGCAAACATGCAACCACAAGGGGTAGATGAAAACCTTCTTAAGATGAGAGCATTTCCATTCTCTCTAGCTGATAGAGCCAAGGATTGGCTATATGAACTTCCTGCAGGACGTATCACATCATGGGAAACAATGAGAAAGGCCTTCTTGGAGAAATACTTCCCAGCTTCAAAGGTCATCACACTTAGGAAGAAGCTTAGTGGAATAGAGCAAGCCCATGATGAGTCCTATGCTGCCTACTATGAGAGGTTCAACTCCCTACTTGCACAATGTCCTCAACATCAGATGAAGGATGAGACCCTACTTACATGCTTCTACGAAGGACTCCTACCCTTGGAAAGGCAAATGCTTGATGCTGCAGCTGGAGGAGCTTTTGTGGATAAGTCACCTGCGGTTGGGAAGGAACTTATAGCTAATCGTGCCCTAAACTCTCAACAATATGAGGGGGTAGGACACTCTACTCGTAGGGTGCATGAGATGAGCAAGAATACTGCCATTGAAGATCAACTGAATAAGCTTACTCTTCTCATGAACCAAGTGGTAAGTTCCAAGGGACCAAGTGCAACAATAGCTTGTGGGGTATGCTCTATGCAAGGGCATGTTACAGATCAGTGCCCCCAACTCAATGAAAATGGAGGATGGGAATCTGCTAATGCTATTGGAGGATATCAAGGAGGATATCAAGGAGGACCTCAACGTCCTAGGCATGACCCTTATTCTAATACTTACAACCCAGGATGGAGGGACCATCCCAACTTCAAGTGGACCAACAATGAGAACGTTCAGAATCCTCTTGGTGGGAACTTCCAACGTCCACAAGGGCCTTCATTCCAAGGGTCATCTTTTCAAAGGCCTTACATGCCTCCTCCTCCACAGAACTCAGGACCTTCAATGTCTCACTATAACAAAACGTTGGAAGCCTTGACTAGTTCTACTCAAGCCTTGACAAACTCTACATAGGCTTTGATTCAAGGACAACAGACCCACACCAAGGACATTGCAGAGCTCAAGAAGCAGATGGGTCAAGTTGTGGATTTCATGAGTGATAGGAGCATTTTAATGCGACGTTTTAACTGCATTTCCCTACATTTTCTGCGTTATTTCCTTAATAAAACCCTGTTTAGGAAAGTTTCCATTCTTTGATTGGGAAAATTCCTATTTGTAGAAAGTTTCTATTTTCGGTAGTTTCTATTTTTCATTTTTAGAAAGTTTCCCATTTTCAGTTTAGGAAAGTTGCCATTTTTCATTTTAGGAAAGTTTCTATTTTTCTTACTAGTTTCTATTTTCAGGTCCTTGTCACAAATGAGCTGAAACGAGCTCACAAATGGAAAGAGAAGCTAGCCAACGTTGGAGGGAGACAAGATGAAGTACAAAGGGAAGCACAAATGAGCAGAAATGAAGAAAAGAAGTTTTCCTGGTCCAACCAGGAAACCCTGTCCAGAAAAGGAAAGCTTGCCAAAACAAGACTTTTGAGCCAACCATGAATGGAGATCGAATTAATGAAGTGACATGGCATGAGAGAAGCTTCTTGAAGACTCTAGATGATGACATGGCATAGAGGTGACGCATGGAGGCCCAAAAACTCTCAAGACTTGTTGGATTTTCAGCTAATTGGATAAAAGCCCACAAGAGCCCACGGAACTAGGGTTTGTGACGCAAACCCTAGCCCTAAAGATGTTTTGCCGTGAATTTGCAAGAGAGAAGCAAGGAGGTGACGTGGAAAATCAGAAATTAAAAGGAGATTTTCTAGGGCTATTTTTATGGAAATAAATCAAGAGATAAACCCTAGAAGACTCCTAGCCGTCCAAGCCAAGAGGAAAACAAGGGAATGCCGTGCAAACCCTAGGGAATTCGGCCAAGAGATAATGAAGAGAGAAATTAGGGTTTTTGCCGTGAGGAAAAATCAGAAAAATAAAGAGATTTCGTGGAGATTTCTTAGGGAGCTTTTAAAGGAAAGAGAATATGTGTTGAACACAAAAAGCTCTCAAAGGAGTCTAGGTTCATCCCCCTTTATTCTCTAAATATATTGTTGCCGAAATTGGTGTATAAAATCAGAAATTATCTACATATTTCGGCAAGAATTATTTAGGGAATTAATATTGGAATTTTGTGATTGGTTGCACCACTTCATAGGGCTTATGTGGCAAGAATTCATTGGAGGAAAATATGTGGACAAAGCAAGCAATAGCCGTGAGCTTTTCTAGGGTTTTGGACGGCATGGAGACCTAGGAGCCGTCCCCTATATATTCCTCTCTTCTCTCAACGTCAAGGAGGTCCACACTTTTGCGTTTACACTTTGAGAAAAAAATTCAGAAATCTCTCTAGCCTAGCCGTGTTCATCTCCATCCTCTAGGCCAACCACGAAGTTCAAGCAAGGCCAAGGAAGAAGAAGACAAGCCGTGCACATCATCCATCACCATCCTTGAAGATTGCTTTCGAAATTCAAGAGACCATTCATCACTTCATTCATCTCATCTTCATCACGGTGTAATCCGATTCTCCTTGTAACCTTTGCTTTATAATTTTCGTTGGTTATGCCTTAGTTGACACAATTGTTTGAACAAATATTGATTTCTGAAATTTTATGATTAATTGTTAATTTTCAGATTCATATATTGTGATTTATGGTTGCTTTTGTGTGAGTGTTTGATTAAATTTGCATGATAGAAATCTTTTGTATGATAATCTTGAATGGTTCGAAACATTTAGGGTTTTTATGTGAATGTTGCTACGAATTTAAGAACATGGATCAACTTTTTGGTTTTGTGTTCTTGAATCAATAAGTAGTAAAGGTTTTGTACAAAAACCGAATTTAATCAAAGAAGATTGCAATTAGGTGGACTTTTTCATACTAAGTTGCACATTCGAGTTGATAGCCTTTCTAGGTGCTTAATGCGTTAAACATGACATGATTGACTAGCTTTCTAGGGTTTGATTGCATGTTTGATAGGATTAGTCTAGGTGCTTTCGCTTAGGTTAATTAGCATTGAAAGTAAAATATGGGAAATTGTTTGCTTTTGAACGTTTCACATGATCAACTCCTCTTGCATGACTATGATGAACAATGGTGAACTTGAATCAATTTTTATCATGAGTTTCGACTTTGATCTTTGTTCTTGCATTCCATTTGTATTTTTATGTTTTTGCATTTTAATTATTTAGTTAGCTTTTATTTTCGGAAATAGAAAACCAAAAATCAAAAATCCCCCCTTTTTCGTAAATATGTATATATTTTGTTATATTTTTGTAAATATTATACTTTGTTTTATTTTTAATTGTTTAATTGTTTGACAATGACAGGTGTACCCTCAATCCCAGGAATAGAACGATCCCTATTTACTTTATACTACTAATGACATTTCAGGGTTAAATTGGTCGCTTCCCAAAAGCGACATCAATGAGCAAGATCCACGAAACTGGAAAGCTCCCTAGTAACACAATACCTAACCCTAATGTGGAGAATGCATCAGTTGTTACTACAAGGAGTGGAAGAGTGTTCATGGATCAACCAAAGGGGTCAAGGAAGGCCCAAGTGAGCATAGAAATTGAGGAAGACCAAGAACCCACCAAGTTGGGTATTGAGAAGGACCCTGCAACGTCCAAGGAAGAGACCGAGGCGTCCTCACCATTAAAGGCAAAACCGGAAATTCAAGGTAGTAACTCTAACTTATCAAATTCGGTTATTGCTAACCCTTCTTCTCCTTGCATGCCCTTCCCACGCAGGTTTGCCCAATCTAAGAAGGATGAGAGTGACCAAGCTATCTTAGAAACTTTCAAGAAGGTGCAAGTGAACTTACCCCTCCTAGAGGCCATCAAGCAAGTCCCTAAGTATGCCAAGTTCCTCAAAGAGCTTTGCACTACTAGGAGAGTAAACCGTGAAAAGGAGGTGGTAAAGGTAAGTGAGAATGTCTCTGCATTGATTCAGAGGAAAATTCCTCCAAAGTGTAAGGATCCTGGAAGTTTTACTATTCCGTGTACTATTGGTAATTCTAGATTTAAGAATGCCATGCTAGACCTAGGTGCATCTGTTAATGTTATGCCCTATTCTGTTTATGAAACCCTAGGTTTAGGGGAACTTAAGTCTGACAATGTTATCATTTAATTAGCTGACAGATCCAATGCATACCCTAGAGGTTTGTTGGAGGATGTGCTTGTACAAGTTAACCATCTTATCTTCCCAGCTGATTTTTATGTGTTAGAAATGGAGGATTCCCCTGTGAGTTCCACTCCATTGCTTTTGGGACGTCCTTTCTTAAGGACAGCTAGGACGAAGATTGATGTGTATGCAGGCTCTCTCACAATGGAGTTCGATGGTGACATTATTGGCTTTAACATCTTTGAAGCCATGAGGTATCCCCTAGAGGTTCATGATTGTTTTTCTACTGATATTTTGGATGAACTTGCGCAGAAAATGTTTGATATTATGCATGAGGATACCTTAGTCACTACACTTGAGAGTGGGGTAGGCTACACCAAGGAAGGAATCATCATCTCAGAGGACAAGTTGAAAGACACTTGTGAGGAGAAAATCATTGAAAACGTCTCCTTCCTTGAGGCATCACCCTATATAGGTAAGTCTATCTCTCCTTTGTCCATTCAGTTATCTGCTAACAAGACTTTACCTTCAGTGGTCCAGGCCCCAGAACTTGAGCTAAAACCTCTTCCAGACCATTTGAAGTATGTCTACTTAGGGGACAAGGAGACCTTACCAGTGATTGTGTCCTCTGCACTGACGATTCACAAGAAGAGAAGTTGGTGGAAATGCTAAAGCAACACAAGACCGCCATAGGATGGACATTGGCAGACATCAAGGGAATCAGCCCTACAACTTGCGTCCATAGGATACTTCTAGAGGAGGGGTCTAAACCCACTAGAGAGGCTCAACGTCGTCTCAACCCTCCAATGATGGAAGTTGTGAAGAAGGAGGTTATCAAACTCCTTGATTGTGGGGTAATCTACCCCATTTCAGACTCCAAGTGGGTCTCCCCAGTTCAGGTCGTGCCCAAGAAATCTGGGATCACTGTGGTGAAGAATGCTGAGAACGAACTGGTGCCCCAAAGGACAGTCACAGGCCACAGAGTATGCATTGACTATAGGAGGCTCAACGCAACCACAAGGAAAGATCACTTTCCTTTGCCATTCATTGATCAGATGCTTGAGCGCCTAGCTGGACATGACTATTACTGCTTCTTGGATGGCTACTCAGGCTACAACCAGATTGCCATTGCAAATAAAGACCAAGAGAAGACAACCTTCACTTGCCCCTTTGGGACGTTTGCCTATAGACGTATGCCCTTCGGACTTTGCAACGCTCCAGGTACCTTTCAGAGGTGTATGGTAAGTATCTTTTCAGATTATATTGAGAAAATCATAGAGGTATTCATGGATGACTTTTCAGTTTTTGGAAAGAATTTTGATGATTGTCTTAATAATCTGGAGATAATTTTGAAACGTTGCATGGAAACTAACCTTGTACTTAATTGGGAAAAATGCCATTTTATGGTTAAGCAAGGAATAGTCCTAGGACATATTATCTCTGCTAGGGGTATAGAGGTTGATAAAGCCAAGGTGGATATTGTGCGTCACTTACCCTCTCCCACTTCTGTGAGAGAGATTCGTTCTTTCCTTGGCCATGCAGGTTTTTATAGGAGGTTCATCAGGGACTTCTCCAAGATTTCGAGACCTTTATGTCAACTACTCCAGAAGGATGTGCCATTTCACTTTGACAAGGAGTGTCAAGAAGCTTTTGACAAGCTTAAGGAGTTGTTGACGTCTGCCCCCATCATGTTACCTCCAGACTGGTCCTTGCCCTTTGAGTTGATGTGTGATGCCTCTGACTATGCAGTTGGAGCTGTTTTGGGACAAAGGAAGGACAAGCGACCCTATGCCATCTACTACGCCTCAAGGACTCTCAATGATGCACAAATGAACTATTCAACCACAGAGAAAGAGCTCCTTGCAGTTGTCTTTGCCCTTGAGAAGTTTCGTTCTTACTTACTTGGTACCAAGGTTATTATCTTTACTGACCATGCAGCTTTGAAATACTTGATGACCAAGAAGGAGGCGAAACCAAGGCTCATCAGATGGATCCTACTCTTACAAGAATTTGACGTGGAAATCAAGGACAAAAAGGGTAGTGAAAACGTGGTAGCTGACCACTTGAGTCGCTTGGTGCATGCAGAAGATCATCTCCCTCTGGTGGAGACATTTCCAGATGAGCAACTCTTTGGACTTCAGGTAAGTGAACCATGGTATGCAGATATTGTGAACTATATTGTGTCTAGAAAGATTCCTGATACCATGTCACGTGCTCATAGAGATAGGCTTAAGAAAACTGTTAAGCAATATGTTTGGGATGAACCTTATTTATGGAAACATTGTTCTGATCAATTGATTAGAAGATGTGTGCCTGAACATGAACATAATGCTATACTTTCGTTTTGCCACTCTAAAGCATGTGGGGGTCACTTTGGGTCAAAGAAAACTGCATTAAAAGTGTTAGAGTCTGGGTTCTATTGGCCAACTTTGTTTAGGGATGCACATGCCTATTGTTTAACTTGTGATAAGTGCCAAAGAACAGGAAACCTAGGTCCTAGAGATCAAATGCCCTTGACTAATATCATAACTGTTGAAATCTTTGATGTCTGGGGTATAGATTTCATGGGACCTTTCCCATCATCTTGTGGGTTTCTCTATATCTTACTTGCAGTGGACTATGTTTCCAAATGGGTGGAAGCAAAGGCCACTAGAACTAATGACTCTAAGGTTGTTGCAGATTTTATCAAGTCTAACATCTTTAGCAGGTTTGGAATGCCTAGAGTTCTCATTAGTGATGGTGGATCCCATTTTTGCAATAGGACGATTGAGGCCCTCTTGAAGAGATATGATGTGACACATAAGGTTTCTACACCTTATCACCCCCAAACTAGTGGGCACGCGGAGGTCTCTAATTGTCAGATCAAGGGGATATTGGAGAAGACTGTGAACCCTAACAGGAAAGATTGGTCCTTGCGTCTAGAGGATGCTTTGTGGGCCTACAGAACTGCATACAAAACTCCCATAGGTATGTCACCATATCGAATTGTCTATGGCAAACCTTGCCATTTACCTGTGGAGTTAGAGCACAAAGCTTGGTGGGCTGTGAAGCAGTTCAACATGGATATTGATGCAGCTGGGCTTCATAGGAAGTTGCAATTGCAAGAGTTAGAGGAGATTAGGAATGATGCCTTCGAAAGTGCTAAGATTTACAAGGACAAGACTAAGGCATTCCATGATAAAATGATTCGAAGGAAGACTTTTGTTGTGGGACAAAAAGTTCTTCTCTTCCATTCTCGTCTCAAACTCTTCCCAGGTAAACTTCGTTCTCGTTGGATTGGGCCTTTTGTTATCACTAATGTGTTTTCTCATGGAGCTGTGCAGATAAAGAGTGAACAAACAGGTAACGAGTTCAAAGTGAATGGCCATCGCCTGAAGCCTTACTATGAGGCATTTGTGGAACATGAAGTGGAGGCTGTACCCCTCCAAAACATTCCACACCCTGAGGATTAATTGGAGGTACAAGTCTAGGCTGAAAGACTATAAACATTAAGCGCTGCTTGGGAGGCAACCCAATTCTGAAGTAGCTGTGGAGGAGTCGTCCACGCAGATTTGCTTTCTCTTTCCCTTTACTTCTCAAATTCTTCTTTGTTTTATAGTTATTTTCGTAAATTCCATCCCTATATGCTTAAGTGTTTCATTGCATGCTTTTTCTTGATTACATTGAGGACAATGCAATATTTAAGTGTGGGGGAAGGGATTTACACTTTTGTCTTGAGTCATATATTGAAAAATACAAAAAAAATTGAAAAATGTCAAAAATTTAAAAATTTTCGTTGCATTTGTTTTTGTTTGAGTCTTAGGATGCCCTTTCAACTGTCTAGGATGATTCTATATCTCTGAAATCAAGACTAAAAGAGGATCACAAAATTGAGATGATTTAAACATGGTATTCTTTGGTTAATTGAGATATATGAAAAATATGTGCCTTGTAGTGGATATGGATTTCGAAACTTTGGTACAGAATATGAGCATGTTAAGATGAGTTTTGATTCATATAAAACCATGTGAGATAATTGAGCCCATGTCCCTTTTTCTTGGAGTGAAAGGAAAAATATATTCTTAATTTCTTGGCGATATTTTGATGATCTCATTATTCTTTCATTTGATTGACTACTTGCCATAGATTAAGTTTGATGGACTAGAGAATGCTAGAATTCACTCTTGTGCTTGTTGAAACGTATATCAATACATGGCCTTGATTCTGGAAGGGATAGAGGCAACCTAGGAATTACCACCATTGCCAAATGAACTTGTGTCCCCAATTGTGCCCGTCGTGGGACTCCCTTAGATAAACCCCTTTTGAGCCTACATTAAGCCTTTTCATTCATCACCCTTAAAACCCTTGACCATGAAGCTTAGTATAGTTACAACCCTACCCTTTGTTCTAAGAACTTAGTGGAGAAATCTTTTGAGACATACTACGTGGGTTTGGTGCTAAGGATGAAAAGTGAGAAGAGGTGAAAGTTCAAGTGTGGGGGTAGACTTGTCCATAAAGAAAAAAATATGTGAAAGCCGTAAAAAAGAAATGAAAAAGACAAAAAAAAAATTGTGTACGGCTAGAAAAGAAAAGAAAGAAATATTTATGGATTTTAGTCCCCCATACTTAGTGATTTTGGAGTCTGCTTTGAAAGGAAGGCCAACTAAAGAAAAATTTGGCCTTTGTCCATTCACTATAGTTCAGGGGAAGTTTACAATGAAGATTGATAGGAGCATTTTAATGCGACGTTTTAATTGCATTTCCCTACATTTTTCTGCGCCATTTCCTTGAAAAATCCCTGTTTGGGAAAGTTTCCATTCTTTGATTGGGAAAGTTCCTTATTGTAGAAAGTTTCCATTTTTGTCTTCATTTCTCATTTCTCATTTTTCATTTCTCATTTCTCATTTCTCATTTCTCATTTCTGGAAAGTTTCTATTTTTCATTTTTAGTAAGTTTCTATTTTTCATTTTTAGAAACTTTCCATTTCTCAATTTTAGAAAGTTTCCATTTTTCAAATTAGGTAAGTTTCCATTTTTCATATTAGTTTCTATTTTCAGGACCTCCGAGCTAAAAAGTGGAAATGAACGCACAAATAGAAAGAGGAGCTTGCGAACGTTAAGGCGAACAAATATGAGAAGAATTGGGCCACACAATTGAGCAGAAATGAAGAAATAAGCTTTCCTAATCCAACTAGGAAACCCTGCGAAATGGAGGAAGGCTTCCCGAGCAAGTTTCCAACGCAACCATGAAAAAGAAATGGAAAAATAATGTGTTTTGGCGTTGGAGATGAGAAGGCTTGAAGTTGAAGCAACGAGGCCCAAGAACTCTTTGGATTTTCGGCAAAATGGATCAAGGCCCACCAAAGCCCATGACATTAGGGTTTGTGACGCAAAACCCTAACCCTAAAGATGTGTTGCCGTGAAAACCAAAGGGAGGAGAGGCAAAGTGGCGTGAAAATCAAAGAAGGAATAAAAGATTACGCCAAGAGATTTTCTAGGGTGAAGTTTAAGGAAAGAAATCAAGAAAAGCACCAAATGGCGTCTAGATTCATTCCTAGAAACCCTAAGTATATTTTGGACGAAAATACAAGAAGAAAATCAGAAAATATTCAAGGTATTTCGGCAAGAATATATTAGGGAATCTTCTTGGAGTTTTGTGATTGGTTGGATGACACACTAGGGCTTATTTGGCAAATTCTCATTGGTGGAAGGCATGTGGAATTAATAATTTAATTCCTTGAGAAAATAAACAGAAAATCACGGCTTGGAGGCCAAGCATTGCCGTTCCCTATATATACAAGCACCCTAGACGTTTCAAAGGACCACTTCACAATTCAGAAAATTCTCTCTACGCGCGGAAGCTCTCTCCATTCTCTAGTTCAACCTTTGGCGTTTTCAAGCAAGGAAGGAAGAAGCAAGCTTAGGCCGTGAGCATCATCATCCATTCCACCTTGAAGCCGTGCACTTTGAAGCTTGCTTTCAAGCTTCATTCGTTCATTGTTCAAGTTATTCATCCATCTCTCCATTCACGGTGTAATTCAACCTTCTTTCTTGTAATCACTTTTGATTCTCCTTGTTTGATTTCGTTGGATGTTGTTCTAGTTAACATTGATGTTTGAACAAGGTTTATATTCTGAAAATTTATGATTGATTAAGGATTTTCGATTTCTATGTTGTGATTCCAAAGTTGCTTATGTGTGATTGTTCGATTGAATTTGCTTTATAGATATCTCTTGTATGTTAATCTTAATTGGTTCGAAACTCTTAGGGTTTATGTATGAGTGGTGCTAGATTTAAGAACATGAAATCAACTTTTTGTTTTGTGTAACTTAAATCGAAAGTAGTAAAGGTTTTGGACAAAAATCGAATTCAATTGAAGAGGACTGCAATTAGGTGAATTTATTCATACTAAGTTGTGCACTTGAGTTGATAGCCTTTCTATGTGTTTCATGCGTTGAATATGTATGATTGACTAGCTTTCTAGGGCTTGATTACATGTTTGATAGGATTAGTCTTTGTGCTTTCACTTAGATTAATTAGCGTTGAAAGTAAAATATGGGAATTCGTTTGCTTTCTAATGTTTCACATGATCAACTCCTTTCACATGACTTGGAAGAGCAATATAAAGTTAATTCGAATTTAATCATGAACTTGGTTTTAATCTTTGTTTCTTACATTTCATTCTTGTATTTGTGTTTTTGTTTATACTTAGTTTTAATTCTTGTTTTTAATTTTCGAAAAACCAAAAACCTAAAACCCCCTAAATTCGTGAATAGTGTTTATGTGTGAATAGTATTCTTTGTTTTTATTTTAATTGTTTAAATTGTCTTACATTGACAGGTGTACCCTCAATCCCCGGAATAGAACGATCCCTACTTGCTTATACTACTAATGATATTTCTAGGGTTAAATTATATGCTTGCTTTGAGCGTATCAATTTTTGGCGCCGTTGCCGGGGATTGAAAAATCACTTGTTGCATTGTGAATATTGTTGTTTTCGTAAATATTATATATATGTTCATATTGTGATCGAAATTTAGTAAAGAAAATACTTAGGTTGTTATTTATATTATTGAATACGAGTTTTATTGTAAGTTGTAAATTAAAGAGGAATAGGTGAAGTCGTGTTTATTAATAATGACCTAAACCCCTTATTGGTACCTAGTTCAGGTCCCTTAAGGTTGAGGGCGGTTTTTATTAATATTCATTGAACTGTCTTCACACCTAGGACCTTTTTCATCTAAGTAAGTATAGCCTATGTGGAATGGTGTCTAGGAAGGGGACAACGTTCATAACGGGTTTGGATCCAGAAGTGCTTACAAATGGGCCTAAACCACATTGTGGGAGTAGCTCATGCCAAAATGGATTCTGCCTCTTGTGTTCGCCCTCCCCTACCTGGCCATTTCAGTAAGGTTGCCCAAAGGATGAAGGAGGGACTTTGTGTCGAGACAACTATACTTGGGCCGCACGTCCACTTGATTTACCACTTGGAATTCAATTTGAAATCAATGATATACATAACAAAAGAAAATGTTGTGATACACTAAGGTATATTGGATTAAACATAGTCTTGAAAAGGGTAGTTGTTTCAGTCCCATTGCACATCGAGACTCCCTGTTCCAGTACCTAAGTGTTGAAATAATTGTAAATAAAAGAAAAGAAAAGAAAAAGGAAATAATTGTATAAATTTTCGTGAATAGTAAAAATCAGGTTTTTGAGAGTATGAATTTTATTATAAGTTTTTGACCATAATGGAATAGGTGAAGGACTTTGTCTTTAACATTAGTCTTGCACCCTTCTCTTTCATGTGGCGCACCTTAGTAGCATAGGGTGTCTAGGTTGATTGGATACGAGAAGTGCTAGCAAAGGGTCTCGTCCCCTGCTAAACAAGTGAGCTGAGCTCCGCCAAAATCGTTCCTCTACTACCTGGCTCTATGTGAAAAGAGTTACCAAAAGATTGAGGAGGGCGACTAGTATTAAGGATTGAGCCCTTGGACCGCACGTCTAAACTTTGGTTAAGGGCTTATAATGAGATTCAAACTTTTATTAACTATGCCATACCCTGACTAAAATTTGTATATATGTAACATTATACTTTGTGGAATTTTTGTAATTTATACTTCTCTTTATACTTGTAAATTCGTGAATAGTAAATCGTGAATAGTGACTCGTGAATAGTAACATTTATGTATAAATCATTAACTTGTATTTACTTCACTATACACTTTACTAACTTTTCTAAATTTTAACAATGTTCAGGATTTCTATGAATGACCGAGCCTTCTAGACCTTCTACAGTTAAAGAAATTGAAGCAAGGCTCGCTCGTTTAAAGAATTCTTCACTCCTTGAGTACAAAAAGCCCTCTTCTCCAACATACAAGGAATACTGATGTCGCTTTTGTCGAGCGACCAATTTAACCCTGAAATGTCATTAGTAGTATAAAGTAAATAGGGATCGTTCTATTCCGGGGATTGAGGGTACACCTGTCATTGTCAAACAATTAAACAATTAAAATTAAAACAAAGTATAATATTTACAAAATATAGACATATTTACGAAAAGGGGGGAGTTTTTGGTTTTTGGTTTTAATTTCCGAAAATAAAATCTAAGTTACCTAAATAATTAAAATGCAAAAACATAAAAATACAAATGGAATGCAAGAACAAAGATCAAAGTCGAAACTCATGATTAAAATTAATTCAAGTTCATCATTGTTCATCATAGTCATGCAAGAGGAGTTGATCATGTGAAACGTTCAAAAGCAAACAATTTCCCATATTTTACTTTCAATGCTAATTTACCTAAGTGAAAGCACCTAGATTAATTCTATCAAACATGCAATCAAGCCCTAGAAAGCTAGTCAATCATGTCATGTTTAACGCAATAAACACCTAGAAAGGCTATCAACTCAAATGTGCAACTTAGTATGAAAAAGTCCACCTAATTGCAATCTTCTTTGATTAAATTCGGTTTTTGTACAAAACCTTTACTACTTATCGATTCAAGAACACAAAACCAAAAAGTTGATTCATGTTCTCAAATTCGTAGCAACATTCACATAAAAACCCTAAATGTTTCGAACCATTCAAGATAATCATACAAAAGATTTCTATCATGCAAATTTAATCAAACACTCACACAAAAGCTACCATAAATCGCAATATATGAATCTGAAAATTAACAATTCATCATAAAATTTCAGAAAACAATACTTGTTCATACATATGTGTCAACTAAGGCAAAACCAACGAAAATACAAAGCAAAGGTACAAGGAGAATCGGATTACACCGTGATGAAGATGAGATGAATGAAGTGATGATGTGGTCTCTTGAATTTCGAAAGCAATCTTCAAGGTGGAGGGTGGATGGTGTGCACGGCTTGTCTTCTTCTTCCTTGGCCTTGCTTGCACTTCGTGGTTGCCCTAGAGGATGGAGAAGAACACGGCTAGGCTAGAGAGATTTCTGAATTATTTTCTCAAAGTATAAACGCAAAAGTATGGAATTTTCGGACCCCTTGACGTTGAGAGAAGAGAGGAATATATAGGGGACGGCTTCTAGGTGTTCAATCCGTCCACAACCCTAGCAAAGCTCACGGCAATCTCTTGCTTCCTCCACCTAATTTTCTCCAATGATTTCGTGCCACATAAGCCCTATGAGGTGGTGCAACCAATCACAAAATTCCAATATAAATTCCCTAAATAATCTTGCCGAAATATATATAGATATTTTCTGATTTCCTTCACCAATTTCGGCAACAATATACTTAGAGAATAAAGGGGGACGAACCTAGACTCCTTTGAGAGCTTTTTGTGTTCAACACATATTCTCTTTCCTTTAAAAGCTCCCTAAGAAATCTCCACGAAATCTCTTTATTTTTTTCTGATTTTTCCTCACGGCAAAACCCTAGTTTTTCTCTTCATTATCTTTTGCCGAATTCCCTAGGGTTTGCACGGCATCCCCTTGTTTTCCTCTTGGCTTGGACGGCTAGGTCTTCTAGGGTTTTATCTCTTGATTTATTTCCATAAAAATAACCCTAGAAAATCTCCTTTTAATTTCTGATTTTCTTGGACGCCACCTCCTTGTTTCTCTCTTGCAAATTCACGGCAACAACAACCTTAAGGGTTAGGGTTTGCGTCACAAACCCTAATGTCATGGGCTTTGATGGGCCTTTATCCAATTTGCCGAAAATCCAAAGAGTTCTTGGGCCTCGTTGCTTCATCTTCAAGCCTTCTCATTTTCCAACGCAAAACACAATATTTTTCCATTTCTTTTTCATGGTTGCGTTGGAAACTTGCTAGGGAAGCCTTCCTCCATTTTGTAGGATTTCCTGGTTGGACTAGGAAAGCTTGTTTCTTCATTTCTGCTCAAATGTGTGGGCCATTTTCTCTCATGTTCGTTCGTCTTGATGTTCGCAAGCTCCTCTTTCCATTCGTGCGTTCATTTCCACTTTCTAGCTCGGAGGTCCTGAAAATAGAAACTATACTTAAAATAGAAACTTTCTAAAAAATAAAAATAGAAACTTACTAAAAATGAAAAATAGAAATTTTCCAGAAATGAGAAATGAAAAAAAATGAGAAATGAGAAATGAAAAATGAAGACAAAAATGGAAACTTTCTACAATAAGGAACTTTCCCAATCAAAGAATGGAAACTTTCCCAAACAGGGATTTTTCAAGGAAATGGCGCAGAAAAGTGTAGGGAAATGCAGTTAAAACGTCGCATTAAAATGCTCCTATCAAATTCCCCCACACTTAGCTTTTGCTAGTCCCTTAGCAAAATCAAACTAAGACACACACGAAGACTCAACGAAAATTTAAAGACTTGACAAAAACAATGATTCTATTGCCCTTCAACTATTCGTCTCAGCAATCTCTTACTTTCATAACACCAAGATTAGCACTTAACCAAAATTCAATGTTAGGCATTCGAGAGTTAATTAAAACACATAACTTACATATACACAAGTAGGACTTGGTTGAAACAATGGTGATGGTTTCTGTCAAGCATGTTTCAAACAAGTTTGATTCAAATCTCACAAGTTATATCCCTCTTTCTTCTCTCAGATCATGGCAATGCTTAAAAGCTTATACACTCAAGTATATGTGAAAGATAAGTATATCACATCATGTAAGAAACGAAAGCACATGTATAATTTTCTTTAGAGATCTCATGAAGGATACCAACTACTTGCACAGATGGACCCAAGCCATAGGTTCAACTCTTGTAACTCATCTCCACATCAAGGGCTGTCCCATCTTAAGGATCAAGAAGGTCTTCTCAAAGGTTGTAATGGGGCTAGGGCTTAAGGTTTAAGGAAATGAAAGGTAAGGATTTATCAAAGTGTCCTAAAAACCTAGCAGAGCATATGTAGATGTAGAGACCTCAAGAAATCCACCAAGGTATTGCAAAAACGTCACTTTCCCTAGAGGTAACATAAAAGGGGCCTAATGTCTTCATGTTGGGCCCAATCTTCATTGTAAACTTCCCTTGAACTATAGTGAATGGACAAAGGCCAAATTTTTCTGTAGTGGGCCTTCAGTTCAACGTAAACTCCAAAATCACCAAATATGGGGGACTAAAATCCATAAACATTTTTCTTTCTTTTCTTTTTAGCCGTATACATTTTTTCTTTTTCTTTCTTTCTTTTTCTCGGCTTTTTCATATATTTTTCTTTTATGGACAAGTCTACCCCCACACTTTAACTTTCACCTCTTCTCAATTTTCATCCTTAGCACCAAACCCACGAAGTATGTCTCAAAAGATAGCTCCACTAAGTTCTTAGAACAAAGGGTAGGGTTTTAACTATACTAAGCTTCATGGTTAAGGGTTTTAAGGGTGATGAATGAAAAGGCTCAATGTAGGCTCAAAGGGGCTTATCTAGGGGAGTCCCACGACGGGCACAATTAGGGACACAGGTTTATTTGGCAATGGTGGAAATTCCTAGGGTGCCTCTATCCCTTCCAGAATCAGGGCCATGTATTGACAAACGTCTCAACAAGCACAAGAGTGAATTCTAGCATTCTCTAGTCCATCAAACTTAATCTATGGCAAGCAATCAATCAAATGAAGAATAATGAGATCATCAAAATATCGCCAAGAAAATAAGAATATATTTTTCATTTCACTCCAAGAAAAAGGGACATGGCTCAATTATCTCACATGGCTTATATGAATCAAAACTCATCCTAACATGCTCATATTCTGTACCAAAGTTTTCGAATCCATATCCACTACAAGGCACACATTTTTCATATATCTCAATTAACCAAAGAATACCATGTTTAAGTCATCTCAATTTTGTGATCCTCTTTTAGTCATGATTTCAGAGATATAGAATCATCCTAGACAGTTGAAAGGGCATCCTAAGACTCAAAACAAAAACAAAAGCAACGAAAATTTTTAAATTTTTGACATTTTTCAATTTTTTGTATTTTTCAATATATGACTCAAGATAAAAGTGTAAATCCCTTCCCCCACACTTAAATATTGCATTGTCCTCAATGTAATCAATAAAAAGCATGCAATGAAACACTTAAGCATATAGGGATGAAATTTACGAAAATGACTACCAACATAAAGAAAAATTGGAGAAGTAAAAGGGAGAGATAAAACAAATCTGCGTTGATGACTCCTCCACAGCTACTTCAGAATTGGGTTGCCTCCCAAGCAGCGCTTAATGTTTATAGTCTTTCAGCCTAGACTTGTACCTCCATTTAATCCTCAGGGTTTGGAACGTTTTGGAGGGGTACATCCTCCACTTCATGTTCCACAAATGCCTCATAGTAAGGCTTCAAGCGATGGCCATTCACTTTGAACTCGTTGCTTGTATGTTCACTCTTTATCTGCACAGCTCCATGAGGAAACACATGAGTGATAACAAAAGGTCCAATCCAACGAGAACGAAGCTTACCTGGGAAGAGTTTGAGACGAGAATGGAAGAGAAGAACTTTTTGACCCACAACAAAAGTCTTTATTCGAATCATTTTGTCATGGAATGCCTTAGTCTTATCCTTGTAAATTTTAGCACTTTCAAAGGCATCATTCCTTATCTCCTCTAACTCTTGCAATTGCAACTTCCTATGAAGCCCAGCTGCATCCATATCCATGTTGAACTGCTTCACAGCCCACCAAGCTTTGTGCTCCAACTCCACAGGTAAATGGCATGGTTTGCCATAGACAATGCGATATGGTGACATACCTATGGGAGTTTTGTATGCAGTTCTGTAGGCCCACAAAGCATCCTCTAGACGCAAGGACCAGTCCTTTCTGTTGGGGTTCACAGTCTTCTCCAATATCCCCTTGATCTGACGATTAGAGACCTCAGCTTGCCCACTAGTTTGGGGGTGATAAGGTGTAGAAACCTTATGTGTGACGTCATATCTCCTCAAAAGAGCCTCAATCGTCCGGTTGCAAAAGTGGGATCCTCCATCACTAATGAGAACTCTGGGCATTCCGAACCTGCTAAAGATGTTAGACTTGATAAAATCTGCAACAACTTTAGAGTCATTAGTTCTAGTGGCCTTTGCTTCCACCCATTTGGAAACATAGTCCACTGCAAGTAAGATATAGAGAAACCCAAAAGATGAAGGGAAGGGTCCCATGAAATCTATACCCCAGACATCAAATATTTCAACAGTTATTATATTGGACAATGGCATTTGATCTCTAGGACCTAGATTTCCTGTTCTTTGGCACTTATCACAAGTTAAACAATAGGCATGTGCATCCCTAAATAATGTTGGCCAATAGAACCCAGACTCTAGCACCTTAAACGCAGTCTTCTTAGACCCAAAGTGTCCCCCACATGCTTTAGAGTGGCAAAAAGAAAGTATAGCATTATGTTCATGTTCAGGCACACATCTCCTAATCAATTGATCAGAGCAATACTTCCACAAATAAGGTTCATCCCAAACATATTGCTTAACAGTTTTCTTAAGCCTATCCCTATGAGCACGTGACATGGTATCAGGAATCTTTCTAGACACAATATAATTCACAATGTCCGCATACCATGGTTCACTTACCTGGATTCCAAAGAGTTGTTCATCTGGAAACGTCTCCACCAGAGGGAGACGGTCTTCTGCGTGCACCAAACGACTCAAGTGGTCAGCTACCACGTTTTCACTACCCTTCTTGTCCTTGATTTCCACATCAAACTCTTGCAAGAGTAGGATCCATCTGATAAGCCTTGGTTTCGCCTCCTTCTTGGTCATCAAGTATTTCAAAGCTGCATGGTCAGTAAAGATAGTAACTTTGGTACCAAGTAAGTAAGAGCGAAACTTCTCAAGGGCAAAGACAACTGCAAGGAGCTCTTTCTCTGTGGTGGAGTAATTCATTTGTGCATCATTGAGAGTCCTTGAGGCGTAGTAGATGGCATAGGGCAGCTTTTCCTTCCTTTGTCCCAAAACGGCTCCAACTGCGTAGTCAGAGGCATCACACATTAACTCAAAGGGCAAGGACCAGTCTGGAGGTAACATGATGGGGGCAGATGTCAACAACTCCTTAAGCTTGTCAAAAGCTTCTTGACACTCCTTGTCAAAGTGAAAGGGCACATCCTTCTGGAGTAGTTGACATAAGGGTCTCGAAATTTTGGAGAAGTCCTTGATGAACCTCCTGTAAAAACCTGCATGACCAAGGAAAGAACGAATCTCTCTCACAGAAGTGGGAGAGGGTAAGTGACGCACAATATCAACCTTGGCTTTATCAACCTCTATACCCCTAGCAGAGACAATATGTCCTAGAACTATCCCTTGTTGAACCATAAAATGGCATTTTTCCCAATTAAGTACAAGGTTAGTTTCCATGCAACGTTTCAAAATTATCTCCAGATTATTAAGACAATCATCAAAATTCTTTCCAAAAACTGAAAAGTCATCCATGAATACCTCTATGATTTTCTCAATATAATCTGAAAAGATACTTACCATACACCTCTGAAAGGTACCTGGAGCGTTGCAAAGTCCGAAGGGCATACGTCTATAGGCAAACGTTCCAAAGGGGCAAGTGAAGGTTGTCTTCTCTTGATCTTCATTTGCAATTGCAATCTGGTTGTAACCAGAGTATCCATCCAGGAAGCAGTAGTAGTCATGTCCAGCTAGGCGCTCAAGCATCTGATCAATGAATGGTAGAGGAAAGTGGTCTTTCCTTGTAGTTGCGTTGAGCCTCCTATAATCAATGCACACTCTGTGGCCTGTGACTGTCCTTTGGGGCACCAGTTCGTTCTCCGCATTCCTCACCACAGTGATCCCAGATTTCTTGGGTACAACCTGAACTGGAGAGACCCACTTGGAATCTGAAATGGGGTAGATCACCCCACAATCAAGGAGTTTGATAACCTCCTTCTTCACTACTTCCATCATTGGAGGGTTGAGACGACGTTGAGCCTCTCTAGTGGGTTTAGACCCCTCCTCTAGAAGTATTCTGTGGACACAAGTCGTAGGGCTGATTCCCTTGATGTCCGCCAATGTCCATCCTATGGCGGTCTTGTGTTGCTTCAACATTTCCACCAACTTCTCTTCTTGTGGAGTCGTCAGTGCAGAGGACACAATCACTGGCAAGGTTTCCTTGTCCCCTAAGTAGACATACTTCAAATGGTCTGGAAGAGGTTTTAGCTCAAGTTCTGGGGCCTGGACCACTGAAGGTAATGTCTTGTTAGTGGATAACTGAATGGACAAAGGAGAAACAGACTTACCTATAAAGGGTGATGCCTCAAGGAAGGAGACGTTTTCAATGATTTTCTCCTCACAAGTGTCTTTCAACTTGTCCTCTGAGATGGTGACGCCTTCCTTTGTATAGCCTACCCCACTCTCAAGGGTAGTGACTAGGGTATCCTCATGCATAACATCAAACATTTTCTGCGCAAGTTCATCCAAAATGTCAGCAGAAAAACAATCATTAACCTCTAGGGGATACCTCATGGCTTCAAAGATGTTAAAGCCAATAATGTCACCATCGAACTCCATTGTAAGAGAGCCTTCATACACATCAATCTTCGTCCTAGCTGTCCTTAAGAAAGGACGTCCCAAAAGCAATGGAGTGGAACTTACAGGGGAGTCCTCCATTTCCAATACATAAAAATCAGCTGGGAAGATAAGATGGTTAACCTGTACAAGCACATCCTCCAACAAACCTCTAGGGTATGCATTGGATCTGTCAGCTAACTGAATGATAACATTGTCAGATTTAAGTTCCCCTAGACCTAGGGTTTCATAAACAGAGTAGGGCATAACATTAACAGATGCACCTAGGTCTAGCATGGCATTCTTAAATCTAGAGTTACCAATAGTACAAGGAATGGTAAAGCTTCCAGGATCCTTACACTTTGGAGGGATCTTCCTCTGAATTAGGGCAGAGACATTCTCACTTACCTTTACCACCTCCTTTTCACGGTTTACTCTCCTAGTAGTGCAAAGCTCTTTGAGGAACTTGGCATACTTAGGGACTTGCTTGATGGCCTCTAGGAGGGGTAGGTTTACTTGCACCTTCTTGAAAGTTTCCAAGATAGCTTGGTCACTTTCATCCTTCTTAGATTGGGCAAACCTGCGTGGGAAGGGCATGCAAGAAGAAGAAGGGTTAGCAATAACCGAATTTGATAAGTTAGAATTATTACCTTTGATTTCCGGTTTTGCCTTTAAAGATGAGGATGCCTTGGTCTCTTCTTTTGACGTTGCAGGGTCCTTCTCAATACCCAACTTGGTGGGTTCTTGGTCTTCCTCAATTTCTATGCTCATTTGGACCTTCTTGGGTTGCTTGGGTGGATCCACAAATGGTCTCCCACTCCTCGTAGTCACAACTGATGCATTCTCCACATTACCCTTAGGGTTAGGTATTGTGCCACTAGGAAGCTTCCCAGTCTCATGAATCTTGCTCATGAAGTCCACAACTTGGCCCATCTGTTTCTTAAGATCTGCAATATCCTTAGTGTGGGTCTGTTGTCCTTGAATCAAAGCTTGAGTAGAGTTTGTCAAGGCCTGAGTGGAACTAGTCAAGGCTTCCAACGTTTTGTCATAGTGAGACATTGAAGGTCCTGAGTTCTGTTGAGGCGGAGGCATGTAGGGCCTTTGAAAAGATGATCCTTGGAATGAAGGCCCTTGAGGACGTTGGAAGTTCCCACCAAGAGGATTCTGAACGTTATCATTGTTGGTCCACTTGAAGTTGGGATGGTCCCTCCATCCTGGGTTGTACGTATTGGAGTAAGGATCATGTCTAGGACGTTGAGGTCCTCCTTGGTATCCTCCTTGATATCCTCCAATAGCATTTGCAGATTCCCATCCTCCATTCTCATTAAGTTGAGGGCACTGATCTGTAACATGCCCTTGCATAGAGCATACCCCACAAGCTATTGTTGCACTTGGTCCCTTGGAACTTACCACTTGATTCATGAGTAGAGTAAGCTTATTCAGTTGGTCCTCAATTGCAGTATTCTTGCTCATCTCATGCACCCTACGAGTAGAGTGTCCTACTCCCTCATATTGTTGGGAGTTCAAAGCACGATTAGCTATAAGCTCCTTCCCAACTGTAGGGGACTTATCCACAAAAGCTCCCCAGCTGCAGCATCCAACATTTGCCTTTCCAAGGGTAAGAGTCCTTCATAAAAACATGTGAGTAGGGTCTCATCCTTCATCTGATGTTGAGGGCATTGTGCAAGTAGGGAATTGAACCTCTCATAGTAGGCAGCATAGGACTCATCATGAGCTTGCTCTATTCCACTAAGCTTTTTTCTAAGTGTGATGACCTTAGAAGCTGGGAAGTATTTCTCCAAGAAAGCCTTTCTCATTGTCTCCCATGAAGTGATACGTCCTGCAGGAAGCTCATATAGCCAATCTTTGGCTCTGTCAGCTAAGGAGAATGGAAATGCTCTCATCTTCAGAAGATTCTCATCTGCCCCTTGTGGTTGCATGTTTGCACAAACAGATTGAAATTCTCGAACATGCTTGTTAGCGTCCTCCATATTAAGTCCATGGAAGATAGGGAGCTTGTGCAACAAACCACTCTTTAGCTCAAACTCTGCTTGTCTTCCAGCTGTAGGGGGAGGGTATACTATGCCTGTAGGGGGTCCTCCTTCAACAGTTGCAGTGGAAAGTTCCCTAATAGATGCCATTCTCTCTTCTTCGACTTCTTCAGGTGGTGGTGAAGGTGGTGGTGTAGAGTTGGACGAAATCACAGGTGAAGGTGAACGTGAAGGAGGAGATGGACTTGGTGTAGGTGATGTAGACTCCTCAGAACAGTAGGTCCTCTTCCCTTGTTCGTTAAAGATGTACCCTCTGTGTGTCGAAGGGGAAGGGCTTGTCTGCTCAAGAAGTGAAGGACCCTTCAAGCGAGCGAGCCTTGCTTCAATTTCCTTTAGTGTAGAGGATCTAAAAGGCTCGGTCATTCATAGGAATCCTGAACATCATCAAAATTCAAAGAAGTTAGCAAAGTATAAAGTGAGTTAATTACAAATTAGTGATTTATACATCAACCTTACTATTCACGAGTCACTATTCACAAGTTACTATTCACGACTTTACTATTTATGATTTATACAAGTATAAAGAGAAGTACAAATTACCAACTATCCACAATCTTTTCACAAATAAACCACAAAAGAAATTTATACAAGTATAAAATGTACAAAGCAACACAGTTTACAAGTGGAGGTTATGTTCAAGTATCTTATTATCTTTACAAAATAAAGTTAATATCTCAATTGATTACAAGTTGTAAGTCGAGCCCAATAGAAACCACTACCATTGGTGAGATACGATCTAGGGATAGTCGCCTAGACATAAGTCACTTTCCTTTGTTTCAGAAGGCTAGATGGCCAGATTAAGAGGTAAGTGAGAGGGAGGACTCATTTTGGTGACACTACGGAGGCTACTCCCTCATTGAGGTTTACGCCCCTATTGGCTACTCCCACATTGTGGTTTACGCACGGTCTATAGTATCTCTGAGATCCAATTTGAACCCATCACCCAGGGTCTCAACCTAAGACACCACCTATATGCCCCTTACTCAGCTTGAAAAGAACTCATGTGTTAGACAGTTCTCCAAATGTTAATAAAAGCCGCCCTCAACTTCAAAAGACCTAAGAAAGGCACTAATGAAGGGTTAAGGCCAATATTAACAAAAGGGCCCTTATCTACTCATACGATTTTACACACTTATAAATAATCAAGAATTTAACAATATTTACAATTAATTCTTTACATTTCTTTTGTTTAACAAGATTAGGCACAATTTACACAAAACTTTCACACAAACAAACAAAACGTCACTATTCACATCAAATTATCTTCTTCTTCTTTTTTTTTTTTTTTTTTTTTTTTTTTTTTTTTACATATTTTTTTTTTTTTTTTTTTTTATGATTCACGAAATTAAGTGCAAAACTTTACATTCTTTTCTTTTACAATTCTTTACAACACTTAGGTACGGGAACAGGGAGTCTCGATGTGCAATGGGACTGAAACAGCTACCCGTTTCAAGACTATGTTTAATCCAATATACCTTAGTGAATCACAACATTTTCTTTTGTTATAAATACCATTGATTTCGAATTAAATTCCAAGCGGTAAATCAAGAGGACGTGCGGCCCAAGTATAGTCGTCTAGACACAAAGTCCCTCCTACATCCTTTGGGCAACCTTACTGAAATGGCCAGGTAGGTGATAGGAGCAAAAAAGTGTGACGATATTATTAATTATGTGCCTCATTTTAGCCTTATTTCTCCCTTAGTTTAGTGTTTTGAGTCATTAAGTCATTTTGAAAGTCTTGTTGAGTGTTTGGAGTGAAATAGGCGGAAAAAGTAAAATTCATGAAAAATCCTAGCTGGATCAGGATTCCTAACTGTCAACTATTTTTGCGGTCTTTACATTTTAATTTCCCTTTATTTTCTCTAGAAAATTCTGATATTCTCCTGCTTGTTGTAGGAAACGTTGCCTGGTTGAACTCTTGGAAACAGCAATGATGGAGTCATAAAATAAAGCATTAAGATATTTGACCAAGCAATGAAGAAGGGAAATAAAGGAGAAAAGATGTTTTCAGTTGAGGAATAAAAGAAAAAGATGTTTCCGCTGGAAAATAAATAAGAGAAAGACGTTTTCAGTTGGGGAATAAAGGAGAAAAGACGTTTTCAGTTGAGGAATAAAAGAAAAAGATGTTTCAGCTGGAAAAATAAATAAGAGAAAGATGTTTCAGCTTGGAAATTAAAGGAATTGCCCCATTATGAGAGGAGTTAAGACCATAAAGAAGACGTTTCAGTTGGGAAAGCCAACCAATGCTCCCCTATAAATAGGCAACGTCCAGAACTGAATTTGCATCACTTCCCAGCCAAGATCATTCCAAGACTACCCAATTCACTCCTCAAACCTCCATATCTTACAAGACCGTGACCACCATCCATCCATCAATCTACAAAGCTCTAAGGCGCTGAGTCAAGGACGCTCCATCACCATAGTAGAGACAAGTTCATCACCTTGTTGCTAAGCCGCTGAGGAAAGCTTCAAAGTGTAACTATGACTCTACTTATAATTTTTGTTTCGGTTTTGTGTGTTTCAATTTGTGAGTTGTGTAATTGGAGACATGAAATTTTCAGAATATTTTTATTAATATTTTTGAGATTTTCAGTTTATTATTGAGTTAATTTTGAGAATTCTTTTATGATGCATGTTACAATCTTGTGCCCTTTTACGTGTTTAGGTAATTTTCAGAGTTAGGTTCATAAGTTTACATGCTAGAATAACGGTGAGAGTTCTTGTGTGTTTTCTTAATTTGCCAAGAGTAATTGTTATTTGTTAAGACGCTGAGTTAAACAAGTAGCAATTAGTTCTAAAAAGTGGTAAAAACTATGTTCAATGGTTAAACGATTCTGGAAATTACGTGTTAAATTCTATGTCTAATGGTTAATTTGCACGTGTGAGTTGATTCGAGGGTTAGATAATACTACTAGTTAAGAGAATTACGCTGAGTGTTTTCGAAAATTAGTAGTATTAGGCTTGGTAAGGACTTTTCCGATCCAAGCCTACATTAGAATGAATCAGATAAGTGGATTGATCCGCTGAGGCTTTTCATTTAGGCTCTTATCTAGGCATTTAAGATGGGCACATTTTTGTAGCATGTTGAAATGGATTTTCTGTTTTTACACTTAGTAATTTCTTAGTGGTATTGGTCAAGGTTAGGGAAGTCGATCATTGTAGATAATTTTATTTGTTTTGTTTTTATTTTAAGTAGATTAGAAACCAAATTCAAAAACCCCCCATTTTATTCGTTTATTTGTTAATTGACCTTTTTGTGTAGGTGTACCCTACAATCCCCGGACTGAACGATCCCTGCTTATCCTATACTGACAACTACATTTTGCAGGGTTAAATTGTGAGGCTATTTCAGCCGCATCAGTAGGGGAGGGCGAACACAAGAGGTAGGATCCATTTTGGCATAGGCTACTCCCACATTGTGGTTTACGCCCATTTGCATGCACTTCTGAATCCAAGAACCCGTTATGAACGTTGTCCCCTTTCCTAGACACCACCCCACATAGGCTATACTTACTTGGATGAAGAAGGTCCTAAGTGTGAAGACAGTTCAATGAATGTTAATAAAGGCCGCCCTCAACCTTAAGGGACCTGAACTAGGTACCAATAAGGGGTTTAGGCCAATATTAATAAACACGACTTCACCTATTCCTTCTTTAATTTACAACTTACAATTAAAATTCGTATTCAACAATAAAAATAACAACCTAAGTAATTAATCTACTAATTTTCGACAATTACAAAATAATTAACAAGTAAATGTTTTTTTTTTTTTTTTTTTTTTTTTTTTTTCGAACACACATATAAACAAAACAAATATTCACAATATGACAAATGATTTTTTCAATCCCTGGCAACGGCGCCAAAAATTGATGTCGCTTTTGTCGAGCGACCAATTTAACCCTGAAATGTCATTAGTAGTATAAAGTAAATAGGGATCGTTCTATTCCGGGGATTGAGGGTACACCTGTCATTGTCAAACAATTAAACAATTAAAATTAAAACAAAGTATAATATTTACAAAATATAGACATATTTACGAAAAGGGGGGAGTTTTTGGTTTTTGGTTTTAATTTCCGAAAATAAAATCTAAGTTACCTAAATAATTAAAATGCAAAAACATAAAAATACAAATGGAATGCAAGAACAAAGATCAAAGTCGAAACTCATGATTAAAATTAATTCAAGTTCATCATTGTTCATCATAGTCATGCAAGAGGAGTTGATCATGTGAAACGTTCAAAAGCAAACAATTTCCCATATTTTACTTTCAATGCTAATTTACCTAAGTGAAAGCACCTAGATTAATTCTATCAAACATGCAATCAAGCCCTAGAAAGCTAGTCAATCATGTCATGTTTAACGCAATAAACACCTAGAAAGGCTATCAACTCAAATGTGCAACTTAGTATGAAAAAGTCCACCTAATTGCAATCTTCTTTGATTAAATTCGGTTTTTGTACAAAACCTTTACTACTTATCGATTCAAGAACACAAAACCAAAAAGTTGATTCATGTTCTCAAATTCGTAGCAACATTCACATAAAACCCTAAATGTTTCGAACCATTCAAGATAATCATACAAAAGATTTCTATCATGCAAATTTAATCAAACACTCACACAAAAGCTACCATAAATCGCAATATATGAATCTAAAAATTAACAATTCATCATAAAATTTCAGAAAACAATACTTGTTCATACATATGTGTCAACTAAGGCAAAACCAACGAAAATACAAAGCAAAGGTACAAGGAGAATCGGATTACACCGTGATGAAGATGAGATGAATGAAGTGATGATGTGGTCTCTTGAATTTCGAAAGCAATCTTCAAGGTGGAGGGTGGATGGTGTGCACGGCTTGTCTTCTTCTTCCTTGGCCTTGCTTGCACTTCGTGGTTGCCCTAGAGGATGGAGAAGAACACGGCTAGGCTAGAGAGATTTCTGAATTATTTTCTCAAAGTATAAACGCAAAAGTATGGAATTTTCGGACCCCTTGACGTTGAGAGAAGAGAGGAATATATAGGGGACGGCTTCTAGGTGTTCAATCCGTCCACAACCCTAGCAAAGCTCACGGCAATCTCTTGCTTCCTCCACCTAATTTTCTCCAATGATTTCGTGCCACATAAGCCCTATGAGGTGGTGCAACCAATCACAAAATTCCAATATAAATTCCCTAAATAATCTTGCCGAAATATATATAGATATTTTCTGATTTCCTTCACCAATTTCGGCAACAATATACTTAGAGAATAAAGGGGGACGAACCTAGACTCCTTTGAGAGCTTTTTGTGTTCAACACATATTCTCTTTCCTTTAAAAGCTCCCTAAGAAATCTCCACGAAATCTCTTTATTTTTTTCTGATTTTTCCTCACGGCAAAACCCTAGTTTTTCTCTTCATTATCTTTTGCCGAATTCCCTAGGGTTTGCACGGCATCCCCTTGTTTTCCTCTTGGCTTGGACGGCTAGGTCTTCTAGGGTTTTATCTCTTGATTTATTTCCATAAAAATAACCCTAGAAAATCTCCTTTTAATTTCTGATTTTCTTGGACGCCACCTCCTTGTTTCTCTCTTGCAAATTCACGGCAACAACAACCTTAAGGGTTAGGGTTTGCGTCACAAACCCTAATGTCATGGGCTTTGATGGGCCTTTATCCAATTTGCCGAAAATCCAAAGAGTTCTTGGGCCTCGTTGCTTCATCTTCAAGCCTTCTCATTTTCCAACGCAAAACACAATATTTTTCCATTTCTTTTTCATGGTTGCGTTGGAAACTTGCTAGGGAAGCCTTCCTCCATTTTGTAGGATTTCCTGGTTGGACTAGGAAAGCTTGTTTCTTCATTTCTGCTCAAATGTGTGGGCCATTTTCTCTCATGTTCGTTCGTCTTGATGTTCGCAAGCTCCTCTTTCCATTCGTGCGTTCATTTCCACTTTCTAGGTCGGAGGTCCTGAAAATAGAAACTATACTTAAAATAGAAACTTTCTAAAAAATAAAAATAGAAACTTACTAAAAATGAAAAATAGAAATTTTCCAGAAATGAGAAATGAAAAAAAATGAGAAATGAGAAATGAGAAATGAGAAATGA
Organism: Rosa chinensis; assembly: GCF_002994745.2. Classification (NCBI taxonomy): domain Eukaryota; kingdom Viridiplantae; phylum Streptophyta; class Magnoliopsida; order Rosales; family Rosaceae; genus Rosa; species Rosa chinensis. The sequence continues at coordinate 40,201,057 of NC_037094.1, read as the reverse complement.
AAAATGAAGACAAAAATGGAAACTTTCTACAATAAGGAACTTTCCCAATCAAAGAATGGAAACTTTCCCAAACAGGGATTTTTCAAGGAAATGGCGCAGAAAAGTGTAGGGAAATGCAGTTAAAACGTCGCATTAAAATGCTCCTATCAAATACACAGTTAACGATCAAGGGAGGAGGCTGTTTCCTTCTGAAGGGTCAGTATCACCTAGTGTTTCGTCCAACTCACTTACACCTCAGAATTCACCACCTGGTTCACCACCCCCGGAAGAAAACGTTAGAATGGCCTCTATTAGAGAACTCTCTTCATCTGTGGTTCAAGAAGGACTTCCTACAAGTATTGTGTACCCTGCACCTGCCCCAGGAAAGACTGCGGATTTTGAGCTGAAGAGTGGATTGCTTCATAGACTTCCAACGTTCCATGGCCTCAATATGGAAGATGCCAACAAGCATCTTAGGGAATTTCAGTCTGTGTGTATCAACATGCTACCACAAGGAGCGGATGAGAATATCCTTAAGATGAAGGCCTTTCCCTTTTCTCTAGCTGACCGTGCCAAAGATTGGCTCTATGAACTTCCCTCTGGACGAATTACATCTTGGAACACTATGATGAAGGCATTCTTAGAGAAGTACTTCCCAGCTTCCAAGATCATCACACTCAGAAAGAAGATAAGTGGAATCAAGCAAGCTCAAGATGAATCTTATTCCGCTTATTATGAGAGGTTCTCATCCTTGATTGCACAATGTCCTTAACATCAGATGAAGGAAGAAACCTTGCTTACTTGTTTTTATGAAGGTCTCCTACCCTTGGAACGTGACATGTTAGATGCTGCAGCTGGGGGAGCTTTTGTAGACAAGTCACCTGCTGAAGGGCGAGCTATGATTGAGAATAGAGCAAAGAATGCCCAACAGTATGAGGGTGTGGGTCTCACAACTAGGAAGGTGAGTGAGATAGGTACTTCGGTCATTGAGGATAGATTAAATAAACTCACCCTTCTCATGGATCAAGTTGTGAGTGCAAAGGGAATATTGCAAGCTTGTGGAGTGTGTTCTATGCAAGGGCATGTGACTGATCAATGCCCTCAGTTATCAGAGAGTGGAGGATGGGAATCATTGAACGCCATTGGAGGCTACCAAGGAAATCATGGGGGCCCTCAACGTCCAAGATATGATCCTTACTCAAACACTTACAATCCTGGATGGAGGGACCACCCCAACTTCAAGTGGACAAACAATGAAAACACTCAAAATCCCCTTGGAGGAAGTTTCCAACGTCCTCAAGCACCACCATCTTTTCAAGGATCATCTTTTCAAGGACCTCAAGGACCACCATTCCAAAGGCCTTACATGCAGAGCCAACATGCTTCAGGAAGCTCAAATCAAAGCGTCAACTATGACAAGATGTTTGAGGCTCTCACCAGTTCTACTCAAGCCTTGGTTCAAGGACAACAGACCCACACCAAAGACATTGCAGATCTTAAGAACCAAATGGGTCAAGTTGTGGACTTTATGAGCAAGATTCATGAAACTGGGAAACTCCCTAGTAACACCATACGAAATCCTAAGGGAAATGTGGAGAATGCATCTTTGGTGACTACTAGGAGTGGAAAGGTGTTTGTGGATCACCCTAAGAAAGCCAAGGAGGCTCAAGTGGCCATTGAAGTTGAGGAGGAACAAGAAGCTACCAAGAAGAGCCTTGAAAAGGACCCTGCAACGTCCAAAGAAGAAACTAGGACGTCCTCCCCTTCTAAAGCAAAACCGAAACCTAAAGGTAATGATTCTAACTTGTCTAATTCGGTTATTGCTAATCCTTCTTCGTCTTGTATGCCCTTTCCACGCAGATTTGCTAAGTCGAAGAAGGATGAAAGTGACCAAGCTATCTTGGAAACTTTCAAGAAGGTGCAAGTTAATCTACCCCTCCTTGAGGCTATCAAGCAAGTGCCTAGGTATGCTAAGTTCTTGAAAGAGCTTTGTACCTCAAGGAGAAATAAAGGTGAGAAGGAGGTAGTCAAGGTAAGTGAGAACGTATCTGCCTTAATTCAGAGGAAACTACCCCACAAATGCAAGGATCCTGGAAGTTTTACTATTCCATGCACTATTGGTAACTCTAGGTTTGAGAATGCTATGTTAGACTTAGGGGCATCTGTGAACGTCATGCCCTATTCTGTTTATGAAACCCTAGGTCTAGGTGAGCTTAAATCTAATAATGTTATCATTCAGTTAGCTGACAGGTCTAATGCATACCCTCGAGGTTTGTTGGAAGATGTTCTTGTGCAGGTTAATCATCTTTTCTTTCCAGCTGACTTCTATGTGTTGGAGATGGAGGACTCCCCAGTGAGTTCAACGCCATTGCTATTGGGTCGCCCTTTCTTAAGGACGGCCAGGACCAAGATAGATGTGTATGATGGCTCTCTCACCATGGAATTTGATGGTGACGTTATTGGCTTCAACATATTTGAAGCTATGAGGTATCCTCTTGATGTTCATGATTGTTTTTCTATTGATATTCTGGACAATCTTGCACAGGAAATGTTTGATATCATGAATGAGGATACTTTGGTCACCACACTCGAGCAAGGAATGGGATACACCAAGGATGGCGTCACACTCCATGAAGATGTGCTCAAGGAAACATGTGAGGACGAAATCATTGCTAATGTGTCCTTCCTTGAGGCATCATCCTTTGTAGGTAAGTCTCCTCCACCCTTGTCCATTCAGTTATCTGCTAATAAGACTTTACCTTCAGTGGTTCAGGCACCAGAACTTGAACTTAAACCTCTACCAGACCACTTGAAGTATGTCTACTTAGGAGACAAGGAGACTTTACCAGTGATAGTGTCCTCCTCTCTTACTTCTTCTCAAGAGGAGAGATTGGTGGAGATGTTGAAACAACACAAGACCGCCATAGGATGGACATTGGCGGATATCAAGGGAATAAGCCCTACTACTTGCGTCCATAGGATACTTCTTGAGGAGGGGACAAAACCCACTAGAGAGGCTCAACGTCGTCTCAACCCTCCTATGATGGAAGTTGTGAAGAAGGAGGTCATCAAACTCCTAGATTGTGGCGTTATCTACCCCATTTCAGACTCCAAATGGGTGTCCCCAGTTCAAGTTGTACCTAAAAAGTCAGGGGTGACTGTTGTGAAGAATGCTGAGAATGAACTGGTGCCCCAAAGGACAGTTACTGGCCACAGAGTTTGCATTGACTACAGAAAGCTCAACGCAACAACAAGGAAAGATCACTTTCCTCTTCCATTCATTGATCAAATGCTTGAGCGATTGGCTGGACATGATTATTACTGCTTCTTAGATGGCTACTCAGGCTACAATCATATTGCCATAGCCAATGAAGACCAAGAGAAGACGACATTCACTTGTCCATTTGGAACATTTGCCTATCGTCGCATGCCTTTTGGACTATGCAACGCTCCAGGTACCTTTCAGAGGTGTATGGTAAGTATATTTTCCGATTACATTGAGAAAATCATAGAGGTATTCATGGATGACTTTTCTGTTTTTGGAAAAAGCTTTGATGATTGTCTTAATAATCTGGAAATTATTTTGAAGCGTTGTGTGGAAACTAACCTAGTGTTAAATTGGGAAAAATGTCATTTCATGGTTAGACAAGGTATAGTGCTAGGACATATTGTCTCTTCTAGGGGAATTGAGGTTGATAAAGCTAAGGTAGACCTTGTGCGTTACTTACCCTCTCCCACTTCTGTGAGAGAGATTCGTTCTTTTCTTGGCCATGCAGGGTTTTACAGGAGATTTATCAAGGATTTCTCCAAGATTTCGAGACCTCTATGCCAACTACTCCAAAAGGATGTGGCGTTTGTGTTTGACAAGGAGTGTCAAGAAGCTTTTGACAAGCTCAAGGAACTATTGACGTCTGCCCCTATCATGCTACCTCCAGATTGGTCCTTGCCCTTTGAGTTGATGTGTGACGCCTCTGACTATGCAGTTGGAGCTGTTTTGGGGCAAAGAAAGGACAAACGACCTTATGCCATCTACTACGCCTCAAGGACTCTAAATGATGCACAACTGAACTACTCCACTACAGAGAAAGAGCTCCTTGCCGTTGTTTTTGCCCTTGAGAAGTTTCATTCCTACTTACTTGGTACCAAGGTGATTATTTATACTGACCATGCAGCTTTGAAGTACTTGATGACCAAGAAGGAGGCGAAACCGAGGCTCATTAGATGGATCCTACTCTTACAAGAGTTTGACGTTGAAATCAAGGACAAGAAGGGTAGTGAGAACGTGGTAGCTGACCACTTGAGTCGTTTGGTGCACGCAGAAGACCTTCTCCCTTTGGTGGAGACGTTTCCAGATGAACAACTCTTTGGAATCCAGGTAAGTGAACCATGGTATGCGGATATTGTGAATTACATTGTCTCTAGGAAAATTCCTGATACCATGTCACGTGCTCATAGAGATAGGCTTAAGAAAACTATTAAACAATATGTTTGGGATGAACCTTATCTGTGGAAGTATTGCTCTGATCAATTGATTAGGAGATGTGTGCCTGAACATGAACATAATGCTATACTTTCTTTTTGCCATTCTAAAGCATGTGGGGGTCACTTTGGGTCTAAGAAGACTGCGTTTAAAGTGTTGGAATCTGGGTTCTTTTGGCCAACGTTATTTAAGGATGCTTATGCATATTGTTTGACTTGTGATAGATGCCAAAGAACAGGAAATCTAAGCTCTAGAGATCAAATGCCTTTATCTAATATCATAACTGTTGAAATATTTGATGTCTGGGGTATAGATTTCATGGGACCTTTTCCTTCATCTTTTGGATTTCTCTACATCTTGCTTGCTGTGGATTATGTTTCGAAATGGGTGGAGGCCAAAGCCACTCGAACTAATGACTCTAAGGTTGTTGCAGATTTTATCAAGTCTAACATCTTTAGCAGGTTTGGAATGCCTAGAGTTCTCATTAGTGATGGTGGTTCCCACTTTTGCAATCGGACGATTGAGGCTCTCTTGAAGAAGTATGATGTGACACATAAGGTTTCTACACCTTATCATCCCCAAACAAGTGGGCAAGCTGAGGTCTCTAATCGTCAAATCAAGGGGATATTGGAGAAGACTGTGAATCCTAACAGAAAGGATTGGTCCTTGCGTTTGGAGGATGCTTTGTGGGCCTACAGAACTGCATACAAAACTCCCATAGGTATGTCCCCATATCGAATTGTTTATGGCAAACCTTGCCATTTACCTGTGGAGTTAGAGCACAAAGCTTGGTGGGCTGTGAAGCAGTTTAACATGGATCTAGATGAGGCTGGGCTTCATAGGAAGCTACAATTGCAAGAGTTAGAGGAGATTAGGAATGATGCTTTCGAAAGTGCCAAGATCTACAAGGAAAAGACTAAGGCCTTCCATGATAAGATGATTCGTAGGAAGACTTTTGTTGTGGGACAGAAAGTTCTTTTATTCCATTCTCGTCTTAAACTCTTTCCAGGTAAACTTCGTTCTCGTTGGATTGGACCTTTTGTTATTACTCATGTGTTCCCTCATGGAGCTGTGCAGATAAAGAGTGAACAAACAAGTAACGAGTTCAAAGTGAATGGCCATCGCCTCAAGCCATACTATGAGACGTTTGTGGAGCATGAAGTGGAGGATGTACCCCTCCAAAACGCTCCACAACATGAGGATTAAATGGAGATACAAGTCTAGGCTGAAAGACTATAAACATTAAGCGCTGCTTGGGAGGCAACCCAATTCAGAAGTAGCTGTGAAGGAGTCTACACACGCAGATTTGATTTCTCCTTCCCTATTTCTCCTTCTTTTCATGTTTATTTTTGAAGTTATTTTCGTAAATGGCTACCCTATGTGCTTAAGTGTTACATTGCATGCTTATAATTGATTACATTGAGGACAATGCAATATTTAAGTGTGGGGGAAGGGATTTACACTTTTGTTTTGAGTCATATATTGAAAAATACAAAAAAAAAATCGAAAAATGTCAAAAATAACAAAAATTTCGTTGCTTTTATTGAGTCATTGAGTCATGTTTTGGGTGAAATAATTTCTTCATCGTAGGCGCATCTATTAAGGTGTGATGTCTAGGTCTGGTTTGGATACGAGAAGTGCTAGCAAAGGGTCTCGTCCCCTGCTAAACAAGTGAGCTGAGCTCCGCCAAAATCATTCCCTTTCTTACCTGGTCACATCCCAAAGGAGTTACCGAAAGGAGAAAGGAAATAACCCTAGTCCCTAGTTAACATTTATTGAGTCTTTTGTTTTTGTTTTCGAGTCTTAGGATGCCCTTTCAACTGTCTAGGATGATTCTATATCTCTGAAATCATGATTAAAAAAGGATCACAAAATTGAGATGACTTTAAAAAGGTATTCTTTGGTTAATTGAGATATATGAAAAATATATGCCTTGTAGTGGATATGGATTTCGTGACTTTGGTACAGAAAATATGAGCATGTTAGGATGAGTTTTGATTCATAAAAACCGTGTGAGATATTGAGCCCATGTCCCTTTTTCTTGGAGTGATAAATGAAATATATATTCTTATTTTCTTGGCGATGTTTTGATGATCTCATTATTCTTTCATTTGATTGATTGCTTGCCATAGATTAAGTTTGATGGACTAGAGAATGCTAGAATTCGCTCTTGTACTTGTTGAGACGTTTTATCAATACATGGCCCTGATTCTGGAAAGGATAGAGGCAACCTAGGAATTACCACCATTGTCAAATAAACCTGTGTCCCTAATTGTGCCCGTCGTGGGACTCCCTTAGATAAACCCCTTTGAGCCTACGTTAAGCCTTTTCTTTCATCACCCTTAAAAATCTTTAACCTAAACCTTAATATAGCTATAACCCTACCCTTTGTTCTAAGAACTTAGTGGAGCTAAATTGAGACTTTACTTGAAGATTTTTGGCGTCCATAATGAAGAATAAGAAGAGGTGAAAGCCAAAGTGTGGGGGTAGACTTGTCCATAAGAGAAAAATACATGAAAAAGCCGAGAAAAGAAAGTGAAAAAGAAAAGATACGGCTAGAAAAAGAAAAAGAAAGAAATATCAATGGATTTTAGTCCCCCATACTTGGTGAGTTTGGAGTTTACTTTGAATTGAAGGCCCACTACAGAAAAATTTGGCCTTTGTCCAACTTACTAGAGATCAAAGGAAGTTTAGAGTGAAGTTTGGGCCCAACATGAAGACATTAGGCCCCTTTATAACCCCCCCATGGGATAGTGACGTTTTTGCATACTTGGTGGATTTCTAGAAGTCTCTCTACACCAACATGAGCTCTGCTAGGTTTTTAGGACACTTTGTTAAATTCCTTACCCTTCGTTTCTTTAAAACCTTGAGCCATGGCCCCATTACAACCCTTGATAAGACCTTCTTGATCCTTAAGATGGGACAGCCTTTGATGTGGAGATGAGTTACAAGAGTTGAACCTATGGCTTGGGTCCATCTGTGCAAGTAGTTGATATCCTTCATGAGATCTTTAAAGAATATTATACATGTGCTTTCGTTTCTTGCAATATGTGATACACTTGCTATCTTTCACATATACTTGAGTGTATAAGCTTTTAAGCATTGCCATGATCTGAGAGAAGAAATAGTGGATATACTTTGTGAGGATTTGAATCATACTTGTTTGAAGCATGCTTAACAGAAACCATCACCATTGTTCCAACCAAGTCCTACTTATGTATATGTAACTTATGTGTTTTAATTAACTCTCGAATGCCTAAACATTGATTCTTGGTGAAGTGCTAATCTTGGTGTTGTGAAAGTAAGAGATTGCTGAGACAAAAAGTTAATGGGCAATAGAGTCTGTTATGTGTCAAGTCTTTAATTTTTGTTGAGTCGTAGACGTGTCTGTGTTGTGATTTTGCTAAGGGACTAGCAAAAGCTAAGTGTGGGGGAATTTGATAGGAGCATTTTAATGCGACGTTTTAATTGCATTTCCCTACATTTTTCTGCGCCATTTCCTTGAAAAATCCCTGTTTGGGAAAGTTTCCATTCTTTGATTGGGAAAGTTCCTTATTGTAGAAAGTTTCCATTTTTGTCTTCATTTCTCATTTCTCATTTTTCATTTCTCATTTCTCATTTCTCATTTCTCATTTCTCATTTCTGGAAAGTTTCTATTTTTCATTTTTAGTAAGTTTCTATTTTTCATTTTTAGAAACTTTCCATTTCTCAATTTTAGAAAGTTTCCATTTTTCAAATTAGGTAAGTTTCCATTTTTCATATTAGTTTCTATTTTCAGGACCTCCGAGCTAAAAAGTGGAAATGAACGCACAAATAGAAAGAGGAGCTTGCGAACGTTAAGGCGAACAAATATGAGAAGAATTGGGCCACACAATTGAGCAGAAATGAAGAAATAAGCTTTCCTAATCCAACTAGGAAACCCTGCGAAATGGAGGAAGGCTTCCCGAGCAAGTTTCCAACGCAACCATGAAAAAGAAATGGAAAAAATAATGTGTTTTGGCGTTGGAGATGAGAAGGCTTGAAGTTGAAGCAACGAGGCCCAAGAACTCTTTGGATTTTCGGCAAAATGGATCAAGGCCCACCAAAGCCCATGACATTAGGGTTTGTGACGCAAAACCCTAACCCTAAAGATGTGTTGCCGTGAAAACCAAAGGGAGGAGAGGCAAAGTGGCGTGAAAATCAAAGAAGGAATAAAAGATTACGCCAAGAGATTTTCTAGGGTGAAGTTTAAGGAAAGAAATCAAGAAAAGCACCAAATGGCGTCTAGATTCATTCCTAGAAACCCTAAGTATATTTTGGACGAAAATACAAGAAGAAAATCAGAAAATATTCAAGGTATTTCGGCAAGAATATATTAGGGAATCTTCTTGGAGTTTTGTGATTGGTTGGATGACACACTAGGGCTTATTTGGCAAATTCTCATTGGTGGAAGGCATGTGGAATTAATAATTTAATTCCTTGAGAAAATAAACAGAAAATCACGGCTTGGAGGCCAAGCATTGCCGTTCCCTATATATACAAGCACCCTAGACGTTTCAAAGGACCACTTCACAATTCAGAAAATTCTCTCTACGCGCGGAAGCTCTCTCCATTCTCTAGTTCAACCTTTGGCGTTTTCAAGCAAGGAAGGAAGAAGCAAGCTTAGGCCGTGAGCATCATCATCCATTCCACCTTGAAGCCGTGCACTTTGAAGCTTGCTTTCAAGCTTCATTCGTTCATTGTTCAAGTTATTCATCCATCTCTCCATTCACGGTGTAATTCAACCTTCTTTCTTGTAATCACTTTTGATTCTCCTTGTTTGATTTCGTTGGATGTTGTTCTAGTTAACATTGATGTTTGAACAAGGTTTATATTCTGAAAATTTATGATTGATTAAGGATTTTCGATTTCTATGTTGTGATTCCAAAGTTGCTTATGTGTGATTGTTCGATTGAATTTGCTTTATAGATATCTCTTGTATGTTAATCTTAATTGGTTCGAAACTCTTAGGGTTTATGTATGAGTGGTGCTAGATTTAAGAACATGAAATCAACTTTTTGTTTTGTGTAACTTAAATCGAAAGTAGTAAAGGTTTTGGACAAAAATCGAATTCAATTGAAGAGGATTGCAATTAGGTGAATTTATTCATACTAAGTTGTGCACTTGAGTTGATAGCCTTTCTATGTGTTTCATGCGTTGAATATGTATGATTGACTAGCTTTCTAGGGCTTGATTACATGTTTGATAGGATTAGTCTTTGTGCTTTCACTTAGATTAATTAGCGTTGAAAGTAAAATATGGGAATTCGTTTGCTTTCTAATGTTTCACATGATCAACTCCTTTCACATGACTTGGAAGAGCAATATAAAGTTAATTCGAATTTAATCATGAACTTGGTTTTAATCTTTGTTTCTTACATTTCATTCTTGTATTTGTGTTTTTGTTTATACTTAGTTTTAATTCTTGTTTTTAATTTTCGAAAAACCAAAAACCTAAAACCCCCCTAAATTCGTGAATAGTGTTTATGTGTGAATAGTATACTTTGTTTTTATTTTAATTGTTTAAATTGTCTTACATTGACAGGTGTACCCTCAATCCCCGGAATAGAACGATCCCTACTTGCTTATACTACTAATGATATTTCTAGGGTTAAATTATATGCTTGCTTTGAGCGTATCAAAGATTGGGCCCAACATGAAGACATTAGGCCCCTTTTATGTTACCTCTAGGGAAAGTGACGTTTTTGCAATGCCTGGGTGGATTTCTTGAGGTCTCTACATCTACATATGCTCTGCTAGGTTTTTAGGACACTTTGATAAATCCTTACCTTTCATTTCCTTAAACCTTGAGCCTTAACCCATTACAACCCTTGAGAAGACCTTCTTGATCCTTAAGATGGGACAGCCCTTGATGTGGAGATGAGTTACAAGAGTTGAACCTATGGCTTGGGTCCATCTGTGCAAGTAGTTGGTATCCTTCATGAGATCTTTAAAAGAAATTTATACATGTGCTTTCGTTTCTTACATTATGTGATATACTTGCTATCTTTCACATATACTTGAGTGTATAAGCTTTTAAGCATTGCCTTGAATTCTGAGAGAAGAAAGAGTGGATATACCTTGTGAGGATTTGAATCAAACTTGTTTGAAACATGCTTAACAGAACCCATCACCATTGTTACAACCAAGTCCTACTTGTGTATGTGAAGATTATGTGTTTAAATTAACTCTCAAATGCCTAAACATTTATTCTTGGTGAAGTGCTAATCTTGGTGTTGTGAAAGTAAGAGATTGCTGAGACAAAAAGTTGAAGGGCTATAGAGTCTGTTTTGTGTCAAGTCTTTAATTTTCGTTGTGTCTTGGTGTGATTTTGCTAAGGGACTAGCAAAAGCTAAGTGTGGGGGAATCTGATAGGAGCATTTTAATGCGACGTTTTACTTGCTTTTTCCTACATTTCTTGCGTCATTTCCTTAGTAAAACTCTGTTTAGGGAAGTTTCCATTCTTCGATTGGGAAAGTTCCTATTTGTAGAAAGTTTCTATTTTTGTAGTTTCTATTTATCATTTTTAGTAAGTTTCCATTTTCGGTAGTTTCTATTTCTCACTTTTAGAAAGTTTCCCATTTTCAGTTTAGGAAAGTTGTCATTTTTCATTTTAGGAAAGTTTCTATTTTTCTTACTAGTTTCTATTTTCAGGACCTCGGAGCTAAAAAGTGGAAATGAACTCATAAATGGAAAGAGGAGCTTGCGAAAGTCAAGGGGAGCAAAAATGAGAAACAATGAGCCACAGAAATGAGCAGAAATGAAGAAAAGAAGTTTTCCTAGTCCAACCAGGAAACCCTGTCCAGAAAAGGAAAGCTTGCCAAAACAAGACTCTTGAGTCAACCAAGAGTGGAGATCGAATTAATGAAGTACATGGCATAAGGGAAGCTTCTTGAAGACTCTAGATGATGACATGGCATAAAGGTGACGCATGGAGGCCCATGAACTCTCAAGAATGAAGTGGATTTTCGGCAAATGGATAAAAGGCCCACAAAAGCCCATGCAACTAGGGTTTTTGACGCATGAATAAACCCTAGGGGAGTTTTGCCGTCCAAGATGAAGAGAGAAACAAGGAAGTGGCGCCCAAAAATCAGAAATTAAAAGGAGATTTTCTAGGGCTATTTTTATGGAAATTCATCAAGAGATAAACCCTAGAATATCTTTTGCCGTCCAAGCCAAGAGGAAAAGAAGGAATTTGCCGTGTGAATTAAAAGAAAACCCTAGAGAATTCGGCAAGGAGATATTCAAGGGAGAAAATAAAGGAAAGAGAAAAAGGTGGAGACCAAGAAAAGCACAAAAGAAGTCTAGATACATTCCTTAATTCCCTAAAGGAAGTTTGGCCGAATTAAACTACAAAAATCAGAAATTATATCAAGGGAATTTCGGCAAGATTATTTAGGGAATTAATATTGGAATTTTGTGATTGGTTGCACCACCTCATAGGGCTTATGTGGCAAGCTTGCATTGGAGGAAAGTATGTGGAATGACTACATTAATTCCGTGAGAAATTCAGAAAAGAGGACGGCTTGGAGACCAAGGAGGCCGTGCTCCTATATATTCTCCATTCTTCTCAACGTCAAGGGGGTTCCATTCTTTACATTCTACACTTTAGAAAAAAAATCAGAAACTCTCTCTAGCCTAGCCGTGCTCTTCTCCATCCTCTAGGGCAACCACCAAATTCAAGCAAGGCTAAGGAAGAAGAAGACAAGCCGTGCACTACCTCCATCACCATCCTTGAAGATTGCTTTCGAAATTCAAGAGACCATTCATCACTTCATTCATCTCATCTTCATCACGGTGTAATCCGATTCTCCTTGTAACCTTTGCTTTGTAATTTTCGTTGGTTATGCCTTAGTTGACACATATGTTTGAACAATTGTTGATTTCTGAAATTTTATGATTAATTGTTAATTTTCAGATTCATATATTGCAATTTATGGTTGCTTTTGTGTGAGTGTTTGATTAAATTTGCATGATAGAAATCTTTTGTATGATAATCTTGAATGGTTCGAAACATTTAGGGTTTTTATGTGAATGTTGCTACGCATTTGAGAAACATGGATCAACTTTTTGGTTTTGTGTTCTTGAATCAATAAGTAGTAAAGGTTTTGTGCAAAAACCGAATTTAATCAAAGAAGATTGCAATTAGGTGAACTTTTTCATACTAAGTTGCACATTTGAGTTGATAGCCTTTCTAGGTGCTTATTGCGTTAAACATGCATGATTGACTAGCTTTCTAGGGCTTGAATGCATGTTTGATAGGATTAGTCTTTGTGCTTTCACTTAGATTAATTAGCATTGAAAGTAAAATATGGGGAATTGTTTGCTTTTAACGTTTCTCATGATCAACTCCTGTTGCATGACTATGATGAACAATGATGAACTTGAATAAATTTTAATCATGAGTTTCGACTTTGATCCTTTTATTCACATCCCATTTGTGTTTTTATGTTTTTACATTTTAATTATTTAGTTAACTTAGTATTTATTTTCGGCAAAAGAAAACCAAAAACAAAATCTCCCCTTATTTTCGTAAATAATGTTTATAATTGTGAATATCTTTGTGAATATTATACTTTGTTCTAATTTTAATTGTTTAATTGTTTGACAATGACAGGTGTACCCTCAATCCCCGGAATAGAACGATCCCTATTTACTTTATACTACTAATGACATTTCAGGGTTAAATTATGCGCTTGCTTTCGAGCGCATCACATCCTGCAGATTCTGCGGCTTGGAAGTTGGTAGATGAAAAATGGGCAGATTTTGGTAATGAGCCACGAAACCTACGACTTGCATTGTCAACGGATGGGTTCAATCCCTTTAGCTCCTTAAGCAGCAAGTATAGTTGTTGGCCCGTTATTTTGGTAACCTATAATCTACCTCCATGGTTGGTAATGAAGAGGAAACACATGATGCTTACCTTATTGATATCAGGCCATAAACAACCAGGAAACGACATCGATGTTTACCTTGAACCATTAATAGATGACTTAAAGCTGCTATGGGAAGGGGTGAATGGAGTTTACGATGCCATCAAAAATGAAACTTTTACTCTTAGGGCTCTACTATTCTGGACAATCAATGATTTTCCAGCGTATGGTAACCTTTCAGGGAGTATAGTGAAAGGCTACAATGCATGTCCGATTTGCCTTGATAAAACAAAACCTACAAGGCTAGTTCACGGGGGAAAGATGGCCTACACCATTCATCGGCGATTTTTAGGAAGACACCATCCTTACCGAAAGCTAAGGGCTGCTTTCAATAACCAGCCAGAACATGTAGCAGCTCCAGTGCCATTGACTGGAGAAGAATTGTTGAGCAGGGTGGAGGCTGAAGTTCCACATTGGCCGTTTGGAAAAAAAAAAACCTGCTCCTGCTTATAGGGGGGCTGAGGATGAAACTAGGCCATGTTGGAAGAAGAAGTCGATATTCTTTGAGCTTGAATATTGGAAGTATCTCCCTGTTAGGCACTGCCTTGATGTCATGCACATTGAAAAAAATGTGTGTGATAGTCTAATAGGGACGTTGTTGAACATTCCAGGAAAAACCAAAGACGGTTTGAAAACTCGTTTGGACTTGGCGGAAATGGGTATAAGATGTGGATTGCACCCAAATCTAGATGGTCCGAAAAAGAAGCGCTTGCCATTGGCAAGCTGGAACCTAACATTAGATGAAAAAAGATGTATGTGTGGATCATTTCATGGCATGAAGGTTCCTGAAAACTATTCTTCAAACATTTCAAACCTTGTTTCAATGGATGATTTGAGGCTGATTGGACTTAAATCCCATGATTGTCATGCGTTAATGCAACAGCTGCTCCCAATTGCTATCCGAGGGGTGTTGGAAAAACCGGTCAGGGTTGCAGTAATCAGGCTTTGCCTTTTTTTTAATAAAATTTGCAGCAAGACTATAGATGCTTCAAGGCTTCCCAAAATCCAAAGTGATCTGGTCGAAACTTTGTGTGAGCTTGAGAAGTACTTTCCGCCATCTTTCTTTGACATAATGATTCACTTAACAGTCCACTTGGTTAGAGAAGTTGAGCTATGTGGACCGGTTTGCTTCCGATGGATGTATCCTTTCGAAAGATATATGAAGGTCTGCAAGGGCTATGTTAGGAATAAAACGCATCCGGAAGGGTGCATTGCTGAGTGTTACATAGCTGAAGAGGCGCTTGAGTTTTTAGGTGAACTTTTCTTTGATGATAGGACTGTTGGCATCCCAAAAGAAAACATCACAGCTGACAAGCCTACCTCTGGTGCAACTGTTGAGTCTGTTTATGGCAAAGAATTTCAGCAAGCTCATCTCTGCGTGCTTCAAAACACTGAAGAATTTAGAAGCTACTTTTTGTAAGTTGATCACTATCTATGTTTTTTACAGTTTTGCTTATTTTCTTGTTCTAATGCTTATACACTAATACTTAATAAATATTTGTGTAGGGAACACACGGAACAATTGAAGAGGGAGTTCCCCAAGTACAAAAAGAATAAAAAGTGGTTGGTGGACAAACAAAACATGACTTTTGCTCAGTGGGTGAAGGAGAGGGTAAGTAGTTTCCATTTAATGTAACTGTAATTTATAGACTAATAAAGCTTTTAATAATGCAGAACACAGTTGGTATAATGTTTTATTTTATTTTGCAGGTTGAATCAAAGGTTGCTGAACCAGGTTGTGATGTCCCTGAGATTGTGAAGTGGCTAGCAGATCAACCAAGCCGTGAAGTCCCGAAGTTTAGTGGTTACCGAATAGGGGGAGTGCAATATAACACTAAGTTGCGCGATGATCTTAGGTCAACACAAAGCAGTGGGGTTTATTTGGTTGCTAAGACTCCTCAAGTAGCTAGTGCTAAGGATAAAAACCCTATTACTGAAGACATGAGCTTCTATGGGGTGATTACCGAAATATGAGAGCTTGACTATGGTCATTTTAGGGTTCCTATTTTTAAGTGTGATTGGGTAGAGAATGAGAAGGGTGTTAGAGAAGATGATCTTGGGTTCACTTTAGTTAATTTAAATAGGAAAGGTTATCTAAATGACTGTTTTGTTTTGGGAAAAAGTGTGGAGCAAATATTTTATGTTGAAGACCCTGTAGATCGTAGGTGGGCAGTTGTGGTGAGAGTCCCAAAAAGAGATTTCATTGACTCTGTTCAGGAGGATGATGTTGGGGACACCATTCTTTCCCACCCCCCCCCCCCCCATCGCAACTACAATGCCAGCTATTCAGCCACATGATAACTCTCAAGATGAGGAGCCAATGGGTTATAGACGTGCAGGGAATGAGGATATAGTAGTTGAGAGAGAGTAGTTCATATAGTCGTATTGATGTAATTTATAATTGTCATGCCTAAAGGATACTTGGCTCACTAAATATGTTTTTAATGTTGGTTATTTTCTGTTTACATGAGTGTACCAAGTGTTAAGTGTTTGTTATTTTAAATACTCTTATTTTTTGCTTGGATATGTGTTAAGTGTTTGTTTATTTAATTACTGTTATTTTCTGCATTAATATTTGTAGTAATATATGTTAAAGTGTTTGTTATTTTAAACATTAGCAGATTTGTTTACTAATATGCAGCTTATATGTTTGTTATACAAGTTACTCATATATGTGGATTTGATGTACTAATGGGGCTAACATTTGTGTAGATAATGGCTGCATCACATTCTGCTAGTGTATCAAAGAAGAGAAAGTCGAAAGAAAATCGTTCGAAGCCTAAGAAGACTAAGTCTTTGAAGTCACCGACATCATCATCATTTTCCGATGGATCTCATTCAAAAAAGGGAAAGTCAAAAAAGAAAGAACTTGAATCAACTGGGGGCCTAAAGTTGCTGAAGCGGCATGCGGTGACTATGTCACGCATTACAAACCACAAGAGTCGTAAATGCAAGAAGGTTGTTTTATTTAACAGAAAAGGGACCCCTTGTGGGAAGGTGGCTAAGCAAATGCAAAGCTACATTGGTGTGTTGGCAAGAAGGAAGGTACCGGTAATAAGGGAAAATTGGAAAGCCGTAACTCTTGAAGAGAATAACAAAATCTGGCAACGTGTTTGATGCGCCTGAAAGCAAGCGCACAATTTAACCCTAAAAATATCATAGTAGTATAAGCAAGTAGGGATCGTTCTATTCCGGGGATTGAGGGTACACCTGTCATTGTCAAACAATTAAACAATTAAAATTAAAACAAAGTATAATATTCACAAAGATATTCACAACTATAAACATTGTACACGAAAAGGGGGGATTTTGTTTTTGGTTTTTCGAAAATAAAACTAAGCTAACAAAACAATTAAAATGCAAAAACATAAAAATACGAATGGAATGAGAGAACAAAGATCAAAATCGAAACATATGATTAAAATTGACTCAAACCCTAATATTGTTCATCTAAGTCATGAGAAAGGAGTTGATCATGTGAAACATTCGAAAGCAAATGAATTCCCATTTTTTACTTTTCAATGCTAATTAACCTAAGCGAAAGCACCTAGATTAATCCTATCAAACATGCAATCAAACCCTAGAAAGCTAGTCAATCATGTCATGTTTAACGCATTACACATAGAGAAAGGCTATCAACTCAAGTGTACAACTTAGTATGGAAAAGTCCACCTAATTGCAATTCTCTTTAATTAAATTCGATCTTTGTACAAAACGTTTACTACTTTGATTCAAGTTTACACAAAACGAAAAGTCAATTTCATGTTCTTAAACCTAGCACCAATTATATCGAAACCCTAAGTGTTTGCAACCACATAAGATTAAAATACAAAAGTTATCTATAACGCAAATTTAATTAAACAAACCCACATAAGCAACTCTCGAATCACAATAATATGAATCTGAAAATTCTCAATTAATCATAAAAATTCCAGAAATTAATATTTGTTCAAACACATATGTCAACTAGTTCATAACCAACGAAATTCAAAGCAAAGGTTACAAAGGAGAATCGGATTACACCGTGAGATGGGGATGGTGATGAACGATTGATGTGGTGGTCTCTTGAATCTCGAAAGCAAGCTTCAAGGTTGGAAATGGATGATGGATGCTCACGGCTATGCTTCTTCTCCCTTGGCCTTGCTTGAACTCGTGGAGATGACTAGAGGATGGAGAAACTCACGGCTATGCTAAGAAGATTTTCTGATTTTTTTCTAAAGTGTAAATTGTATGGGGGAGAGGAACCCTTCTCAACGTCAAAGAGGTGGGTATATATAGGAGCACGGCTAGGGTTCACAAAGCAATCAGAATTTTCCACATAGCTTCAACCAATGATAATTCGCCAAGTAAGCTTGTGATGTGGTCCAACCAATCATAGAATGCCAAGTAAGCCTTGTGATGTGTTCCAACCAATCAAAATTCTCTAAAATAACTCCCTAATATTTAATTGCCGAATTTCCTTGAAATTATTCTGATTTTCTTCATGAATTTCGGCTAACATTCCTTTAGGGAATTTAGGGATGAATCTAGACGCCTTTTTAGCTTTTCCTTGGTGCACACATATTTTCCTTCCATAAATATCTCCCTTGAATCTCTCTTGGCGTCATCTCCTTGATTATTTCTGATTTTCACGTTGGCAATCACACCAAATTATTCCTCCAACAATATTTCTTTCCATAAAAGTCTCCCAAGAAAATCTCTCCTTGAAATCCTCAATCAGTCATCT
The DNA here is from genome assembly GCF_002994745.2 of Rosa chinensis. Taxonomy (NCBI): domain Eukaryota; kingdom Viridiplantae; phylum Streptophyta; class Magnoliopsida; order Rosales; family Rosaceae; genus Rosa; species Rosa chinensis. The sequence continues at coordinate 40,182,922 of NC_037094.1, read as the reverse complement.
TTAATTCCCACATTGTCACCTTGTTTTTCCATGTCATCTTCATGAAGCTTCTCGTTCCATTTATGAACTCAATTCAACTTATTTATTCCAAAAACCTGAAAATAGAAGCTTTCTAAAATAAGAAATGGAAACTTTCTTAAACTAAAATGGAAACTTTCTAAAAATGGAAAATAGAAACTACAAAACGGAAACTTTCTACAATTAGGAACTTTCCCATTCGAAGAATGGAAACTTTCCTAAACAGAGTTTTATTAAGGAAATAACGCAGAAAATATAGGGAAATAACAGTTAAAACGTCGCATTAAAATGCTCCTATCAAATTCCCCCACACTTAGCTTTTGCTAGTCCCTTAGCAAAATCACAAAAAGACTCAACTAAGACTCAACGAAAATTTAAAGACTCTACACAAACAATGACTCTATTGCCCTTCAACTTTTTGTCTCAGAAATCTCTTACTTTCACAACATCAAGATTAGCACTCCACCAAGAATCAATGTTTAGGCATTCGAGAGTTAATTAAAACACATAATTTACATATACACAAGTAGGACTTGGTTGGAACAATGGTGATGGTTTCTGTTAAGCATGCTTCAAACAAGTATGATTCAAATCCTCACAAGGTGTATCCACTCTTTCTTCTCTCAGAATTCAAGGCAATGCTTAAAAGCTTATAATCACTCAATTATATGTGAGAGAAAATATTTTGAGGCAATCAAATAGCTCACATATATAAGAAACGACAAGCACTTTGTGAATATAATTTTTTTTTTTCAAAAGATCTCATGAAAGATACCAACTACTTGCACGGATGGACCCAAGCCATAGGTTCAACTCTTGTAACTCATCTCCACATCAAAGGCTGTCCCATCTTAAGGATCAAGAAGGTCTTCTCAAAGGTTGTAATGGGGCTAAGGCTCAAGGTTTTAAGAAATGAAAGATAAGGATTTTAACAAAGTGTCCTAAAAACCTAGCAGAGTTCATGTAGATGTAGAGACTTCTAGAAATCCACCATAGCAAAACGTCATGTCCTTCCTAGGGGTAAAATAAAAGGGCCTAATGTCTTCATGTTGGGCTCAACCTTCATTCTAAACTTCCCTTGAACTCTTGTGAATTGGACAAAGGCCAAATTTTTCACTAGTGGGCCTTCAATTCAAAACAATCTCCAAACTCACCAAGTATGGGGGACTAAAATCCATATATATATTTTCTTTTTCTTTTCTAGCCGTACACATTTTTCTTCTTCTTTTTTTTCATTTTTTTTTTCGGCTTTCACATTTTTTTTTTCTTTCATGGACAAGTCTACCCCCACACTTGAACTTTCACCTCTTCTCAATCTTCATTCTCAATGCCAAATCCTTAAGTAAAGTCCCAAAATTAGCTCCACTAAGTTTCTAGAACAAAGGGTAGGAGTGTAATTATACTAAGGTTTAGGGTTAAGGATTTTAAGGGTAATGAAAGAAAAGGCTTAATGTAGGCTCAAAAGGGTTAAACTAGGGGAGTCCCACGACGGGCACAAATAGGGTAACAAGCTTATATGGCAATGGTGGTAATTCTTAGAGTGCCTCTATCCCTTCCAGAATCAGGGCCATGTATTGACAAACGTTTCAACAAGCACAAGAGCGAATTCTAGCATTCTCTAGTCCATCAAACTTAATCTATGGCAAGCAGTCAATCAAATGAAAGAATAATGAGATCATCAAAACATCGCCAAGAAATTAAGAATATATTCTTTTTAATTATCACTCCAAGAAAAAGGGAAATGACTCAAATATCTCACATGGGTTTTTATGAATCAAAACTCATCTTAACATGCTCACATTCTGTACCAAGGTCACGAAATCCATATCCACTACACATGCATACATTTTTCATATATCTCAATTAACCAAAGAATACCATTTTAGAAATCATCTCAATTTTGTGATCCTCTTTTAATCATGATTTCAGAGATATAGAATCATCCTAGACAGTTGAAAGGGCATCCTAAGACTCAAAACAAAAACAAAAGCAACGAAAATTTTTAAATTTTTGACATTTTTCACTTTTTTTGTATTTTTCAATATATGACTCAAGATAAAAGTGTAAATCCCTTCCCCCACACTTAAATATTGCATTGTCCTCAATGTAATCAATCATAAGCATGCAATGAAACAATTAAGCATATAGGAATGGAATTTACGAAAAGACTACAAAAATAAAGGAGAAAATTATAAAGTAAAAGAAATAGCGAAAGAGAAAGCAAATCTGTGTTATTGAAGACTCCTTCACAGCTTCTTCTGAATTGGGTTGCCTCCCAAGCAGCGCTTGAATTTAACGTCTTTCAGCCAGACGGTACCTCCATTAAATAAAGTTAGTGACTATAATTAACAAAGAAATACAAAACAAAAAAAAAAAATATATATATATATATATATATATATAAACAAGTATAACAAGTTAGTGAATTACAAACTACATGTAATATTAACAAGTTAAGTACACAAGTTAACAAGTCAGTACATAAGACACAAGTTAAGTACACAAGTGAGTAAAAAAAAAAAAAAACACGAAAAATATTTACACAAGTGTTTTTTTTTTTTTTTCTTTTCTTTCTTTGTACGAAAATACTTACAAATATTTACATTCTTTCCTTTCCTTTACAATTATTTTCAACACTTAGGTACGGGAACAGGGAGTCTCAATGTGCAATGGGACTGAAACAGCTACCCTTTTCAAGACTATGTTTAATCCAACATACCTTAGTGAATCACAATATTTTCGTTTGTTATATATATCATTGATATCAAATTAAATTCCAAGCGGTAAATCAAGAGGACGTGCGGCCCAAGTATAGTCGTCTAGACACCAAGTCTCTCCTACATCCTTTGGGCAACCTTACTGAAATGGCCAGGTAGGGGAGGGCGACCACGAGAGGTAGATCCATTTTGGCATGAGCTACTCCCACATTGTGGTTTAGGCCCATTTGTAAGCACTTCTGGATTCAAAAACCCGTCATGAACGTTGTCCCCTTCCTAGACACCATTCCACATAGGCTATACTTACTAAGATGAAAAAGGTCCTAAGTGTGAAGACAGTTCAACAAGTGTTAATAAAGGCCGCCCTCAACCTTAAGGGACCTGGGCTAGGTACCAATAAGGGGTTTAGGCCAATATTAACAAACGCGACTTCACCTATTCCATTCAATTTACAACTTACAATTAAAACTCGTATTCAACAATATAAAAAACAACCTAAGTAAATTAATTAATCTATGTTTCGAACAAAATATATACAACAAATATTCACAATTTAACAAGTGATTTTTCAATCCCCGGCAACGGCGCCAAAAATTGATGCGCCTGAAAGCAAGCGCACAATTTAACCCTAAAAATATCATAGTAGTATAAGCAAGTAGGGATCGTTCTATTCAGGGGATTGAGGGTACACCTGTCATTGTCAAACAATTAAACAATTAAAATTAAAACAAAGTATAATATTCACAAAGATATTCACAACTATAAACATTGTACACGAAAAGGGGGGATTTTGTTTTTGGTTTTTCGAAAATAAAACTAAGCTAACAAAACAATTAAAATGCAAAAACATAAAAATACGAATGGAATGAGAGAACAAAGATCAAAATCGAAACATATGATTAAAATTGACTCAAACCCTAATATTGTTCATCTAAGTCATGAGAAAGGAGTTGATCATGTGAAACATTCGAAAGCAAATGAATTCCCATTTTTTACTTTTCAATGCTAATTAACCTAAGCGAAAGCACCTAGATTAATCCTATCAAACATGCAATCAAACCCTAGAAAGCTAGTCAATCATGTCATGTTTAACGCATTACACATAGAGAAAGGCTATCAACTCAAGTGTACAACTTAGTATGGAAAAGTCCACCTAATTGCAATTCTCTTTAATTAAATTCGATCTTTGTACAAAACCTTTACTACTTTGATTCAAGTTTACACAAAACGAAAAGTCAATTTCATGTTCTTAAACCTAGCACCAATTATATCGAAACCCTAAGTGTTTGCAACCACATAAGATTAAAATACAAAAGTTATCTATAACGCAAATTTAATTAAACAAACCCACATAAGCAACTCTCGAATCACAATAATATGAATCTGAAAATTCTCAATTAATCATAAAAATTCCAGAAATTAATATTTGTTCAAACACATATGTCAACTAGTTCATAACCAACGAAATTCAAAGCAAAGGTTACAAAGGAGAATCGAATTACACCGTGAGATGGGGATGGTGATGAACGATTGATGTGGTGGTCTCTTGAATCTCGAAAGCAAGCTTCAAGGTTGGAAATGGATGATGGATGCTCACGGCTATGCTTCTTCTCCCTTGGCCTTGCTTGAACTCGTGGAGATGACTAGAGGATGGAGAAACTCACGGCTATGCTAAGAAGATTTTCTGATTTTTTTCTAAAGTGTAAATTGTATGGGGGAGAGGAACCCTTCTCAACGTCAAAGAGGTGGGTATATATAGGAGCACAGCTAGGGTTCACAAAGCAATCAGAATTTTCCACATAGCTTCAACCAATGATAATTCGCCAAGTAAGCTTGTGATGTGGTCCAACCAATCATAGAATGCCAAGTAAGCCTTGTGATGTGTTCCAACCAATCAAAATTCTCTAAAATAACTCCCTAATATTTAATTGCCGAATTTCCTTGAAATTATTCTGATTTTCTTCATGAATTTCGGCTAACATTCCTTTAGGGAATTTAGGGATGAATCTAGACGCCTTTTTAGCTTTTCCTTGGTGCACACATATTTTCCTTCCATAAATATCTCCCTTGAATCTCTCTTGGCGTCATCTCCTTGATTATTTCTGATTTTCACGTTGGCAATCACACCAAATTATTCCTCCAACAATATTTCTTTCCATAAAAGTCTCCCAAGAAAATCTCTCCTTGAAATCCTCAATCAGTCATCTTTAATTCCCACATTGTCACCTTGTTTTTCCATGTCATCTTCATGAAGCTTCTCGTTCCATTTATGAACTCAATTCAGCTTATTTATTCCAAAAACCTGAAAATAGAAGCTTTCTAAAATAAGAAATGGAAACTTTCTTAAACTAAAATGGAAACTTTCTAAAAATGGAAAATAGAAACTACAAAACGGAAACTTTCTACAATTAGGAACTTTCCCATTCGAAGAATGGAAACTTTCCTAAACAGAGTTTTATTAAGGAAATAACGCAGAAAATATAGGGAAATAACAGTTAAAACGTCGCATTAAAATGCTCCTATCAGTGTTCAAGTGATTAAGTTCCTTATCTATTTTGTTTAGTATTGAAGGTGTAGTTAGTTAGGTTGGTATGATAGTGTTCATTGTTTTCATTTTTTAGTAGTTTCTGAACTTGAACTGATAGTTAGCAATGAAATGTGCACAGATTCCATTTTTGATTGGTCCTGAGCATAAAAAATTGGTTTTGGAATCTGCTGCAAGAAAGTGGAGGCAATTCAAGTGTCTACTTACTTCCAAGTACGTTATCCCCTATTTGGATGATCCTGAAGCCTTGCAATATCCTCCAGATGATTATCCTTTCATCAATGCTGATCACTGGACAGAATTTGTCAAAATGCGGACAAAGCCCTCATTCTTGGTATAAATGCACTTGTATTTCAATCATTTAGTTGTAGTCATATAAAATGCAGTTATGTAAATATCGAATACTCATTTAACTAATTAGTACCCCTATTTTGCAGGAAAAGCGTCGTAAGCAACAAGAGAGGCGCAGCAAGAATAAGTATCCTCATAGAATGTCCCGTAAAGGATATGCAGGGTTGGAGGCTGAGTTGGTTAGTGAAACTGTTTTCTACCTTACTTATGTGGGGTTCCTAGTTGTAATGTATGCATTAACTATCCTATTTTGTAGGCTGATGGAATGAGTGATGGAGAAGTTGATAGGGCCACTTTGTGGATAAGAGGACGACAGATAAAGGATGGCAGTTTCAAGGATGAGGAGTCAGCAAAGACGGCTGAAAAGATAGTAAGTCCATATATTTATTGGACTATTTTTGTATGTATAAGGTTTGTTTAGATGATATGTGATGATATTTCCTAATCTAAACTGTCAGAGAAACTTGAAAAGAAAGCTTGACAGTGGAGAGCTAAGCGCTGAAGGAAGTAATGATGTCTTAACATTGGCGTTAGGGACTCCGGAGCATGGGGGAAGAGTGCGGGGAGAAGGAGGTTTTGTCACTCCCTCTACTTACTTCCACCTCCCTAAACGTAGAAAGGAGAGCATAGAAGCTACTGTCAGACTTAGTGTGCAGAAAATATTGTCAGAGGAGAGAGAGAAGATAGTAGAGGAGGCAAGGGAGAAGATACTAGAGGAGGCAAGGGAGGAGATAATCAAGGAAGCGAGGGAAAAAATTGTTGCAGATGAGCGGGCTATGTGGGCGGCCAAGTTTGCTGAACTTGAAGCAAAGATAAATGGAAAAGAGGCTGCAACTATTCACCCACATGTATCTGGCCATGGAAGCTGCTCAATGACAGCTAATGAGATTGCTCAAGAAACGGATAAAGGTCCGTTGGAAGTAGTGAACAATGTGGATAGAGCTAAAATTCTGAGCGTTTTTGAAGAAATGGAAAACAAAACCATCATGTGTAAAAGGAAAGGGACAAAGGTTGTTAAGGAAGGCAGGTTGGATAAAAGTCCTAGGTGCAAGAAAGGGAATGAGTTTCCCAAGTTGCTTGAGAAAGTAGTTGTCAACCGTGAGGAGGTCAATGAGGCTGTTGAAGAAAATGTCAATATGATAGATATCAAGGAGCCGGAGAATGAGGAGGGAGCAGAATATGTGGATTTGACGATGCGTCAACCTACATTAAAGGTAATTTGGTTTTACTTAAAGCGAATAATGAACTGGAAAAAGATTAAAGTTCGATTACTGCATACATGTGTTTGACACCCAAGCTGAACCAGTGGGGCATTTCATGATTTTTGAAAAACCTTTACTTGTAGCTTTACTCTCAATTTTTGACAGCTTAAAGGAGACTCTTCAATGATCATTTTGAACTTGGTTTCGTGAAAAAAAAAGTTAAAATGAAATACTTATGCTATTTTGATCAAACTGCACTGTTTCAGGATTTCTGTTTTATTTAGCGTTTCTGTCACTTTAGATTCTTGTTTGACAATTCATTTGAACTGCGAATAGCATGAAACTCTGGAAAATAGTAGCTTTGCATGTCTCCTTGAAATCTGGAAAGTTGTGCTTCAAATCATTGAAAGAATAATTGTTGGTGAATTTTTCTTTCAAGTTACCACTTTTCTGAAACTGTCTGAAGCTTGCAGCATGTTGTTACTCATAGAATGCTTATGAGTTGCTTATGAGTATGCTTGTCGACTACATTTAAATCTGTTACTATTTCGAATATATATAGGGAACAACTATAAATCTTGTTTTTTTGGTCCATTTTTTAGTCAAACGTAGCTGAGGTTGATTGCAAGTTGGCAATAGGTTCTGTTGAACATATTGTTGCTTATGCCACTATTATGGAGTGCGAGGATCCTTCCCAACTCGTTCATGGCACTCCATTAGGGGATGGTAATGTGCGTGTTTCCATCTATGCCGCGCTTGAGGAGAAAGCAAAAGTGCCATTTCCTGTGAAAGATGAAATTGAAACAGTGAAGCAGGCTATGGGGAGTTGGGTCGCATGGCCTAAACACCTAGTCATAAAATCTGCAGTCAAGGTAAGAACTGTGTATAATTCAACCTATAGCTACTTTGATAACATTCATTTGTTTATAGAAATTCACTTAATTGTAGATATGCAGCTTATATTTATGATTTGTACCTTACATTTATTTTCTTATTCTAGAAACCTACCAAGGATAAAGCTGATAAGAAGAAGAAAAGGAAAGAGATATGATAGGAGCATTTTAATGCGACATTTTAACTGTTATTTCCCTATATTTTCTGCGTTATTTCCTTAATAAAACTCTGTTTAGGAAAGTTTCCATTCTTCGAATGGGAAAGTTCCTAATTGTAGAAAGTTTCCGTTTTGTAGTTTCTATTTTCCATTTTTAGAAAGTTTCCATTTTAGTTTAAGAAAGTTTCCATTTCTTATTTTAGAAAGCTTCTATTTTCAGGTTTTTGGAATAAATAAGCAGAATTGAGTTCATAAATGGAACGAGAAGTTTCATGAAGATGACATGGCTTGAAGGTGACGCACAAAGGCCCAAGAACTCTCAAGAGGTTATGGATTTCGGCAAATGGATAAAGGCCCATGGAAATTAGGGTTTGTGTCACATGAGAGATATTTTTGGAGAATATATATGTGTTTGCCGTAAAATACAAAGAGGAAAAGGAGGAGGCAACTTGAAAATCTGAAAATATAATTGAAGATTTTGATTGGAGTAATTCAAGGGAGATTTTTAAGGGCAAAGAGATATTCTTGGAAGATTTAAATGTGATTTTTGGCCGAAAATGGTGAAGCAAATCAGCATTTATTTATGGAATTTCGGCAATTACTCTCTCCTAAGATATTCTTGGCCGAAATTAATGAAGAAAATCAGAAAATCCTTATATAATTTCGGCAAGGATATATATTAAAGGAATTTAGGGAATTAATTTGGAGAGTTTTGATTGGTTAGATGACACACCAAGGCTTACTTGGCATTCTACGATTGGTTGGACCACATCACAAGGCTTACTTGGCATCATACCATTGGTTGAAGTGATGTGGAAATTTCTGATTGCCTGGAGAACCCTAGCCGTACCCCTATATATTCTCCCCTTTTCTCAACGTCAAGGGTTCCTCTCCCCCATACAATTTACACTTTAGAAAAATCAGAAATTTTGCTCTTGTTGCCGTGAGGTTTTCTTCTCCTTTCTCCATCCTCTAGTCATCTCCACGAGTTCAAGCAAGGCCAAGGGAGAAGAAGAATTGCCGTGAGCATCATCATCTACCACCATCCTTGAAGCTTGCTTTCGAGATTCAAGAGACCACTACATCAATCGTTCATCACCATCTCCATCTCACGGTGTAATCCGATTCTCCTTTGTAACCTTTGCTTTGAATTTCGTTGGTTATGAACTAGTTGACATATGTGTTTGAACAAATATTAATTTCTGGAATTTTTATGATTAATTGAGAATTTTCAGATTCATATTATTGTTCTTCGAGAGTTGCTTATGTGGGTTTGTTTAATTAAATTTGCGTTATAGATAACTTTTGTATTTTAATCTTATGTGGTTGCAAACACTTAGGGTTTTGATATAATTGTTGCTAGGTTTAAGAACATGAAATCGACTTTTCGTTTTGTGTAAACTTGAATCAAAGTAGTAAAGGTTTTGTGCAAAGACCGAATTTAATTAACGAGGATTGCAATTAGGTGGACTTTTCCATACTAAGTTGTACACTTGAGTTGATAGCCTTTCTCTATGTGTAATGCGTTAAACATGACATGATTGACTAGCTTTCTAGGGTTTGATTGCATGTTTGATAGGATTAATCTAGGTGCTTTCGCTTAGGTTAATTAGCATTGAAAAGTAAAAAATGGGAATTCATTTGCTTTCGAATGTTTCACATGATCAACTCCTTTCTCATGACTTAGATGAACAATATTAGGGTTTGAGTCAATTTTAATCATATGTTTCGGTTTTGATCTTTGTTCTCTCATTCCATATGTATTTTTATGTTTTTGCATTTTAATTGTTTTGTTAACTTAGTTTTATTTTCGAAAACCAAAAACAAAATCCCCCCTTTTCGTGTACAATGTTTATAGTTGTGAATATCTTTGTGAATATTATACTTTGTTTTAATTTTAATTGTTTAATTGTTTGACAATGACAGGTGTACCCTCAATCCCCGGAATAGAACGATCTCTACTTATTACGTACTACTAATGACATTTCAGGGTTAAATTATGCGCTTGCTTTCAGGTGCATCAATTTTTGGCGCCGTTGCCGGGGATTGAAAAATCACTTGTTAAATATGTGAATATTTGTTTTGTTTATATGTTGTGTTCGAAAAAAAAAAAAAAAATCTCTTGTTAATAGTTGGTAATTCTCTTAATTGTTAGTTAATTAGTTAATTAGTTAGTTAATTACTTAGGTTGTTATTTATATTGTTGAACACGAATTTTAATTGTGGGTTGTAAATTAAAGAAGGAATAGGTGAAGTCGTGTTTATTAATATTGGCCTAAACCCCTTATTGGTACCTAGTCCAGGTCCTTTAAGGTTGAGGGCGGCCTTTATTAACATTCATTGAACTGTCTTCACACTTAGGATCTTTTTCATCCAAGTAAGTATAGCCTATGTGGGATGGTGTCTAGGAAGGGGACAACGCTCATGACAGGTTCTTGAATCCAGAAGTGCTTACAAATGGGCCTAAACCACAATGAGGGAGTAGCTCATGCCAAAATGGATTCTACCTCTCGTGGTCGCCCTCCCCTACCTGGCCATTTCAGTAAGGTTGCCCAAAGGATGTAGGAGAGACTTGGTGTCTAGACAACTATACTTGGGCCGCACGTCCTCTTGATTTACCGCTTGGAATTTAATTTGATATCAATGATATATATAACAAACAAAAATATTGTGATTCACTAAGGTATATTGGATTAAACATAGTCTTGAAAAGGATAGCTGTTTTAGTCCCATTGCACATCGAGACTCCTTGTTCCCGTACCTAAGTGTTGAAAATAATTGTAAAGGAAAGGAAAGAATGTAAATATTTGTAAGTATTTTCGTACGAAGAAAGAAAAGAAAAAAAAAAAACACTTATGTAAATATTTTTCGTGTTTTTTTTTTTTACTCACTTGTGTACTTAACTTGTGTCCTGTGTGAGAAATTATGTACAATATACTTGTTAGTTATACTTGTAGTTTGTAATTCGTAGTTACTTGTTTATATTCTTTGTATTTTTTTTGTTAAATTATAGTCACTAACATTATTTAATGGAGGTACCGTCTGGCTGAAAGGCGTTAAACTCAAGCGCTACTTGGGAGTCAACCCAATTCAAAAGCAGCTGTGAAGGAGCCTACAAACACAGATTTGCTTTCTCCTTCCTTATTTCTTTTATTTTTCAAATTTTCTCTTTTGTTTTTATTTTCGTAAATATCTTCTATCTATGCTTATTTGTTTCATTGCATGTTTATAATTGATTACATTGAGGACAATGCAATATTTAAGTGTGGGGGAAGGGATTTATACTTTTTTATTTTGAGTCATATATATTGGAAAAACCAAAAAATCGAAAAATGTCAAAAATTTAAAAATTTTCGTTGCTTTTATTTTTGTTTTTGAGTCATAGGATGCCATTTCAACTATCTAGGATGAGCTTATATCTCTGAAATTATACCTAAAAGAGGATCACAAGATTGAGATGATTTTAAATGGTATTCTTTGGTTAATTGAGATATATGAAAAATATATGCATGTGTAGTGGATATGGATCTCGTGACCTTGGTACAGAATATGAGTATGTTAAGATAAGTTTTGATTCATAAAGCCATGTGAGATATTTGAGCCATGTCCCTTTTTCTTGGAGAGAAATGAAAAATATATTCTCATTTTCTTGGCGATGTTTTGATGATCTCATTATTCTTTCATGTTGATTGACTGCTTGCCATAGATTAAGTTTGATGGACTAGAGAATGCTAGAATTCACTCTTGTGCTTGTTGAAACGTTATATCAATACATGGCCCTGATTCTAGAAAGGATAGAGGCACCCTAGGAATTACCACCATTGCCAAATAAGCCTGTGTCCCCATTTGTGCCCGTCGTGGGACTCCCTTAGATAAACCCCTTTGAGCCTACATTAAGCCTTTTCTTTCATTACCCTTAAAATCCTTAACCCCTGAACCTTAGTATAGCTACAATCCTACCCTTTGTTCTAAAAACTTAGTGGAGCTATCTTTTGAGACTTACTACTTGAGGATTTGGCGCAAGGATGAAGATTGAGAAGAGGTGAAAGTTCAAGTGTGGGGGTAGACTTGTCCACAAAAAGAAAAATATATGTGGAAGCCGTGAAAAAGAAAATGAAAAAAAAAAAAAATGTGTACGGCTAGAAAAGAAAATGAAAAATATGTCTACGGATTTTAGTCCCCCATACTTGGTGAGTTTGGAGATTGTTTTGAATGGAAGGCCCGCTATTGAAAAATTTGGTCTTTGTCCAATTCACAAGAGTTGAAAGGAAGTTTAGAGTGAAGTTAGGCCCAACATGAAGACATTAGGCCCTTTTATGTTACCTCTATGGGATGTGACGTTTTTGCAATGCCTTGGTGGATTTCTAGTAGTCATCTACATCTGCATGAGCTCTGCTAGGTTTTTAGGACACTTTGTTAAATCCTTATCTTTCATTTCTTAAAACCTTGAGCCTTAGCCCCATTACAACCTTTGAGAAGACCTTCTTGATCCTTAAGATGGGACAGCCTTTGATGTGGAGATGAGTTACAAGAGTTGAACCTATGGCTTGGGTCCATCCGTGCAAGTAGTTGGTATCTTTCATGAGATCTTTTGAAAAAAAAAAATTATATTCACAAAGTGCTTTTCGTTTCTTATATATGTGAGCTATTTGATTGTCTCAAAATATTTTCTCTCACATATAATTGAGTGATTATAAGCTTTTAAGCATTGCCTTGAATTCTGAGAGAAGAAAGAGTGGATACACCTTGTGAGGATTTGAATCATACTTGTTTGAAGCATGCTTAACAGAAACCATCACCATTGTTCCAACCAAGTCCTACTTGTGTATATGTAAATTATGTGTTTTAATTTACTCTCGAATGCCAAAACATTGATTCTTGGTGGAGTGCTAATCTTGATGTTGTGAAAGTAAGAGATTGCTGAGACAAAAAGTTGAAGGGCAATAGAGTCATTGTTTGTGGAGTCTTTAAATTTTCGTTGAGTCTTAGTTGAGTCTTTGTGAGATTTTGCTAAGGGACTAGCAAAAGCTAAGTGTGGGGGAATTTGATAGGAGCATTTTAATGCGACATTTTAACTGTTATTTCCCTATATTTTCTGCGTTATTTCCTTAATAAAACTCTGTTTAGGAAAGTTTCCATTCTTCGAATGGGAAAGTTCCTAATTGTAGAAAGTTTCCGTTTTGTAGTTTCTATTTTCCATTTTTAGAAAGTTTCCATTTTAGTTTAAGAAAGTTTCCATTTCTTATTTTAGAAAGCTTCTATTTTCAGGTTTTTGGAATAAATAAGCAGAATTGAGTTCATAAATGGAACGAGAAGTTTCATGAAGATGACATGGCTTGAAGGTGACGCACAAAGGCCCAAGAACTCTCAAGAGGTTATGGATTTCGGCAAATGGATAAAGGCCCATGGAAATTAGGGTTTGTGTCACATGAGAGATATTTTTGGAGAATATATATGTGTTTGCCGTAAAATACAAAGAGGAAAAGGAGGAGGCAACTTGAAAATCTGAAAATATAATTGAAGATTTTGATTGGAGTAATTCAAGGGAGATTTTTAAGGGCAAAGAGATATTCTTGGAAGATTTAAATGTGATTTTTGGCCGAAAATGGTGAAGCAAATCAGCATTTATTTATGGAATTTCGGCAATTACTCTCTCCTAAGATATTCTTGGCCGAAATTAATGAAGAAAATCAGAAAATCCTTATATAATTTCGGCAAGGATATATATTAAAGGAATTTAGGGAATTAATTTGGAGAGTTTTGATTGGTTAGATGACACACCAAGGCTTACTTGGCATTCTACGATTGGTTGGACCACATCACAAGGCTTACTTGGCATCATACCATTGGTTGAAGTGATGTGGAAATTTCTGATTGCCTGGAGAACCCTAGCCGTACCCCTATATATTCTCCCCTTTTCTCAACGTCAAGGGTTCCTCTCCCCCATACAATTTACACTTTAGAAAAATCAGAAATTTTGCTCTTGTTGCCGTGAGGTTTTCTTCTCCTTTCTCCATCCTCTAGTCATCTCCACGAGTTCAAGCAAGGCCAAGGGAGAAGAAGAATTGCCGTGAGCATCATCATCTACCACCATCCTTGAAGCTTGCTTTCGAGATTCAAGAGACCACTACATCAATCGTTCATCACCATCTCCATCTCACGGTGTAATCCGATTCTCCTTTGTAACCTTTGCTTTGAATTTCGTTGGTTATGAACTAGTTGACATATGTGTTTGAACAAATATTAATTTCTGGAATTTTTATGATTAATTGAGAATTTTCAGATTCATATTATTGTTCTTCGAGAGTTGCTTATGTGGGTTTGTTTAATTAAATTTGCGTTATAGATAACTTTTGTATTTTAATCTTATGTGGTTGCAAACACTTAGGGTTTTGATATAATTGTTGCTAGGTTTAAGAACATGAAATCGACTTTTCGTTTTGTGTAAACTTGAATCAAAGTAGTAAAGGTTTTGTGCAAAGACCGAATTTAATTAACGAGGATTGCAATTAGGTGGACTTTTCCATACTAAGTTGTACACTTGAGTTGATAGCCTTTCTCTATGTGTAATGCGTTAAACATGACATGATTGACTAGCTTTCTAGGGTTTGATTGCATGTTTGATAGGATTAATCTAGGTGCTTTCGCTTAGGTTAATTAGCATTGAAAAGTAAAAAATGGGAATTCATTTGCTTTCGAATGTTTCACATGATCAACTCCTTTCTCATGACTTAGATGAACAATATTAGGGTTTGAGTCAATTTTAATCATATGTTTCGGTTTTGATCTTTGTTCTCTCATTCCATATGTATTTTTATGTTTTTGCATTTTAATTGTTTTGTTAACTTAGTTTTATTTTCGAAAACCAAAAACAAAATCCCCCCTTTTCGTGTACAATGTTTATAGTTGTGAATATCTTTGTGAATATTATACTTTGTTTTAATTTTAATTGTTTAATTGTTTGACAATGACAGGTGTACCCTCAATCCCCGGAATAGAACGATCCCTACTTATTACGTACTACTAATGACATTTCAGGGTTAAATTATGCGCTTGCTTTCAGGTGCATCAAGATATGGGAAGAGGACTCGGAGATTGAATTTGGCTTGGCCAAATTGGCACCATCGTTGCCAGCTTCACTGAAGATGTTATGTTTGTGGGGTGAGGATGCATTCAAAGATGGGAATACAATCAACTTCTACATGGAGCCTGAAGTGTTTGGATATTCTCGTAAGACATTTATATTGGGAAAAGATGTTAGGCGACTTGCAAGCATGAGGGAAGTAACTGGAACTTGCATTGCTGTGTATCAGAGGTAGAAAAAGTCCTTGAACTGATATTATAGAAATATAAATATATATATATATATATATATATATGCTTTGTCCGTAATGCCTTGATAAGGAGTATAGTTGTTGAAACCCAATGAGTTGGTGCAAATGTTTGTTATTAGGTACCTCTATGATAAGTTGAAGGCTTATAAAATGCTAGACATGGTTGCGTTTGTTGACCCTTCACTTATTGGTGCTGTGGGGTGTGGGAATGGAACTGTCAAGGCCCAACACATCAAAGATAGGCTTGTAACTGCTAAACCAGGGCAGATGTTCATGCTGCCATATAACTCAGGGTAAGTTAATGAATGTTTGCAAACTTTCATATCTACTGTGTCTGAACATATATAACAAATTAGTGGTCAAGATATATGACATTTTGTATACATGTAGTGATCATTGGGTGTTGACACTTGTTGATCCGGAGAAAGGAACTGCCTATTTTATGGACCCGCTGAAAAGACGCTTACCCACAGGAGATTGGATGTCTATCGTGGATACGTAAGTCCCTCGTTTACATATTGATCGAAATGCCTCAATTTTATGAAATCTGTTTAATACACTTGTTTGCCTCCCTTGCATTATGGTACATCATTGATCATATTGTTGTTTTGGTGTAGTGCTATGCGTATGTATATTTCTGAAAAGAATAAGCAAAGTCGGAGTTCAGTCCATTGGAAAAATTTGGCTGTAAGTTTCACCACTTGTGGTTTTCAAAAAACAGTTTTCCATGCCAAGTTTTCACTTGTTCATTCATTTGCTTGTGTTTAGGGCATTCCTCCCCAACCTAGCAACAAGGAGTGCGGGTACTTTATCATGCGATATATGAGAGATATCATTGAGGATAAAGACATGTCATTGTTTCCTTCCAAGGTATCAACATACATAGCTATAAATATAGTCACTTGACTCAATTTCTATTAAGTGTGTTATTATATCTATGCCTCATTCACCAAAATGATTAACTGATCCTTTTGATATAATTAACTAATTTCAGTGGGAGAGGAGAGGCAGTAGCCAATACACTCAGGCAGATATTGATCAAGTACGAAATGAGTGGGGGAAGTTTGTTGTCAACACATATGTGCACGAGTCATGAAGTAGCACACTTGTTGCTGGTACATTTTAGATAAGGAAAGCATCTTTTTTGTGCTTCTCTGCTGGTACATTGTCATGCACCATGTGTGGCATATTTTGGAACAATATATGTGTATCAGTTTTTTGATGTCCCAAGTAGATGGGCATGCACTAGAATGCTTTTCTTGTGTAAAATGTTGGTTTCAATGATTGGGAAATGCATCCCTTTTGCTTTTGAAGTTTAAAGTAATGGTTATATGAATCATTTGATGGTTTGCAATGTTTGTATTTGATAGAGTACTATTCATTTCGTAAATAGACCAAATGAATGCACAATCTAATTCAGGAATGGAATGTTCAAATGATCACACAACAGACCAAAGCTAATGATCACTGCCTGTTGTCTGAATGACCAAAAATGGGAGAAAAATACATTGTAATCAATATATCACACATCGGTTTTTAACGAATCAGTGTCTTCTGATTAATACTCAGACAACAGAATTAATTGAACTCTGTTGTCTTAAAAGCTAATCACACAACAGAATTAATTGAACTCTGTTGTCCTACAAGTTAATCACACAACGGAAGCAATTGAACTCTGTTGTCATAAAGTTAATCACACAATACATATAGTCTAAGAACTGAAGTTTGAAGAGCAATCAGACAATAGACAAAATAAAAAAATGTTGTCTGATATTCTTAACATACAACGGTTGCAAACTGGCACTGTTGTCTGAAGACGCCCCTCAACTGCTGCCCAGCTGCGCGCTTGGCATCTGCCGAGCCATCTGCTGAGCTATCACACAACAGTTATAACCCATACCTGTTGTCTGTGTGTTTATCACACAACTGTGTTCCACCGTTGTCTGATTTTTCATCAGACAACGGCTCACTCTACAACGGTGGTTCTTCAAATCACACAACGGTTTTCTGCCATTGTCTGATAACAAAATTGGTGTAGTGTAAGCTAGGCTCAAGTCTCTCAAGCCCACAGTTTCTGAGGTATGTCTATGACTTATTACAGTGTATCAAAATCTATTAGGATCTTGATTATATTGTGGTAGAAAACAAAGAAAAACAAAAGGAGGAAAACGTGCAGCGGTATATAAAGCCAGGTACAAAAAGTTTTGTTTGAATAATGTATTCTTCTCAAATTGGCTGGAACTCCATAAATATAGCATGATCGAAACAAGTTAATACTTGCTGAGAATTGGTTTTCCAAACATGAATTTGAGCATAACAACTCCAAAACCATACACATCTTTTTGATTGTATATCACTCTAAGTGCTATTTTCCACGCTAATAATCTTGGAGGTTAAGCATCATGTTTCCTCTGTTTCTATGCAATAAAGAAAATTGCTACAGAAAGAGTAATCATCAAGACACGTATCCAATCCTACATGTACATCCAGATCATTCCAATTACGGCGGCAAGTCAGGCAACTAGTCTGATCAGCTCAAAGCAAGCATATAATTTAACCCTAGAAATATCATTAGTAGTATAAGCAAGTAGGGATCGTTCTATTCCGAGGATTGAGGGTACACCTGTCAATGTAAGACAATTTAAAAAATTAAAATAAAACAAAGTATAATATTTACACAATATAAACATCATTTACGATTTAGGGGGATTTTAGGGTTTGGTTTTTGAAAAATAAAAGAAAGAATTAAAATTAAGTACAAACAAAAACACAAATACAAGAATGAAATGTAAGAAACAATGATTAAAACCAAGTTCATGATTAAATTCGAATTAACCTTATAGTTGTTCTTCCAAGTCATGTGAAAGGAGTTGATCATGTGAAACATTAGAAAGCAAACGATTTCCCATATTTTACTTTCAACGCTAATTAATCTAAGTGAAAGCACAAAAACTAATCCTATCAAACATGCATTCAAGCTCTAGAAAGCTAGACAATCATACATATTCAACGCATGAAGTACATAGAAAGGCTATCAACTCAAGTGTACAACTTAGTATGAATAAGTTCACCTAATTGCAATCCTTTTCAATTGAATTCGATTTTTGTCCAAAACCTTTACTACTTTCGATTTAAGTTCATAACACAAAAAGTTGAAACATGTTCTTAAATCTAGCACCACTCATACATAAACCCTAAAAGTTTCGAACCAGTTAAGATTAACATACAAGAGATATCAATTAAGCAAATTCAATCGAACAATCACACATAAGCAATGTTGGAATCACAAAAATAGAATCGAAATCTTCATTCAATCATAAAATTTCAGAATTTAAGCCTTGTTCAAACATCAATGTTAACTAGAACAATCTTTAACGAAATCAAACAAGGAGAATCAAAAGTGATTACAAGAAATAAGGTTGAATTACACCGTGAATAGAGATGGTGATGTAAAACTCGAATGATGAACTAATGAAACTCGAAAGCAAGCTTCAAAATGGCACGGCTTCAAGGTGGAATGATGGAGATGACACGGCTTCTTCTTGCTTCTTCCAACCTTGCTTGAAAACGCAGAAGATGAACTAGAGAATGGAGAGAGCTTTCGCATAGAGAGAATTTTCTGAATTATGTGGTGACATTGAGACGTCTAGGGTGCATAGTATATATAGGGAACGGCAATGCTTGGCCTCCAAGCCGTGTATTTTCTGTTTATTTCCCAAGGAATTAAATTAATAATTCCACATAGCTTCCACCAATGAGAAATTGCCAAGTAAGCCCTAGTGTGTCATCCAACCAATCACAAAACTCCAAGATGATTCCCTAATATACTCTTGCCAAAATTCCTTGAATATATTTCTGATTTTCTTCTCATATTTCGGCCAAAATATCCTTAGGGTTTCTAGGAATGCATCTAGATGCCATTTGAACCTTTTCTTGATTTCTTTCCTTAAACTCCACCCTAGAAAATCTCTTGCCGTAATCTTTTATTTTCTTCTTGATTTTTCACGTCACTTTCTCTCTTCCTTTTGGTTTTCACGGCAAAGCATCCCTAGGGTTTAGGTTTTGCGTCACAAACCCTAATTTCATGGGCTTTCATGGGCCTTGATCCATTTTGCCGAAAATCCAACTCAAATCCATAGAGTTCTTGGGCCTTGTTAATTCAACTTCAAGCCTTTTCATCCTCCAACGTCAAGACACTTCATTTTTCCATTTCTTTTTCATGGTTGCGTTGGAAACTTGCTTGGTAAGCCTTCCTCCATTGGGTTTCTTGGTTGGAACAGGAAAGCTTATTTCTTCATTTCTGCTCAATTGTGTGGCCCTTTTCATCTCATATTCGCTCGTCTTGATGTTCGCAAACTCCTCTTTCCATTTGTGAATTCATTTCCACTTTTTAGCACGTAGGTCCTGAAAATAGAAACTATTACTGAAAATAGAAACTTTCCTAAAACGAAAAATAGAAACTTTCTAAAAATGAAAAATAGAAACTTACTAAATTGAAAAATAGAAACTTTCCTAAACTAAGAATGGAAACTTGCCAAAAATGAGAAATAGAAACTACAGAAGTGGAAATTTTCTACAATAAGGAACTTTCCCAATCAAAGAATGGAAACTTTCCCAAACAGGGATTTTTCAAGGAAATGGCGCAGAAAATGTAGGGAAAAACAGTTAAAACGTCGCATTAAAATTCTCCTATCAAATTCCCCCACACTTAGCTTTTGCTAGTCCCTTAGCAAAATCACAACACAGACACGACTACGACTCAACAAAAATTAAAGACTCGACACATAACAGATTCTATTGCCCTTTAACTATTTGTCTCAGCAATCTCTTACTTTCACAACACCAAGATTAGCACTTCACCAAGAGTCAATGTTTAGGCATTCGAGAGTTAATTAAAACACATAAGTTACATATACACAAGTAGGACTTGGTTGGAACAATGGAGATGGTTTCTGTTAAGCATGTTTCAAACAAATTTGATTCAAATCCTCACAAGGTATATCCACTCTTTCTTCTCTCGGATCATGGCAATGCTTAAAAGCTTATACACTCAAGTATATGTGAAAGATAGCAAGTATATCACATATTATAAGAAACGAAAGCATATGTATATTTTTCTTTTAAAGATCTCATGAAGGATACCAACTACTTGCACAGATGGACCCAAGCCATAGGTTCAACTCTTGTAACTCATCTCCACATCAAGGGCTGTCCCATCTTAAGGATCAAGAAGGTCTTATCAAGGGTTGTAATGGGGTCATGGCTCAAGGTTTTAAAGAAACGAAGGGTAAGGAATTCAACAAAGTGTCCTAAAAACCTAGTAGAGCTCATGCAAATGGAGAGACTTCTAGAAATCCGGCAAGTATGCAAAAACGTCACTATCCCATGGGGGTGTTATAAAGGGGCCTAGTGTCTTCATGTTGGGCTCTAACTTCACTCTAAACTTCCTTTGATCTCTAGTGAGTTGGACAAAGGCCAAATTTTTCTGTAGTGGGCCTTCAATTCAAAGTAAACTCCAAACTCACCAAGTATGGGGGACTAAAATCCATTGATATATATATATATATATATATTTTTTTTTTTTTCTTAGCCGTACACATATTTTCATTTTTCTTTTTCTTTTTCTTTTTCCACGGCTTTTTCATACATCTTTATTTTATGGACAAGTCTACCCCCACACTTGAACTTTCACCTCTTTTCATTTTTCATCATTGACGCCAAAAATCTTCAAGTAAAGTCTCAATTTAGCTCCGCTAAGTTCTTAGAACAAAGGGTAGGGTTATAACTATACTAAGGTTTAGGTTAAAGACTTTAAGGGTGATGAAAGAAAAGGCTTAACGTAGGTTCAAAGGGGTTTATCTAGGGGAGTCCCACGACGGGCACAAATAGGGACACAGGTTTATATGGCAATGGTGGTAATTCTTAGGTTGCCTCTATCCTTTCCAGAATCAGGGCCATGTATTGATAAAACGTTTCAACAAGCACAAGAGCGAATTCTAGCATTCTCTAGTCCATCAAACTTAATCTATGGCAAGTAGTCAATCAAGATGAAAGAATAATGAGATCATCAAAACATCGCCAAGAAAATAAGAATATATTTTTTTTTCATTTCACTCAAAGAGTAAGGGACATGGGCTCAAATATCTCACATGGTTTGTTATGATTCAAAACTCATCCTAACATGCTCATATTCTGTACCAAAGTCACGAAATCCATATCCACTACAAGGCACATACTTTTCCTATATCTCAATTAACCAAAGAATACCATTTTAAAATCATCTCAACATTGTGATCCTCTTTTAGCCATAATTTCAGAGATATAAAATCATCCTAGACAGTTGAAAGGGCATCCTAAGACTCAAAACAAAATGACAAAAGACAAAGACTCAATAGACACCAACTTTGGACTAGGGTTATTTCCTTTCTCCTTTCGGTAACTCCTTTGGGATGTGATCAGGTAAGGAAGGGAACGATTTTGGCGGATCTCAGCTCACTTGTTTAGCAGGGGACGAGACCGTTTGCTAGCACTTCTCGTATCCAAATCAGACCTAGACATCACACCTTAATAGATGCGCCTACGATGAAGAAATTATTTCACCCAAAACATGACTCAATGACTCAATAGAACAACGAAATTTTTGTTATTTTTGACATTTTTCGATTTTTTTTGGTATTTTTCAATATATATGACTCAAGACAAAAGTATAAATCCCTTCCCCCACACTTAAATATTGCATTGTCCTCAATGTAATCAATCATAAGCATGCAATGAAACACTTAAGCAGATAGGGTAGAAATTTACGAAAAGACTACTAAGTGGAAAAAGAAAACATGAAAAGAAAGAGAAATAGGGGAGGAGAAATCAAATCTGCGTGTGTAGACTCCTTCACAGCTACTTCTGAATTGGGTTGCCTCTCAAGCAGCGCTTAGTGTTTATAGTCTTTCAGCCTAGACTTGTACCTCCATTTAATCCTCAGGTTGTGGAGCGTTTTGGAGGGGTACATCCTCCACTTCATTCTCCACAAACGCCTCTGATACGCTCAAAGCAAGCATATAATTTAACCCTAGAAATATTATTAGTAGTATAAGCAAGTAGGGTAATGCGCTCAAAGCAAGCGCATAATTTAACCCTGAAATGTCATCGTTAGTATATAGTAAATAGGGATCGTTCTATTCCGGGGATTGAGGGTACACCTGTCATTGTCAAACAAATAAACAATTAAAATTAAAACAAAGTAAATTATTTACAAAAATAAAATAAAGTATGAACATATTTACGTAATTAAGGGGGGTATTTAGAATTGGATTTCGAAAATTAACTAAGTTAACAAAACAATTAAAATGCAAAAACATAAAAATACGAATGGAATGAGAGAACAAAGATCAAAATCGAAACATATGATTAAAATTGATTCAAACCCTAATATTGTTCATCTAAGTCATGAGAAAGGAGTTGATCATGTGAAACATTCGAAAGCAAATGAATTCCCATTTTTTACTTTTCAATGCTAATTAACCTAAGCGAAAGCACCTAGATCAATCCTATCAAACATGCATTCAAGCACTAGAAAGCTAGTTAATCATAACATGTTTAACGCATTACACATAGAGAAAGGCTATCAACTCAAGTGTACAACTTAGTTATGGAAAAGTCCACCTAATTGCAATCCTCTTTAATTAAATTCGATCTTTGTACAAAACCTTTACTACTTTGATTCAAGTTTACACAAAACGAAAAGTCGATTTCATATTCTTAAACCTAGCACCAATTATATCGAAACCCTAAGTGTTTGCAACCACATAAGATTAAAATACAAAAGTTATCTATAACGCAAATTTAATTAAACAAACCCACATAAGCAACTCTCGAATCACAATAAATGAATCTGAAAATTCTGAATTAATCATAAAATTCCAGAAATTAATATTTGTTCAAACACATATGTCAACTAGAACAAAACCAATGAAATCAAAGCAAAGGTTACAAAGGAGAATCGGATTACACCGTGAGATGGAGATGGTGATGAACGATTGATGTGGTGGTCTCTTGAATCTCGAAAGCAAGCTTCAAGGTTGGAGATGGATGATGGATGCTCACGGCTGTGCTTCTTCTCCCTTGGCCTTGCTTGAACTCGTGGAGATGACTAGAGGATGCAGAAACTCACGGCTATGCTAAGAACTTTTCTGAATTTTTTCTAAAGTGTAAATTGTATGGGGGAGAGGAACCCTTGACGTTGAGAAAGGGGGAGTTTTATATAGGAGCATGGCTAGGGTTCACAAAGCAATCAGAATTTTCCACATAGCTTCAACCAATGATAATTCGCCAAGTAAGCTTGTGATGTGGTCCAACCAATCATAGAATGCCAAGTAAGCCTTGTGATGTGTTCCAACCAATCATAATTCTCTAAAATACCTCCCTAATATTTAATTGCCGAATTTCCTTGAAATTATTTGATTTTCTTCATGAATTTCGGCCAACATTCCTTTAGGGAATTTAGGGATGAATCTAGACGCCTTTTTAGCTTTTCCTTGGTGCACACATATTTTCCTTCCATAAATATCTCCCTTGAATCTCTCTTGGCGTCATCTCCTTGATTATTTCTGATTTTCACGTTGGCAATCACACCAAATTATTCCTCCAACAATATTTCTTTCCATAAAAGTCTCCCAAGAAAATCTCTCCTTGAAATCCTCAATCAATCATCTTCAATTCCCACGTTGTCACCTTGTTTTTCCTTAAGTATTACACGGCAAATTTAATCCCCAAGGAAAATATATTTTCCTTTTTTTTAAAAAAACTCTTCCTTGATTTTCTCCTTGCCATGTCATCTTCATGAAACTTCTCGTTCCATTTATGAACTCAATTCTGCTTATTTATTCCAAAAACCTGAAAATAGAAGCTTTCTAAAATAAGAAATGGAAACTTTCTTAAACTAAAATGGAAACTTTCTTAAACTAAAATGGAAACTTTCTAAAAATGGAAAATAGAAACTACAAAACGGAAACTTTCCTAAACAGAGTTTTATTAAGGAAATAACGCAGAAAATATAGGGAAATAATAGTTAAAATGTCGCATTAAAATGCTCCTATCAAATTCCCCCACACTTAGCTTTTGCTAGTCCCTTAGCAAAATCTCACAAAGACTCAACTAAGACTCAACGAAAATTTAAAGACTCTACACAAACAATGACTCTATTGCCCTTCAACTTTTTGTTTCAGCAATCTCTTACTTTCATAACACCAAGATTAGCACTCAACCAAGAATCAATGTTTAAGCATTCGAGAGTTAATTGAAACACATAATCTTCACTTACACAAGTAGGACTTGGTTGTAACAATGGTGATGGGTTATGTTAAGCATGTTTCAGACAAGTATGATTCATATCCTCACAAGGTATATCCACTCTTTCTTCTCTCAGAATTCAAGGCAATGCTTAAAAGCTTATAATCACTCAATTATATGTGAAAGATAGCAAGTATATCACATAATGCAAGAAACGAAAGCACATGTATTTTTTCTTTTAAAGATCTCATGAAGGATATCAACTACTTGCACAGATGGACTCAAGCCATAGGTTCAACTCTTGTAACTCATCTCCACATCAAGGGCTGTCCCATCTTAAGGATCAAGAAGGTCTTATCAAGGGTTGTAATGGGGCCATGGCTCAAGGTTTAAAGAAACGAAGGGTAAGAATTTTAACAAAGTGTCCTAAAAACCTAGTAGAGCTCATCTTGGTGTAGAGAGACTTCTAGAAATCCACCAAGTATGCAAAAACGTCACTTTCCCATGGGGGTGTTATAAAGGGGCCTAATGTCTTCATGTTGGGCCTAAACTTCCTTTGGTCACTAAGGAGTTGGACAAAGGCCAAATTTTTCTGTAATGGGCCTTCAATTCAAAGTAAACTCCAAACTCACCAAGTATGGGGGACTAAAATCCATAGACATATTTTCTTTTTCTTTTTCTTAGCCGTACATGTTCTTATTTTTCTTTTTCTTTTTCTCGGCTTCTTCATACATTTTTCTCTTATGGACAAGTCTACCCCCACACTTGAACTTTCACCTCTTCTCAATTTTCATCCTTAGCACCAAATCCATGTAGGAGTCTCAAAAGATAGCTCCACTAAGTTCTTAGAACAAAGGGTAAGATTGTAACTATACTAAGGTTCAGGGTTAAGGATTTTAAGGGTGATGAAAGAAAAGGCTTAACGTAGGCTCAAAGGGGTTTATCTAGGGGAGTCCCACAACGGGCACAAAAGGGGAACAAGCTTATATGGCAATGGTGATAATTCCTAGGGTGCCTCTATCCTTTCCAGAATTAGGGCCATGTATTGATAAAATGTCTCAACAAGCACAAGAGCGAATTCTAGCATTCTCTAGTCCATCAAACTTAATCTATGGCAAGCAGTCAATCAAATGAAAGAATAATGAGATCATCAAAACATCGCCAAGAAATTAAGAATATATTCTTTTTAATTATCACTCCAAGAAAAAGGGACATGGCTCAAATATCTCACATGGGTTTTTATGAATCAAAACTCATCTTAACATGCTCATATTCTGTACCAAGGTCACGAAATCCATATCCACTACACATGCATACATTTTTCATATATCTCAATTAACCAAAGAATACCATTTTAAAATCATCTCAATCTTGTGATCATCTTTTAGCCATAATTTCAGAGATATAAGCTCATCCTAGACAGTTGAAAGGCATCCTATGACTCAAAAACAAAAATAAAAGCAACGAAAATTTTTAAATTTTTGACATTTTTCAATTTTTTTTGTATTTTCCAATATATATGACTCAAAATAAAAAAACAAAAGTATAAATCCCTTCCCCCACACTTAAATATTGCATTGTCCTCAATGTAATCAATCATAAGGCATGCAATGAAACAAATAAGCATAGATAGAAGACATTTACGAAAATAAATCCTAAAATAAAAACAAAAGAGAAAAATTGAAAAAATTAAAAAGAAATAGGGAAAGAGAAAGCAAATCTGTGTTATTGACTCCTTCACAGCTGCTTCTGAATTGGGTTGCCTCCCAAGCAGCGTGTGATGCCCTGGAAATTCGTATTTTTGTCCGGAATTTAATTTAGTGATTATCGGACTATTTCGGGGCTCGTGGATGGAGCGGAAGTGTTTCAGGCGAATAATTTTTCAGGAAGCGTCATTTTAGGGGGGCGCAAGGGATGACTTTTGATATGTTTGGTTTCTCTGAAAACTTCCTTCATGAAAGTCGTAGAACGTGTCGATACGAGTTCGTGGACATATGGAACGCGGAAATCGGAGTTCGTATGAGAAAGTTATGAGCGATTGAAATTTGGGAAATTTCTATAAATATGAGAAATTTCGGGATTTTTCATTAAATCCCAAAATTTCCCATTTTCTTATTTTCCTCCCCTCAGTTTCTCTCCGTTCTCTCTCCTCAGGCCCGCCGAAAATAGCTTGACCCGACCCGGCTTTTTCTCCCAACTCCGGCGTCCTCCGACCAAGCCACCAAGGCAGACTTCTTCGCCGCTACCTCCTCGTCTTCCCTCTGGTGCTCGACGGCGACGAAAACCACCATATGCGGCGGATCGGAGCAGCGTTTTCTGACCCGATCGGAACTTTCCGATTCCGGCAGAAGTTGGGCCGATCCTTTCCATTTTCGTGATCTTCTCTTCCTCCTGATCATCCTCATACCTACCTTGTAGGACGATTTTGAGTTTAGAGTGGTAGATCAAGGTTTGAAGTTTTGACGTCCCTGATTCGATCTAGGATCTGATCAGACGCACAAGAGTGATCCAACTTCCAAGCTTGATCTAGGACGATCTAGACCGAATCTCACTTTTCTCCAGGTATGAAAGTGGCTCATCTCTTCATTTTGAACAAGTTTGTAGTTGACGACTTTTGCATCGGAGGTGGTTGATCCGGCGTTGACCGCCGTGGTTGACCACAATCTGAACCACCGCTTGTGGCGGAGCGTGGTGGCGCGTTTGGCCTTATTTTTGTGTTCTGTTTTCAGTTTATGCATCTACGCATCGATACGGTCGTTTTGATATATTATAAGGTTATTTTGGAGAAAGTTGATGCATGTTAGGGTTTTAGGGTTTTCGATTCGTTTCGGTTTTTGATCCGTGAGGATTTGGCCGTCCGATCGACTTGTAGTTTTGATTTGTTGATCGTAGAAGTGTTCCGAAGACGTTGGATGGTCTCGGATGAGGATCCGACTGTTGGATCGTCGTGTAATTGTGTTTTGTAAATTGTGTGAATTGTGTTGTATTGAGTGTGACCTTGATGTGATTAGGTGATTGACAGAATTGTGTGAGCGGAGTTTGGATGATTTTGTGCTTGTCTTGGCATTTGTGTAAAGACGCAGCTGGAGTTAGAGGTGAGTAAATCTCACGGTGTTTCGATCGATAATTTAGTTATGTTTAATTTAGTAGATTTAATTGTTAGCATGCAAAATCATAATTATCAAAATAAATTATTTGTTTTAAAATATATGAACTTGATCGACAACGGTTCATGGGTAAGTGAAAACAATGTTTTGATATAAAATGAGTTTCGAGAAATATAATTTATAAAACTATAGTTGGTATTAGTGGTCATTCCTGCGTGAATGACTACGAATATATATATTTACTTGGAATAGATATATTGGATGGTGTGACATTGGTGAAGTAATGATTGAGAGTTGATTGAATTGATCTTTCGAGCATTTCTCTTACGAGCATACAATTATTATGATGTGTTGATTATTGTGTAAAAGTGTGTTTTCCTTTAGGAAGGTAGTTGAGTCATGGGGGATTTGTTTTAAGTGTTATCTGATCTTCGGATCTGGTGTCACAGTGGTGACAGTTTTCTGATAGTTTTCTGATCTTCGGATCTGGTGTCACAATGGTGACAGTTTTCTGATCTTCGGATCTGGTGTCACAGTGGTGACAGTTTTCTGATAGTTTTCTGATCTTCGGATCTGGTGTCACAATGGTGACAGTTTTCTGATCTTCGGATCAGGTGTTTACTGGGAGTTGATGGGTGATCATCTACTTTAGTCTGAGTCGATGGGTGAACATCGACTATCGACTTTAGTTTGGAGTTTATGGGTGATTATTGACTTTAGTGTGAGTTGTCGGACTTCTTCTTTGATTTTCCTTTTCCTTCTAATTGTTGAATTTTAATGTAATCTCCTGAACTAATTCTCTATGCAGGGATTACTAATTTTTATCTAGTGTGATTGGACGTTGGTTGTGTTTGTGGAATTTAAATATTGTTGCTTAAATCTTCTCACGTTTAGAGAAATTATAAGCATGCGTGACGTGAGTCACTTTATTTGAGTTTACTCATACGGGCTGAAAAGCTTACCGGGTTTGTTTTATTCAATCCCGGTGCACTATTCTATGGTGTAGCGGTTATTCCTACAGGTGAGGACCACCAGGGCTGAGTACGAGGGCGTGGAGTGCAGCAGTGTTAGGTTCATAACCTATTTTTGTTAGTGTACTGCTGTTTTTGGTATGCTCCTAGTGAGCGTGTACATTTGTATATCAGTTCTCTTGAGTTTTGTATACACTTGTTGATGTGATATTCGACTTAAGTGATCGAGTCTTTATTGACATTTTTTTATTGCTCAGTTTTATCTGAAAAAGTTTCTTGTAATTTTAAGAGATGGTTTAATTATCGCGTTTCGGATTCGAATATCTTTATTCGAAATTCAGGGCGTGACACAGCGCTTGAATTTAACGTCTTTCAGCCAGACGGTACCTCCATTAAATAAAGTTAGTGACTACAATTTACAAAGAAATACAAAAATTATAAACAAGTAACTATGAATTACAAACTACAAGTATAATTAACAAGTACATTGTACATAATTTCTCACACAAGACACAAGTTAAGTACACAGTTGAGTAAAAAAAAAAAAACACGAAAAATATTTACACAAGTGTTTTTTTTTTTTTTTTTTTGTACCTTAGTGTATCACAACATTTTATTTTGTTATAAATATTATTGATATCGAATTTAATTCCAAGAGGTAAATCAAGTGGACGTGCGGCCCAAGTATAGTCGCCTAGACACAGATTTCCTTTTACATCCTTTGGGCAACCTTACTGAAATAGCCAGGTGGGGGAGGATGAACACGAGAGGAAAAATCCATTTTGGCATGAGCTACTCCCACATAGTGGTTTAGGCCCATTTGTAAGCACTTCTGGATTCAAAAACCCGTCATGAACGTTGTCCCCTTCCTAGACACCATTCCACATAGGCTATACTTACTAAGATGAAAAAGTTCATAAGTATGAAGACAGTTCAACAAGTGTTAATAAAGGCCGCCCTGAACCTTAAGGGACCTGAACTAGGCACCAATAAGGGGTTTAGGCCAATATTAACAAAAGAGACTTCACCTATTCCATTCAATTTACAACTTACAATTAAAATTTGTATTCAACAATATAAAAAAAAAACATCCTAGTTAAATTAAACTAAGTTTCAAACAATTTATATACAACAACTATAAACAAAAACAAGTGATTTTTCAATCCCCGGCAACGGCGCCAAAAATTGATGCGCCTAAAAGCAAGCGCATAATTTAACCCTGAAATGTCATTAGTAGTACGTAATAAATAGGGATCGTTCTATTCCGGGGATTGAGGGTACACCTGTAATTGCAAAAATTAATAAAAGTAAAAAGTATTATTTACAAAAATAAAACAAAGAATAAAAATATATACAAATGAACACAAAAGGGGGTTTTAGGATTATTAAATTAAAAACTAAAATAAATAAAATAAAGAAAATGTAAAAAACATATATACAAGGGTGGAACGCAAGGAACAAAGATCAAAACCAATTCCATGTAATCAAATTCGATTCAAACCCTATAATTGTTCATCTAAGTCATGAGAAAGGAGTTGATCATGTGAAACATTCGAAAGCAAATGAATTCCCATTTTTTACTTTTCAATGCTAATTAACCTAAGCGAAAGCACCTAGATCAATCCTATCAAACATGCATTCAAGCACTAGAAAGCTAGTTAATCATAACATGTTTAACGCATTACACATAGAGAAAGGCTATCAACTCAAGTGTACAACTTAGTTATGGAAAAGTCCACCTAATTGCAATCCTCTTTAATTAAATTCGATCTTTGTACAAAACCTTTACTACTTTGATTCAAGTTTACACAAAACGAAAAGTCGATTTCATGTTCTTAAACCTAGCACCAATTATATCGAAACCCTAAGTGTTTGCAACCACATAAGATTAAAATACAAAAGTTATCTATAACGCAAATTTAATTAAACAAACCCACATAAGCAACTCTCGAATCACAATAAATGAATCTGAAAATTCTCAATTAATCATAAAATTCCAGAAATTAATATTTGTTCAAACACATATGTCAACTAGAACAAAACCAACGAAATCAAAGCAAAGGTTACAAAGGAGAATCGGATTACACCGTGAGATGGAGATGGTGATGAACGATTGATGTGGTGGTCTCTTGAATCTCGAAAGCAAGCTTCAAGGTTGGAGATGGATGATGGATGCTCACGGCTGTGCTTCTTCTCCCTTGGCCTTGCTTGAACTCGTGGAGATGACTAGAGGATGCAGAAACTCACGGCTATGCTAAGAACTTTTCTGAATTTTTTCTAAAGTGTAAATTGTATGGGGGAGAGGAACCCTTGACGTTGAGAAAGGGGGAGTTTTATATAGGAGCATGGCTAGGGTTCACAAAGCAATCAGAATTTTCCACATAGCTTCAACCAATGATAATTCGCCAAGTAAGCTTGTGATGTGGTCCAACCAATCATAGAATGCCAAGTAAGCCTTGTGATGTGTTCCAACCAATCATAATTCTCTAAAATACCTCCCTAATATTTAATTGCCGAATTTCCTTGAAATTATTTGATTTTCTTCATGAATTTTGGCCAACATTCCTTTAGGGAATTTAGGGATGAATCTAGACGCCTTTTTAGCTTTTCCTTGGTGCACACATATTTTCCTTCCATAAATATCTCCCTTGAATCTCTCTTGGTGTTATCTCCTTGATTATTTCTGATTTTCACGTTGGCAATCACACCAAATTATTCCTCCAACAATATTTCTTTCCATAAAAGTCTCCCAAGAAAATCTCTCCTTGAAATCCTCAATCAATCATCTTCAATTGCCACGTTGTCACCTTGTTTTTCCTTAAGTATTACACGGTAAATTTAATCCCCAAGGAAAATATATTTTCCTTTTTTAAAAAAAAACTCTTCCTTGATTCTCTCCTTGCCATGTCATCTTCATGAAACTTCTCGTTCCATTTATGAACTCAATTCTGCTTATTTATTCCAAAAACCTGAAAATAGAAGCTTTCTAAAATAAGAAATGGAAACTTTCTTAAACTAAAATGGAAACTTTCTAAAAATGGAAAATAGAAACTACAAAACGGAAACTTTCTACAATTAGGAACTTTCCCATTCGAAGAATGGAAACTTTCCTAAACAGAGTTTTATTAAGGAAATAACGCACAAAATATAGGGAAATAATAGTTAAAATGTCGCATTAAAATGCTCCTATCATAGGGATCGTTCTATTCCGGGGATTGAGGGTACACCTGTCAATGTAAGACAATTTAAACAATTAAAATAAAAACAAAGTATAATATTCACACATATAAACATCATTTACGATTTTAGGGGGGTGTTTTAGGTTTTGGTTTTCGAAAAATTAAAGAAAGAATAAAAACTAAGTATAAACAAAAACACAAATACAAGAATGAAATGTAAGAAACAAAGATTAAAACCAAATTCATGATTAAATTCGAATTAACCTTATAGTTATTCTTCCAAGTCATTGATGTTGCTTTTAGGAAGCGACCAATTTAACCCTGAAATGTCATTAGTAGTATAGAATAAATAGGGATCGTTCTATTCCGGGGATTGAGGGTACACCTGTCATTATCAAACAATTAAACAATTAAAATTAAAACAAAGTATAATATTTACAAAAATATAACAAAATATATACATATTTACGAAATTAGGGGATTTTTGGTTTTGATTTTCGGAAATTAAACTAAGTAAAGAAAACAATTAAAATGCAAAAACATAAAAATGCAAATGAAATGCACGAACAAAGATCAAATCGGAATTTATAATCAAAGTTAATTCAAGTTCATCATTGTTCATCATAGTCATGCAAGAGGAATTGATCATGTGAAACGTTCTAAGCAAACAATTTCCCATATTTTACTTCAATGCTAATTAACCTAAGTGAAAGCACCTAGATTAATTCTATCAAACATGCAATCAAACCCTAGAAAGCTAGTCAATCATGTCATGTTCAACGCATTAAGCATCTAGAAAGGCTATCAATTCAAATGTGCAACTTAGTATGAAAAAGTTCACCTAATTGCAATCTCCTTTGATTAAATTTCGGTTTTTGTACAAAACCTTTACTACTTGTTGATTCAAGAACACAAAACCAAAAAGTTGATTCATGTTCTCAAATTCGTAGCAACATTCACATAAAAACCCTAAATGTTTCGAACCATTCAAGATTATCATACAAACGATTTCTATCATGCAAATTCAATCAAACACTTACACAAAAGCAACCATAAATCACAATATATGAATCTGAAAATTAACAATTAATCATAAAATTTCAGAAATCAATACTTGTTCATACATAAGTGTCAACTAAGGCAAACCAACGAATATTACAAAGCAAAGGTACAAGGAGAATCGGATTACACCGTGATGAAGATGAGATGGATGAAGTGATGATGTGGTCTCTTGAATTTCGAAAGCAATCTTCAAGGTGGAGGGTGGATGGTATGCACGGCTTGTCTTCTTCTTCCTTGGCCTTGCTTGCACTTCGTGGTTGCCCTAGAGGATGGAGAGGAGCACGGCTAAGCTAGAGAGTTTTCTGAATTATTTCTCAAGTGTAGAACGTAAAAAATGGAATTCGGAACTTCTTGACGTTGAGAGAAGAGAGGAATATATAGGGGACGGCTTCTAGGTCTTCAAGCCGTGTAAAACCCTAGAGAAACTCACGGCAATAGCTTGCTTCCTCCACATAATTTCCTCCAATGATTTCGTGCCACATAAGCCCTATGAGGTGGTGCAACCAATCACAAAATTCCAGAATTAATTCCCTAAATAATCTTGCCGAAATATATAGAGATATTTTCTGATTTCCTTCACCAATTTCGGCAACAATATATTTAGAGAATAAAGGGGGACGAACCTAGACTCCTTTGAGAGCTTTTTGTGTTCAACACATATTCTCTTTCCTTTAAAAGCTCCCTAAGAAATCTCCACGAAATCTCTCTTGAATTTCTGATTTTCCACACGGCAAAACCCTAGTTTCTCTCTTCATTATCCCTTGGCCGAATTCTCTAGGGTTTCTCTTTTATTTTGCACGGCAATTCCTTGTTTCTCTCTTGCTTGGACGGCTAGGAGTCTCTAGGGTTTATCTCTTGATTTATTTCCATAAAAATAACCCTAGAAAATCTCCTTTTAATTTCTGATTTTCTTGGACGCCACCTCCTTGTTTCTCTCTTGCAAATTCACGGCAACAACAACTTTAGTGCTAGGGTTTGCGTCACAAACCCTAGTTCCATGGGCTTTGGTGGGCTTTTATCCAATTAGCCGAAAATCCAACAAGTCTTGAGAGTTTTTGGGCCTCCATGCGTCACTTCTATGCCATGTCATCTTCCAACGTCACAACACTTTATTTTTCCATTTCTTTTTCATAGTAACGTTGGAAACTTCATTGGTGGGCTTTCCTCATTTTCGCAGGGTTTCCTGGTTGGACCAGGAAAACTTCTTTTCTTCATTTCTGCTCATTTCTGTGGCTCATTGTTCTTCATCTTTGCTCCCCTTGGTGATCGCAAGCTCCTCTTTCCATTTGTGAGTTCATTTCCACTTTCTAGCTCGGAGGTCCTGAAAATAGAAACTAGTAAGAAAAATAGAAACTTTCCTAAAATGAAAAATGGCAACTTTCCTAAACTGAAAATGGAAACTTTCTAAAAAATGAAAAATAGAAATTACTGAAAATGGAAACTTACTAAAAATGATAAATAGAAACTACAAAAATAGAAACTTTCTACAAATAGGAACTTTCCCAATCAAAGAATGGAAACTTTCCTAAACAGGGTTTTATTAAGGAAATAACGCAGAAAATGCAGGGAAAAGCGAGTAAAACGTCGCATTAAAATGCTCCTATCAGTCATGTGAAACATTAGAAAGCAAACGATTTCCCATATTTTACTTTCAACGCTAATTAATCTAAGTGAAAACACAAAGATTAATCCTATCAAACATGCATTCAAGCTCTAGAAAGCTAGACAATCATACATATTCAACACATGAAACACATAGAAAGGCTATCAACTCAAGTGTACAACTTAGTATGATTATGTTCACCTAATTGCAATCCTTTTCAATTGAATTCGATTTTTGTCCAAAACCTTTACTACTTTCGATTTAAGTTCATAACACAAGAAGTTGAATCATGTTCTTAAATCTAGCACCACTCATACATAAACCCTAAAAGTTTCGAACCAATTAAGATTAACATACAAGTGATATCAATTAAGCAAATTCAATCGAACAATCATACATAAGCAATGTTGGAATCACAAAATAAGAATCGAAATCTTCATTCAATCATAAAATTTCAGAATTTAAACCTTGTTTAGACATCAATGTTAACTAGAACAATTTCTAACGAAATCAAACAAGGAGAATCAAAAGTGATTACAAGAAAGAAGGTTGAATTACACCGGGAATGGAGATGGTGATGAAGAACTCGAATTATGAACTAATGAAACTCGAAAGCAAGCTTCAAAAGGGCACGGCATCTTCTTGCTTCTTCCTCCCTTGCTTGAAAATGCAGAAGATGAACTAGAGAATGGAGAGAGCTTTCGCGTAGAGAGAATTTTCTGAATTATGTGGTCCCCTTGAGACGTCTAAGGTGCATAGTATATATAGGGAACGGCAATGCTTGGCCTCCAAGCCGTGTATTTTCTGTTTGTTTCCCAAGGAATTAAATTAATAATTCCACATAGCTTCCACCAATGAGAAATTGCCAAGTAAGCCCTAGTGTGTCATCCAACCAATCACAAAACTCCAAGATGATTCCCTAATATATTCTTGCCGAAATTCCTTGAAAATATTTCTGATTTTCTTCTCATATTTCGGCCAAAATATCCTTAGGGTTTCTAGGAATGCATCTAGACGCCATTTGAACCTTTTCTTGATTTCTTTCCTTAAACTCCACCCTAGAAAATCTCTTGGCGTAATCTTTTATTTTCTTCTTGATTTTTCACGCCACTTTCTCTCTTCCCTTTGGTTTTCACGGCAAAGCATCCCTAGGGTTTAGGTTTTGCGTCACAAACCCTAATTTCATGGGTTTTCATGGGCCTTGATCCATTTTGCCGAAAATCCAACTCAAATCCATAGAGTTCTTGGGCCTTGTTGCTTCAACGTCAAGCCTTTTCATCCTCCAACGTCAAGACACTTCATTTTTCCATTTTTTTTCATGGTTGTGTTGGAAACTAGCTTGGTAAGCCTTCCTCCATTTCGCAGGGTTTCCTAGTTGGAACAGGAAAACTTATTTCTACATTTCTGCTCAATTGTGTGGCCCTTTGATACGCTCAAAGCAAGCATATAATTTAACCCTAGAAATATCATTAGTAGTATAAGCAAGTAGGGATCGTTCTCTTCCGGAGATTGAGGGTACACCTGTCAATGTAAGACAATTTAAACAATTAAAATAAAACAAAGTATAATATTCACACATATATATATTATTTACGAATTCAAAGGGGGTTTTAGGGTTTGGTTTTTGAAAATTAAAAACAAGGATTAAAACTAAGTAATAACAAAAACACAAATACAAGAGTGAAATGTATGAAACAAAGATTAAAACCAAGATTATAATTGAATTCAAATGAACCCTACATTGTTCTTCCAAGTCATGTGAAAGGAGTTGATCATGTGAAACATTAGAAAGCAAACGATTTCCCATATTTTACTTTCAACGCTAATTAATCTAAGTGAAAGCACAAAGACTAATCCTATCAAACATGCATTCAAGCTCTAGAAAGCTAGACAATCATACATATTCAACGCAGTTAACACATAGAAAGGCTATCAACTCAAGTGCACAACTTAGTATGAATAAGTTCATCTAATTGCAATCCTTTTCAATTGAATTCGATTTTTGTCCAAAACCTTTACTACTTTCGATTTAAGTTTATAACACAAAAAGTTGAATCATGTTCTTAAATCTAGCACTACTCATACATAAACCCTAAAAGTTTCGAACCAATTAAGATTAACATACAAGATATATCAATTAAGCAAATTCAATCGAACAATCACACATAAGCAACTTTGGAATCACAACATAGGAATCGAAATTCTTTATTCAATCATAAAATTTCAGAATATAAACTTTGTTCAAACATCATTGTTAACTAGAACAATCTCTAACGAAATCAAACAAGGAGAATCAAAAGTCATTACAAGAAAGAAGGTTGAATTACACCGTGAATGAAGATGGTGATGAAGAACTCGAATTGTGAACTAATGAAACTCGAAAGCAAGCTTCAATGGAGCACAGCTTCAAGGTGGAATGATGGAGATGAGCACGGCTTGGTCTTGCTTCTTCCTTCCTTGCTTGAAAACGCAGAAGATGAACTAGAGAATGGAGAGAGCTTTTGCGTAGAGAGAATTTTCTGAATTATGTGGTGTGTGAGACGTCTAGGGTAGAGAGTATATATCGGGAACGGCCAAACTTGGTCTCCAAGCCGTGGATTTTCTGTTTATTTTCCAAGAAATTAAATTAATAATTCCACATAGCTTCCACCAATGAGAAATTGCCAAGTAAGCCCTAGTGTGTCATGCAACCAATCACAAAACTCCAAGATGATTCCCTAATATATTCTTGCCGAAATTCCTTGAATATATTTCTGATTTTCTTCTCATATTTCGGCCAAAATATCCTTAGGGTTTCTAGGAATGAATCTAGATGCCATTCGAACCTTTTCTTGATTTCTTTCCTTAAACTCCACCCTAGAAAATCTCTTGGCGTAATCTTTTATTTTCCTCTTGATTTTCACGCCATCTTTCTCTTCTCCCTTTGGTTTTCACGGCAAAGCATCCCTAGGGTTTAGGTTTTGCGTCACAAACCCTAATTCCATGGGCTTTCATGGGCCTTGATCCATTTTCCGAAAATCCAACTCAAATCTATTGAGTTCTTGGGCGTCGTTGCTTCAACTTCAAGCCTTTTTGATAGGAGCATTTTAATGCGACGTTTTAACTGCATTTCCCTACATTTTCTGCGTTATTTCCTTAATAAAACTCTGTTTAGGAAAGTTTCCATTCTTCGATTGGGAAAGTTCCTATTTGTAGAAAGTTTCTATTTTGTAGTTTCTATTTTTCATTTTTAGAAAGTTTCCCATTTTCAGTTTAGGAAAGTTGCCATTTTGCATTTTAGGGAAGTTTCTATTTTTCACTAACAGTTTCTATTTTCAGGTCCTTGTCACAAATGAGCTGAAATGAGCTCACAAATGAAAAGAAAAGGTAGCCAACGTTGGAGGGAGACAAGATGAAGTACAAAGGGAAGCACAAATGAGCAGAAATGAAGAAATGAAGCTTTCCTGGTCCAACCAGGAAACCCTGTCCAGAAAAGGAAAGCTTGCCAAAACAAGACTCTTAAGCCAACCATGAATGGAGATCGAATTAATGAAGTGACATGGCATGAGAGAAGCTTCTTGAAGACTCTAGATGATGACATGGCATAAAGGTGGCGCATGCAGGCCCAAGAACTCTCAAGAATGAAGTGGATTTTCGGCAAATGGATAAAAGCCCAAGGGAGCTTGGGTTTTGTGACGTTATGAGATAATTTTGAGATGCCTTATGTGTTTTGCCTTGATATGTGAAGAGAGAAACAAGGAGTGGCTTCAAAATCAATCAAAATAAAGGTGATTGACGCCATGCAAGGAAGGATATGTCTTGGAGATTTTCTAGGGCTATTTTTATGGAAAGAAAATATACTTGGAAACCTACCTAGAGAGTTTGCCATGAAAATACAAGGAAGGAGAGAGATTTGCCGTGTGAATTAAAAGAAAACCCTAGAGATTTCGGCAAAGAGATATTCAAGGGAGAAATAAAAGGAAAGAGAAAAAGGTGGAGATCAAGAAAAGCTCAAAAGAAGTCTAGATACATTCCTTAATTCCCTAAAGGAAGTTTGGCCGAATTGAACTACAAAAATCAGAAATTATATCAAGGGAATTTCGGCCAAGATTTTATGGAATTAAAAGAGAATTTTGTGATTGGTTGAACCACCTCATAGGGCTTATTTGGCAAGATATTATTGGAGGCAATTATGTGGAATTTTCAGATTAATTCCATGAGGTTTACACGGCTTGGAGAGCAAGGAGGCCGTCCCCTATATATTCTTCACTTTTCTCAACGTCAAGGGTTCCTTTTTCTTGACATTCTACACTTGAGAAAAAAATCAGAAAACTCTCTAGCTTAGCCGTGATCTTCTCCATCCTCTAGGGCAACCACGAAGTTCAAGCAAGGCCAAGGGAGAAGAAGACAAGCCGTGAGCATCATCCATCACCATCCTTGAAGATTGCTTTCGAAATTCAAGAGACCACATCATCAATTCATTCATCTCATCTTCATCCACGGTTTAATCCGATTCTCCTTGTAACCTTTGCTTTGTAATTCGTTGGTTTTGCCCTAGTTGACATATATGTTTGAATAATTGTTGAATTCTGAAATTTTTATGATAAATTGATATTTTCAGATTCATATATTGCGATTTGTGGTTGCTTTTGTGTGAGTGTTTGATTAAATTTGCATGATAGAAATCTTTTGTATATTAATCTTGAATGGTTCGAAACTTTTAGGGTTTTTATATGAATGGTGCTACGAATTTGAGAACATGAATCAACTTTTTGGTTTTGTGTTCTTGAATCAATAAGTAGTAAAGGTTTTGTGCAAAAACCGAATTTAATCAAAGAGGATTGCAATTAGGTGGACTTTTTCATACTAAGTTGCACACTTGAGTTGATAGCCTTTCTAGGTGCTTATTGCGTTGAACATGTTGTGTTTGACTAGCTTTCTAGGGCTTGCATGCATGTTTAATAGGATTAGTCTTTGTGCTTTCACTTAGATTAATTAGCATTGAAAGTAAAATATGGGAAATTGTTTGCTTTTAACGTTTCACATGATCAACTCCTCTTGCATGACTATGATGAACAATGTTAGAACTTGAATCGATTTTAATTATATATTTCAGTTTTGATCTTTGTTCTCTCATTCCATTCGTATTTGTATGTTTTTGCATTTTAATTATTTTCTTAACTTAGTTTAATTTTCGTTTCGAAAACCAAAATCAAAAATATTCCCCCTTTTTCGTAAATATGTCTATATTGTGTAAATATCATACTTTGTTTTAATTTTAATTGTTTGTTTGTCCTACATTGACAGGTGTACCCTCAATCCCCGGAATAGAACGATCCCTATTTATTATATACTACTAATGACATTTCAGGGTTAAATTATTCGCTTGCTTTTGAGCGCATCACTTTTCATCCTCCAACGTCAAGACACTTCCTTTTTCCATTTCTTTTTCATGGTTGCGTTGGAAACTTGCTTGGTAAGTCTTCCTCCATTTCGCAGGGTTTCCTGGTTGGAACAGGAGAGCTTATTTCTTCATTTCTGCACAATTGTGTG
This sequence comes from Rosa chinensis, assembly GCF_002994745.2. Classification (NCBI taxonomy): domain Eukaryota; kingdom Viridiplantae; phylum Streptophyta; class Magnoliopsida; order Rosales; family Rosaceae; genus Rosa; species Rosa chinensis. The sequence goes on along the minus strand of NC_037094.1, from coordinate 40,142,965 downwards.
GCCCTTTTCGTCTCATATTCGCTCGTCTTGATGTTCGCAAGCTCCTCTTTCCATTCGTGAATTCATTTCCACTTTTTAGCTCGGGGGTCCTGAAAATAGAAACTATTACTGAAAATAGAAACTTTCCTGTTTTGAGAAATAGAAACTTCTAAAAATGAAAAATAGAAACTTACTAAAAATGAAAAATAGAAACTTTCCTAAACTAAGAATGGAAACTTGCCAAAAATGAGAAATAGAAACTACAGAAATGGAAACTTTCTACAATAAGGAACTTTCCTAATCAAAGAATGGAAACTTTCCCAAACAGGGATTTTTCAAGGAAATGGCGCAGAAAATGTAGGGAAATGCAGTTAAAACGTCGCATTAAAATGCTCCTATCAAATTCCCCTACACTTAGCTTTTGCTAGTCCCTTAGCAAAATCACAGACACGACTACGACTTAACGTAAATTAAAGACTTGACACATAACAGACTCTATTGCCCTTTAACCTTTTGTCTCAGCAATCTCTTACTTTCACAACACCAAGATTAGCACTTCACCAAGAATCAATGTTTAGGCATTCGAGAGTTAATTAAAACACATAATTTACATACACACAAGTAGAACTTGGTTGGAATAATGGTGATGGTTTCTGTTAAGCATGCTTCAAACAAGTTTGATTCAATTCCTCACAAGGTATATCCACTCTTTCTTCTCTCAGATCATGGCAATGCTTAAAAGCTTATACACTCAATTGTATGTGAAAGATAGCAAGTGTATCACATAATGCAAGAAACGCAAGCACAAGTATATTTTTCTTGTTAAAGATCTTATGAAGGATATCAACTACTTGCACAGATGGACCTAAGCCATAGGTTCAACTCTTGTAACTCAACTCCACATCAAGGGATGTCCCATCTTAAGGATCAAGAAGGTCTTATCAAGGGTTGTAATAGGGCCATGGCTCAAGGTTTTAGAGAAACGAAGGGTAAGGAATTTAACAAAGTGTCCTAAAAACCTAGCAGAGCTCATGTAAATGTAGAGAGACTTCTAGAAATTCACCAAGTACGCAAAAACGTCACTATCCCATGGGGGCATTATAAAGGGGGCCTAATGTCTTCATGTTGGGCCCAAACTTCATTCTAAACTTCCTTTGATCTCTAGTGAGTTGGACAAAGGCCAAATTTTTCTGTAGTTGATAGGAGCATAAAATGCGACGTTTATAACGTTTAAACCCTATATTTTGCTAAGTTATTTCCTTTATCTTGATCAATTTAACTTAGTTAGTGTTTTTCAGGTGAAAATGGAGTCTCAAAGTCCAAAAATGGCTAAGGAAGCACAAGTGGCGCAAAAATGGAGAGAAATGAAGAAATGGAAGTTCTCCCAGTTTGAATAGGATAAGGAATCCTAGTTAGAGTAGGAATCAGAAGCTGACTTGGATTCAAACTCTTAAGTCGCGGAAATTAGAAGTTCTACTTGGAAAGGGAAACCCAATTCTACTCAGATAAGGAATCCTAGTGTGATAAGGAGTCCCTGTTGGATAAGGATTACTCAAGAAGGTTCCGGAAGAGTGTAGAAGAATCGCTGAAAAGAAGTTTGTATTCAACTAGGAAACCTACTTGCATATGGAGTTCTACTCATACTAGGAGAGCTATGGAACAATCATGAAGCATCTAGGAGTCTCAAGAAGATCATATGCCGTGCACATGGAAGAGGAAGCAACAAGAGATTCGAATTACAAAGCAATATGGAATTTGGACTTCTTGTTGAGTAAGGATTGGAATTTCGTGAGATTCTTGAGGGTTCTTGAAGGTTCTTGACGTTTCTACTTCAGAATAGGCGCGGAAGGCATGTGAGAGGCATGTGATGCAAAGGGAAATCGAATTGGACTCAACTTGTGCTTTAAAAGTCGAATCCATTACAGATTCGGAAATCTGCCTGTGCAGATCAGTCAACTTCAACGGAGTGTCAAAAATCTCTCAGAGCTCAGAAAATTATGATCTTTATATGGTTGGAAAGCTACAGATGTCTAGTTTCCATAGATTTTTACAGCTCATCAATAGCTATTTTCTAGAGAAAGTTATGGTCATTTTAGTGGACTGAGGTCAATCCTGCCGGAAATCTGTTTCGTGAGAAAGAAGTCCTAAATCAACACAAACTAAGAGAAACCAAGTAGAAACGAATTGGGAGTGCCTTGAGACGTTCTCCTATATATACCTTGTGTATTAGACGTTTCAAGGTTCAGAATTTTCTCCACAATTTCGTATTCTCACTCGTTCTCTCTAGTTTTCAGGTTTCGCAATCTTCAAGGAGAAAGGCCGTGACCATCCACCTTCCTAGCCGTGATCTTCACTTGTGCACCATCTTGGATCTGCTTTGGACCTTGGGACGTGATCAAGGGTTGTCCACACCATAATCTCATCATGTATTTTCACGGTTTTTGCTTTCTTGTAGTTAGAATTTCTGCTTTGGAAAATCTGTTGTGTAAACCGAAACTATGATGTGACAAAACTGTTTTCGAAGTATAATTTTGATGTTCTTTTCATGATTGATGTGTTTGTGTGTCCTTTGTCTTGATTAATTGCCGAATATATGGATTGTTGATCTGGTTTTATGCTTCAGTACATGTTAACGATTCTCAAAGTCTGACAAACAATTAGGAAGAATTGCATGTAACTTGCTAGTGATTAGGTTATGCTTTGTAACTCTAATTCGAATAAGTAGTAAAGGCTTGCTTTGAGTCGAAATCAGGTTATGCATGTGATGATGAGTATTGACGCCCTTGGATTTGCATGTCTATTGATTCTTTCTTGAACTTAATGATTTGAAAACGGGATTTTTCATTATAGATATCGAACTTTTCAAAATAAAATTGATTTGATTTTCAATTTGACTTAAGGAAGAAAGTTAAAAGGGACATTGGTTGCTTTGATCTTTTGTGTCTTGGTTGATAGCTTTCCATGGTAATTAAAAGAAAGATAAAGGGATGCATGAATATGTTGTTCTTGAATGGTTCTTGATAAGTTGTTCTTCGAAAATCCTTCTTTTCCCACCTATGTAAATAAAATGTTTTCTTGTTTTTAATCTTTTAATGTTTTCGAAATTTTATGTTTTTCAATCTTCAAAAAAACCCCCCTATCTTTATGTTTTCTTGTTTGTGTAAATAAATAAAATTTACTTAGATTTTTAGGTAGCATGTTAACCTAGTTAAATAAAAATAAAATAAAAAAAATAAATGTGTTTAATTTCATGAATAGTGAGTCCGTGAATAGTAAATATGTGTTTGTTTTAGTTTTAGTGTTTTTTAGGAGTTTGTTATGAGTTTGTTAGGGTCTCCTTGTTTTTAGGGATGTCTTCCTTAATTTTAGGGATTTGCTCCTAATTTTTAGGAAAAGTTGTTAGAGTTAGTTTTGACTTAGTATTTTGTGTTTGACTTGGTAAATAATTTGTTTTCTTAATAATTAAGTTATCTTAATCTTTGTTGTATATGGATTTCTAAGGTGATATGGATTTGTAAAATGTATTTAAGTAGGAGTAGGATTTCTAAACCCATTCTAACTTGGTTTTCTTTGTTTCTTTCGAATTATGTATATATATACTTGTGATTTTCGTTTCTTTCTCTCATTCCTTTGTCTTCTAAATTCGTGATACATGTTTGTATGCTTGCTCTCTAACTTTTGATTCTAATTTTATGCATGCTTGTAACTTGTAAATTCTAACTTTCGTGGAAAATTGTAAATGTTCTTCTAATTTCGTAAACTTGTATATTCTTCTCTTTAATTTTGTTTCACATGTTAGCACCCTCAATCCCCGGCTTGAACGATCCCTGCTTATTCTATACTAACAACTACATTTTTCAAGGTTTAAATTGGCGATTGCTTTTGCACGTATCAGTAGTGGGCCTTCAATTCAAAGTAAACTCCAAACTCACCAAGTATGGGGAACTAAAATCCATTGACATCTCTTTCATTTTCTTTTTCTTAGCCGTGTACATATTTTCATTTTTCTTTTTCTTTTTCCACGGCTTTTTCATGTATTTTTTTTTTAATGGACAAGTCTACCCTCATACTTGAACTTTCACCTCTTCTCAATCTTCATTTTTGACGCCAAAAATCTTCAAGTAAAGTCTCAATTTAGCTCCACTAAGTTCTTAGAACAAAGGGTAGGGTTATAGCTATACTAAGGTTTAGGTTAAAAATTTTAAAGGGTGATGAAAGAAAAGGCTTAACGTAGGCTCAAAGGGGTTTAGCTAGGTGAGTCCCACGACGGGCACAATTAGGGACACAGGTTCATTTGGCAATGGTGGTAATTTCTAGGGTGCCTCTATCCTTTCCAGAATCAAGGCCATGTATTGATAAAACGTCTCAACAAGCACAAGAGCGAATTCTAGCATTCTCTAGTCCATCAAACTTAATCTATGGCAAGTAGTCAATCAAGATGAAAGAATAATGAGATCATCAAAACATCGCCAAGAAAATAAGAATACATTTTTCATTTCACTCCAAGAAAAAGGGACATGGGCTCAAATATCTCACATGGGTTTTATGAATCAAAATTCATCTTAACATGCTCATATTCTGTACCAAAGTCATGAAATCCATATCCACTACAAGGCACATATTTTTCATATATCTCAATTAACCAAAGAATACCATTTTAAAGTCATCTCAATTTTGTGATCCTCTTTTAATGATGATTTTAGAGATATAGAATCATCCTAGACAGTTGAAAGGGCATCCTAAGACTCAAAACAAAATGACAAAAGACTCAACAAACGTTAACTAGGGACTAGGGTTATTTCCTTTCTCCTTTCGGTAACTCCTTTGGGATGTGACTAGGTAAGGAAGGGAACGATTTTGGCGGAGCTCAGCTCACTTGTTTAGCAAGGGACAAGACCCTTTGCTAGCATTTCTCGTATCCAAACCAGACCTAGACATCACACCTTAATAGATGCGCCTATGATGAAGAAATTATTTCACCCAAAACATGACTCAATGACTCAATAAAGCAACGAAATTTTTGTTATTTTTGACATTTTTTTATTTTTTTGTATTTTTCAATATATATGACTCAAGATAAAAGTATAAATCCCTTCCCCCACACTTAAACATTGCATTGTCCTCAATGTAATCAATCATAAGTATGTAATGAAACTTGTAAGCATATAGGGTAGAAATTTACAAAGAGAACTACTAAATTCAAAAAGAAAACATGAAGGGAAAGAGAAGTAGGGAAGGAGAAATCAAATCTGCGTGTGTAGACTCCTTCACAGCTACTTCTGAATTGGGTTGCCTCCCAAGCAGCGCTTAATGTTTATAGTCTTTCAGCCTAGACTTGTACCTCCATTTAATCCTCAGGTTGTGGGGCGTTTTAGAGGGGTACATCCTCCACTTCATGCTCCACAAACGCCTCATAGTAAGGCTTTAGGCGATGGCCATTCACTTTGAACTCGTTACCTGTTTGAACTCGTTACCTGTTTGTTCACTCTTTATCTGCACAGCTCCATGAGGAAACACATTAGTAATAATGAATGGTCCAATCCAACGAGAACGAAGCTTACCTGGGAAGAGTTTCAAACGAGAATGGAATAAAAGAACTTTCTGTCCCACAACAAAAGTCTTCCTACGAATCATCTTATCATGGAATGCCTTAGTCTTTTCTCTGTAAATCTTGGCACTTTCGAAAGCATCATTCCTGATCTCCTCTAACTCTTGCAATTGCAATTTCCTATGTAGCCCAGCCTCATCTAGATTCATATTAAACTGCTTCACAGCCCACCAAGCTTTGTGCTCTAACTCCACAGGTAAATGGCAAGGTTTGCCATAGACAATTCGATATGGTGACATACCTATGGAAGCCACCATCACTAATGAGAACTCTAGGCATTCCAAACCTGCTAAAGATGTTAGACTTTATAAAATCTGCAACAACCTTAGAGTCATTAGTTCGAGTGGCCTTGGCCTCCACCCATTTCGAAACATAATCCACAGCAAGCAAGATATAGAGAAATCCAAAAGATGAAGGAAAAGGTCCCATGAAATCTATACCCCAGACATCAAATATTTCAACAGTTATGATATTAGATAAAGGCATTTGATCTCTAGAGCTTAGATTTCCGGTTCTTTGGCATCTATCACAAGTTAAACAATAGGCGTATGCATCCTTAAACAATGTTGGCCAACAGAACCCAGATTCTAACACCTTAAACGCAGTCTTCTTAGACCCAAAGTGACCCCCACATGCTTTAGAATGGCAAAAAGAAAGTATGGCATTATGTACATATTCAGGCACACATCTCCTAATCAGTTGATCAGAGCAATATTTCCACAGATAAGGTTCATCCCAAACGTATTGCTTAACAGTTTTCTTAAGCCTATCTCTATGAGCACGTGACATGGTATCATGCATCTTTCTAAAAACAATGTAATTCACAATATCTGCATACCATGGTTCACTTACTTGGATTCCAAAGAGTTGTTCATCTGGAAAAGTCTCCACCAGAGGGAGAGGGTCTTCTGCGTGCACCAAATGACTCAAGTGGTCAACTACCACGTTCTCACTACCCTTTTTGTCCTTGATTACCACGTCAAACTCTTGCAAGAGTAGGATCCATCTAATGAGCCTTGGTTTCGCCTCCTTCTTGGTCATCAAGTACTTCAAAGCTGCATGGTCAGTATAGATAATAACCTTGGTACCATGTAAGTAAGAACGAAATTTCTCAAGTGCAAAAACAACTGCAAGGAGCTCTTTCTCTATAGTGGAGTAGTTCAGTTGTGCATCATTAAGAGTCCTTGAGGCGTAGTAGATGGCATAAGGTCGTTTGTCCTTCCTTTGCCCTAAAATAGCTCCAACTGCATAGTCAGAGGCGTCACACATCAACTCAAAGGGCAAGGACCAATCTGGAGGTAGCATGATAGGGGTAGACGTCAATAACTCCTTGAGCTTGTCAAAAGCCTCTTGACACTCCTTGTCAAAAACAAACGCCACATCTTTTTGGAGTAGTTGGCATAAAGGTCTCGAAATCTTTGAGAAATCCTTGATAAATCTCCTATAAAACCCTGCATGGCCAAGAAAAGAACGAACCTCTCTCACAGAAGTGGGAGAGGGTAAGTAACGCACAAGGTCTACCTTAGCTTTATCAACCTCTATTCCCCTAGAAGAGACAATATGCCCTAAAATTATACCTTGTCCAACCATGAAATGACATTTTTCCCAATTTAACACAAGGTTAGTTTCCACACAACGTTTTAAGATAATTTCAAGATTATGAAGACAATCATCAAAGCTTTTTCCGAAAACAGAAAAGTCATCCATGAATACCTCTATGATTTTCTCAATATAATCTGAAAATATACTTACCATACACCTCTGAAAGGTACCTGGGACGTTGCATAGTCCAATAGGCATGCGACGATAAGCAAATGTTCCAAAGGGGCAAGTGAAAGTCGTCTTCTCTTGATCTTCATTTGCTATGGCAATCTGATTGTAGCCTGAGTAGCCATCTAGGAAGCAGTAGTAATCATGTCCAGCCAGTCGCTCAAGCATCTGATCAATGAATGGAAGAGGAAAATGATCTTTCCTTGTTGTTGCGTTGAGCTTCCTGTAGTCAATGCAAACTCTGTGGCCAGTAACTGTCCTTTGGGGCACCAGTTCGTTCTCAGCATTCTTCACAACAATCACTCCTGACTTCTTGGGTACAACTTGAACTGGGGACACCCATTTGGAGTCTGAAATGGGGTATATAACGCCACAATCTAGAAGTTTGATGACCTCCTTCTTCACAACTTCCATCATTGGAGGGTTGAGACGACGTTGAGCCTCTCTAGTGGGTTTTGTCCCATCCTCAAGAAGTATCCTATGGACGCAGGTTGTAGGGCTTATTCCCTTGATATCAGCCAATGTCCATCCTATGGCGGTCTTGTGTTGCTTTAACATTTCCACCAATCTCTCCTCTTGGGAAGAAGTAAGAGAGGAGGACACAATCACTGGTAAAGTCTCCTTGTCCCGTAAGTAGACATACTTCAAGTGGTCTGGAAGAGGTTTAAGTTCAAGTTCTGGTGCCTGGACCACAGAAGGTAAAGTCTTATTAGTAGATAACTGAATGGACAAGGGTGGAGGAGACTTACCTACGAAGGCTGATGCCTCAAGGAAGGACACATTTGCAATGATTTTGTCCTCACATGTTTCCTTGAGCACATCTTCTTGGAGTGTGACTCCATCCTTGGTGTAGCCCACTCCTTGTTCGAGTGTGGTGGCCAAGGTATCCTCATTCATGATCTCAAATATTTCCTGTGCAAGATTATCCAGAATATCAATAGAAAAACAATCATGAACATCAAGAGGATACCTCATGGCTTCAAATATGTTGAAGCCAATAACATCACTATCGAATTCCATGGCGACCCAATAGCAATGGCGTTGAACTCACAGGAGAGTCCTCCATTTCTAACACATAGAAGTCAGCTGGAAAGAAAAGATGATTAACCTGCACAAGAACAACTTCCAACAAACCTCTAGGGTATGCATTAGACCTGTCAGCTAATTGAATGATAACATTATTAGATTTAAGCTCACCTAGACCTAGGGTTTCATAAACAGAATAGGGCATGACGTTCACAGATGCCCCTAAGTCTAACATGGCATTCTCAAACCTAGAGTTACCAATGGTGCATGGAATGGTGAAGCTTCCAGGATCCTTGCATTTGTGGGGTAGTTTCCTCTTAATCGAGGCAAAAACATTCTCACTTACCTTTACTACCTCCTTTTCACGATTACTCCTCCTTATGGAACAAAGCTCTTTCAAGAACTTGGCGTATCTAGGCACTTGCTTGATGGCCTCAAGGAGGGGTAAGTTTACTTGCACCTTCTTGAAAGTCTCCAAGATAGCTTGGTCACTCTCATCCTTCTTCGATTTAGCGAATCTGCGTGGAAAAGGCATACAAGAAGAAGAAGGATTAGCAATAACCAAATTAGACAAGTTAGAATCATTACCTTTAGGTTTCGGATTTGCTTTGGAAGGTGAGGACGTCCTAGCTTCTCCTTTGGACGTTGCAGGGTCTTTCTCAAGGTTCAACTTGATAGTGTCTTGGTCTTCCTCAACTTCAATGACCACTTGAGCTTCCTTGGATTTCTTAGGTTGATCCACTAACACCTTTCCACTCCTAGTAGTCACCACAGATGCATTCTCCACATTACCCTTTGGATTTCGTATGGTGTTACTTGGCAGCTTACCAGTTTCATGAATCTTACTCATGAAGTCCACAACTTGGCCCATTTGTGTCTTAAGGTCTGCAATATCCTTAGTGTGGGTCTGTTGTCCTTGAATCAAGGCCTGAGTTGAATTGGTGAGAGCTTCAAACATCTTGTCATAGTTTAAATTTGGAATTGAACTCCCTGAAGCATGTTGATTCTGCACATAAGGCCTTTGAAAGGATGGTCCTTGAAATGGTGGCCCTTAAGGACGTTGGAAGTTACCTCCAAGGGGATTCTGAGTGTTCTCATTGTTTGACCACTTGAAGTTGGGGTGGTCCCTCCATCCAGGGTTGTAGGTATTTGAATAAGGATCATATCTTGGACGTGGGGGACCCCCATGATTCCCTTGGTAGCCTCCAATGGCATTCAATGATTCCCATCCTCCATTCTCTGTCAACTGAGGGCATTGATCAGTCACATGCCCTTGCATCGAACATACCCCACAAGCTTGCAATATGCCCTTGGCGTTCACAACTTGATCCATGAGAAGGGTGAGTTTGTTCAATCTTTCCTCAATAACCGAATTGGTACCTATCTCATTCACCCTTCGAGTTGTGAGACCTACACCTTCATACTGTTGGGCATTCTTGGCTCGATTCTCAATCATAACTCACCCTTTAGCAGGTGACTTATCCACAAAGGCCAGCTGCAGCATCTAACATGTCACGTTCCAGAGATAAGAGACCTTCATAGAAGCAAGTGAGTAAGGTTTCTTCCTTCATTTGATGTTGAGGAAATTGGGCAATCAAGGACTAAAACTTCTCATAATAAGCAGCATAAGATTCATCCTGAGCTTGCTTTATTCCACTTATCTTCTTTCTGAGTGTAATGATCTTGGAAGCTGGGAAGTACTTCTCTAAGAATGCCTTCATCATAGTGTCCCAAGAAGTAATTCGCCCAGCAGGAATCTCATATAACCAATCTTTGGCACGGTCAGCTAAAGAAAAGGGAAATGCCTTCATCTTAAGGATATTCTCATCCGCTCCTTGTGGTAGCATGTTGATACACACAGACTGGAATTATCTGAGATGCTTGTTAGCGTCTTCCATATTAAGGCCATGGAACGTTGGAAGCCTATGAAGTAATCCACTCTTCAACTCAAACTCTGCAGACTTCCCTGCAGCAGGGGCAGGGTACACAATACTTGTAGGAAGTCCTCCTTGAACCACAGACGAAGAGAGTTCTCTAATAGAAGCCATCTTAACGTTCTCTTCTTCTTCAGGGGGTGGTGAACAAAGAGGTGAAGGTGAGTTAGACGAAACACTAGGTGATACAGATTCCTCAGAAGGAAAAAGCCTCTTCCCTTGCTCGTTAAATATGTAGTCCTTCAATGTCGAAGAAGAGGGTTTTCTGTACTCAAGTTGAAAGGATTCTTCAAACGAGCAAGTCTCTCTTCAATTTCTCGTTAAGTAGGGAGCTTAGAAGACTCGGTCATTCATGGAATCCTGAATATCATTAAGAGTTAAAGAAGTTAGTAAATGGTATAGTAAAGTAAATACAAGTTAATGATTACAAAAATGTCACTATTCATGATTTACTATTCACGATTTTTACAAGTATAAAGAGAAGTATAATGTACAAAATTTCCACACAATAAAAATGTCACAAATATGTCCAAATTTTTAGTTAGAGTGTGACATTGTTAATAAAAGTTTAAATCCCATTATAAGCTCTTAACCAAAGTTTAGACATGCGGCCCAAGGGCTCAATCCTTAATACTAGTCGCCCTCCTCAATCTTTTGGTAACTCTTTTCACACAGAGCCAGGTAGCAGAGGAATGATTTTGGCGGAGCTCAGCTCACTTGTTTAGCAGGGGACGAGACCCTTTGCTAGCACTTCTCATATCCAATCAACCTAGACACCCTATGCTACTAAGATGCGCCACATGAGAGAGAAGGGTGCATGACTAATGTTAAAGACAAAGTCCTTCACCTATTCCATTATGGTCAAAAACTTATAATAAAATTTATACTCTCATAAACCATGTTTTTCACTATTCACGAAAATTATAAATAATTATTTCTTTACAATTATTTCAACACTTAGGTACGGGAACAGGGAGTCTCGATGTGCAATAGGACTGAAACAGCTACCCTTTTCAAGACTATGTTTAATCCAATATACCTTAGTGTAACACAACATTTTCTTTTGCTATAAATATCATTGATATCAAATTAAATTCCAAGCGGTAAATCAAGTGGACGTGCGGCCCAAGTATAATTGTCTCGACACAAAGTCCCTCCTACATCCTTTAGGCAACCTTACTGAAATGGCCAGGTAGGGGAGGGCGAACACAAGAGGCAGAATCCATTTTGGCATGAGCTACTCCCACAAAGTGGTTTAGGCCCATTTGTAAGCACTTCTGGATCCAAAACCCGTTATGAACGTTGTCCCCTTCCTAGACACCATCCCACATAGGCTTACTTAGATGAAAAAGGTCCTAGGTGTGAAGACAGTTCAATGAATATTAATAAAAACCGCCCTCAACCTTAAGGGACCTGCACTAGGTACCAATAAAGGGTTTAAGTCAATATTAATAAACACGACTTCACCTATTCCTCTTTAATTTACAACTCACAATAAAACTCGTATTCAATAATATAAATAACAACCTATGGAATATATTAACAAATTTTTCGAACACATATAAGCACATATAAAATATTTACGAAATCAACAATATATCCAACAATTATTCACACTTCAACAAGTGATTTTTCAATCCCCAGCAACGGCGCCAAAAATTGATACACTCAAAGCAAGCATATATAATTTAACCCTAGAAAAATCATTAGTAGTATAAGCAAGTAGGGATCATTCTATTCTAGGGATTGAGGGTACACCCGTCAATGTAAGACAATTTAAACAATTAAAATAAAACAAAGTATAATATTCACACACATATATATTATTTACGAATTCAAAGGGGGTTTTAGGGTTTGGTTTTCGAAAATTAAAAACAAGGATTAAAACTAAGTAATAACAAAAACACAAATACAAGAATGAAATGTAAGAAACAAAGATTAAAACCAAGATTATAATTGAATTCGAATGAACCCTACATTGTTCTTCCAAGTCATGTGAAAGGAGTTGATCATGTGAAACATTAGAAAGCGAATGATTTCCCATATTTTACTTTCAACGCTAATTAATTTAAGTGAAAGCACAAAGACTAATCCTATCAAACATGCATTCAAGCTCTAGAAAGCTAGACGATCATACATATTCAACGCAATAAACAGATAGAAAGGCTATCAACTCAAGTGCACAACTTAGTATGAATAAGTTCATCTAATTGCAATCCTTTTCAATTGAATTCGTTTTTTGTCCAAAACCTTTAGTGCTTTCGATTTAAGTTCATAACACAAAAAGTTGAATCATGTTCTTAAATCTAGCACCACTCATACATAAACCCTAAAAGTTTCGAACCCATTAAGATTAACATACAAGAGATATCAATTAAGCAAATCCAATCGAACAATCACACATAAGCAACTTTGAAATCACAACATAGGAATCGAAATTCTTTATTCAATCTTAAAATTTCAGAATATAAACTTTGTTCAAACATCATTGTTAACTAGAACAATCTCTAACGAAATCAAACAAGGAGAATCAAAAGTGATTACAAGAAAGAAGGTTGAATTACACCGTGAATGGAGATGGTGATGAAGAACTCGAATTGTGAACTAATGAAACTCGAAAGCAAGCTTCAAAGGTGATACGCTAAAAGCAAGCGCATAATTTAACCCTGAAAATATCGTTAGTAGTATAAGCAAATAGGGATCGTTCTATTCCGGAGATTGAGGGTACACCTGTAATTGAAAAAACAAATTAATTAATTAGTAAAAGTAAAAAGTATTATTTACAAAAAGAATATATACAAATAACGAAATAAAAGGGGGGTTTAAGAATTATAAAATCAAAAGTTAAAGTAAATCAAATAAAGAAAACGTAAAAACATATATACAAGGGTGGAACGCAAGGAACAAAGATCAAAACCAATTCCATGTAATCAAATTCGATTCAAACCCTATAATCATGAGAAAGGAGTTGATCATGTGAAACATTCGAAAGCAAATGATTTCCCATATTTTACTTTTCAATGCTAATTAACCTAAGCGAAAGCACCTAGATCAATCCTATCAAACATGCATTCAAGCACTAGAAAGCTAGTTAATCATAACATGTTTAACGCATTACAAATAGAGAAAGGCTATCAACTCAAGTGTACAACTTAGTTATGGAAAAGTCCACCTAATTGCAATCCTCTTCAATTAAATTCAATTCTTGTCCAGAACCTTTACTACTTTTGATTCAAGTTACACAAAGCAAAAAGTTGATTCATGTTCTTAAACCTAGCACCAATTACATGCAAATCCTATAAGTGTCGACCCAAATAAGATAAACATATAAAAGTTTTCTGTAAAGCAAATTTAATCGAACAAACTCACATATGCAACTTAGAATCTCAATTATAGAATTCAAAAACTTTATTTAAACATAGAAATTGGGCTTAAACTTTGCCCTAAACGTTATTGTTAACTAGAAACAAGTTCATACGAAATCAAACAAGGAAACCAAAAAGGTTACAAGGAAAAGGAACGAATTACACCGTGAGTGGAGATGGAGATGGAGAGCTAGATGGTTGGATCTTAAATCTTGGAAGCAAGCCTTCAAGGTGGATGATGGAGGATATGATCTTCACGGCTTATTTTTCTTCTTCCTCTCCTTGCTTGAAAAGGCAGAGCTTTGCAACTAGAGAATGGAGAGAATTTTTTTGAATGAAGAGGTGTTGTGGTGTTGTTCTTCTGTTTGATGGTGTGTTGGTGTGATGGTGTTTTGTGTAGAGAATGCTCCTATTTATAGGAGGATGACAACTTAGTCTCCAAGTCTTCAAGATTGATCCACACAGCATTAGCCAATCAGAGAACGCCACGTCAGCTCTGCTATGTCATCCAACCAATAAGAAACCTCCAATTTAACACCTTGATTTAGGGAGATTATTTTTGAATTAATTGCATGATTATTTTCTGATTTATCTCCTCAAATAACTATCCTATCATGCCACACAGTTTCGACCAATCACAGAATGCCATGTCAGCTCTGTTGAGTCATCCAGCCAATCAGAAGCCTCCAAAATAAATCCCATAATCTTTCCAAATATATTATTGCTGATTTTCCCAAGATTTAATCTGATTTTTCTCTTAATTTTCGGCCAAAATACTCTTGAGTGAAAATAGGAATGAATCTGGACTTGTTTTGGACTTTTTCTCCCTTAAATCTCTCCATGGCATCATTATCCTTGATCATCTCTTGATTTTTGACATTAACTCCATAATTTCCCATGGCAAAATCAGCTTTAATTCCCCATAATATCTCCCACATCATCATGTGGTCTCCTAATGCCTTCAGGTTTCCTAGCCTCATTAGGATTCCTGCGTTGACTGGGATTCCTAGTCGGACCAGGAAAACTCCATTTCTTCATTTCAGCTCATTTCTTCTCCACTTATTTCAATGTACCTATAAAATAAAAACTAAATTAAAAATGATTAAATAAAGGAAATAACTAAGAAAAATATGAGGAAATAATTATTAAAACGTCGCATAAAAATGCTCCTATCAAATTCCCCCACACTTAGCTTTTGCTAGTCCCTTAGCAAAATCAAAACAAAGACACAAACTTAGACTCAACGAAAACTTAAAGAAACAAAATACAAAAACGTTACGACATACAAGGACTCTATTGCCTTTCAACATTTTGTCTCAAAAATCTCTTACTTTCACAACATCAAGATTAGCACTCAACCAAGACTCAATGTTTAAGCATTCGAGAGTTAATTAAAACATATAATCCACACATACACAAGTAGGACTTGGTTGTAACAATGGTGATGGGGTGGAGCTCAGCATGCTTCAGACAAGTATGATTCATATCCTCACAAGGTATATCCACTCTTTCTTCTCTCAGAATTTAAGGCAATGCTTAAAAGCTTATAATCACTCAATTATATGTGAGAGAAAATATTTTGAGGCAATCAAATAGCTCACATATATAAGAAACGAAAAGCACTTTGTGAATATAATAATTTTTTTTTCAAAAGATCTCATGAAAGATATCAACTACTTGCACAGATAGACCCAAGCCATATGTTCAACTCTTGTAACTCATCTCCACATCAAAGGCTGTCCCATCTTAAGGATCAAGAAGGTCTTCTCAAAGGTTGTAATGGGGCTAAGGCTCAAGGTTTTAAGAAATGAAAGGTAAGGATTTTAACAAAGTGTCCTTAAAACCTAACAGAGCTCATGCAAATGTAGAGAGACTTCTAGAAATCCACCAAGGCAAAACAAGAGGGCTAAATATCTTCATGTTGGGCCCAAACTTCATTCTAAACTTCCTTTGATCTCTAGTGAACTGGACAAAGTCCAAATTTTCCAATAGTGGGCCTTCAATTCAAAGTAAACTCCAAATCCTCCAAGTATGGGGGACTAAAATCCATAAACATTTTTTTTTTCTTCACTAAAATCCTCCATATCTGGCTACCAAATTTTACCAGCATCAACAACTCAATATTCTAAGAATCTTTCATAACTGTGGCCAAGTCAGAAAATACCTCTAAGTGGCCGAACAATTAAGCAAACCGAAGTAGAGTAAAATTTTCTAATTATGCTTTCTTCCTCCACGCTGCAAATCGCTTCAAGATATTTGGGGAGCTTCAAGTACGCCTCAAGACGCTTCTAAAAAGCCTGTCTTTGTCGCCGGAGGTGGCCGGAATTCGGGTCAACGGTCACCTGCTACAGTAAACTTCAAGGACCCGATATGTCGTTTTCCGGCCAAGCCGCCGTGAGCCACCACCGTAGGGGCCAAGAGGAGGTCAAGACGAGTCCGTAGCCACCGATTTGACGCTTTTTGGTGGTCGGAAAGAGAAAGCAACCGGAGTTGCAGAGGAGAGAGAGAAAATGCGCAGAGGAGAAAGAGAGAGCGTGCGGGAGGAGAGAGAAGGAGAAAAGAAAGTTACCTGGCCCAACAGTAAAAATTTCAAATATATACTACTTACTGTGAACAGTAACTTTCACATTTTCGTGTATAACTTTCGCATATGAGCTCCGATTTTTACGTACCACATATGCACGCGCTCGGTTTAACATCCACTACAACTTTCATGAAGGAAATTTTCTCAAATTTTGACCCGAAAAAAAAGTCAACTTTTAGGGCCCCCTAAAATGTCGAAACAGAGCCAAAAAGTAAATGTAAATGTCGTTTACCCATCGAAAGACTTGTAAACTGGTAAATTCGGGTTCGGGACGTCACAATCTCCCCACCTTATAAAAATTTCGTCCTCGAAATTCCATACTGTTGAAGTAGAGATGGGTGCACACGCCAATCCATAGTAAACAGTCACGAAGATGAATAACACATCAATCGTACGGCCGTGGCGATGATAAGGCACAGAAAAGATGTGCAAGTCTGCTCAAATCATGTAGACATTACCTTTAAAACTGATCCAAAACTTGACCAATTAGAACATGGAGATCAACCCTTATAAGAAACAATTCTCTAGCTGAAATCTAGTCAATTATTGCGATCTGAATAATTCCCACAGCGTTCTTACTAAATTCAGTGTCTTAGTAGGTAGATTTACTTCCACTCATTACTGACAGTCCTTAACAACTAAGGGAGAACATCGTCAAAGCATTATGTTTGAAGCAACCTGTAAATGGTTCAACTATGTGAGCAGAAACACCTACTAAAATTCTCAGAATAAAGACTCAAGGCTAAATCAAGGTCGATTACTTGAACGAACCACACCTTGAAACTGCATAACGAAAATCAAATCTTCTTTGGATTAAGTTTTCCCTTTGCAATCTTAAGTCAACGACTGGAGTAGCTGATAATCTCGACAATCTCGATTACACAAGCAACCAAAAACATATACTTAGAACCCCAAATGTATCAATGTTCCAAGTTGGATACCCTTGTCTTACCTAACTATGTAATAGTACATACTCACAAGTACACAACTTCGACGTCAAGAAGTTTAGGTCAAATAATAGTTCAGATGACTCATGGTATCAATATCACAAACTATTCAGTTTGAATAGTAGCATTCATACTCTTTTTCATACAACTCGTACAGTGAAGATCCACTTTGTTCACCAACAACATGATGATAATACATTTACCCACACTTAATACAATTTCAATTCGTACATGGGTTTATGGAAAGTCCAACAGTTAATAAAACACCACAAGATGCTCACTGATAACCCACATGTCTGAAACAACCAATTTCCTTAGCAACCACAAAACCGCACTTGCTTTTTGTCTGTTTGTGCTTAAATTTCTGATCGAATGTCGTGCACGTAGAGATCCCATAGTCGTCAAGCATATCAAAGAGTAGCCTCGAACCAACCTATAAGTTCTTAATCATGCATGTTATGGGGCCACTACACTTTCATTGCGCTACTTTGATACCTGACTAAAACATTGATCAAAGCCTTGAGATGACATCTAAGTTAACTAGAGAAACTTCTTTGATATATACCCTGCTGGCCATAAGGCGACACATTTCACACACCTGTTTATGCTCAAAATTTCTGTACCAGACTGCTAGCAAGATAGTCCATTCTTTCTTCTCTACGTTACCACACCATAATATTCCAATAATCAGCGTCAAACTTGCAAGTACTTGAGTATAGCGAACTCTCCTGGCGTGGCTCAAAGCCGGTATCCCCAAGTGACACTGTCATCGCTAAACTGAGGATAAAGTAGCTGAAGATCCACCCTCTAACAACACTTATTCAATAATATTCCAGCTACAACAACAATTTCAAAAACTAATCTGCGCTAACTAAGATTGCACCAAAATTTCTCAAACTTCATCTCGCTAAGCATAAATCCAACAACATAACTCAAGCATAGTCACTCAACAATTTAGTACTTCAAGTGTCAGTTGAAACCCTTGATAAAACCCAAGTCCAAACAAACAATTTCCAAACTCAACTCCAACATTTTGCCAAGTCATCGTACCTATAAACCCGTGATGGTGACCGAATATCAATCGTACCAACAACTTTCTATACTTCTCCAATCAAGGGCCACCATACAGTAGAAAGATCGATCAAAGTGAAAACTAAATTTCAAACTGTTTAACCCATTACCACCAATAACGGTACCAAGGTAGTAAAACTCATTTAATTCCTCCAAGGCAATCTGTTAATGTACGTATTCAACTCAAGCAACAACCAATTTTCCTAGATGATAAAACACCGTTCACAGAGTCTTTCCTCGAACAACAACCTTGATGCAAAACAGACACCCGTCCAACATCTCATTTCACACAAAGCGGTACCTGGATATGAAATTAATCCAACCACCTGGCGATCCAATTCCTTCATTTAATCGCCATCGACATACGCCACTGTACAGACATACCGCATTACGTTTGACCCACATATAACAAGAATTCTGGTCAAACCTTAATCTGAAATATTTCCGGAGCCAACTGAGAAACTTATTTCCTCAAAGTTATTCCACTAACCACTCTTACAAAATCACAATCTAACTGTCTAACAAAAGCTTCACCAAGAGTCTATCACAATTAATCTTCAAGGCTCCACAATTTATAACTCGAATCATACTCTGTATCACAAGTAATTCCACTTGCACCATTATGAATACCCAACGAGATCACTACCACTATTCTCCAATTTTTAGGTACAACCATTTCAACCAAAACGGATAACCAATTGAGTACACGCATAGGCACAATCTCATATACAAAAGTTGTTTCTAATCTTCTCAATTAAATACTGGCAAAGATCATAACTCGACTGTAAAGCTCTATGCGTCCAACTAAATACTCAAGTTTCAAACATAAAACTATATCAAACTTAAATTCTGTCTATCTCCTTACTCAATACGATCCACAACTTCAAAAGGATCAATTATAAGTCAATGTATCAAAAATCAATTTCTTCCAATCCGAACAAAACAAAATCCAAATATCATGGCTAGGTCAAAGAGCCAAGATAACCAGTCATGATTTCCAAGTAATCTCCAACAACTATCAATGATATCACAAATGTCACATACATGCCATATCACATCACGTAACACATCTCCTGAAACTTGGTTCAACGTCAGAACCACTAATATTACTAGTTCCATTTCCATCAACAATTCTGATTCTAAAGCAATTTATAGCAAACTGAGACAACCCAAATCTATGCCCACTCAACTCTAACAATCAAACATGAAATCGAACTCCAGTCTTGCACCTTAAACCTTACCCCCAACAAACTTGTTGGCATCGAGGGAGAGATAACCACCACATTCCCTCGGATCGCATTTCGTAGCATAACTCAACCCTGTAAGGTAATCTAACATCACCATCACCATGAAAAGGTGCAAGACACTTAAACAATCTGATATGCAGACAGATCCCTATGAGGTCGGCGTATAAGAGGCATAGCACCTGAAGGAAAATCAACTAACCACGTACCTTACATACTTGATGAATACTTCAGCACCGAAGAGTAAACGATGGGGAACCGCTGCAGTCGGGCCATCACTCGGGAGGTACTGAGTAACATCAAGCATATAAGGTAACTAGATTGAAACAAGACTACAGAATCTTACAACCTAGTGCTCTGATACCAACTGACAGGACCCGCCCCGGATTTCACTCTGAAATCCGAAGAGGCCCTGCGGGGCCCACCTTAGAAGAAATTCTATCAAAAATTTGACAGAACTTCCCCTAAAAATGGACAACCCAAAACCTGTAGAAAAACAATTACACTTCTAAATCATCCATCCTTATTCTCCTGGAGCCACCCTGCTCCCTATATCACAACATCTCACATCTCTCATTTAATAAACCATTCTGAATTTAAGAATATTAATCTCATAGGTTATCAGAGCAATCTAATGTACAAGCGAACAAGAGAATAGAAAGCAAGATAAATGACCGATGCTTTTATAATGCGGAAGCTATGACAGCTATGCCTCAACCCCAAGTACGCTCGACCTCAAGCTAAACTGGCCTGCAAACTGGGCATTTAAAACCGAAGGGCCCAGGGGAAAACATTTAAAATCCGTTAGAGTGAGTGGACGAAAAATAAGTACTTTCAAATGTATAAGTAAAACTTAATGCTTTCCCAAGTTATTCTCTAAAATCTCGCATGCAGTAACAATCTTGAAAACACTCTTAATCATCATCTTTACTGAAATCTTAATCACGTAACAAGAACATCTTGAAACCTCTTAAAATCTCATCCTCAATTCTTATAAAAACATCCTTTTCATGAGGCTCGTTTGATGACTAGAAAGGACTGCTGTCTAGTCATCTCATGCCATCTAGGAGGGACTGCCACCCAGATGACGCATCGGAAGGGACTGCCAACCGAAATAGGAGGCGGTGGATAGAAGGGACTGCCAACTAGCCACAAGTAGTAGACGGGACTGCCGACTAACCACAGATAGTAGATGGGACTGCCGACTAACTACCTCATGTCATCTGGAAGGGACTGCCAACCAGGTGACGCATCGGATGGGACTGCCAACCGAACTGTAGTCTGGAAGGGACTGCCAACCAGACTATTACCTAGAAGGGACTGCCAACTAGGTAAGATACGCATGCGCCAAAACTGGCCTCCTTAATAATCTGAATAGCCTCCTCAAGAAACTGAAAATAACCTCTTTCAATCACTTGCTTTTGGAAAGAAACTCGATATTACCTCAATAAATCAATAATAATTCACCGAAAGCATAACTCAGTAATAACTCGCTAACTCAAACCTCGATATCTCAATAAATCCTCGAAAGCATAATCACATACTTTATAATTCAATAATTGCTTTCGGAAAGAAAGCTCCATCTAACCCAAGTCTGATAAGTGCGGAATTCAAAACCCAATAAATCTCGATAAATCAATCATGCTCAAATATTTGCTAAATCCCTCGCACTCGTATATCTTCATAAAAACTTATATTCGAAAACAATAATTCTCATAATATTTTTCCGAATCAGTCACTTCCCGAAAATCATTTCCCAACTCAATGACTCATGAATGACTATCTCAAAAATCTACTAAAAGCCCTCGGGAAGGAATTTCAATACTAATCTCGTAATCCATAAATAAATCTCGATAAACTAAATCTCAAATATTCAAAACATAACTAAATCTCATTTGGAAGAAAATAATAATAATACTGCATGCGGAATTAATTTAAAAACAAATGTCCACTCACAGTACTATTTAGGCGACCACGCTACCGGTTTCCTACGTCGAGCAGTAGCTCGGCACGTCGCCCTGTACACAATTATAATTCGCGAATAACAATCCGGAAATTAAATACAATTCCCACATCAAATCCTCATAAATCAACATTTTCATTTCTTCTCCAATTTAACCCAAACTTCACCATTAGTACCAATTCATTAATTGAAGGTTTCTAGGGCAAAACTGAGCGATATCCGATAGTGGAATTTCTCATAAACTAATAACCAAACTTTTGAACTTCGGAAATTCTGATTAATATCCAAACCTCCTCCAATTTTCACCAAACACATATCCATAAATTCATAACAATATGTACTAGTCAATAGACCAAAACAACTCACCAGGATCGGCTGGACGCGCCCTCACGCGCCACCACAGGCAGCTGTGCCTGGCCCACGCGCCGCCGGTCGACCGCCATATCTGGCTACCAAATTTTACCAGCATCAACAACTCAATATTCTAAGAATCTTTCATAACTGTGGCCAAGTCAGAAAATACCTCTAAGTGGCCGAACAATTAAGCAAACCGAAGTAGAGTAAAATTTTCTAATTATGCTTTCTTCCTCCACGCTGCAAATCGCTTCAAGATATTTGGGGAGCTTCAAGTACGCCTCAAGACGCTTCTAAAAAGCCTGTCTTTGTCGCCGGAGGTGGCCGGAATTCGGGTCAACGGTCACCTGCTACAGTAAACTTCAAGGACCCGATATGTCGTTTTCCGGCCAAGCCGCCGTGAGCCACCACCGTAGGGGCCAAGAGGAGGTCAAGACGAGTCCGTAGCCACCGATTTGACGCTTTTTGGTGGTCGGAAAGAGAAAGCAACCGGAGTTGCAGAGGAGAGAGAGAAAATGCGCAGAGGAGAAAGAGAGAGCGTGCGGGAGGAGAGAGAAGGAGAAAAGAAAGTTACCTGGCCCAACAGTAAAAATTTCAAATATATACTACTTACTGTGAACAGTAATTTTCACATTTTCGCGTATAACTTTCGCATATGAGCTCCGATTTTTACGTACCACATATGCACGCGCTCGGTTTAACATCCACTACAACTTTCATGAAGGAAATTTTCTCAAATTTTGACCCGAACAAAAAGTCAACTTTTAGGGCCCCCTAAAATGTCGAAACAGAGCCAAAAAGTAAATGTAAATGTCGTTTACCCATCGAAAGACTTGTAAACTGGTAAATTCGGGTTCGGGACGTCACAATGAACGTTGTCCCCTTCCTAGACACCATTCCACATAGGCTATACTTACTAAGATGAAAAAGTTCATAAGTGTAAAGACAGTTCAACAAGTGTTAATAAAGGCCGTCCTCAACCTTAAGGGACCTGAACTAGGCACCAATAAGGGGTTTAGACCAATATTAACAAAAGAGACTTCACCTATTCCTCTCAAATTACAACCTACAATTAAAATTCGTATTCAACAATATAAAAAACATCCTAGTTAATTTTAAACTAAGTTTCAAACAATTTATATACAACAATTATAAACAAAAATAAGTGATTTTTCAATCCCCGGAAACGGCGCCAAAAATTGGTAACGCTAAAAGCAAGCGCATCATTTAACCCTGAAAATATCGTTAGTAGTATAAGCAAATAGGGATAGTTCTATTCCGGGGATTGAGGGTACACCTGTAATTGAAAAAACAAATTAATTAATTAGTAAAAGTAAAAAGTATTATTTACAAAAAGAATATATACAAATAACGAAATAAAAGGGGGGTTTAAGAATTATAAAATCAAAAGTTAAAGTAAATCAAATAAAGAAAACGTAAAAACATATATACAAGGGTGGAACGCAAGGAACAAAGATCAAAACCAATTCCATGTAATCAAATTCGATTCAAACCCTATAATTGTTCATCTAAGTCATGAGAAAGGAGTTGATCATGTGAAACATTCGAAAGCAAATGATTTCCCATATTTTACTTTTCAATGCTAATTAACCTAAGCGAAAGCACCTAGATCAATCCTATCAAACATGCATTCAAGCACTAGAAAGCTGGTTAATCATAACATGTTTAACGCATTACACATAGAGAAAGGCTATCAACTCAAGTGTACAACTTAGTTATGGAAAAGTCCACCTAATTGCAATCCTCTTCAATTAAATCCGATTCTTGTCCAGAACCAAATTAATAAAAGTAAAAAGTATTATTTACAAAAATAAAACAAAGAAAGAAATATATACAAGTAAACACAATTAGGGGGTTTTAGGATTATTAAATTAAAAACTAAAATAAATAAAATAATGAAAATGTAGAAACATATATACACGGGTGGAATGAGAGAACAAAGATCAAAACCGAAACTATGATCAAATTCGATTAAACCCTAATATTGTTCATCTAAGTCATGAGAAAGGAGTTGATCATGTGAAATATTCGAAAGCAAATAATTTCCCATATTTTACTTTTCAATGCTAATTAACCTAAGCGAAAGCACCTAGATCAATCCTATCAAACATGTATTCAAGCACTAGAAAGCTAGTTAATCATAACATGTTTAACGCATTACACATAGAGAAAGGCTATCAACTCAGGTGTACAACTTAGTTATGGAAAAGTCCACCTAATTGCAATCCTCTTCAATTAAATTCGATTCTTGTCCAGAACCTTTACTACTTTTGATTCAAGTTACACAAAGCAAAAAGTTGATTCATGTTCTTAAACCTAGCACCAATTACATGCAAATCCTATAAGTGTCGACCCAAATAAGATAAACATATAAAAGTTTTCTGTAAAGCAAATTTAATCGAACAAACTCACATATGCAACTTAGAATCTCAATTATAGAATTCGAAAACTTTATTTAAACATAGAAATTGGGCTTAAACTTTGCCCTAAACGTTATTGTTAACTAGAAACAAGTTCATACGAAATCAAACAAGGAAACCAAAAAGGTTACAAGGAAAAGGAACGAATTACACCGTGAGTGGAGATGGAGATGGAGATGGAGAGCTAGATGGTTGGATCTTAAATCTTGGAAGCAAGCCTTCAAGGTGGATGATGGAGGATATAATCTTCACGGCTCATTTTTCTTCTTCCTCTCCTTGCTTGAAAAGGCAGAGCTTTGCAACTAGAGAATGGAGAGAATTTTTTTGAATGAAGAGGTGTTGTGGTGTTGTTCTTCTGTTTGATGGTGTGTTGGTGTGATGGTGTTTTGTGTAGAGAATGCTCCTATTTATAGGAGGATGACAACTTAGTCTCCAAGTCTTCAAGATTGATCCACACAGCATTAGCCAATCAGAGAACGCCACGTCAGCTCTGCTATGTCATCCAACCAATAAGAAACCTCCAATTTAACACCTTGATTTAGGGAGATTATTTTTGAATTAATTGCATGATTATTTTCTGATTTATCTCCTCAAATAACTATCCTATCATGCCACACAGCTTCGACCAATCACAGAATGCCATGTCAGCTCTGTTGAGTCATCCAGCCAATCAGAAGCCTCCAAAATAAATCCCATAATCTTTCCAAATATATTATTGCTGATTTTCCCAAGATTTAATCTGATTTTTCTCTTAATTTTCGGCCAAAATACTCTTGAGTGAAAATAGGAATGAATCTGGACTTGTTTTGGACTTTTTCTCCCTTAAATCTCTCCATGGCATCATTATCCTTGATCATCTCTTGATTTTTGACATTAACTCCATAATTTCCCATGGCAAAATCAGCTTTAATTCCCCATAATATCTCCCACGTCATCATGTGGTCTCCTAATGCCTTCAGGTTTCCTAGCCTCATTAGGATTCCTGCGTTGACTGGGATTCCTAGTCGGACCAGGAAAACTCCATTTCTTCATTTCAGCTCATTTCTTCTCCACTTATTTCAATGTACCTATAAAATAAAAACTAAATTAAAAATGATTAAATAAAGGAAATAACTAAGAAAAATATGAGGAAATAATTATTAAAACGTCGCATAAAAATGCTCCTATCAAAAGGAGCACGGCTTCAAGGTGGAATGATGGAGATGAGCATGGCTTGGTCTTGCTTCTTCCTTCCTTTCTTGAAAACGCAGAAGATGAACTAGAGAATGGAGAGAGCTTTCGCATAGAGAGAATTTTCTGAATTATGTGGTGTGTGAGACGTCTAGGGTAGAGAGTATATATAGGGAACGGCCAAACTTGGTCTCCAAGCCGTGGATTTTCTGTTTATTTTTCAAGGAATTAAATTAATAATTCCACATAGTTTCCATCAATGAGAAATTGCCAAGTAAGCCCTAGTGTGTCATGCAACCAATCACAAAACTCCAAGAATCCCCTAATATATTCTTGCCGAAATTCCTTGAATATATTTCTGATTTTCTTCTCATATTTCGGCCAAAATATCCTTAGGGTTTCTAGGAATGAATCTAGGCGCCATTCGAACCTTTTCTTGATTTCTTTCCTTAAACTTGTGATGCCCCGGAAATTCGTATTTATTTTCTGAGGATTTTCCGGAATCTAAATTATGGTTATTGGATGGTTTCGTGGCTCGTGGATGGAGCGGAAGTGTTTCGGGCGAATAATTAATTGAAGAATATGGTTTTAAGGGGGTTGCCTAAGGTTGATTTTTTTACGTTGGGATTCTCCGAAAACTTCCTTCACGAAAGTTGTAGAGCGCGTCGATACGAGTTCGTGGACATGTGGAACGCGAGAATCGGAGTTCGTATGAAGAAGTTATGGCCATTGGAAGAAGTTTCCATTTTGGTATAAATAGGGAATTTCCGAAAATAATTTCATAATTTTCATATTTCCTTTTTCGGAAACCCTTTTCTCTCCGTTCTCTCTCCTCAGCCTCCGTGCGACCCGACCCAAACCCGGTGACCCGACCCGACTTTTCCGGCCGTTCCCGACGTCCGCCGGCGACGAAACCAACGCAGACGTGATCGCCACCATCTCGCCGACCTCCCTCTGGTGCTTGACGGCGACGGAGACCATCGGAAAGTGGAGATCGGAGGAGCTACAGTAGACGTAGTCGGATCCTGTCGGATTTTCTCAGTTTCCGGCGACTCCTCGGCCGATCGTTCTCAGTTTCGGAATCTCCTCCTCCTTCTGATCATCCTCATAACCACCTTGTAGGACGATTTTGCGTGTGGAGTGGAAGATCTAGGTTTGAAATCTACGGTGCACAACGAATCTGGGGTTTGATCAGACGGCTGCGATTGGCCGATCTTGCAAGCTTGATCTAGGACGATCTAGGCCGAACCAGGCTTAGCTCCAGGTATGAAAGTTGCTCTACTCATCATGATGAACATTTCTGGTTGGCTTGATTGTTGTGGTGTTGAGTTTTGGCCGGTGGTAGTTGTGGTGGTTGCACCGCCGACTGTGGCGGCATTATGGTGGCCTTCCGGCCATGTAATGGTTAGTTTCTGGTATTGTATATTATCCACTTGTCGATACGAGCGTTTTGATATATAATACGCAATTTTTGGAGATCGTATGAATATATTGTGATTTTTACGGTTTCGGACCGTTTGATGCTTCGATCCGTGAGGATCCGAGCGTCCGATCGACTTGTGGTTTGGACATATCGATCGTAGAAGTGTTCCGGAGACATTGGGTGGTCTCGGATGTGGTTTTGCCTCGATTGGCGCCACTTTGGGGGATTTTAGTTCAAAACAGGGGTTTCGGACTTAAAATTGGTTATGAATCGTTACTGATTTGAGATCATTGGTGAATAGGTGCTTCTAGAAGGTGAATTGGACGAGTTGTTGGTGATAGTGTACTAGTTCGGTTCTGTATAGAAGACGCAGCAGGATTCTGAGGTGAGTAATCTCACGAAGTTCATATCACGAACGGGTTCACCATACTGTTTTGAGAGTTATTTAGTTAACTGCAAACTATAGATGGTATTAGTGGCACTTTTGAGTAGATGATTACGTGTGTATATATGTATATTATGGGATGTATATATATACATACGTATTCATGTATTAGTAGATATATGTTTACGTGAAATATATATGTTTTGGGTGGTTTGTGGATTTATGAGAACAATATGCATGAAATGATGCTTTTTATTGTTTTGGGGTGTGGCTTTTGGAAAACAAATGATTTGTGGAAATGATTGATTTCGATTTGTTTTGAAAAGCGTTGAGATTTGAGAAAAGTGTTGAGATTTGGGTATGAAAACAATGGGCATGAATTGATGCTTTTTATTGTTTTGTGTTATGGCTTTTTCGGAAAACAATGATTATGGAAATGTTGATTTCGATTGTTTTCAAAAGCGTTGCGATTTGTGTAACATTTTGGGTCAGATGCGACTCCTTTAATGTTTTGCTCCAAGGGACATTGCGGCCCGAGGATCGAAGGTCTGAGACCTTGGGCAGAATACCAGGTGACCACGTCTTTGGCCGGACGAGTGGTTACGTTTTTCAGTTAGAGCTCTAATCTGTCTGCCATATAGGTAATTCATGGGGTAACGGGAATTGGTTATTTACAACTCATGACATTACGTATTTTTAGGGAACAAGGTGTGAGTTGCTTCCTTATTAATGGTTTTTAAGGGGACAAGGTGTGAGTTGTTTTCCTTATTAACGTTTTGATAGAAATCAAGGTGTGAGTTGCTTTCTATGGTACGATAATGGTACATTTGATAGGAAACAAGGTGTGAGTTGTTTTCTATGTTTTACTGATAGAAATCAAGGAGTGAGTTGCTTTCTATGTTTTACTGATAGAAATCAAGGTGTGAGTTGCTTTCTATGGTACGCTTATGGTACAACTGATAGAATTCAAAGTGTGCGTTGTTTTCTATGTTTTATTGATAGAATTCAAGTGTGGGTTGTTTTCTATGTTTCGTTTTAAAAGGAAACAAGGTGTGAGTTGCTTTCTTTTATTTCGATTTGAAAGGAAATTAAAGTGTGAGTTATTCTCCTTTATTTCGTGTTTTAAGGAATCAAAGCGTGAGTTGTTTTCCTTATTTTTGGCGTGAGTTGTGTGTGGTTTGAGTTACTCATACGGGCTTGCAAAAGCTTACCGGGTTTGTTGTGTGACAACCCGGTACACTATTCAAACGGTGTAGGGGTTAATTCTGCAGGTTAGGAAAATCAAGGTTGAGGCAGCGAGCTAGCAGCTTTACGGTAGGAAACCATCTTTGTGACTTTACCGTTATTTGGACTTCCGTTGTAGTGAGCTCTGAGGAGCATTTACGTTTTATCTTGTTGTTGACAATTTAATTCGTAAGCTTGTGTAATATATAACTCTATGGAGCGAGTGTATATTAACTTTGAGGGTTCAGGGCGTCAATATCTGTGTAAGTTAAAGGGAAAAAGATTCCAGGTATTTTGTATTGATGACTGGACGTTCACGCATATATAATTATGGGGTTATATATATCGATTTTCATGTGTGTAAAATCAGGGGCGTGACAAAACTCCACCCTAGAAAATCTCTTGGCATAATCTTTTATTTTCCTCTTGATTTTCAATCCATCTTTCTCTTCTCCCTTTGGTTTTCACGGCAAATCATCCCTAGGGTTTAGGTTTTGCGTCACAAACCCTAATTCCATGGGCTTTCATGGGCCTTGATCCATTTTGCCGAAAATCCAACTCAAATCCATAGAGTTCTTGGGCCTCGTTGCTTCAACTTCAAGCCTTTTCATCCTCCAACGTCAAGACACTTCCTTTTTCGATTTCTTTTTCATGGTTGCGTTGGAAACTTGCTTGGTAAGTCTTCCTCCATTTCGCAGGGTTTCCTGGTTGGAACAGGAAAGCTTATTTCTTCATTTCTGCTCAATTGTGTGGCCCTTTTCGTCTCATATTCGCTAGTCTTGATGTTCGCAAGCTCCTCTTTCCATTCGTGAATTCATTTCCACTTTTTAGCTAGGAGGTCCTGAAAATAGAAACTATTACTGAAAATAGAAACTTTCCTGTTTTGAGAAATTGAAACTTCTAAAAATGAAAAATAGAAACTTTCCTAAACTAAGAATGGAAACTTGCCAAAAATGAGAAATAGAAACTACAGAAATGGAAACTTTCTACAATAAGGAACTTTCCCAATCAAAGAATGGAAACTTTCCCAAATAGGGATTTTTCAAGGAAATGGCGCAGAAAATGTAGGGAAATGCTGTTAAAACGTCCCATTAAAATGCTCCTATCACCCTTTTCGTCTCATATTCGCTCGTCTTGATGTTCGCAGGCTCCTCTTTCCATTTGTGAATTCATTTCCACTTTTTAGCACGGAGGTCCTGAAAATAGAAACTATTACTGAAAATAGAAACTTTCCTAAAACGAAAAATAGAAACTTTCTAAAAATGAAAAATGGAAACTTACTAAAATTGAAAAATAGAAACTTTCCTAAACTAAGAATGGAAACTTGCCAAAAATGAGAAATAGAAACTACAGAAATGGAAACTTTCTACAATAAGGAACTTTCCCAAACAGGGATTTTTCAAGGAAAAGACGCAAGAAATGTAGGGAAATGGCAGTTAAAACGTCGCATTAAAATGCTCCTATCAAATTCCCCCACACTTAGCTTTTGCTAGTCCCTTAGCAAAATCACAACACAGACTAGGCCTGTAAATGGACCGGGTTTGGATCGGATCGACCTAAATCCAAATCCGTTTACTAAAAAAAAATTCGATCCAAACCCGCTCCGTTAACCCGGCGGATCATTGATACCTCGATCCAAATCCGTATCCGTCGGATTAACAGATACCCGATCCTCTAATCCGATCCATTTATAATTTTAAATATTTTTAAATTTTAAATAGTAATAATAAATTTATATCATAATATCTCATAAGATATTAATAAAATATTAAAATAACATGATCTACATGAAGAGTATCACCAAAAATAAAATTACGAAGACTGCCTCTTAGATTTCTGCAAAAAAGTAATATTAGAAATCTTTAATATTTTATATTTTATATTTTTAAAAAATAATAATATATTAATAAAAAATAATATTCTTTTATTACTAAACGGGTCGGATCATTAAAGGATCGGATCGACCTAAATCCAAATCCGATCCGTTTATTAAACGGGTTAACGGATTCGGATCATTAACGGATCAACGGATCAAAATCTGGTCCATTTACAGGTCTAACACAGACACGACTACGACTTAACGTAAATTAAAGACTCGACACATAACAGACTCTATTGCCCTTTAACTATTTGTCTCAGCAATCTCTTACTTTCACAACACCAAGATTAGCACTTCACCAAGAGTCAATGTTTAGGCATTCGAGAGTTAATTAAAACACATAAGTTACATGTACAAAAGTAGGACTTGGTTGGAACA
This sequence comes from Rosa chinensis, assembly GCF_002994745.2. Lineage (NCBI taxonomy): Eukaryota > Viridiplantae > Streptophyta > Magnoliopsida > Rosales > Rosaceae > Rosa > Rosa chinensis. The sequence continues at coordinate 40,112,220 of NC_037094.1, read as the reverse complement.
ATGGTGATAGATTCTGTTAAGCATATTTCAAACAAGTTTGATTCAAATCCTCACAAGGTATATCCACTATTTCTTCTCTCAGATCATGGCAATGCTTAAAAGCTTATACACTCAAGTATATGTGAAAGATAGCAAGTATATCACATATTATAAGAAACGAAAGCACATGTATATTTTTCTTTTAAAGATCTCATGAAGGATATCAACTACTTGCACAGATGGACCCAAGCCATAGGTTCAACTCTTGTAACTCAACTCCACATCAAGGGCTGTCCCATCTTAAGGATCTAGAAGGTCTTATCAAGGGTTATAATGGGGTCATGGCTCAAGGTTTTAAAGAAACGAAGGGTAAGGAATTCAACAAAGTGTCCTAAAAACCTAGTAGAGCTCATGCAAATGTAGAGAGACTTCTAGAAATCCACCAAGTATGCAAAAACGTCACTATCCTAATAGGAGCATTTTAATGCGACGTTTTAACTGCATTTCCCTACATTTTCTGCGCCATTTCCTTGAAAAATCCCTGTTTGGGAAAGTTTCCATTCTTTGATTGGGAAAGTTCCTTATTGTAGAAAGTTTCCATTTTTGTAGTTTCCATTTCTCATTTCTGGCAAGTTTCCATTCTTAGTTTAGGAAAGTTTCTATTTCTCACTTTTAGTAAGTTTCTATTTTTCATTTTTAGAAAGTTTCTATTTTCGTTTTAGGAAAGTTTCTATTTTTAATGGTAGTTTTTATTTTCAAGATGTCCGAGCTAAAAAGTGGAAATGAACTCACGAATGGAAAGAGGAGCTTGCGAACATCAAGACGAGCGAATATGAGACTAAAAGGGCCACACAATTGAGCAGAAATGAAGAAATAAGTTTTGCTGTTCCAACCAGGAAACCCTGTGAAATGGAGGAAGGCTTCCCAAGCAAGTTTCCAATGCAACCATGAAAAAGAAATGGAGAATGAAGTGTCTTGATGTTGGAAGATGAAAAGGCTTGAAGTTGAAGCAACAAGGCCCAAGAACTCTATGGATTTGAGTTGGATTTTCGGTAAAATGGATCAAGGCCCATGAAAGCCCATGGAATTAGGGTTTGTGACGCAAAACCTAAACCCTAGGGATGCTTTGCCGTGAAAACCAAAGGGAGAAGAGAAAGATGGGGTGAAAATCAAGAGGAAAATAAAAGATTACGCCAAGAGATTTTCTAGGGTGGAGTTTAAGGAAAGAAATCAAGAAAAGGACTAAATGGCGTCTAGATTCATTCCTAGAAACCCTAATGGTATTTTGGCTGAATTACAAGAAGAAAATCAGAAATATATTCAAGGAATTTCGGCAAGAATATATTAGGGAATCATCTTGGAGTTTTGTGATTGGTTGGATGACACACTAGGGCTTACTTGGAAATTTCTCATTGGTGGAAGCTATGTGGAGTTATTAATTTAATTCCTTGGAAAATAACAGAAAATCCACGGCTTGGAGACCAAGTTTGGCCGTTCCCTATATATATTCTCTACCCTAGACGTCTCATATAACACCCATAATTCAGAAATCAGTTTATACGCGAAAGCTCTCTCCATTCTCTAGTTCATCTTCTGCGTTTTCAAGCAAGGAAGGAAGAAGCAAGACCAAGCCGTGCTCATCTCCATCATTCCACCTTGAAGCCATGCTCCTTTGAAGCTTGCTTTCGAGTTTCATTAGTTCATCATTCGAGTTCTTCATCACCATCTCCATTCACGGTGTAATTCAACCTTCTTTCTTGAAATCACTTTTGATTTTCCTTGTTTGATTTCGTTAGAGATTGTTCTAGTTAACATTGATGTTTGAACAAGGTTTATAGTCTGAAAATTTATGATTGAATAAAGAATTTCGATTCCTATGTTGTGATTCCAAAGTTGCTTATGTGTGATTGTTCGATTGAATTTGCTTAATTGATATCTCTTGTATGTTAATCTTAATTTGTTCGAAACTTTCAGGGTTTATGTATGAGTGGTGCTAGATTTAAGAACATGATTCAACTGTTTGTGTTATGAACTTAAATCGAAAGTAGTAAAGGTTTTGGACAAAGATCCAATTCAATTGAAAAGGATTGCAATTAGATGAACTTATTCATACTAAGTTGTACACTTGAGTTGATAGCCTTTCTATGTGTCTATTGTGTTGAATATGTATGATTGTCTAGCTTTCTAGAGCTTGAATGCATGTTTAATAGGATTAGTCTTTGTGCTTTCACTTAGATTAATTAGCGTTGAAAGTAAAATATGGGAAATCGTTTGCTTTCTAATGTTTCACATGATCAACTCCTTTCACATGACTTGGAAGAACAACTATAAGGTCAATTCGAATTTAATCATGAATTTGGTTTTAATCTTTGTTTCTTACATTTCACTCTTGTATTTGTGTTTTTGTTATTACTTAGTTTTAATTCTTGTTTTTAATTTTCGAAAACCAACCCATAAAACCCCTTTTGAATTCATAAATAATATATATATGTGTGAATATTATACTTTGTTTTATTTTAATTGTTTAAATTGTCTTACATTGACAGGTGTACCCTCAATCCCCGGAATGGAACGATCCCTACATGCTTATACTACTACTGATATTTCTAGGGTTAAATTATATGCTTGCTTTGAGCATATCAATTTTTGGTGCCGTTGCTGGGGATTGAAAAATCACTTGTTGAAGTGTGAATATTTGTTTTATATGTTTGAATTTCGTAAATATCATATATTTGTTTATAAACTTTCGAAAAAAATTAGTTAATGTATTACTTAGGTTGTTATTTTTATTGTTGAATACGAATTTTTATTGTGAGTTGTAAATTAAAGAGGAATAGGTGAAGTCGTGTTTATTAATATTGACCTAAACCCCTTATTGGTACCTAGTTCAGGTCCCTTAAGGTTGAGGGCGGTCTTTATTAATATTCATTGAACTGTCTTCACACCTAGGACCTTTTCATCTAAGTAAGTATAGCCTTTGTGGGATGGTGTCTAGGAAGGGGACAACGTTCATGACGGGTTTCGGATCCAGAAGTGCTTACAAATGGGCCTAAACCACATTGTGGGAGTAACTCATGCCAAAATGGATTCTGCCTCTTGTGTTCGCCCTCCCCTACCTGGCCATTTCAATAAGGTTGCCCAAAGGATGTAGGAGGGACTTTGTGTCTAGACAACTATACTTGGGCCGCACGTCCACTTGATTTTCCACTTGGGATTTAATTCGAAATCAATGATATTTATAACAAACAAAAATGTTGTGATACACTAAGGTATATTGGATTAAACATAGTCTTGAAAAGGGTAGCTGTTTCAGTCCCATTGCACATCAAGACTCCCTGTCCTCGTACCTAAGTGTTGAAATAATTGTAAATAAAAGAAAAGAAAAGAAATAATTATACATAATTTTCGTGAATAGTGAAAAATGGTTTGTGAGAGTATGAATTTTATTATAAGTTTTTGACCATAATGGAATAGGTGAAGGACTTTGTCTTTAACATTAGTCTTGCACCCTTCTCTTTCATGTGGTGCACCTTAGTAGCATAGGGTGTCTAGGTTGATTGGATACGAAAAGTGCTAGCAAAGGGTCTCGTCCCCGGCTAAACAAGTGAGCTGAGCTCTGCCAAAATCGTTCCTCTGCTACCTAGCTCTGTGTGAAAAGAGTTACCAAAAGATTGAGGAGGGCGACTAGTATTAAGGATTGAGCCCTTGGGCCGCACGTCTAAACTTTGGTTGAGGGCTTATAATGGAATTCAAGCTTTTATTAACTATTTCACACCCTAACTTAAATTTGGACATATGCGTGACGTTCTATTTTGTGGAAATTGTGTATATTTTACTTCTCTTTATACTTGTTCATTAGTGAATACTAAAATCGTGACTAGTAAATCGTGAATAGTGACGTTTTTGTCTAAATCATTAAACCTGTATTTACTTTGCTATACAATTTACTAACTTCTTTAACTTTTAATGATATTCAGGATTCCATGAATGACCGAGTCTTCTAAACTCTCTACTAAACGAGAAATTGAAGAGAGACTTGCTTGTTTGAAGAACCCTCCACAACTTGAGTACCGAAAACCCTCTTCTTCGACATTTAAGGACTACATATTTAACAAGCAAGGGAAGAGGCTTTTTCCTTTTGAGGAATCTGTATCACCTAGTGTTTCGTCTAACTCACCTTCACCTCTTTGTTCACCACCCCCTGAAGAAGAAGAGAACGTTAAGATGACTTCTATTAGAAAACTCTCTTTCTCTGTGGTTCAAGGAGGACTTCCCACAAGTATTATGTACCCTAACCCTGCTGGAGGGAAGTCTGCAGAGTTTGAGTTGAAGAGTGGATTATTTCATAGGCTTCCAACGTTCCATGGCCTTAATATGGAAGACGCTAACAAGCATCTCAGAGAATTCCAGTCTGTGTTTATCAACATGCTACCACAAGGAGCGGATGAGAATATCCTGAAGATGAAGGCATTTCCCTTTTCTTTAGCTGACCGTGCCAAAGATTGGTTATATGAGATTCCTGCTGGGCGAATTACTTCTTGGGACACTATGATGAAGGCATTCTTAGAGAAGTACTTCCCAGCTTCCAAGATCATTACACTCAGAAAGAAGATAAGTGGAATAAAGCAAGCTCAGGATGAATCTTATGCTGCTTATTATGAGAGGTTTCAGTCCTTCATTGCCCAATGCCCTCAACATCAAATGAGGGAAGAAACCTTGCCGACTTGCTTCTATGAAGGTCTCCTACCTCTGGAACGTGACATGTAAGATGCTGCAGCTGGAGGAGCCTTTGTGGATAAGTCACCTACAAAAGGGTGAGCCATGATTGAGAATCGAGCCAAGAATGCCCAACAGTATGAGGGTGTAGGTCTCACAACTCGAAGGGTGAATGAGATAGGTACCAATTCGGTTATTGAGGAGAGATTGAACAAACTCACCCTGCTTATGGATCAAGTTGTGAACGCCAAGGGCATATTGCAAGCTTGTGGGGTATGTTCGATGCAAGGGCATGTGACTGATCAATGCCCTCAGTTGACAGAGAATGGAGGATGGGAATCATTGAATACCATCGGAGGCTACCAAGGGAATCATGGGGGTCCCCCACGTCCAAGATATGATCCTTATTCAAATACCTACAACCCTGGATGGAGGGACCACCCCAACTTCAAGTGGTCAAACAATGAGAACACTCAGAATCCCCTTGGAGGTAACTTCCAACGTCCTCAAGGGCCACCATTTCAAGGACCATCCTTTCAAAGGCCTTATGTGTAGAATCAACATGCTTCAGGGAGTTCAAATCCAAATTTCAACTATGACAAGATGTTTGAAGCTCTCACCAATTCAACTCAGGCTTTGGTTCAAGGATAACAGACCCACACTAAGGATATTGCAGACCTTAAGACACAAATGGGCCAAGTTGTAGACTTCATGAGTAAGATTCATGAAACTGGGAAGCTCCCAAGTAACACCATACGAAATCCTAATGTGGAGAATGCATCTGTGGTGACTACTAAGAGTGGAAAGGTGTTAGTGGATCAACCTAAGAAATCCAAGGAAGCTCAAGTGGTCATTGAAGTTGAGGAAGACCAAGACACTATCAAGTTGAACCTTGAGAAAGACCCTGCAACGTCCAAAGGAGAAGCTAGGACGTCCTCACCTTCCAAAGAAAATCCGAAACCTAAAGGTAATGATTCTAACTTGTCTAATTCGGTTATTGCTAATCCTTCTTCTTCTTGTATGCCTTTTCCACGCAGATTCGCTAAATCGAAGAAGGATGAGAGTGACCAAGCTATCTTGGAAACTTTCAAGAAGGTGCAAGTAAACTTACCCCTCCTTGAGGCCATAAAGCAAGTGCCTAGATATGCCAAGTTCTTGAAAGAGCTTTGTACCACAAGGAGGAGTACTCGTGAAAAGGAGGTAGTAAAGGTAAGTGAGAATGTATCTGCCTTGATTAAGAGGAAACTACCCCACAAATGCAAGGATCCTGGAAGCTTCACCATTCCATGCACCATTGGTAACTCTAGGTTTGAGAGTGCCATGTTAGACTTAGGGGCATCTGTGAACGTCATGCCCTATTCTGTTTATAAAACCCTTGGTCTAGGTGAGCTTAAATCTAATAATGTTATCATTCAGTTAGCTGACAGGTCTAATGCATACCCTAGAGGTTTGTTGGAAGATGTTCTTGTGCAGGTTAATCATCTTTTCTTTCCAGCTGACTTCTATGTGTTAGAAATGGAGGACTCTCCTGTGAGTTCAACGCCATTGCTATTGGGTCGCCCTTTCTTAAGGACGACCAGGACCAAAATTGATGTGTATGATGGCTCTCTCACCATGGAATTCGATGGTGATGTTATTGGCTTCAACATATTTGAAGCCATGAGGTATCCTCTTGATGTTCATGATTGTTTTTCTATTGATATTCTGGATAATCTTGCACAGGAAATATTTGAGATCATGAATGAGGATACTTTGGCCACCACACTCGAACAAGGAGTGGGCTACACCAAGGATGGCGTCACACTCCAAGAAGATGTGCTCAAGGAAACATGTGAGGAAAAAATCATTGCAAATGTGTCCTTCCTTGAGGCATCAGCCTTCGTAGGTAAGTCTCCTCCACCCTTGTCCATTCAGTTATCTACTAATAAGACTTTACCTTCAGTGGTCCAGGCATCAGAACTTGAACTTAAACCTCTTCCAGACCACTTGAAGTATGACTACTTAGGGGACAAGGAGACTTTACCAGTGATTGTGAAGACCCAATACAGAGGAGGGGACAAAACCCACTAGAGAGGCTCAACGTCGTCTCAACCCTCCAATGATGGAAGTTGTGAAGAAGGAGGTCATCAAACTTCTAGACTGTGGCGTTATATACCCCATTTCAGACTCCAAATGGGTGTCCCCAGTTCAAGTTGTACCCAAGAAGTCAGGAGTGACTGTTGTGAAGAATGCTGAGAACGAACTGGTACCCCAAAGGACAGTTACTGGCCACAGAGTTTGCATTGACTACAGGAAGCTCAATGCAACAACAAGGAAAGATCATTTTCCTCTTCCATTCATTGATCAGATGCTTGAGCGTTTGGCTGGACATGATTATTACTGCTTCCTAGATGGCTACTCAGGCTACAATCAAGAATTTTGATTGTAGCCTGAGTTTGAACAAAGTTTATATTCTGAAATTTATGATTGAATAAAGAATTTCGATTCCTATGTTGTGATTCCAAAGTTGCTTATGTGTGATTGTTCGATTGAATTTGCTTAATTGATATCTCTTGTATGTTAATCTTAATTGGTTCGAAACTTTTAGGGTTTATGTATGAGTGGTGCTAGATTTAAGAACATGATTCAACTTTTTGGGTTTGAACTTAAATCGAAAGTAGTAAAGGTTTTGGACAAAAATCGAATTCAATTGAAAAGGATTGCAATTAGATGAACTTTTTCATACTAAGTTGTGCACTTGAGTTGATAGCCTTTCTATGTATTTATTGCGTTGAATATGTATGATTGTCTAGCTTTCTAGAGCTTGAATGCATGTTTGATAGGATTAGTCTTTGTGCTTTCACTTAGATTAATTAGCGTTGAAAGTAAAATATGGGAAATCGTTTGCTTTCTAATGTTTCACATGATCAACTCCTTTCACATGACTTGGAAGAACAATGTAGGGTTCATTCGAATTCAATTATAATCTTGGTTTTAATCTTTGTTTCTTACATTTCATTCTTGTATTTGTGTTTTTGTTATTACTTAGTTTTAATCCTTGTTTTTAATTTTCGAAAACCAAACCCTAAAACCCCATTTGAATTCGTAAATAATATATATATGTGTGAATATTATACTTTGTTTTATTTTAATTGTTTAAATTGTCTTACATTGACAAGTGTACTCTCAATCCCCGGAATAGAACGATCCCTACTTGCTTATACTACTAATGATATATCTAGGGTTAAATTATATGCTTGCTTTGAGCGTATGAAATAAGCCCTACAACTTGCGTCCGTAGGATACTTCTTGAGGAGGGGACAAAACCCACTAGAGACGCTCAACGTCGTCTCAACCCTCCAATGATGGAAGTTGTGAAGAAGGAGGTCATCAAACTCCTAGATTGTGGCGTTATATACCCCATTTCAGACTCCAAATGGGTGTCCCCAATTCATGTTGTCCCCTAGAAGTCAGGAGTGACTGTTGTGAAGAATGCTGAGAACGAACTGGTGCCCCAACGGACAGTTACTGGCCACAGAGTTTGCATTGACTACAGGAAGCTCAACGCAACAACACGGTAAGATCACAATCCTCTTCCATTCATTGATCAGATGCTTGAGCGACTGGCTGGACATGATTACTACTGCTTCTTAGATGGCTACTCAGGCTACAATTAGATTGCCATAGCCAATGAAGATCAAGAGAAGACGACATTCACTTGCCCCTTTGGAACATTTGCTTATCGTCGCATGCCTTTTGGACTATGCAATGCCCCAGGTACCTTTCAGAGATGTATGGTAAGTATATTTTCAGATTATATTGAGAAAATCATAGAGGTATTCATGGATGACTTTTCTGTTTTCGGAAAAAGCTTTGATGATTGTCTTAATAATCTTGAAATTATCTTAAAACGTTGTGTGGAAATGAACCTTGTGTTAAATTGGGAAAAATGTCATTTCATGGTTAGACAAGGTATAGTTTTAGGGCATATTGTCTCTTCTAGGGGAATAGAGGATGATAAAGCTAAGGTAGACCTTGTGCGTTACTTACCCTCTCCCACTTCTGTGAGAGAGGTTAGATCTTTTCTTGGCCATGCAGGGTTTTACAGGAGATTTATCAAGGATTTCTCAAAGATTTCGAGACCTCTATGCCAACTACTCCAAAAGGATGTGGCGTTTGTTTTTGACAAGGAGTGTCAAGAGGCTTTTGACAAGCTCAAGGAGTTATTGACGTCTGCCCCTATCATGCTACCTCCAGATTGGTCCTTGCCCTTTGAGTTGATGTGTGACGCCTCTGACTATGCAGTTGGAGCTATTTTGGGGCAAAGGAAGGACAAACGACCTTATGCCATCTACTACGCCTCAAGGACTCTTAATGATGCACAACTGAACTACTCCACTACAGAGAAAGAGCTCCTTGCAGTTGTTTTTGCACTTGAGAAATTTCGTTCTTACTTACTTGGTACCAAGGTTATTATCTATACTGACCATGCAGCTTTGAAGTACTTGATGACCAAGAAGGAGGCGAAACCAAGGCTTATTAGATGGATCCTACTCTTGCAAGAGTTTGACGTTGAAATCAAGGACAAGAAGGGTAGTGAGAATGTGGTAGCTGACCACTAGAGTCGTTTGGTGCACGCAGAAGACAGTCTCCCTTTGGTGGTGATACGCTAAAAGCAAGCGTATAATTTAACCCTGAAATTATCGTTAGTAGTAGAAGCAAATAGAGATCGTTCTATTCCGGGGATTGAGGGTACACCTGTAATTGCAAAAACAATTAATTAATTAGTAAAAGTAAAAAGTATTATTTACAAAAAGAATATATACAAATAACGAAATAAAAGGGGGGTTTAAGAATTATAAAATCAAAAGTTAAAGTAAATCAAATAAAGAAAACGTAAAAACATATATACAAGGGTGGAACGCAAGGAACAAAGATCAAAACCAATTCCATGTAATCAAATTCAATTCAAACCCTATAATTGTTCATCTAAGTCATGAGAAAGGAGTTGATCATGTGAAACATTCGAAAGTAAATGATTTCCCATATTTTACTTTTCAATGCTAATTAACCTAAGCGAAAGCACCTAGATCAATCCTATCAAACATGCAATCAAACCCTAGAAAGCTAGTCAATCATGTCATGTTTAAAGCATTACACATAGAGAAAGGCTATCAACTCAAGTGTACAACTTAGTATGGAATGATACAGCTCAAAGCAAGCGCACAATTTAACCCTGAAATGTCATTAGTAGTATGTAATAAATAGGGATCGTTCTATTCCGGGGATTGAGGGTACACCTGTCATTATCAAACAATTAAACAATTAAAATTAAAACAAAGTATAATATTTACAAAGATATGACAAAATATATACATATTTACGAAAAGGGTGGGATTTTGTTTTTTGGGTTTTTCGAAAATAAAACTAAGTTAACAAAACAATTAAAATGCAAAAACATAAAAATACAAATGGAATGAGAGAACAAAGATCAAAAACCAAAACATATGATTAAAATCGATTCAAACCCTAATATTGTTCATCTAAGTCATGAGAAAGGAGTTGATCATGTGAAACATTCGAAAGCAAATGAATTCCCATTTTTTTACTTTTCAATGCTAATTAACCTAAGCGAAAGCATCTAGATTAATCCTATCAAACATGCAATCAAACCCTAGAAAGCTAGTCAATCATGTCATGTTTAACGCATTACACATAGAGAAAGGCTATCAACTCAAGTGTACAACTTAGTATGGAAAAGTCCACCTAATTGCAATCCTCGTTAATTAAATTCGATCTTTGTACAAAACCTTTACTACTTTGATTCAAGTTTACACAAAACGAAAAGTCGATTTCATGCTCTTAAACCTAGCATCATTCATATCAAAACCCTAAGTGTTTGCAACCACATAAGATTAAAATACAAAAGTTATCTATAACGCAAATTTAATTAAACAAACCCACATAAGCAACTCTCGAATCACAATAATATGAATCTGAAAATTCTCAATTAATCATAAAAATTCCAGAAATTAATATTTGTTCAAACACATATGTCAACTAGTTCATAACCAACGAAATTCAAAGCAAAGGTTACAAAGGAGAATCGGATTACACCGTGAGATGGGGATGGTGATGAACGATTGATGTGGTGGTCTCTTGAATCTGGAAAGCAAGCTTCAAGGTTGGAGATGGATGATGGATGCTCATGGCTATGCTTCTTCTCCCTTGGCCTTGCTTGAACTCGTGGAGATGACTAGAGGATGGAGAAACTCACGGCTATGCTAAGAAGATTTTCTGATTTTTTTCTAAAGTGTAAATTGTATGGGGGAGAGGAACCCTTGACGTTGAGAAAAGGGGAGAATATATAGGGGCACGGCTAGGGTTCTCCAAGCAATCAGAAATTTCCACATCACTTCAACCAATGGTATGATGCCAAGTAAGCCTTGTGATGTGTTCCAACCAATCATAATTCTCTAAAATACCTCCCTAATATTTAATTGCCGAATTTCCTTGAAATTATTCTGATTTTCTTCATGAATTTCGGCCAACATTCCTTTAGGGAATTTAGGGATGAATCTGGACGCCTTTTGAGCTTTTCCTTGGTGCACACATATTTTCCTTCCATAAATATCTCCCTTGAATCTCTCTTTGCGTCATCTCCTTGATTATTTCTGATTTTCACGTTGGCAATCACACCAATTTACTCCTCCAACAATATTTCTTTCCATAAAAATCTCCCAAGAAAATCTCCTTTGATTTATTCCACGTGAAATTCTCAATCAATCACCTTAATTCCCACGTTGTCACCTTGTTTTCCTCTAGGTATTTCACGGCAAATTTAATTCCCAAGGAAAATGTATTTTCCTTTTTTAAAAACTCTTCCTTGAATCTCTACTTGCCATGTCATCTTCATGAAGCTTCTCTTTCCATTTATGAACTCAATTCAGCTTATTTATTCCAAAAACCTGAAAATAGAAGCTTTCTAAAATAAGAAATGGAAACTTTCTAAAAATGGAAAATAGAAACTATAAAACGGAAACTTTCTACAATTAGGAACTTTCCCAATCAAAGAATGGAAACTTCCCTAAACAGAGTTTTAATAAGGAAATAACGCAAGAAATGTAGGGAAATAACAGTTAAAACGTCGCATTAAAATGCTCCTATCAAATTCCCCCACACTTAAATTTTGCTAGTCCCTTAGCAAAATCACACAAAGACTCAACGAAAATTTAAAGTCTCTACACAAACAATGACTCTATTGCCCTTCAACTTTTTGTCTCAACAATCTCTTACTTTCACAACACCAAGATTAGCACTCCACCAAGAATCAATGTTTAAGCATTGATAGGAGCAAAAAGTGTGACGATATTATTGAATATGTACCCCATTTTTAGCCTTGTTTCTCCCTTAAGTTTAGTGTTTTTAGTCATTGAGTCGTTTTTAGAGTCTTGTTGAGTGTTTGGAGTGAAATAGGCGGAAAAAGTAAAATTCATGAAAAATCCTAGCTGGATCAGGATTCCTAACTGTCAACTGTTTTTGCGGTCTTTACATTTTATTTTCTCTAGAAAATTCTGATATTCTCCTGCTTGTTGTAGGAAACATTACCTGGTTGAACTCTTGGAAACAGCAATGATGGAGTCATAAAATAAAGCATTAAGATATTTGACCAAGCAATGAAGAAGGGGAATAAAGGAGAAAGATGTTTTCAGTTGGGGAATAAAGGAGAAAGATGTTTTCAGTTGAAGAATAAAAGAGAAAGATGTTTCAACTGAAAAATAAATAAGAAAAAGATGTTTCAGCTTGGAAATTAAAGGAATTGCCCCATTATGAGAGGAGTTAAGGCCTTAAAGGAGAAAGATGTTTCAACTGGAAAATTAAAGGAAATACGGTGCAATCTCATCCGTCCAATGATGAAGGGTATGATCGACAAAAGCCAACCAATGCTCCCCTATAAATAGGCAACGTCCAGAACTGAATTTGCATCACTTCCCATCCAAAGATCACTTCCCAACCAAGATCACTTCCCAGCCAAGATCATTCCAAGACTACCCAATTCACTCCTCAAACCTCCATATCTTACAAGACCGTGACCACCATCCATCCATCAATCTACAAAGCTCTAAGGCGCTGAGTCAAGGACGCTCCACCACCATAGTAGAGACAAGTTCATCACCTTGTTGCTAAGCCGCTGAGGAAAGCTTCAAAGTGTAACTATGACTCTACTTATAATTTTTGTTTCGGTTTTGTGTGTTTCAATTTGCGAGTTGTGTAATTGGAGACACGACTCGCAAATTGAAACTTAGAAGGCTCAAAGTTGAAACTTAGAAGGCTCAAAGTTGAAACTTACATAATTGCATTACTTCCCAGCCAAGATCACTTCCCAGCCAAGATAATTCATTGTCTATCACTTCCTGGCCAAAAACCATTCCAAGACTGCCCAATTCACTCCTTAAACTTTCATCACCTACAAGACCGTGACACCATCCATCCATCAATCTACAAAGCTCTTAGGCGCTGAGTCAAGGACGCTCCACCACCATAGCAGAGACGAGTTCATCACCGTGTTGCTAAGCCGCTGAGGAAAGCTTCAAAGTGTAACTATGACTCTACTTACAATTTTTATTTCGGTTTTGTGGGTTTGCATTTGTGAGTTGTGTAATTGGAGACACGAAATTTTTAGAATATTTTTATTAATATTTTTGAGATTTTCAGTTTATTTTTGAGTTAATTTCGAGAATTCTTTTATGATGCATGTTACAATCTTGTGCCATTTTACGTGTTTAGGTAATTTTCTGAGTTAGGTTAATAAGTTTGCATGCTAGAATAACGGTGAGAGTTCTTGTGTGTTTGCTTAATTTGCCAAGAGTAATTGTTATTTGTTAAGGCGCTGAGTTAAACAAGTAGTAATTAATTCTAAAAAGTGGTAAAAATACGATTCTGGAAAGTACGTGTTAATTGCTATGTGTAATGGTTAATTTGCACGTGTGAGTTGATTCGAAGACCGGATCAGATAAATGGATTGGACCGTGACAGCTTTTCATTTGGGCTCGTATCTAGGCATTTAAGGTGGGCACATTTTTGTAGCATGTTGAAATGGATTTTCTGTTTTTACACTTAGTAATTTCTGAGTGGTATTGGTCTAGGTTAGGGAAGTCGATCATTGTATATAGTTTTATTTGTTTTGTTTTTATTTTAAGTAGATTAGGAACCAAATTTCAAAACCCCCCATTTTATTCTTTTATTTGTTAATTGACCTTTTTGTGTAGGTGTACCCTACAATCCCCGGACTGAACGATCCCTGCTTATCCTATACTGACAACTACATTTTGCAGGGTTAAATTGTGAGGCTATTTCAGCCGCATCAATTTTTGGCGCCGTTGCCGGGGATTGTTAAAATCCCTTGCACTTAAAGTGTCATCGATTTTGTTTATATAGAATGCATGCTAATTTTTGTACTACACTTGTGGAATGGTGACAAATTGCGATTTCAGTTAGGCCAAGCTTTAATTGTGATTTAGTTTAAGTTTTATGAGTGTTACGAAATTAAGCATGTCTTTTATAATTGATGTACAATTTGTAGATTTTTTTTTAAGCATATTGTAAATTGTATATGTTTCACTTAGATTTTCCTTTTAGCATGTTGTAAATTGTTTGTGTTTCATTTAGATTAATATACTTAATTGTTGTAAATTGTATGTTGTCATGAATTTAGTTAAATACTTAATTGTCGTAAGTGTGTAAAATCGTATGAGTAGACAAGGGCCCTTTTGTTAATATTGGCCTAAACCCTTCATTAGTACCTTACTAAGGTCTCTTGAGGTTGAGGGCGGCCTTTATTAGCACTTGGAGAACGGTCTAACACATAAGTTAATTTCTCAGCTGAGTAAGGAGCGCATACGGATGGTGTCTTAGGTTGAGACCCTGGGTGATGGGTTCAATTGGATCTCAGAGATACTATAGAATGTGCCTAAACCACTATGTGGGAGTAGCCGATAGGGGCCTAAACCTCAATGAGGGAGTAGCCTCCGTAGTATCACCAAAATGAGTCCTCCCTCTCACTTACCTCTTAATCTGGCCATCCGGCCTTCTGAAACAAAGGAAAGAGACTTATGTCTGGACGACTATCCCTATATCGTATCTCACCAATAGTAGTGGTTTCTATTGGGCTCGACTTACAACTTGGAATCAATTAAGATATTAACTATGTTTATAAAAAACAAAAAAAAAACAAAACAAAAAAAAAAAAAAACAAAAAAATTGATGTGTGACCTGCTTAAGGTATATTGGATTAAACATGACTTTGTCGAGGGTAGCTGTTCTATAGTCCCATTGCACAAACGAGGTCCTCTGTTCCAGTACCTAAGTATGTAAATGTAAAGTAACTTAGAAAGTAGGAAAGACATAATGTTTGTATTCCTAACCTTGTATATGTTACTAACACTTGATCTGGTGAGTCCTTTGTGGAGCACACATTGGCAGAGATACCCCTCCAGGAGGCACCCAAGGAATGAGCATGTGTGAACAAGGAGAAAAGTCCAGGCTGAAGGACTATAAATATTAAGCGCTGCATGGGAGGCAACCCATTTCAACCGAAGCTGTGAAGGAGCCATCAACGAGAGTTTGAAATTTCTATCCCTTCACTTGCTTAGGTTGAATTGTACTTGTGTCTTTGTTTATTGTTTGTTTATTTTACCCTTCCCTAATAAAAAAAAAAAAAAAAAAAAATTCTATGGTTTTTTAGTGTCTTTTTTTTTTTTTTTTGTTTGCTTGAGTCTTAAGATGCCCCTAACGTCTAGGATGAATATGTCTCTGAATTCATGGCTGAAGGTTTTCACAATCGAAATAGGACTTAATTGAATTCTGTGGTTAATCGACATTGTAATGCTTGTATGAAGATTTGAGATAGGATTGTAACTTGGTTCATTAAGCATGCTAGGATTAAGTCTGATTCATTTTACCCTAAGTGAGCTGTTGAGCTAAAATACTTTCTTTTTGAGTGCTTAATTGATAATTCTAGAATTTCATGGCTGTATTTGCAAAACCTCATCATTCTTTGAAAATCCAATGATCATGTGCCATAGATTTTAATGGACTAGAGAGCACTAGAACTCGGCTGTTGTGACTGTCAAAACTTGTATGCCATAATATGCACTGATCCTGGATAGGATAGAAGGCATTAGGGTAACCACCATAGCCAAACAAGCATGTGTCCCCAATTGTGCCCGTCGTGGGACTCCTTAGAATGAACCCCTTTGAGCCTACGTTGAAAACCTTTGTTTCATCACCCTCACTACCCTACCATGAGCTTAGTACAGGATATCTCTACCCTTGTCTTAGGGACTTAGTAGAGCATGACATAGTGTGTAGGGGTGACGATGAAAGACAAGTGTGGGGTGGGGAAAAACCAAGAAAAAGAAAGAAGATTGCCGTGAAAAATGAATGAAAGAAAATGAAAAAAAAAATGAAAAAAATGAAAATGAAAAAAAAGAAAGAAAGAAAAACGGCAAAAGAGGAGACAAATTGAAAAGAAAACTCTTGGGAAATTGTTGAAGTGTGGTTTTGGACTTACAAATTTGTAGAAGGCTCAAAGTTGAAAATTATGCCTTTGTCCATTCCCATGTTGGTTAAAGTGAAGCTTTGGCCCAAAACAATGATATTTGGCCTACAAAAATGATGACATAAGGTGGTCCTTATATGCTCTGCTAGGTCCTTAGGATTTTTGTATCCTTAATCTTCATTTTGAAAACCCTAGCTTAGCCCCATTACAACCTGTTTTAAGTGCTTACTTGATCCTTGAGATGGGCAGTCTTTGGTTAGTGGAGTCAGGTACGCAGTCGAGCTTATGGTTTATGTCCATTTGTGCACTTAGTCATTTCTTGAGGTCTTTAATAATTCTTCACAAAATGCGTTTATTGGTGAAATATGCAAGCTGTGTGTTGCCTTACAATTTATTCTCTTGCATATACTTAAGAGTGAAGCTTTTAAGCATAGCCATTTCTGAGAGAAAAATCGAGAGTATGCCTTGTGAGTTTGGATTGGACTTGTTCGAAACATGCTATCATTCATTGTATAACTTAAGTTCTCCATATCTTGCTTAGTCATATGAATGTCACATGTTTATTAACCATGGAATTATCTATGCGATTTTGATTAAGTGTTTAACGTGAAAGCCATGAGTTTGGAGTCTCTGAGACAACAGTTAGGAGCAATAGAGTCATTTACTTGTTTTTTTGTTGAGTCGTTGTTTTGTTTTGTATTTTTGTTTTGCTAAGGGACTAGCAAAAGCTAAGTGTGGGGTAGTTGATAGGAGCAAAAAGTGTGACGATATTATTGAATATGTACCCCATTTTTAGCCTTGTTTCTCCCTTAAGTTTAGTGTTTTTAGTCATTGAGTCATTTTTAGAGTCTTGTTGAGTGTTTGGAGTGAAATAGGCGGAAAAAGTAAAATTCATGAAAAATCCTAGCTGGATCAGGATTCCTAACTGTCAACTGTTTTTGCGGTCTTTACATTTTATTTTCTCTAGAAAATTCTGATATTCTCCTGCTTGTTGTAGGAAACATTACCTGGTTGAACTCTTGGAAACAGCAATGATGGAGTCATAAAATAAAGCATTAAGATATTTGACCAAGCAATGAAGAAGGGGAATAAAGGAGAAAGATGTTTTCAGTTGGGGAATAAAGGAGAAAGATGTTTTCAGTTGAAGAATAAAAGAGAAAGATGTTTCAACTGAAAAATAAATAAGAAAAAGATGTTTCAGCTTGGAAATTAAAGGAATTGCCCCATTATGAGAGGAGTTAAGGCCTTAAAGGAGAAAGATGTTTCAACTGGAAAATTAAAGGAAATACGGTGCAATCTCATCCGTCCAATGATGAAGGGTATGATCGACAAAAGCCAACCAATGCTCCCCTATAAATAGGCAACGTCCAGAACTGAATTTGCATCACTTCCCATCCAAAGATCACTTCCCAACCAAGATCACTTCCCAGCCAAGATCATTCCAAGACTACCCAATTCACTCCTCAAACCTCCATATCTTACAAGACCGTGACCACCATCCATCCATCAATCTACAAAGCTCTAAGGCGCTGAGTCAAGGACGCTCCACCACCATAGTAGAGACAAGTTCATCACCTTGTTGCTAAGCCGCTGAGGAAAGCTTCAAAGTGTAACTATGACTCTACTTATAATTTTTGTTTCGGTTTTGTGTGTTTCAATTTGCGAGTTGTGTAATTGGAGACACGACTCGCAAATTGAAACTTAGAAGGCTCAAAGTTGAAACTTAGAAGGCTCAAAGTTGAAACTTACATAATTGCATTACTTCCCAGCCAAGATCACTTCCCAGCCAAGATAATTCATTGTCTATCACTTCCTGGCCAAAAACCATTCCAAGACTGCCCAATTCACTCCTTAAACTTTCATCACCTACAAGACCGTGACACCATCCATCCATCAATCTACAAAGCTCTTAGGCGCTGAGTCAAGGACGCTCCACCACCATAGCAGAGACGAGTTCATCACCGTGTTGCTAAGCCGCTGAGGAAAGCTTCAAAGTGTAACTATGACTCTACTTACAATTTTTATTTCGGTTTTGTGGGTTTGCATTTGTGAGTTGTGTAATTGGAGACACGAAATTTTTAGAATATTTTTATTAATATTTTTGAGATTTTCAGTTTATTTTTGAGTTAATTTCGAGAATTCTTTTATGATGCATGTTACAATCTTGTGCCATTTTACGTGTTTAGGTAATTTTCTGAGTTAGGTTAATAAGTTTGCATGCTAGAATAACGGTGAGAGTTCTTGTGTGTTTGCTTAATTTGCCAAGAGTAATTGTTATTTGTTAAGGCGCTGAGTTAAACAAGTAGTAATTAATTCTAAAAAGTGGTAAAAATACGATTCTGGAAAGTACGTGTTAATTGCTATGTGTAATGGTTAATTTGCACGTGTGAGTTGATTCGAAGACCGGATCAGATAAATGGATTGGACCGTGACAGCTTTTCATTTGGGCTCGTATCTAGGCATTTAAGGTGGGCACATTTTTGTAGCATGTTGAAATGGATTTTCTGTTTTTACACTTAGTAATTTCTGAGTGGTATTGGTCTAGGTTAGGGAAGTCGATCATTGTATATAGTTTTATTTGTTTTGTTTTTATTTTAAGTAGATTAGGAACCAAATTTCAAAACCCCCCATTTTATTCTTTTATTTGTTAATTGACCTTTTTGTGTAGGTGTACCCTACAATCCCCGGACTGAACGATCCCTGCTTATCCTATACTGACAACTACATTTTGCAGGGTTAAATTGTGAGGCTATTTCAGCCGCATCAAGCATTCGAGAGTTAATTGAAACACATAATTTACATATACACAAGTAGGACTTGGTTGTAACAATGGTGATGGGTTCTGTTAAGCATGCTTCAAACAAGTTTGATTCAATCCTCACAAGGCATATCCACTCTTTCTTCTCTCAGATCATGGCAATGCTTAAAAACTTATACACTCAAGTATATGTGAAAGATAGCAAGTATATCACATAATGCAAGAAACGAAAGCACATGTATTTTTTCTTTTAAAGATCTCATGAAGGATATCAACTACTTGCACAGATGGACCCAAGCCATAGGTTCAACTCTTGTAACTCATCTCCACATCAAGGGCTGTCCCATCTTAAGGATCAAGAAGGTCTTCTCAAGGGTTGTAATGGGGCCATGGCTCAAGGTTTAAAGAAACGAAGGGTAAGAATTTTAACAAAGTGTCCTAAAAACCTAGCAGAGCTTATGTAGATGTAGAGAGGCAATTTTCGAAATCCACCAAGGCAAAACGTCAAATATCCCCAAAGGCTCATAAAAGGGCCAAATGTCTTCATGTTGGGCCCAATCTTCAATGTAAACTTCCCTTGAACTCTAGTGAAATGGACAAAGGCCAAATTTTTCTGTAGTGGGCCTTCAATTCAAAACAAACTCCAAGATCACTAAGTATGGGGGACTAAAATCCATAAACATACATTTTTCTTTCTTTTTAGCCGTACACATTTTTTCTTTTCTTTTCATTTTTCACGGCTTTCACATATTTTTTTCTTTATGGACAAGTCTACCCCCACACTTGAACTTTCACCTCTTCTCAATTTTCATCCTTAACGCCAAACCCATGTAGTATGTCTCAAAAGATAGCTCCACTAAGTTCTTAGAACAAAGGGTAGGGTTGTAACTATACTAAGCTTCATGGTTAAGGATTTTAAGGGTGATGAATGAAAAGGCTTAATGTAGGCTCAAAGGGGCTTATCTAGGGGGTCCCACGACGGGCACAATTAAGGACACAGGTTTATTTGGCAATGGTGGTAATTCCTAGGGTACCTCTATCCTTTCCAGAATCAGGGCCATGTATTGATATCACATTTCAACAAGCACAAGAGTGAATTCTAGCATTCTCTAGTCCATCAAACTTAATCTATGGCAAGTAGTCAATCAAGATGAAAGAATAATGAGATCATCAAAACATCGCCAAGAAAATAAGAATATATATTTTCGATTCACTCCAAGAAAAAGGGACATGGGCTCAATTATCTCACATGGGCTTTTATGAATCAAAACTCATCCTAACATGCTCATATTCTGTACCAAGGTCACGAAATCCATATCCACTACTTAGGCATATGTTTTTCATATATCTCAATTAACCAAAGAATACCATGTTAAAAAATCATCTCAATTTTGTGATCCTCTTTTAATCATGATTTCAGAGATATAGAATCATCCTAGACAGTTGAAAGGTCATCCTAAGACTCAAAAACAAAAATAAAAGCAACGAAAATTTTTAAATTTTTGACATTTTTCAATTTTTTTGTATTTTTCAATATATGACTCAAGATAAAAGTGTAAATCCCTTCCCCCACACTTAAATATTGCATTGTCCTCAATGTAATCAATCATAAGCATGCAATGAAACAATTAAGCATATAGGAATGGAATTTACGAAAAGACTACAAAAATAAAGGAGAAAATTATAAAGTAAAAGAAATAGCGAAAGAGAAAGCAAATCTGTGTTATTGAAGACTCCTTCACAGCTGCTTCTGAATTGGGTTGCCTCCCAAGCAGCGCTTGAATTTAACGTCTTTCAGCCAGACGGTACCTCCATTAAATAAAGTTAGTGACTATAATTAACAAAGAAATACAAAAAACAAAAAATAAAAAAAATAAAAATAAAATAAAATAAACAAGTATAACAAGTTAGTGAATTACAAACTACAAGTAATATTAACAAGTTAAGTACACAAGTTAACAAGTCAGTATATAAGACACAAGTTAAGTACACAAGTGAGTAAAAAAAAAAAAAAAAAAACACGAAAAATATTTACACAAGTGTTTTTTTTTTTTTCTTTTCTTTCTTTGTATGAAAATACTTACAAATATTTACATTCTTTCCTTTCCTTTACAATTATTTTCAACACTTAGGTACGGGAACAGGGAGTCTCGAGGTGCAATGGGACTGAAACAGCTACCCTTTTCAAGACTATGTTTAATCCAATATACCTTAGTGAATCACAATATTTTCTTTTATTATAAATACCATTGATTTCGAATTAAATTCCAAGCGGTAAATCAAGAGGACGTGCGGCCCAAGTATAGTCGTCTAGACACAAAGTCCCTCCTACATCCTTTGGGCAACCTTACTGAAATGGCCAGGTAGGGGAGGGCGACCACGAGAGGTAGAATCCATTTTGGCATGAGCTACTCCCACAATGTGGTTTAGGCCCATTTGTAAGCACTTCTGGATTCAAGAACCTGTCATGAGCGTTGTCCCCTTCCTAGACACCATCCCACATAGGCTATACTTACTTGGATGAAAAAGATTCTAAGTGTGAAGACAGTTCAATGAATGTTAATAAAGGCCGCCCTCAACCTTAAGGGACCTGAACTAGGTACCAATAAGGGGTTTAGGCCAATATTAATAAACACGACTTCACCTATTCCTTCTTTAATTTACAACTTACAATTAAAATTCGTATTCAATAATAAAATAACAACCTAAGTAATTAATCTACTAATTAACTAATTAACTAACAAATTATGAACAGTTAACAAGTAAATTTTTTTTTTTTTTTTTTTTTTTTTTTTTTTTCGAACACAACATAAAAACAAAACATATATTCACATATTTAGCAAGTGATTTTTCAATCCCCGGCAACGGCGCCAAAAATTGATGCGCCTGAAAGCAAGCACATAATTTAACCCTGAAATGTCATTAGTAGTACGTAATAAATAGGGATCGTTCTATTCCGGGGATTGAGGGTACACCTGTCATTGTCAAACAATTAAACAATTAAAATTAAAACAAAGTATAATATTCACAAAGATATTCACAAGTATAAACATTATTTACGAAAAGGGGGGAGATTTTGTTTTTGGGTTTTGAAAATAAATTAAGTAAACAAAAGAATTAAAATGCAAAAACATAAAAATACAAATGGAATGAGAGAACAAAGATCAAAATCGAAACATATGATTAAAATTGACTCAAACCCTAATATTGTTCATCTAAGTCATGAGAAAGGAGTTGATCATGTGAAACATTCGAAAGCAAATGAATTCCCATTTTTTACTTTTCAATGCTAATTAACCTAAGCGAAAGCACCTAGATTAATCCTATCAAACATGCAATCAAACCCTAGAAAGCTAGTCAATCATGTCATGTTTAACGCATTACACATAGAGAAAGGCTATCAACTCAAGTGTACAACTTAGTATGGAAAAGTCCACCTAATTGCAATCCTCGTTAATTAAATTCGATCTTTGTACAAAACCTTTACTACTTTGATTCAAGTTTACACAAAACGAAAAGTCGATTTCATGTTCTTAAACCTAGCACCAATTATATCAAAACCCTAAGTGTTTGCAACCACATAAGATTAAAATACAAAAGTTATCTATAACGCAAATTTAATTAAACAAACCCACATAAGCAACTCTCGAAGAACAATAATATGAATCTGAAAATTCTCAATTAATCATAAAAATTCCAGAAATTAATATTTGTTCAAACACATATGTCAACTAGTTCATAACCAACGAAATTCAAAGCAAAGGTTACAAAGGAGAATCGGATTACACCGTGAGATGGGGATGGTGATGAACGATTGATGTGGTGGTCTCTTGAATCTGGAAAGCAAGCTTCAAGGTTGGAGATGGATGATGGATGCTCATGGCTATGCTTCTTCTCCCTTGGCCTTGCTTGAACTCGTGGAGATGACTAGAGGATGGAGAAACTCACGGCTATGCTAAGAAGATTTTCTGATTTTTTTCTAAAGTGTAAATTGTATGGGGGAGAGGAACCCTTGACGTTGAGAAAAGGGGAGAATATATAGGGGCGCGGCTAGGGTTCTCCAAGCAATCAGAAATTTCCACATCACTTCAACCAATGGTATGATGCCAAGTAAGCCTTGTGATGTGGTCCAACCAATCGTAGAATGCCAAGTAAGCCTTGGTGTGTCATCTAACCAATCAAAACTCTCCAAATTAATTCCCTAAATTCCTTTAATATATATCCTTGCCGAAATTATATAAGGATTTTCTGATTTTCTTCATTAATTTCGGCCAAGAATATCTTAGGAGAGAGTAATTGCCGAAATTCCATAAATAAATTCTGATTTGCTTCACCAATTTCGGCCAAAAATCACATTTAAATCTTCCAAGAATATCTCTTTGCCCTTAAAAATCTCCCTTGAATTACTCCAATCAAAATCTTCAATTATATTTTCAGATTTTCATGTTGCCTCCTCCTTTTCCTCTTTGTATTTTACGGCAAACACATATATTCTCCAAAAATATCTCTCATGTGTCACAAACCCTAATTTCCATGGGCCTTTATCCATTTGCCGAAATCCATAACCTTTTGAGAGTTCTTGGGCCTTTGTGCATCACCTTCAAGCCATGTCATCTTCTAATGTCTTCAAGAAGCTTCTTTCAATGCCATGACACTTCATTTTTCTGCTTTCCTTTCTTGGTTGACTCAAGAGTCTTGTTTTGGCAAGGTTTCCTCTTATGGACAAGGTTTCCTGGTTGAAACAAGATTTCCTGGTTGAAACAAGAAAACTTCATTTCTTCTTTTCAGCTTATTTATGCAGCCCTTTGTATCTCATTTTGTCTCCTTCCAACATTGGCGAGCTCCTCTTTCCATTTGTGAGTTCATTTCCACTTTTTAGCTCTGAGGTCCTGAAAATAGAAACTAGTAAGAAAAATAGAAACTTTCCTAAAATGAAAAATGGCAACTTTCCTAAACTGAAAATGGAAACTTTCCAAAAATGAAAAATAGAAACTACAAAATAGAAACTTTCTACAAATAGGAACTTTCCCAATCGAAGAATGGAAACTTTCCTAAACAGAGTTTTATTAAGGAAATAACGCAGAAAATGTAGGGAAATGCAGTTAAAACGTCGCATTAGAATGCTCCTATCAAATTCCCCCACACTTAGCTTTTGCTAGTCCCTTAGCAAAATCACACAAAGACACACTAAGACTCAACGAAAATTTAAAGACTCAACCAAACGAAAATTCTATTGCCCTTCAACTTTTTGTCTCAGCAATCTCTTACTTTCACAACACCAAGATTAGCAATTAACCAAGAGTCAATGTTTAAGCATTCGAGAGTTAATTGAAACACATAATTTACACATACACAAGTAGGACTTGGTTGTAACAATGGTGATGGGTTCTGTCAAGCATGTTTCAAACAAGTTTGATTCAATCCTCACAAGGCATATCCACTCTTTCTTCTCTCAGAATTCAAGGTAATGCTTAAAAGCTTATACACTCAAGTATATGTGAAAGATAGCAAGTATATCACATATTATATGAAATGAAAGCACATGTATATTTTTCTTTTAAAGATCTCATGAAAGGTACCAACTACTTGCACAGATGGACCGAAGCCATATGTTCAATTCTTGTAACTCATCTCCACATCAAGGGCTGTCCCATCTTAAGGATCAAGAAGGTCTTCTCAAGGGTTGTAATGGGGCTAAGGCTCAAGGTTTAAAGAAACGAAAGGTAAGGATTTATCAAAGTGTCCTAAAAACCTAGCAGAGCACATGTAAATGTAGAGACTTCAAGAAATTCCAGCAAGGCATTGTAAAAACGTCACTTTCCCTAGGGGTGATCATAAAAGGGCCTAATGTCTTCATGTTGGGCCCAATCTTCACTCTAAACTTCCTTTGAACTCTAGTGCATTGGACAAAGGCCATATTTTCTGTAATAGGCCTTCAGTTCAAAGTAAACTCCAAAATCACTAAGTATGGGGGACTAAAATCCATAAACATTTTTCTTTCTTTTAGCCGTACACATTTTTTCTTTTTCACTTTCTTTTCCTCGGCTTTTTCACACATTTTTTTTCTTTATGGATAAGTCTACCCCCACACTTGAACTTTCACCTCTTCTCAATTTTCATCCTTAGCACCAAACCCACGTAGTATGTCTCAAAAGATAGCTCCACTAAGTTCTTAGAACAAAGGGTAGGGTTGTAACTATACTAAGCTTCATGGTTAAGGATTTTAAGGGTGATGAATGAAAAGGCTTAATGTAGGCTCAAAGGGGCTTATCTAGGGGGGTCCCACGACGGGCTCAATTAAGGACACAGGTTTATTTGGCAATGGTGGTAATTCCTAGGGTGCCTCTATCCTTTCCAGAATCAGGGTCATGTATTGATATAATGTTTCAACAAGCACAAGAGTGAATTCTAGCATTTTCTAGTCTATCAAACTTAATCTATGGCAAGCAGTCATGAAAGAATAATGAGATCATCAAAACATCGCCAAGAAATTAAGAATATATTCTTTTTAATTATCACTCCAAGAAAAAGGGACATGGCTCAAATATCTCACATGGGTTT
This sequence comes from Rosa chinensis, assembly GCF_002994745.2. Lineage (NCBI taxonomy): Eukaryota > Viridiplantae > Streptophyta > Magnoliopsida > Rosales > Rosaceae > Rosa > Rosa chinensis. The sequence continues at coordinate 40,086,667 of NC_037094.1, read as the reverse complement.
TTATGAATCAAAACTCATCTTAACATGCTCATATTCTGTACCAAGGTCACGAAATCCATATCCACTACACATGCATACATTTTTCATATATCTCAATTAACCAAAGAATACCATTTAAAATCATCTCAATATTGTGATCCTCTCTTAGCCATAATTTCAGAGATATAAGCTCATCCTAGACAGTTGAAAGGGCATCCTATGACTCAATAATAAAAACAAATGACTAAGACTCAATAAAAGCAACAATTTTTTTTTTTTGACATTTTTTTTGATTTTTTTGTATTTTCCAATATATATGACTCAAAATAAAAAACAGAAGTATAAATCCCTTCCCCCACACTTAAATATTGCATTGTCCTCAATGTAATCAATTATAAGCATGCAATGAAACAATTAAGCATATAGCGATGGAATTTACGAAAACAAAAACAAAAGAGAAAATTTGAAAAATAAAAGAAATAGGGAAGGAGAAAGCAAATCTGTGTTTGTAGTCTCCAGCACAGCTACTTCTGAATTGGGTTGCCTCCCAAGCAGCGCTTGAGTTTAACGTCTTTCAGCCAGACAGAATAGAAATTAAAAAGTTAGTAACTATAATTAACAAAGATTTAGAAAATATATAAACAAGTAACTATGAATTACAAAATACAAGTATAATTAACAAGTACATTGTACATACGACACAAGTTAGGTACACAAGTGAGTAAAAAAAAACATGAAAAATATTTACACAAATGTTTTTTTTTTTTTACCTTAGTGTATCACAACATTTTGTTATAAATATTATTGATATCGAATCTAATTCCAAGCGGTAAATCTAGTGGACATGCGGCCCAAGTATAGTCACCTAGACACAAACTCCCTTTCTCATCCTTTGGGCAACCTTACTGAAATGGCCAGGTGGGGGAGGACGAACACGAGAGGAAAAATCCATTTTGGCATGAGCTACTCCCACATTGTGGTTTAGGCCCATTTGCAAGCACTTCTGGATTCAAAAACTGTCATGATCGTTGTCCCCTTCCTAGACACCATTCCACATAGGCTATACTTACTAGGATGAAAAAGATCATAAGTGTGAAGATAGTTCAACAAGTGTTAAAAAGGCCGCCCTCAACCTTAAGGGACTTGAACAAGGTACCAATAAGGGGTTAAGGCCAATATTAACAAAAGAGACTTCACCTATTCCATTCAATTTATAACTTACAATTAAAATTCGTATTTCAACAATATAAAAAAACAACCTAGTTAATTTAAACTAAGTTTCAAACAGTTTATATACAACAACTATAAACAAAAACAAGTGATTTTTCAATCCCCGGCAACGGCGCCAAAAATTGATACAGCTCAAAGCAAGCGCACAATTTAACCCTGAAATGTCATTAGTAGTATGTAATAAATAGGGATCGTTCTATTCCGGGGATTGAGGGTACACCTGTCATTATCAAACAATTAAACAATTAAAATTAAAACAAAGTATAATATTTACAAAGATATGACAAAATATATACATATTTACGAAAAGGGTGGGATTTTGTTTTTTGGGTTTTTCGAAAATAAAACTAAGTTAACAAAACAATTAAAATGCAAAAACATAAAAATACAAATGGAATGAGAGAACAAAGATCAAAAACCAAAACATATGATTAAAATCGATTCAAACCCTAATATTGTTCATCTAAGTCATGAGAAAGGAGTTGATCATGTGAAACATTCGAAAGCAAATGAATTCCCATTTTTTTACTTTTCAATGCTAATTAACCTAAGCGAAAGCATCTAGATTAATCCTATCAAACATGCAATCAAACCCTAGAAAGCTAGTCAATCATGTCATGTTTAACGCATTACACATAGAGAAAGGCTATCAACTCAAGTGTACAACTTAGTATGGAAAAGTCCACCTAATTGCAATCCTCGTTAATTAAATTCGATCTTTGTACAAAACCTTTACTACTTTGATTCAAGTTTACACAAAACGAAAAGTCGATTTCATGCTCTTAAACCTAGCATCATTCATATCAAAACCCTAAGTGTTTGCAACCACATAAGATTAAAATACAAAAGTTATCTATAACGCAAATTTAATTAAACAAACCCACATAAGCAACTCTCGAATCACAATAATATGAATCTGAAAATTCTCAATTAATCATAAAAATTCCAGAAATTAATATTTGTTCAAACACATATGTCAACTAGTTCATAACCAACGAAATTCAAAGCAAAGGTTACAAAGGAGAATCGGATTACACCGTGAGATGGGGATGGTGATGAACGATTGATGTGGTGGTCTCTTGAATCTGGAAAGCAAGCTTCAAGGTTGGAGATGGATGATGGATGCTCATGGCTATGCTTCTTCTCCCTTGGCCTTGCTTGAACTCGTGGAGATGACTAGAGGATGGAGAAACTCACGGCTATGCTAAGAAGATTTTCTGATTTTTTTCTAAAGTGTAAATTGTATGGGGGAGAGGAACCCTTGACGTTGAGAAAAGGGGAGAATATATAGGGGCACGGCTAGGGTTCTCCAAGCAATCAGAAATTTCCACATCACTTCAACCAATGGTATGATGCCAAGTAAGCCTTGTGATGTGTTCCAACCAATCATAATTCTCTAAAATACCTCCCTAATATTTAATTGCCGAATTTCCTTGAAATTATTCTGATTTTCTTCATGAATTTCGGCCAACATTCCTTTAGGGAATTTAGGGATGAATCTGGACGCCTTTTGAGCTTTTCCTTGGTGCACACATATTTTCCTTCCATAAATATCTCCCTTGAATCTCTCTTTGCGTCATCTCCTTGATTATTTCTGATTTTCACGTTGGCAATCACACCAATTTACTCCTCCAACAATATTTCTTTCCATAAAAATCTCCCAAGAAAATCTCCTTTGATTTATTCCACGTGAAATTCTCAATCAATCACCTTAATTCCCACGTTGTCACCTTGTTTTCCTCTAGGTATTTCACGGCAAATTTAATTCCCAAGGAAAATGTATTTTCCTTTTTTAAAAACTCTTCCTTGAATCTCTCCTTGCCATGTCATCTTCATGAAGCTTCTCTTTCCATTTATGAACTCAATTCAGCTTATTTATTCCAAAAACCTGAAAATAGAAGCTTTCTAAAATAAGAAATGGAAACTTTCCTAAACTAAAATGGAAACTTTCTAAAAATGGAAAATAGAAACTATAAAACGGAAACTTTCTACAATTAGGAACTTTCCCAATCAAAGAATGGAAACTTCCCTAAACAGAGTTTTAATAAGGAAATAACGCAAGAAATGTAGGGAAATAACAGTTAAAACGTCGCATTAAAATGCTCCTATCATGGAAAAGTCCACCTAATTGCAATCCTCGTTAATTAAATTCGATCTTTGTACAAAACCTTTACTACTTTGATTCAAGTTTACACAAAACGAAAAGTCAATTTCATGTTCTTAAACCTAGCACCAATTATATCGAAACCCTAAGTGTTTGCAACCACATAAGATTAAAATACAAAAGTTATCTATAACGCAAATTTAATTAAACAAACCCACATAAGCAACTCTCGAATCACAATAATATGAATCTGAAAATTCTCAATTAATCATAAAAATTCAAGAAATTAATATTTGTTCAAACACATATGTCAACTAGTTCATAACCAACGAAATTCAAAGCAAAGGTTACAAAGGAGAATCGGATTACACCGTGAGATGGGGATGGTGATGAACAATTGATGTGGTGGTCTCTTGAATCTCGAAAGCAAGCTTCAAGGTTGGAGATGGATGATGGATGCTCACGGCTATGCTTCTTCTCCCTTGGCCTTGCTTGAACTCGTGGAGATGACTAGAGGATGGAGAAACTCACGGCTATGCTAAGAAGATTTTCTGATTTTTTTCTAAAGTGTAAATTGTATGGGGGAGAGGAACTCTTGACGTTGAGAAAAGGGGAGAATATATAGGGGCACGGCTAGGGTTCTCCAAGCAATCAGAAATTTCCACATCACTTCAACCAATGGTATGATGCCAAGTAAGCCTTGTGATGTGGTCCAACCAATCGTAGAATGCCAAGTAAGCCTTGGTGTGTCATCTAACCAATCAAAACTCTCCAAACTAATTCCCTAAATTCCTTTAATATATATCCTTGCCGAAATTATATAAGGATTTTCTGATTTTCTTCATTAATTTCAACCAAGAATATCTTAGGAGAGAGTAATTGCCGAAATTCCATAAATAAATTCTGATTTGCTTCACCAATTTCGGCCACAAATATCCTTGGGAAAGTAATTGCCGAAATTCCATAAATAAATGCTGATTTGCTTCACCATTTTCGGCTAAAAATCACATTTAAATCTTCCAAGAATATCTCTTTGCCCTTAAAAATCTCCCTTGAATTACTCCAATCAAAATCTTCAATTATATTTTCAGATTTTCATGTTGCCTCCTCCTTTTCCTCTTTGTATTTTACCGCAAACACATATATATTCTCCAAAAATATCTCTCATGTGTCACAAACCCTAATTTCCATGGGCCTTTATCCATTTGCCGAAATCCATAACCTCTTGAGAGTTCTTGGGCCTTTGTGCGTCACCTTCAAGCCATGTCATCTTCTAATGTCTTCAAGAAGCTTCTTTCAATGCCATGACACTTCATTTTTCTGCTTTCCTCTCTTGGTTGACTCAAGAGTCTTGTTTTGGCAGGGTTTCCTCTTCTGGACAAGGTTTCCTGGTTGAAACAGGATTTCCTGGTTGAACCAGGAAAACTTCATTTCTTCTTTTCAGCTTATTTATACAGCCCTTTGTATCTCATTTTGTCTCCTTCCAAAATTGGCGAGCTCCTCTTTCCATTTGTGAGTTCATTTCCACTTTTTAGCTCCGAGGTCCTGAAAATAGAAACTAGTAAGAAAAATAGAAACTTTCCTAAAATGAAAAATGGCAACTTTCCTAAATTGAAAATGGAAACTTTCCAAATATGAAAAATAGAAACTACAAAATAGAAACTTTCTACAAATAGGAACTTTCCCAATCGAAGAATGGAAACTTTCATAAACAGAGTTTTATTAAGGAAATAACGCAGAAAATGTAGGGAAATACAGTTAAAACGTCGCATTAAAATGCTCCTATCAAATTCCCCCACACTTAGCTTTTGCTAGTCCTTTAGCAAAATCACACAAAGACACACACTAAGACTCAACAAAAATTTAAAGACTCAACCAAATGAAAATTCTATTGCCCTTCAACTTTTTGTCTCAGCAATCTCTTACTTTCACAACACCAAGATTAGCACTTAACCAAGAGTCAATGTTTAAGCATTCGAGAGTTAATTGAAACACATAATTTACACATACACAAGTAGGACTTGGTTGTAACAATTGATAGGAGCATTTTAATGCGACGTTTTAACTGCATTTCCCTACATTTCTCTGCGCCATTTCCTTGAAAAATCCCTGTTTGGGAAAGTTTCCATTCTTTGATTGGGAAAGTTTCCATTTTTGTAGTTTTCATTTCTCATTTCTCATTTCTCATTTTTGGAAAGTTTCTATTTTTCACTTTAAGTAAGTTTCTATTTTTCATTTTTAGAAACTTTCCATTTTTCACTTTTAGTAAGTTTCCATTTTTCATTTTTAGAAAGTTTCTATTTTTCATACTAGTTTCTATTTTCAGGACCTCCGAGCTAAAAAGTGGAAATGAACACACGAATGGAAAGAGGAGCTTGCGAACATCAAGACGAACGAATATGAGAGAAATCGGGTCACAGAAATGAGCAGAAATGAAGAAACAAGCTTTCCTAGTCCTACCAGGAAATCCTACGAAATGGAGGAAGGCTTCCTTAGCAAGTTTCCAACGCAACCATGAAAAAGAAATGGAAAAATAATGTATTTTGCGTTGGAAGATGAGAAGGCTTAAAGAAGAAGCAACGAGGCCCAAGAACTCTTTGGATTTTCGGCAAAATGGATCAAGGCCCATCAAAGCCCATGACATTAGGGTTTGTGACGCAAAACCCTAACCCTAGGGAGGTGTTGCCGTGAAAACCAAAGGGGAGAGAGGCAAAGTGGCGTGAAAATCAAATGGAGAATAAAAGATTACGCAAGAGATTTTCTAGGGTGGAATTTATGGAAAGAAATCAAGAAAAAGCACCAAATGGCTTCTAGATTCATTCCTAGAAACCCTAAGTATATTTTGGCCGAAAATACAAGAAGAAAATCAGAAAATATTCAAGGAATTTCGGCAAGAATATATTAGGGTATCTTCTTGGAGTTTTATGATTGGTTGGATGACACACTAGGGCTTACTTGGAAAATTCTCATTGGTGGAAGGCATGTGGAATTAATAATTTAATTCCTTGGAAAATATATCAGAAAATCACGGCTTGGAGGCCAAGCATTGTCGTTCCCTATATATACAAGCACCCTAGACGTCTCAAAGCACCACTTCACAATTCAGAAAATTCTCTCTACGCGCGGAAGCTCTCTCCATTCTCTAGTTCAACTTTTGGCGTTTTCAAGCAAGGAAGGAAGAAGCAAGCTTAGGCCGTGAGCATCATCATCCATTCCACCTTGAAGCAGTGCACTTTGAAGCTTGCTTTCAAGCTTCATTCGTTCATTGTTCAAGTTATTCATCCATCTCTCCATTCACGGTGTAATTCAACCTTCTTTCTTGTAATCACTTTTGATTCTCCTTGTTTGATTTCGTTGGATGTTGTTCTAGTTAACATTGATGTTTGAACAAGGTTTATATTCTGAAAATTTATGATTGATTAAGGATTTTCGATTTCTATGTTGTGATTCCAAAGTTGCTTATGTGTGATTGTTCGATTGAATTTGCTTTATAGATATCTCTTGTATGTTAATCTTAATTGGTTCGAAACTCTTAGGGTTTATGTATGAGTGGTGCTAAATTTAAGAACATGAATCAACTTTTTGTTTTGTGTAACTTAAATTAAAAGTAGTAAAGGTTTTGGACAAAAATCGAATTCAATTGAAGAGGATTGCAATTAGGTGAACTTATTCATACTAAGTTGTGCACTTGAGTTGATAGCCTTTCTATGTGTTTCATGCGTTGAATGTGTATGATTGACTAGCTTTCTAGGGCTTGATTACATGTTTGATAGGATTAGTCTTTGTGCTTTCACTTAGGTTAATTAGCATTGAAAGTAAAATATGGGAAATCGTTTGCTTTCTAATGTTTCACATGATCAACTCCTTTCACATGACTTGGAAGAACAATGTAGGGTTTATTCGAATTCAATCATGAACTTGGTCTTAATCTTTGTTTCTTACATTTCATTCTTGTATTTGTGTTTTTGTTTATACTTAGTTTTAATTCTTGTTTTTAATTTTCGAAAAACCAAAAACCTAAAACCCCCTAATTTTGTGAATAGTGTTTATGTGTGAATAGTATACTTTGTTTTTATTTTAATTGTTTAAATTGTCTTACATTGACAGGTGTACCCTCAATCCCCGGAATAGAACGATCCCTACTTGCTTATACTACTAATGATATTTCTAGGGTTAAATTATATGCTTGCTTTGAGCGTATCAATTTTTGGCGCCGTTGCCGGGGATTGAAAAATTACTTGTTGCATTGTGAATATTGTTGTTTTCGAAAATATTATTTATATGTTCATATTGTGATCGAAATTTAGTAAAGAAAATACTTAGGTTGTTATTTATATTATTGAATACGAGTTTTATTGTGAGTTGTAAATTAAAGAGGAATAGGTGAAGTCGTATTTATTAATATTGACCTAAACCCCTTATTGGTACCTAGTTCAGGTCCCTTAAGGTTGAGGGCGGTTTTTATTAATATTCATTGAACTGTCTTCACACCTAGGACCTTTTTCATCTAAGTAAGTATAGCCTATGTGGGATGGTGTCTAGGAAGGAGACAACGTTCATAACGGGTTTTGGATCCAGAAGTGCTTACAAATGGGCCTAAACCACATTGTGGGAGTAGCTCATGCCAAAATGGATTCTGCCTCTTGTGGTCGCCCTCCCCTACCTGGCCATTTCAGTAAGGTTGCCCAAAGGATGTAGGAGGGACTTTGTGTCGAGACAACTATACTTGGGCCGCACGTCCACTTGATTTACCACTTGGGATTTAATTCGAAATCAATTATATTTGTGACAAAAGAAAATGTTGTGATACACTAAGGTATATTGGATTAAACATAGTCTTGAAAAGGGTAGCTGTTTCAGTCCCATTGCACATCGAGACTCCCTGTTCCCGTACCTAAGTGTTGAAATAATTGTAAATAAAAGAAAGAAAAGAAAAAGAAATAATTGTATAAAATTTTCGTGAATAGTAAAAATCAGGTTTATAAGAGTATGAATTTTATTATAAGTTTTTGACCATAATGGAATAGGTGAAGGACTTTGTCTTTAACATTAGTCTTGCACCCTTCTCTTTCATGTGGAGCACCTTAGTAGCATAGGGTGTCTAGGTTGATTGGATACGAGAAGTGCTAGCAAAGGGTCTCGTCCCCTGCTAAACAAGTGAGCTGAGCTCCGCCAAAATCGTTCCTCTACTACCTGGCTCTATGTGAAAAGAGTTACCAAAAGATTGAGGAGGGCGACTAGTATTAAGGATCGAGCCCTTGGGCCGCACGTCTAAACTTTGGTTAAGGGCTTATAATGGGAATCAAACTTTTATTAACTATGCCATACCCTAACTAAAATTTGTGGAATTTTTTTGTAATTTTTACTTCTCTTTATACTTGTAAATTCGTGAATAGTAAATCATGAATAGTGATTCGTGAATAGTAACATTTATGTATAAATGATTAACTTATATTTACTTCACTATACACTTTACTAACTTCTCTAAATTTTAATAATGTTCAGGATTTCTATGAATGACCGAGCCTTCTAGACCTTCTACAGTTAAAGAAATTGAAGCAAGGCTCGCTCGTTTGAAGAATTCTTCACTCCTTGAGTACAAAAAGCCCTCTTCTCCAACATACAAGGAATACACAGTTAACGATCAAGGGAGGAGGCTGTTTCCTTCTGAAGGGTCAGTATCACCTAGTGTTTCGTCCAACTCAATTACACCTCAGAATTCACCACCTGGTTCACCACCCCCTGAAGAAAACGTTAGAATGGCCTCTATTAGAGAACTCTCTTCATCTGTGGTTCAAGAAGGACTTCCTACAAGTATTGTGTACCCTGCACCTGCCCCAGGAAAGACTGCGGATTTTGAGCTGAAGAGTGGATTGCTTCATAGACTTCCAACGTTCCATGGCCTCAATATGGAAGATGCCAACAAGCATCTTAGGGAATTCCAGTCTGTGTGTATCAATATGTTACCACAAGGAGCGGATGAGAATATCCTTAAGATGAAGGCCTTTCCCTTTTCTCTAGCTGACCGTGCCAAGGATTGGCTCTATGAACTTCCCTGTGGAAGAATTACATCTTGGAACACTATGATGAAGGCATTCTTAGAGAAGTACTTCCCAGCTTCCAAGATCATCACACTCAGAAAGAAGATAAGTGGAATCAAGCAAGCTCAAGATGAATCTTATTCCGCTTATTATGAGAGGTTTTCATCCTTGATTGCACAATGTCCTCAACATCAGATGAAGGAAGAAACCTTGCTTACTTGTTTTTATGAAGGTCTCCTACCCTTGGAACGTGACATGTTAGATGCTGCAGCTGGGGGAGCCTTTGTAGACAAGTCACCTGCTGAAGGGCGAGCTATGATTGAGAATAGAGCAAAGAATGCCCAACAGTATGAGGGTGTGGGCCTCACAACTAGGAAGGTGAGTGAGATAGGTACTTTGGTCATTGAGGATAGATTAAATAAACTCACCCTTCTCATGGATCAAGTTGTGAGTGCAAAGGGAATATTGCAAGCTTGTGGAGTGTGTTCTATGCAAGGGCATGTGACTGATCAATGCCCTCAGTTATCAGAGAGTGGAGGATGGGAATCATTGAACGCCATTGGAGGCTACCAAGGAAATCATGGGGGCCCACCACGTCCAAGATATGATCCTTACTCAAACACTTACAATCCTGGATGGAGGGACCACCCCAACTTCAAGTGGACAAACAATGAAAACACTCAAAATCCCCTTGGAGGAAGTTTTCAACGTCCTCAAGCACCACCATCATTTCAAGGGCCTTCTTTTCAAGGACATCAAGGACCACCATTCCAAAGGCCCTACATGCAGAACCAACATGCTTCAGGGAGTTCAAATCAAGGCGTTAACTATGACAAGATGTTTGAAGCTCTCACCAGTTCTACTCAGGCCTTGGTTCAAGGACAACAGACCCACACCAAAGACATTGCGGATCTGAAGACGCAAATGGGCCAAGTTGTGGACTTTATGAGCAAGATTCATGAAACTGGGAAACTCCCTAGTAACACCATACGAAATCCTAAGGGAAATGTGGAGAATGCATCTTTGGTGACTACTAGGAGTGGAAAGGTGTTTGTGGATCACCCTAAGAAAGCCAAGGAGGCTCAAGTGGCCATTAAAGTTGAGGAGGAACAAGAAGCTACCAAGAAGAGCCTTGAAAAGGACCCTGCAACGTCCAAAGAAGAAACTAGGACGTCCTCCCCTTCTAAAGCAAAACCGAAACCTAAAGGTAATGATTCTAACTTGTCTAATTCGGTTATTGCTAATCCTTCTTTGTCTTGTATGCCCTTTCCACGCAGATTTGCTAAGTCGAAGAAGGATGAAAGTGACCAAGCTATCTTGGAAACTTTCAAGAAGGTGCAAGTTAATATACCCCTCCTTGAGGCTATCAAGCAAGTGCCTAGGTATGCTAAGTTCTTGAAAGAGCTTTGTACCTCAAGGAGAAATAAAGGTGAGAAGGAGGTAGTCAAGGTATCTGAGAACGTATCTGCCTTAATTCAGAGGAAACTACCCCACAAATGCAAGGATCCTGGAAGTTTTACTATTCCATGCACTATTGGTAACTCTAGGTTTGAGAATGCTATGTTAGACTTAGGGGAATTTGTGAACGTCATGCCCTATTCTGTTTATGAAACCCTAGGTCTAGGTGAGCTTAAATCTAATAATGTTATCATTCAGTTAGCTGACAGGTCTAATGCATACCCTAGAGGTTTGTTGGAAGATGTTCTTGTGCAGGTTAATCATCTTTTCTTTCCAGCTGACTTCTATGTGTTGGAGATGGAGGAATCCCCAGTGAGTTCAACGCCATTGCTATTAGGTCGCCCTTTCTTAAGGACGGCCAGAACCAAGATAGATGTATATGATGGCTCTCTCACCATGGAATTTGATGGTGACGTTATTGGCTTCAACATATTTGAAGCTATGAGGTATCCTCTTGATGTTCATGATTGTTTTTCTATTGATATTCTGGACAATCTTGCACAGGAAATGTTTGATATCATGAATGAGGATACTTTGGTCACCACACTCGAGCAAGGAGTGGGATACACCAAGGATGGCGTCACACTCCATGAAGATGTGCTTAAGGAAACATGTGAGGACGAAATCATTGCTAATGTGTCCTTCCTTGAGGCATCATCCTTTGTAGGTAAGTCTCCTCCACCCTTGTCCATTCAGTTATCTGCTAATAAGACTTTACCTTCAATGGTTCAGGCACCAGAACTTGAACTTAAACCTCTACCAGACCACTTAAAGTATGTCTACTTAGGAGACAAGGAGACTTTACCAGTGATAGTGTCCTCCTCTCTTACTTCTTCTCAAGAGGAGAGATTGGTGGAGATGTTGAAACTACACAAGACCGCCATAGGATGGACATTGGCGGATATCAAGGGAATAAGCCCTACTACTTGCGTCCATAGGATACTTCTTGAGGAGGGGACAAAACCCACTAGAGAGGCTCAACGTCGTCTCAACCCTCCTATGATGGAAGTTGTGAAGAAGGAGGTCATCAAACTCCTAGATTGTGGCGTCATATACCCAATTTCCGACTCCAAATGGGTGTCCCCAGTTCAAGTTGTACCTAAGAAGTCAGGAGTGACTGTTGTGAAGAATGCAGAGAACGAACTGGTGCCCCAAAGGACAGTTACTGGCCACAGAGTTTGCATTGACTACAGGAAGCTCAAATCAACAACAAGGAAAGATCACTTTCCTCTTCCATTCATTGATCAGATGCTTGAGCGTTTGGCTGGACATGATTACTACTGCTTCTTGGATGGCTACTCAGGGTACAATAAGATTGCCATAGCCATTGAAGACCAAGAGAAGACGACATTCACTTGTCCCTTTGGAACATTTGCTTATCGACGTATGCCTTTTGGACTATGCAACGCCCCAGGTACCTTTCAAAGGTGTATGGTAAGTATCTTTTCAGATTATATTGAGAAAATCATAGAGGTATTCATGGATGACTTTTCTGTTTTCGGAAAAAGCTTTGATGATTGTCTTAATAATCTGGAAATTATTTTAAAGCGTTGTGTGGAAACTAACCTTGTGTTAAATTGGGAAAAATGTCATTTCATGGTTAGACAAGGTATAGTTTTAGGGCATATTGTCTCTTCTACAGGAATAGAGGTTGATAAAGCTAAGGTAGACCTTGTGCGTTACTTACCCTCTCCCACTTCTGTGAGAGAGATTCGCTCTTTTCTTGGCCTTGCAGGGTTTTACAGGAGGTTTATCAAGGACTTCTCCAAGATTTCGAGACCTCTATGCCAACTACTCCAAAAGGATGTGGCGTTTGTGTTTGACAAGGAGTGTCAAGAGGCCTTTGACAAGCTCAAGGAGCTGTTGACGTCAGCTCCCATCATGTTACCTCCAGATTGGTCCTTGCCCTTTGAGTTGATGTGTGACGCCTCTGACTATGCAGTTGGAGCTGTTTTGGGGAAAAGGAAGGACAAACGACCTTATGCCATCTACTACGCCTCAAGGACTCTTAATGATGCGCAATTGAACTATTCCACTACAGAGAAAGAGCTCCTTGATAGGAGCATTTTAATGCGACGTTTTACTTGCTTTTCCCTGCATTTTCTGCGTTATTTCCTTAATAAAACCCTGTTTAGGAAAGTTTCCATTCTTTGATTGGGAAAGTTCCTATTTGTAGAAAGTTTCTATTTTTGTAGTTTCTATTTATCATTTTTAGTAAGTTTCCATTTTCAGTAATTTCTATTTTTCATTTTTTAGAAAGTTTCCATTTTCAGTTTAGGAAAGTTGCCATTTTTTTCATTTTAGGAAAGTTTCTATTTTTCTTACTAGTTTCTATTTTCAGGACCTCCGAGCTAGAAAGTGGAAATGAACTCACAAATGGAAAGAGGAGCTTGCGATCACCAAGGGGAGCAAAGATGAAGAACAATGAGCCACAGAAATGAGCAGAAATGAAGAAAAGCAGTTTTCCTGGTCCAACCAGGAAACCCTGCGAAAATGAGGAAAGCCCACCAATGAAGTTTCCAACGTTACTATGAAAAAGAAATGGAAAAATAAAGTGTTGTGACGTTGGAAGATGACATGGCATAGAAGTGACGCATGGAGGCCCAAAAACTCTCAAGACTTGTTGGATTTTCGGCTAATTGGATAAAAGCCCACCAAAGCCCATGGAACTAGGGTTTGTGACGCAAACCCTAGCACTAAAGTTGTTGTTGCCGTGAATTTGCAAGAGAGAAACAAGGAGGTGGCGTCCAAGAAAATCAGAAATTAAAAGGAGATTTTCTAGGGTTATTTTTATGGAAATAAATCAAGAGATAAACCCTAGAGACTCCTAGCCGTCCAAGCAAGAGAGAAACAAGGAATTGCCGTGCAAAATAAAAGAGAAACCCTAGAGAATTCGGCCAAGGGATAATGAAGAGAGAAACTAGGGTTTTGCCGTGTGGAAAATCAGAAATTCAAGAGAGATTTCGTGGAGATTTCTTAGGGAGCTTTTAAAGGAAAGAGAATATGTGTTGAACACAAAAAGCTCTCAAAGGAGTCTAGGTTCGTCCCCTTTATTCTCTAAATATATTGTTGCCGAAATTGGTGAAGGAAATCAGAAATTATCTACATATTTCGGCAAGAATTATTTAGGGAATTAATATTGGAATTTTGTGATTGGTTGCACCACCTCATAGGGCTTATGTGGCACGAAATCATTGGAGGAAATTATGTGGAGGAAGCAAGCTATTGCCGTGAGTTTCTCTAGGGTTTTTACACGGCTTGAAGACCTAGAAGCCGTCCCCTATATATTCCTCTCTTCTCTCAACGTCAAGAAGTCCTAATTCCATTTTTTACATTCTACACTTGAGAAATAATTCAGAAAACTCTCTAGCTTAGCCGTGCTCCTCTCCATCCTCTAGGGCAACCACGAAGTTCAAGCAAGGCCAAGGAAGAAGAAGACAAGCCGTGCATACCATCCACCCTCCACCTTGAAGATTGCTTTCGAAATTCAAGAGTCCATTCATCACTTCATTCATCTCATCTTCATCACGGTGTAATCTGATTCTCCTTGTAACCTTTGCTTTGTAATTTTCGTTGGTTATGCCTTAGTTGACACAATTGTTTGAACAAGTATTGTTTTCTGAAATTTTATGATTAATTGTTAATTTTCAGATTCATATATTGCGATTTATGGTTGCTTTTGTGTGAGTGTTTGATTAAATTTGCATGATAGAAATCTTTTGTATGATAATCTTGAATGGTTCGAAACATTTAGGGTTTTTATGTGAATGTTGCTACGAATTCGAGAACATGGATCAACTTTTTGGTTTTGTGTTCTTGAATCGATAAGTAGCAAAGGTTTTGTACAAAAACCGAGTTTAATCAAAGAAGATTGCAATTAGGTGGACTTTTTCATACTAAGTTGCACATTTGAGTTGATAGCCTTTCTAGGTGCTTAATGCATTAAACATGACATGATTGACTAGCTTTCTAGGGTTTGATTGCATGTTTGATAGAATTAATCTAGGTGCTTTCGCTTAGGTTAATTAGCATTGAAAGTAAAATATGGGAAATTGTTTGCTTTTGAACGTTTCACATGATCAACTCCTCTTGCATGACTATGATGAATAATGATGAACTTGAATCAATTTTAATCATGAGTTTCGAATTTGATCTTTGTTCTTGCATCCCATTTATATTTTTATGTTTTTGCATTTTAATTATTTTCTTAACTCAGTTTAAAACTAGAAAACCAAAAATCAAAAATCCCCCCTTTTTCGTAAATATGTATATATTTTGTTATATTTTTGTAAATATTATACTTTGTTTTAATTTTAATTGTTTAATTGTTTGATAATGACAGGTGTACCCTCAATCCCCGGAATAGAACGATCCCTATTTATTCTATACTACTAATGACATTTCAGGGTTAAATTGGTCGCTTCCTAAAAGCGACATCACTCCTTGCAGTTGTTTTTGCACTTGAGAAATTTCGTTCTTACTTACTTGGTACCAAGGTTATTATTTATACTGACCATGCAGCTTTGAAGTACTTGATGACCAAGAAGGAGGCGAAACCAAGGCTCATTAGATGGATCCTACTCTTACAAGAGTTTGACGTTGAAATCAAGGACAAGAAGGGTAGTTAGAACGTGGTAGCTGACCACTTGAGTCGTTTGGTGCACGCAGAAGACCCTCTCCCTTTGGTGGAGACGTTTCCAGATGAACAACTCTTTGGAATCCAGGTAAGTGAACCATGGTATGCGGATATTGTGAATTACATTGTTTCTAGGAAAATTCTTGATACCATGTCACGTGCTCATAGAGATAGGCTTAAGAAAACTGTTAAACAATATGTTTGGGATGAACCTTATCTGTGGAAATATTGCTCTGATCAATTGATTAGGAGATGTGTGCCTGAACATGAACATAATGCTATACTCTCTTTTTGCCATTCTAAAGCATGTGGGGGTCACTTTGGGTCTAAGAAGACTGCGTTTAAAGTGTTGGAATCTGGGTTCTTTTGGCCAACGTTATTTAAGGATGCTTATGCATATTGTTTAACTTGTGATAGATGCCAAAGAACTGGAAATCTTAGCTCTAGAGATCAAATGCCTTTATCTAATATCATAACTGTTGAAATATTTGATGTCTGGGGTATAGATTTCATGGGACCTTTTCCTTCATCTTTCGGATTTCTCTATATCTTGCTTGCTGTGGATTATGTGTCGAAATGGGTGGAGGCAAAAGCCACTCGAACTAATGACTCTAAGGTTGTTGCAGATTTTATCAAGTCTAACATCTTTAGCAGGTTTGGCATGCCTAGAGTTCTCATTAGTGACGGTGGTTCCCACTTTTGCAATCGGACGATTGAGGCTCTCTTGAAGAAGTATGATGTGACACATAAGGTTTCTACACCTTATCATCCCCAAACAAGTGGGCAAGCTGAGGTCTCTAATCGTGAAATCAAGGGAATATTGGAGAAGACTGTGAATCCTAACAAAAAGGATTGGTCCTTGCGTTTGGAGGATGCTTTGTGGGCCTACAGAACTGCATACAAAACTCCCATAGGTATGTCCCCATATCGAATTGTCTATGGCAAACCTTGCCATTTACCTGTGGAGTTAGAGCACAAAGCTTGGTGGGCTGTGAAGCAGTTTAACATGGATCTAGATGAGGCTGGGCTTCATAGGAAGCTACAATTGCAAGAGTTAGAGGAGATTAGGAATGATGCTTTCGAAAGTGCCAAGATCTACAAGGAAAAGACTAAGGCATTCCATGATAAGATGATTCGTAGGAAGACTTTTGTTGTGGGACAGAAAGTTCTTTTATTCCATTCTCGTCTTAAACTCTTTCCAGGTAAACTTCGTTCTCGTTGGATTGGACCTTTTGTTATTACTCATGTGTTTCCTCATGGAGCTGTGCAGATAAAGAGTGAACAAACAGGTAACGAGTTCAAAGTGAATGGCCATCGCCTCAAGCCATACTATGAGACGTTTGTGGAGCATGAAGTGGAGGATGTACCCCTCCAAAACGCTCCACAACATGAGGATTAAATGGAGGTACAAGTCTAGGCTGAAACACTATAAACATTAAGCGCTGCTTGGGAGGCAACCCAATTCAGAAGTAGCTGTGAAGGAGTCTACACACGCAGATTTGATTTCTCCTTCCCTATTTCTCCTTCTTTTCACGTTTTCTTTTTGTACTTAGTAGTTATTTTCGTAAATTTCTACCCTATATGCTTAATTGTTTCATTGCATGCTTATGATTGATTACATTGAGGACAATGCAATATTTAAGTGTGGGGGAAGGGATTTATACTTTTATCTTGAGTCATATATTGAAAAATACAAAAAAAAAAATCGAAAAATGTCAAAAACAACAAAAATTTCGTTGCTTTTATTGAGTCATTGAGTCATGTTTTGGGTGAAATAATTTCTTCATCGTAGGCGCATCTATTAAGGTGTGATGTCTAGGTCTGGTTTGGATACGAGAAGTGCTAGCAAAGGGTCTCGTCCCCTGCTAAACAAGTGAGCTGAGCTCCGCCAAAATCGTTCCCCTCCTTACCTGGTCACATCCCAAAGGAGTTACCGAAAGGAGAAAGGAAATAACCCTAGTCCCTAGTTAACGTCTATTGAATCTTTGTCTTGTATCATTTTGTTTTGAGTCTTAGGATGCCCTTTCAACTGTCTAGGATGATTCTATATCTCTGAAATCATGATTAAAAGAGGATCACAAAATTGAGATGACTTTAAAATGGTAT
The DNA here is from genome assembly GCF_002994745.2 of Rosa chinensis. Lineage (NCBI taxonomy): Eukaryota > Viridiplantae > Streptophyta > Magnoliopsida > Rosales > Rosaceae > Rosa > Rosa chinensis. The sequence goes on along the minus strand of NC_037094.1, from coordinate 40,069,113 downwards.
TCTTTGGTTAATTGAGATATATGAAAAATATGTGCCTTGTAGTGGATATGGATTTCGTGACTTTGGTACAGAACATGAGCATGTTAAGATGAGTTTTGATTCATAAAAACCCATGTGAGATATTGAGCCATATCCCTTTTTCTTAGAGTGATAAATGAAAAATATATTCTTATTTTCTTGGCGATGTTTTGATGATCTCATTATTCTTTCATCTTGATTGACTACTTGCCATAGATTAAGTTTGATGGACTAGAGAATGCTAGAATTCACTCTTGTGCTTGTTGAGACGTTATATCAATACATGGCCCTGATTCTGGAAAGGATAGAGGCAACCTAGGAACTACCACCATTGCCATATAAACCTGTGTCCCTATTTGTGCCCGTCGTGGGACTCCCCTAGACAAACCCCTTTGAGCCTACGTTAAGCCTTTTCTTTCATCACCCTTAAAAATCTTTAACCTAAACCTTAGTATAGCTATAACCCTACCCTTTGTTCTAAGAACTTAGTGGAGCTAAACTGAGACTTTACTTGAAGATTTTTGGCGTCCATAATGAAGAATAAGAAGATGTGAAAACTCAAGTGTGGGGGTAGACTTGTCCATAAGAGAAAAATGTATGAAAAAGCCGAGAAAAAAAAAAATTGTACGGCTAAGAAAAGAAAGAAAGAAAAAAGAGAAATATATCTATGGATTTTAGTCCCCCATACTTGGTGAGTTTGGAGTTTACACTGATTTGAAGGCCATTACAGAAAAATTTGGCCTTTGTCCAACTCATTAGAGACCAAAGGAAGTTTAGAGTGAAGTTTGGGCCCAACATGAAGACATTAGGCCCCTTTATAACGCCCCCATGGGATAGTGACGTTTTTGCATACTTGGTGGATTTCTAGAAGCCTCTCTACACCAACATGAGCTCCGCTAGGTTTTTAGGACACTTTGTTAAATTCCTTACCCTTCGTTTCTTTAAAACCTTGAGCCATGGCCCCATTACAACCTTTGATAAGACCTTCTTGATCCTTAAGATGGGGCAGTCCTTGATGTGGAGATGAGTTACAAGAGTTGAACCTATGGCTTGGGTCCATTTGTGCAAGTAGTTGATATCCTTCATGAGATCTTTAAAAAGAAATTTATACATGTGCTTTCGTTTCTTGCAATATGTGATACACTTGCTATCTTTCACATATACTTGAGTGTATAAGCTTTTAAGCATTGCCATGATCTGAGAGAAGAAAGAGTGGATATACCTTGTGAGGATTTGAATCATACTTGTCTGAAGCATGCTTAACAGAAACCATCACCATTGTTCCAACCAAGTCCTACTTGTGTATATGTAACTTATGTGTTTTAATTAACTCTCGAATGCCTAAACATTGATTCTTGGTGAAGTGCTAATCTGGGTGTTGTGAAAGTAAGAGATTGCTGAGACAAATAGTTAAAGGGCAATAGAGTCTGTTATGTGTCGAGTCTTTAATTTTAGTTGAGTCGTAGTCGTGTCTGTGTTGTGATTTTGCTAAGGGACTAGCAAAAGCTAAGTGTGGGGGAATTTGATAGGAGCATTTTAATGCGACGTTTTAACTGCATTTCCCTACATTTTTCTGCGCCATTTCCTTGAAAAATCCCTGTTTGGGAAAGTTTCCATTCTTTGATTGGGAAAGTTCCTTATTGTAGAAAGTTTCCATTTTTGTAGTTCTCATTTCTCATTTCTCATTTCTCATTTCTCATTTCTCATTTTTGGAAAGTTTCTATTTTTCACTTTAAGTAAGTTTCTATTTTTCATTTTTAGAAACTTTCCATTTTTCACTTTTAGTAAGTTTCCATTTTTCATTTTTAGAAAGTTTCTATTTTTCATACTAGTTTCTATTTTCAGGACCTCCGAGCTAAAAAGTGGAAATGAACACACGAATGGAAAGAGGAGCTTGCGAACATCAAGACGAACGAATATGAGAGAAATCGGGTCATAGAAATGAGCAGAAATGAAGAAACAAGCTTTCCTAGTCCTACCAGGAAATCCTACGAAATGGAGGAAGGCTTCCTTAGCAAGTTTCCAACGCAACCATGAAAAAGAAATGGAAAAATAATGTATTTTGCGTTGGAAGATGAGAAGGCTTAAAGAAGAAGCAACGAGGCCCAAGAACTCTTTGGATTTTCGGCAAAATGGATCAAGGCCCATCAAAGCCCATGACTTAGGGTTTGTGACGCAAAACCCTAACCCTAGGGAGGTGTTGCCGTGAAAACCAAAGGGGAGAGAGGCAAAGTGGCGTGAAAATCAAATGGAGAATAAAAGATTACGCAAGAGATTTTCTAGGGTGGAATTTATGGAAAGAAATCAAGAAAAAGCACCAAATGGCGTCTAGATTCATTCCTAGAAACCCTAAGTATATTTTGGCCGAAAATACAAGAAGAAAATCAGAAAATATTCAAGGAATTTCGGCAAGAATATATTAGGGTATCTTCTTGGAGTTTTATGATTGGTTGGATGACACACTAGGGCTTACTTGGAAAATTCTCATTGGTGGAAGGCATGTGGAATTAATAATTTAATTCCTTGGAAAATATATCAGAAAATCACGGCTTGGAGGCCAAGCATTGCCGTTCCCTATATATACAAGCACCCTAGACGTCTCAAAGCACCACTTCACAATTCAGAAAATTCTCTCTACGCGCGGAAGCTCTCTCCATTCTCTAGTTCAACTTTTGGCGTTTTCAAGCAAGGAAGGAAGAAGCAAGCTTAGGCCATGAGCATCATCATCCATTCCACCTTGAAGCCGTGCACTTTGAAGCTTGCTTTCAAGCTTCATTCGTTCATTGTTCAAGTTATTCATCCATCTCACCATTCACGGTGTAATTCAACCTTCTTTCTTGTAATCACTTTTGATTCTCCTTGTTTGATTTCGTTGGATATTGTTCTAGTTAACATTGATGTTTGAACAAGGTTTATATTCTGAAAATTTATGATTGATTAAGGATTTTCGATTTCTATGTTGTGATTCCAAAGTTGCTTATGTGTGATTGTTCGATTGAATTTGCTTTATAAATATCTCTTGTATGTTAATCTTAATTGGTTCGAAACTCTTAGGGTTTATGTATGAGTGGTGCTAAATTTAAGAACATGAATCAACTTTTTGTTTTGTGTAACTTGAATTAAAAGTAGTAAAGGTTTTGGACAAAAATCGAATTCAATTGAAGAGGATTGCAATGAGGTGAACTTATTCATACTAAGTTGTGCACTTGAGTTGATAGCCTTTCTATGTGTTTCATGCGTTGAATGTGTATGATTGACTAGCTTTCTAGGGCTTGATTACATATTTGATAGGATTAGTCTTTGTGCTTTCACTTAGGTTAATTAGCATTGAAAGTAAAATATGGGAAATCGTTTGCTTTCTAATGTTTCACATGATCAACTCCTTTCACATGACTTGGAAGAACAATGTAGGGTTTATTCGAATTCAATCATGAACTTGGTCTTAATCTTTGTTTCTTACATTTCATTCTTGTATTTGTGTTTTTGTTTATACTTAGTTTTAATTCTTGTTTTTAATTTTCGAAAAACCAAAAACCCCCCTAAATTCGTGAATAGTGTTTATGTGTGAATAGTATACTTTGTTTTTATTTTAATTGTTTAAATTGTCTTACATTGACAGGTGTACCCTTAATCCCCGGAATAGAACGATCCCTACTTGCTTATACTACTAATGATATTTCTAGGGTTAAATTATATGCTTGCTTTGAGCGTATCAACAATGGTGATGGGTTCTGTCAAGCATGTTTCAAACAAGTTTGATTCAATCCACTCTTTCTTCTCTCAGAATTCAAGGCAATGCTTAAAAGCTTATACACTCAAGTATATGTGAAAGATAGCAAGTATATCACATATTATATGAAACGAAAGCACATGCATACATTTTTCTTTTAAAGATCTCATGAAAGGTACCAACTACTTGCACAGATGGACCCAAGCCATATGTTCAACTCTTGTAACTCATCTCCACATCAAGGGCTGTCCCATCTTAAGGATCAAGAAGGTCTTCTCGAAGGTTGTAATGGGGCTAAGGCTCAAGGTTTTAAGAAATGAAAGGTAAGGATTTTAACAAAGTGTCCTAAAAACCTAGCAGAGCTCATGCAAATGTAGAGAGACTTCTAGAAATCCACCAAGGCAAAACAAGAGGGCTAAATATCTTCATGTTGGGCCCAAACTTCATTCTAAACTTCCTTTGATCTCTAGTGAACTGGACAAAGACCAAATTTCCCAATAGTGGGCCTTCAATTCAAAGTAAACTCCAAATCCTCCAAGTATGGGGGACTAAAATCCATAAACATTTTTTTTTCTTCTTCATTTTTTTTTTCATTCTTTTTTTTTTTTTTACAACTTTCACACAATTTTTCTTTTTCATGGACAAGTCTACCCCCACACTTGAATTTACACCTCTTTTCAATCTTCATTCTTGCGCCAAATCCATGTAGTAGTCTCAAAAGATAGCTCCACTAAGTTCTTAGAACAAATGGTAGGATTGTAACTATACTAAGGTTCAGGGTTAAGGATTTTAAGGGTGATGAAAGAAAAGGCTTAACGTAGGCTCAAAGGGGTTTATCTAGGGGAGTCCCACAACGGGCACAAAAGGGGACACAGGCTTATTTGGCAATGGTGATAATTCCTAGGGTGCCTCTATCCTTTCCAGAATCAGGGCCATGTATTGATAAAATGTCTCAACAAGCACAAGAGAGAATTCTAGCATTCTCTAGTCCATCAAACTTAATCTATGGCAAGCAGTCAATCAAATGAAAGAATAATGAGATCATCAAAACATCGCCAAGAATTTAAGAATATATTCTTTTTAATTATCACTCCAAGAAAAAGGGACATGGCTCAAATATCTCACATGGGTTTTTATGAATCAAAACTCATCCTAACATGCTCATATTCTGTACCAAGGTCACGAAATCCATATCCACTACACATGCATACATTTTTCATATATCTCAATTAACCAAAGAATACCATTTTAAAATCATCTCAATCTTGTGATCCTTTCTTAGCCATAATTTCGGAGATATAGAATCATCCTAGACAGTTGAAAGGGCATCCTAAGACTCAAAAATAAAAACAAAAGACTAAGACTCAATAAATAAAAGCAACGAATTTTTTTTTTTTTGACATTTTTTGATTTTTTTGTATTTTTCAATATATATGACTCAAAATAAAAAAAACAAAAGTATAAATCCCTTCCCCCACACTTAAATATTGCATTGTCCTCAATGTAATCAATCATAAGCATGCAATGAAACAAATAAGCATAGATAGAAGATATTTACGAAAATAAAAACAAAGAAGAAAAATTAAAAAATAAAAATAAAAAGAAATAGGAAAAGAGAAAGCAAATCTGTGTTTGTAGTCTCCAGCACAGCTACTTATGAATTGGGTTGCCTCCCAAGCAGCGCTTGAGTTTAACGTCTTTCAGCCAGACGGAATAGATATTAAAAAGTTAGTAACTATAATTAACAAAGAAATACAAAAAAATATAAACAAGTAACAAAGAATTACAAACTACAAATATAATTAACAAGTACATTGTACACAAGACACAAGTTAGGTACACAAGTGAGTAAAAAAAAACATGAAAAATATTTACACAAATGTTTTTTTTTTTTTTTTTACCTTAGTGTATCACAACATTTTGTTACATTTTCTTTTGTTATAAATATTATTGATATCAAATCTAATTCCAAGCGGTAAATCAAGTTGGACATGCGGCCCAAGTATAGTCGTCTAGACACAAAGTCCCACTTACATCCTTTGGGCAACCTTACTGAAATGGCCAGGTGGGGGAGGACGAACACGAGAGGAAAAATCCATTTTGGCATGAGCTACTCCCACATAGTGGTTTAGGCCCATTTGCAAGCACTTCTGGATTCAAAAACCCGTCATGAACGTTGTCCCCTTCCTAGACACCATTCCACATAGGCTATACTTACTAAGATGAAAAAGTTCATAAGTGTGAAGACAGTTCAACAAGTGTTACTAAAGGCCACCCTCAACCTTAAGGGACCTGAACTTGGTTCCGATAAGGGGTTTAGGCCAATATTAACAAAAGAGACTTCACCTATTCCATTCATTTTACAACTTACAATTAAAATTCATATTCAACAATATAAAAAACAACCGAAGTAAATTAATCTAAGTTTCAAACAAATTAAATACAAAAATTATAAACAAAAACAAGTGATTTTTCAATCCCCGGCAACGGCGCCAAAAATTGATGCGCTAAAAGCAAGCGCATAATTTAACCCTGAAATGTCATCGTTAGTATATAGTAAATAGGGATCGTTCTATTCCGAGGATTGAGGGTACACCTGTAATTGCAAAAAAAAATTAATAAAAGTAAAAAGTATTATTTACAAAAATAAAACAAAAAATAAAAATATATACAAATGACCACAAAAGGGGGTTTTAGGATTATTAAATTAAAAACTAAAATAAATAAAATAAAGAAAATGTAAAAAAAAAACATATATACACGGGTGGAATGAGATAACAAAGATCAAATATAAACAAAGTATAATATTCACAAAGATATTCACAAATATAAACATTATTTACGTAAAAGGGGGGTTTTTGTTTTTGGTTTTTGAAAATAAAACTAAATAAGTAAAACAATTAAAATGCAAAAACATAAAGATAATGATGGAATGAGAGAAACAAAGATCAAAACCGAAACTTATAATCAAATTCGATTCAATTCTAATATTGTTCATCTAAGTCATGAGAAAGGAGTTGATCATGTGAAACATTCGAAAGCAAATGATTTCCCATATTTTACTTTTCAATACTAATTAACCTAAGCGAAAGCACCTAGATTAATCCTATCAAACATGCAATCAAACCCTAGAAAGCTAGTCAATCATGTCATGTTTAACGCATTACGCATAAAGAAAGGCTATCAACTCAAGTGTACAACTTAGTTATGGAGAAGTCCACCTAATTGCAATCCTCTTTAATTAAATTCGATCTTTGTCCAAAACCTTTACTACTTTGATTCAAGTTTACACAAAACGAAAAGTCGATTTCATGTTCTTAAACCTAGCAACAATTATGCATAAACCCTATAAGTGTCGACCCAAATAAGATTAATACACAAAGGATATCTATAACGCAAATTTAATTAAACAAACTCACATAAGCAACGGCGCCAAAAATTGATACGCTAAAAGCAAGCGTATAATTTAACCCTGAAATTATCGTTAGGTAGTATAAGCAAATAGGGATCGTTCTATTCCGGGGATTGAGGGTACACCTGTAATTGCAAAAACAATTAATTAATTAGTAAAAGTAAAAAGTATTATTTACAAAAAGAATATATACAAATAACGAAATAAAAGGGGGGTTTAAGAATTATAAAATCAAAAGTTAAAGTAAATCAAATAAAGAAAACGTAAAAACATATATACAAGGGTGGAACGCAAGGAACAAAGATCAAAACCAATTCCATGTAATCAAATTCAATTCAAACCCTATAATTGTTCATCTAAGTCATGAGAAAGGAGTTGATCATGTGAAACATTCGAAAGCAAATGATTTCCCATATTTTACTTTTCAATGCTAATTAACCTAAGCGAAAGCACCTAGATCAATCCTATCAAACATGCAATCAAACCCTAGAAAGCTAGTCAATCATGTCATGTTTAAAGCATTACACATAGAGAAAGGCTATCAACTCAAGTGTACAACTTAGTATGGAAAAGTCCACCTAATTGCAATCCTCGTTAATTAAATTCGATCTTTGTACAAAACCTTTACTAGTTTGATTCAACTTTACACAAAACGAAAAGTCGATTTCATGTTCTTAAACCTAGCACCAATTATATCGAAACCCTAAGTGTTTGCAACCACATAAGATTAAAATACAAAAGTTATCTATAACGCAAATTTAATTAAACAAATCCACATAAGCAACTCTCGAATCACAATAATATGAATCTGAAAATTCTCAATTAATCATAAAAATTCCAGAAATTAATATTTGTTCAAACACATATGTCAACTAGTTCATAACCAACGAAATTCAAAGCAAAGGTTACAAAGGAGAATCGGATTACACCGTGAGATGGGGATGGTGATGAACGATTGATGTGGTGGTCTCTTGAATCTCGAAAGCAAGCTTCAAGGTTGGAGATGGATGATGGATGCTCACGGCTATGCTTCTTCTCCCTTGGCCTTGCTTGAACTCGTGGAGATGACTAGAGGATGGAGAAACTCACAGCTATGCTAAGAAGATTTTCTGATTTTTTTCTAAAGTGTAAATTGTATGGGGGAGAGGAACTCTTGACGTTGAGAAAAGGGGAGAATATATAGGGGCACGGCTAGGGTTCTCCAAGCAATCAGAAATTTCCACATCACTTCAACCAATGGTATGATGCCAAGTAAGCCTTGTGATGTGGTCCAACCAATCGTAGAATGCCAAGTAAGCCTTGGTGTGTCATCTAACCAATCAAAACTCTCCAAACTAATTCCCTAAATTCCTTTAATATATATCCTTGCCGAAATTATATAAGGATTTTCTGATTTTCTTCATTAATTTCAGCCAAGAATATCTTAGGAGAGAGTAATTGCCGAAATTCCATAAATAAATTCTGATTTGCTTCACCAATTTCGGCCACAAATATCCTTGGGAAAGTAATTGCCGAAATTCCATAAATAAATGCTGATTTGCTTCACCATTTTCGGCCAAAAATCACATTTAAATCTTCCAAGAATATCTCTTTGCCCTTAAAAATCTCCCTTGAATTACTCCAATCAAAATCTTCAATTATATTTTCAGATTTTCATGTTGCCTCCTCCTTTTCCTCTTTGTATTTTACCGCAAACACATATATATTCTCCAAAAATATCTCTCATGTGTCACAAACCCTAATTTCCATGGGCCTTTATCCATTTGCCGAAATCCATAACCTCTTGAGAGTTCTTGGGCCTTTGTGCGTCACCTTCAAGCCATGTCATCTTCTAATGTCTTCAAGAAGCTTCTTTCAATGCCATGACACTTCATTTTTCTGCTTTCCTCTCTTGGTTGACTCAAGAGTCTTGTTTTGGCAGGGTTTCCTCTTCTGGACAAGGTTTCCTGGTTGAAACAGGATTTCCTGGTTGAACCAGGAAAACTTCATTTCTTCTTTTCAGCTTATTTATGCAGCCCTTTGTATCTCATTTTGTCTCCTTCCAACATTGGCGAGCTCCTCTTTCCATTTGTGAGTTCATTTCCACTTTTTAGCTCCGAGGTCCTGAAAATAGAAACTAGTAAGAAAAATAGAAACTTTCCTAAAATGAAAAATGGCAACTTTCCTAAATTGAAAATGAAAACTTTCCAAAAATGAAAAATAGAAACTACAAAATAGAAACTTTCTACAAATAGGAACTTTCCCAATCGAAGAATGGAAACTTTCCTAAACAGAGTTTTATTAAGGAAATAACGCAGAAAATGTAGGGAAATGCAGTTAAAACGTCGCATTAAAATGCTCCTATCAGGTGGAGACGTTTCCAGATGAACAACTCTTTGGAATCCAGGTAAGTGAACCATGGGAAAGTTCCTTATTGTAGAAAGTTTCCATTTATGTAGTTTCTATTTCTCATTTTTGGCAAGTTTCCATTCTTAGTTTAGGAAAGTTTCTATTTTTCATTTTTAGTAAGGTTCTATTTCTCAAAACAGGAAAGTTTCTATTTTTCATATTAGTTTCTACTTTCAGGACCTCCGAGCTAAAAAGTGGAAATGAATTCACGAATGGAAAAAGGAGCTTGCGAACATGAGACGAAAAGGGCCACACAATTGAGCAGAAATGAAAAATTAGCTTTCCTGTTCCAACCAGGAAACCTTGCGAAATGGAGGAAGGCTTACCAAGCAAGTTTCCAACGCAACCATGAAAAAGAAATGGAAAAATGAAGTGTCTTGACGTTGGAGGATGAAAAAGCTTGAAGTTGAAGCAACAAGGCCCAAGAACTCTATGGATTTGAGTTGGATTTTCGGCAAAATGGATCAAGACCCATGTAAGTCCATGGAATTAGGGTTTGTGCCTCAAAGATGTAACCCTAGGGATGCTTTGCCATGAAAACCAAAGGGAGAAGAGAAAGATGGCGTGAAAATCAAGAGGAAAATAAAAGATTATGCCAAGAGATTTTCTAGGGTGGAGTTTAAGGAAAGAAATCAAGAAAAGGACCAAATGGCGTCCAGATTCATTCCTAGAAACCCTAATGGTATTTTGGCCGAATTACAAGAAGAAAATCAGAAATATTCAAGGAATTTCGGCAAGAATATACTAGGGAATCATCTATGAGTTTTGTGATTGGTTGGATGACACACTAGGGCTTACTTGGCAATTTCTCATTGGTGGAAGCTATGTGGAGTTATTAATTTAATTCCTTGGAAAATAACAGAAAATCCACGGCTTGGAGACCAAGTTTGGCCGTTCCCTATATATACTCTCTACCCTAGACGTCTCACACAACCTTTTAATTCCGAAATTACTTCAAAAAGCTCTCCATTCTCTAGTTCATCTTTTGACGTTTTCAAGCCAGGAAGGAAGAAGCAAGATCAAGCCGTGAGCACTCTCCCATTCCACCTTGAAGCCATGAGGTTTTGAAGCTTGCTTTCAAGTTTCATTAGTTCATCATTCGAGTTCTTCATCACCGTCTCCATTTACGGTGTAATTCAACCTTCTTTCTTGTAATCACTTTTGATTTTCCTTGTTTGATTTCGTTAGAGATTGTTCTAGTTAACATTGATGTTTGAACAAGGTTTATATTCTAAAATTTTATGATTGAATAAAGAATTTCGATTCCTATGTTGTGATTCCAAAGTTGCTTATGTGTGATTGTTTGATTGAATTTGCTTAATTGATATCTCTTGTATGTTAATCTTAATTGGTTCGAAACTTTTAGGGTTTATGTATGAGTGGTGCTAGATTTAAGAACATGATTCAACTTTTTGTGTAAAGGTTTTGGACAAAAATCGAATTCAATTGAAAAGGATTGCAATTAGGTGAACTTATTCATACTAAGTTGTACACTTGAGTTGATAGCCTTTCTATGTGTTTCATGCGTTGAATATGTATGGTTGTCTAGCTTTCTAGAGCTTGAATGCATGTTTAATAGAATTAGACTTTGTGCTTTCACTTAGATTAATTAGCGTTGAAGGTAAAATATGGGAAATCGTTTGCTTTCTAATGTTTCACATGATCAACTCCTTTCACATGACTTGGAAGAACAACTATAAGGTTAATTCGAATTTAATCATGAACTTGGTTTTAATCTTTGTTTCTTACATTTCATTCTTGTATTTGTGTTTTTGTTTGTACTTAGTTTTAATTCTTGTTTTTAATTTTCGGAAAACCAAACCCTAAAATCCCCCTAAATCGTAAATGATGTTTATATTGTGTAAATATTATACTTTGTTTTATTTTATTAAATTGTCTTGTGATACGCTCAAAGCAAGCATATAATTTAACCCTAGAGATATCACTAGTAGTATAAGCAAGTAGGGATCATTCTATTCCGGGGATTGAGGGTACACCTGTCAATGTAAGACAATTTAAACAATTAAAATAAAACAAAGTATAATATTCACACATATATATATTATTTACGAATTCAAAGGGGGTTTTAGAGTTTGGTTTTCGAAAATTAAAAACAAGGATTAAAACTAAGTAATAACAAAAACACAAATACAAGAATGAAATGTAAGAAACAAAGATTAAAACCAAGATTATAATTGAATTCGAATGAACCCTACATTGTTCTTCCAAGTCATGTGAAAGGAGTTGATCATGTGAAACATTAGAAAGCAAATGATTTCCCATATTTTACTTTTAACGCTAATTAATCTAAGTGAAAGCACAAAGACTAATCCTATTAAACATGCATTCAAGCTCTAGAAAGCTAGACAATCATACATATTCAACGCAATAAACACATAGAAAGGCTATCAACTCAAGTGTACAACTTAGTATGAATAAGTTCATCTAATTGCAATCCTTTTTCAATTGAATTCGATCTTTGTCCAAAACCTTTACTACTTTCGATTTAAGTTCATAACACAAAAAGTTGAATCATGTTCTTAAATCTAGCACCACTCATACATAAACCCTAAAAGTTTCGAACCAATTAAGATTAACATAAAAGAGATATCAATTAAGCAAATTCAATTGAACAATCACACATAAGCAACTTTGGAATCACAACATAGGAATCGAAATTCTTTATTCAATCATAAATTTTCAGAATATAAACCTTGTTCAAACATCAATGTTAACTAGAACAATCTCTAACGAAATCAAACAAGGAGAATCAAAAGTGATTACAAGAAAGAAGGTTGAATTACACCGTGAATAGAGATGGTGATGAAGAACTCGAATGATGAACTAATGAAACTGATAAGAGCACAAAGTGTGACATTTTTAATATGTATTTTCCCTCATTTGGCTAAGTTATTCTCTTATAATTAATAATTATAATAAAGTTTATGTTTTTAGTTACTTCAAGGTCTGAAATGGTGAAAATAGGTAAAAAAGGGCATAAATGAGCATAAATTAAGGACAAGTCATTTTAGAAAATTTCCTCTTTCATTTTAGGAAATATTTCCTATTTTGTTTTAGGAAACTTTCTTCATTTGAACTTTTCTATTTCTGATTTTCCTATTTTAATGAGAGTCCATCCCATTAGAAACTCTTGAATGATGAAATCAAGAAAAAATTGAAGGATTAATCAGGAAGAATTCGAGGAGTTAAATGGATTGTTGTTAATCAATATTTATTCCTAATTATCTTATTTCTTATTGATTATAAACTCTAATTAAATTCTGATTTTCTTGATTGTAGGAGTTAGTGCACAATTCTTGGAAGAAATTAGTGCAAATCAAAGGAGAAGAATAAGGGATGTATCCGGTCGCTATTCAAGGCATATACAATGAGCCATTAAGGGGAAAAGAAATCAGAAAATTCATGACTTTGTCAAGAGAAAATCAAGCAAATTTGGAGGAGAAATCACCTCAAGATGATTCATGATTGCATCATAAGAGATGAGAATTCCACTATAAATAGCAGCCATTCTCTACTCCAAAATCATCGCTTCCTGACCAGGATCACTTCCTGCCTAAGATCACTTCCTGACCAAGATCACTTCCTAGCTTATCAGTTCCTAGCTAAAAATTATTCCATAGCTCTGCCCAATTTGCTTCTCAAACCTCCATCACCTACAAGATCGTGACCACCGTCCTTCCATCAATCTAAGAAGTTCTTAGGCGCTGAGTCAAGGACGCTCCACCACCATAGCAGAGACGAGTTCATCACCTTGTTGCTAAGCCGCTGAGGAAAGCTTCAAAAGTGTAACTATGACTCTACTTATAATTATTGTTTCGGTTTTGTGTGTTTGGATTTGTGAGTTGTGTAATTGGAGACATGAGATTGTCAGAATATTTTATTAATATTTTTAAGATTTTCAGTTTATTATTGAGTTAATTTCGAGAATTCTTTGATGATGCATGTTATAATCTTGTGCCCTTTTAGGTGTTTAGGTAATTTTCAGAGTTAGGTTAATAAGTTTGCATGCTAGAATCACGCTGAGTATTCATGTGTGTTTGCTTAATTTGCCAAGAGTAATTATTATTTGTTAAGATGCTAAATTAAACAAGTAGTAATTAGTTTAAAGAGTGGTAAAAATCATGTTTTAATGATTAAACGATTCTGGAAATTACGTGTTAATTGTTATGAGTAATGGTTAATTTGCACGTGTGAGCTGATTCAAAGAACGGATCAGATAAATGGATTGGACCGTGAAAGCTTTTCAATTGGGCTCTTATCTAGCATTTAAGATTGGCACGTTTTAGTAGCATGTTGAAATGAATTTTCTGTTTTTATACTTAACAATTTTCAGAGTGGTAGTGGTCTAGGTTAGGGAAGTCGATCATTGTAAATAGTTTTATTTGTTTGTTTTTATTTTAAGTAGATTAGAACCAAATTTCAAAACCCCCCATTTTTATTCTTTTATTTGTTAATTGACCTTTTAGTGTAGGTGTACCCTACAATCCCTGGACTGAACGATCCCTGCTTATCCTATACTGACAACTACATTTTGCAGGGTTAAATTGTGAGGCTATTTCAGCCGCATCAATTTTTGGCGAACTCGAAAGCAAGCTTCAAAGGAACACGGCTTCAAGGTGGAATGATGGAGATGAGCACGGCTTGGTCTTGCTTCTTCCTTCCTTGCTCGAAAACGCAGAAGATGAACTAGAGAATGGAGAGAGCTTTCGCGTATGAAGTAATTTCTGAATTAAAAGGTTGTGTGAGACGTCTAGGGTAGAGAGTATATATAGGGAACGGCCAAACTTGGTCTCCAAGCCGTGGATTTTCTGTTTATTTTCCAAGGAATTAAATTAATAATTCCACATAGCTTCCACCAATGAGAAATTGCCAAATAAGCCCTAGTGTGTCATCCAACCAATCACAAAACTCCAAGATGATTCCCTAATATATTCTTGCCGAAATTCCTTGAATATATTTCTAATTTTCTTCTTGTAATTCGGCCAAAATACCATTAGGGTTTCTAGGAATGAATCTAGACGCCATTTGGTCCTTTTCTTGATTTCTTTCCTTAAATTCCACCCTAGAAAATCTCTTGGCGTAATCTTTTATTTTCCTCTTGATTTTCACGCCATCTTTCTCTTCTCCCTTGGTTTTCACGGCAAAGTATCCCTAGGGTTTAGGTTTTGCGTCACAAACCCTAATTCCATGGGCTTTCGTGGGCCTTGATCCATTTTGCCGAAAATCCAACTCAAATCCATTGAGTTCATGGGCCTTGTTGCTTCATCTTCAAGCCTTTTCATCCTTCAACATCAAGACACTTCATTTTTCCATTTCTTTTTCATGGTTGCGTTGGAAACTTGCTTGGTAAGCCTTCCTCCATTTCTCAGGGTTTCCTGGTTGAAACAGGAAAGCTTATTTCTTCATTTCTGCTCAATTGTGTAGCCCTTTTCGTTTCATATTCGCTCGTCTTGATGTTCGCAAGCTCCTCTTTCCATTCGTGAATTCATTTCCACTTTTTAGCTCGGAGGTCCTAAAAATAGAAACTATTACTGAAAATAGAAACTTTCCTAAAACGAAAAATAGAAACTTTCTAAAAATGAAAAATAGAAACTTACTAAAAGTAAGAAATAGAAACTTTCCTAAACTAAGAATGGAAACTTGCCAGAAATGAGAAATGGAAACTACACAAATGGAAACTTTCTACAATAAGGAACTTTCCCAATCAAAGAATGGAAACTTTCCCAAACAGGGATTTTTCAAGGAAATGGCGCAGAAAATGTAGGGAAATGCAGTTAAAACGTCGCATTAAAATGCTCCTATCAAATTCCCCCACACTTAGCTTTTGCTAGTCCCTTAGCAAAATCACAACACAGACACGACTACGACTTAACGTAAATTAAAGACTTGACACATAACAGACTCTATTGCCCTTCAACTATTTGTCTCAGCAATCTCTTACTTTCACAACACTAAGATTAGCACTTCACCAAGAATCAATGTTTAGGCATTCAAGAGTTAATTAAAACACATAATTTACATATACACAAGTAGGACTTGGTTGGAACAATGGTAATGGTTTTTGTTAAGCATATTTCAGACAAGTATGATTCAAATCCTCACAAGGTACATCCACTC
Source organism: Rosa chinensis (assembly GCF_002994745.2). NCBI lineage: Eukaryota > Viridiplantae > Streptophyta > Magnoliopsida > Rosales > Rosaceae > Rosa > Rosa chinensis. The sequence goes on along the minus strand of NC_037094.1, from coordinate 40,053,427 downwards.
TTTCTTCTCTCAGATCATGGCAATGCTTAAAAGCTTATACACTCAAGTATATGTGAAAGATAGCAAGTATATCACATAATGTAAGAAACGAAAGCACATGTATAAATTTTTCTTTTAAAGATCTCATGAAAGATACCAACTACTTGCACAGATGGACCCAAGCCATAGGTTCAACTCTTGTAACTCATCTCCACATCAAGGGCTGTCCCATCTTAAGGATCAAGAAGGTCTTGTCAAGGGTTGTAATGGGGCCATGGCTCAAGGTTAAAGAAACGAAGGGTAAGGAATTTAACAAAGTGTCCTAAAAACCTAGCAGAGCTCATGTAAATGTAGAGAGACTTCTAGAAATCCACCAAGTATGCAAAAACGTCACTATCCCATGGGGGCATTATAAAGGGGCCTAATGTCTTCATGTTGGGCCCAAACTTCACTCTAAACTTCCCTTGATCTCTAGTAAGTTGGACAAAGGCCAAATTTTTCTGTAATGGGCCTTCAATTTAAAGTAAACTCCAAACTCACCAAGTATGGGGGACTAAAAAATCCATAGAAATTTCTTTCTTTTCTTTTTTTTTTTAGCCGTACACATATTTTCATTTTTCTTTTTCTTTTTCCACGGCTTTTTCATGTATTTTTCTCTTATGGACAAGTCTACCCCTACACTTGAACTTTCACCTCTTCTTATATTTTAGTATTGACGCCAAAAACCTTCAAGTAAAGTCTCTATTTAGCTCCACTAAGTTCTTTGAACAAAGGGTAAGGTTATAGCTATACTAAGGTTTAGGTTAAAGATTTTAAGGGTGATGAAAGAAAAGGCTTAATGTAGGCTCAAAGGGGTTTATCTAAGGGAGTCCCACGACGGGCACAATTAGGGACACAGGTTTATATGGCAATGGTGGTAGTTCCTAGGGTGCCTCTATCCCTTCCAGAATCAGGGTCATGTATTGATATAACGTCTCAACAAACGCAAGAGCGAATTCTAGCATTCTCTAGTCCATCAAACTTAATCTATGGCAAGTAGTCAATCAAGATGAAAGAATAATAAGATCATCAAACATCGCCAAGAAAATAAGAATATATTTTTCATTTCACTCCAAGAAAAAGGGACATGGGCTCAAATATCTCACATGGGTTGTTATGAATCAAAACTCATCTTAACATGCTCATATTCTGTATCAAAGTCACGAAATCCATATCCACTACAAGGCACATATTTTTCATATATCTCAATTAACCAAAGAATACCATTTTAAAATTATCTCAATCTTGTGATCATCTTTTAGCCATAATTTCAGAGATATAGAATTGATAGGAGCATAAAATGCGACGTTTATAATGTTTAAACCCTATATTTTGCTAAGTTATTTCCTTTAACTTGATCAATTTAACTTAGTTAGTCTTTTGTAGGTGAAAATGGAGTCTCAAAGTCCAAAAACGTCTAAGGAATGCACAAGTGGCGCAGAAATGAAGAAATGGAAGTTCTCCCAGTTTGACTAGGAAAAGGAATCCCAGTTGGAGTAGGAATCAGAAGCTGACTTGGATTCAAACTCTTAAGTCGCGGAAATTAGAAGTTCTACTTGGACAAGGAAACCCAATCCTACTCAGATAAGGAATCCGAGTGTGACAAGGAGTCCCTGTTGGGATTACTCAGGAAGGTTCCAGAAGAGTGTAGAAGAATCGCTGAAAATAAGTTTGTATTCAACTAGGAAACCTACTTGCATATGGAGTTCTACTCGTACTAAGAGACTTGTGGAAGCTAGGAGAAGTCTATGGAACGTCCATGAAGCATCAAGAAGTCTCAAGAAGGTCATATGCCATGCACAGGGAAGAGGAAGTCACAAGAGATTCGAATTACAAAGCAATGTGGAATTTGGACTTCTTGTTGAGTAAGGATTGAAATTGCCGTGATAATCTTGAAGGTTCTTGACGTTTCTACTTCAGAATAGGCGTGAAAGACATGTGAGAGGCATGTGATATAAAGGAAAACCGAATTGGACTCAACTTGTGCCTCAAAAGTCAAATCCATTACAGATTCGGAAATCTGCCTATGCAGATCAGTCAATTTCAACGGAGTGTCATAAATCAGTCAGAGCTCAGAAAATTATGATCTTTATATGGTTGGAAAGCTACAGATGTTTAGTTTCCAAAAATTTTTATAGCTCATCGATATCTATTTTCTAGAAGAATTTATGGCCGTTTTAGTGCACTAAGGTCAATCCTGCCGGAAATCTGTTTTGCTCCTAAGAAGTCCTAAATCAACACGAACTAAGAGAAACCAAGTAGAAATGAATTGGGAGTGCCTTGGGAGGTTCTTCTATGTATCCCTTGTGTATTAGACGTTCAGGGGTTACACTTTATTCTCCACAATTTCGTTTCTCACCGGTTTGCTCTTGAGTTTCAGGTTTTTGCTACTTCAAGTTCCTAGCCGTGCCATCCCTCATCTTTGCCGTGATCTTCACCTTGTGCCACCACCTTGGAGCTGGTTTGGGTCTTTGGGATGTGATCAAGGGTTGTTCTTACCATCTTCCCTATGTTTTCTTCACGGTTTAGTGTTCTTGTAGTTGTAATTTCTGTTTTGATTCTTTTATGTGTAAAACCGAAACCATGAGTTGACAATCAGATTTTTGAATGTGATTTTCATGTTCTTTTCAATGATTGATTGGTTTATGTGTGTTTGATCTTTTTTGGTTGCCGAAATATGGAATGATAATCTGATTTTGTTTTATGGAAAACTTTTATGTGTTCTTGTTCTTTGGGTGCGCAACTTAAGATGATTGCATGTAATTGGAGCTAGTAATTAGGTGAACGCTTGTTGATCCTAATTCGTTAAAGTAGTAAAGGCTTTGTACAAAGGTCGAGATCAGATTATGCATGTAATGAAAAGACTTGCTTTGAGTACTTGAATTTGCATGTTTATTGACTAAACTTTCACTTGTTCTTAATGATTCGAATGCATGAGATCATGAGTTTCTTTGATTGTGTGATACTTGTCTTCGAAATATATTGTTTAGGCGCTTGTTCTACTCAATTGTGTAAAGGAAAGTCATATAAGGGACATTGGGCGCTTGTAACTTTGTTTCTTGGTTGATATCGTTCCATGGTGACTAAAAGATTAAAGATTGCATGAATGGATTGTTCTTGATTAGTTCTTGAAAAAATTGTTCTTCGAAAATTCTTCTTTTCCCAACTATGTAAATAAACGTTTTTGTTCTTGATTATTTTCTGAAAATTTATGTTTTCAATCTTCAAAAACCCCCCATCTTTATGTTTTCTTGTTCGTGTAAATAAATAAAATTAACTTAAATTTTTAGGTAGCATGTTAACTTAGATAATTAGAAAATAAATAATAAAAGAAAAATGTTTTTAAAAATTCATGAATAGTGTCTCCGTGAATAGTAAATATGTGTTAGTGTGATGCAGCTAAAAGCAAGCGCATAATTTAACCCTAGAAATATCATTAGTAGTATAAGCAAGTAGGGATCGTTCTATTCCGGGGATTGAGGGTACACCTGTCAATGTAGGACAAACAAACAATTAAAATTAAAATAAAGTATAATATTTACAAAGATATTCACAAGTATAAACATTATTTACGAAAAGGGGGGGTTTTGGATTTTGATTTCGAAAATTATCCTAAGTAAACAAAACAATTAAAATGCAAAAACGTAAATACAAAGATGAAATGAGAGAACAAAGATCAAAACCGAAACTTATGATTAAAATCGATTCAAACCCTAATATTGTTCATCTAAGTCATGAGAAAGGAGTTGATCATGTGAAACATTCGAAAGCAAATGAATTCCCATTTTTTACTTTTCAATGCTAATTAACCTAAGCGAAAGCACCTAGATTAATCCTATCAAACATGCAATCAAACCCTAGAAAGCTAGTCAATCATGTCATGTTTAACGCATTACACATAGAGAAAGGCTATCAACTCAAGTGTACAACTTAGTATGGAAAAGTCCACCTAATTGCAATCCTCGTTAATTAAATTCGATCTTTGTACAAAACCTTTACTACTTTGATTCAAGTTTACACAAAACGAAAAGTCGATTTCATGTTCTTAAACCTAGCACCAATTATATCGAAACCCTAAGTGTTTGCAACCACATAAGATTAAAATACAAAAGTTATCTATAACGCAAATTTAATTAAACAAACCCACATAAGCAACTCTCGAAGAACAATAATATGAATCTGAAAATTCTCAATTAATCATAAAAATTCCAGAAATTAATATTTGTTCAAACACATATGTCAACTAGTTCATAACCAACGAAATTCAAAGCAAAGGTTACAAAGGAGAATCGGATTACACCGTGAGATGGAGATGGTGATGAACGATTGATGTGGTGGTCTCTTGAATCTCGAAAGCAAGCTTCAAGGTTGGAGATGGACGATGGATGCTCACGGCTATGCTTCTTCTCCCTTGGCCTTGCTTGAACTCGTGGAGATGACTAGAGGATGGAGAAACTCACGGCTATGCTAAGAAGATTTTCTGATTTTTTTTCTAAAGTGTAAATTGTATGGAGAGAGGAACCCTTCTCAACGTCAAAGAGGTGGGTATATATAGGAGCACGGCTAGGATTCACAAAGCAATCAGAAATTTCCACATAGCTTCCACCAATAGGAATTCGCCAAGTAAGCTTTGTGATGTGGTCCAACCAATCATAGAATGCCAAGTAAGCCTTGTGATGTGTTCCAACCAATCATAATTCTCTAAAATACCTCCCTAATATTTAATTGCCGAATTTCCTTGAAATTATTCTGATTTTCTTCATGAATTTCGGCCAACATTCCTTTAGGGAATTTAGGGATGAATCTAAACGTCTTTTTAGCTTTTCCTTGGTGTACACATATTTTCCTTCCATAAATATCTCCCTTGAATCTCTCTTGGCGTCATCTCCTTGATTATTTCTGATTTTCACGTTGGCAATCACACCAAATTATTCCTCCAACAATATTTCTTTCCATAAAAGTCTCCCAAGAAAATCTCTCCTTGAAATCCTCAATCAATCATCTTTAATTCCCACGTTGTCACCTTGTTTTTCCTTAAGTATTACACGGCAAATTTAATCCCCAAGGAAAATATATTTTCCTTTTTTTAAAAAAAAACTCTTCCTTGATTCTCTCCTTGCCATGTCATCTTCATGAAACTTCTCGTTCCATTTATGAACTCAATTCAGCTTATTTATTCCAAAAACTTGAAAATAGAAGCTTTCTAAAATAAGAAATGGAAACTTTCTAAAATTGGAAAATAGAAACTACAAAACGGAAACTTTCTACAATTAGGAACTTTCCCATTCGAAGAACGGAAACTTTCCTAAACAGAGTTTTATTAAGGAAATAACGCAGAAAATATAGGGAAATAACAGTTAAAACGTCGCATTAAAATGCTCCTATCATAGTGTTTTCTAGGAATTATTTTGGTGGTTTTTAGGGATTTGTTTTGTGTTTTTTAGGAGTTCCTAAATTTTAGGGATTCTTTGGTGTTTTATAGGAAAAGTAGTTAGAGTTAGTTTTGACTTAGTATTTCTTGTTTGACTTGGTCAATAATTTGTTTTCTTAATAATTAAGTAATACTAATTAGTACATAACTAGTAATCCTTGTTGTATATATATGGATTTCTATTGTGATATGGACTTGTAAATTGTGTATAAATAGGAGTAGGATTTCCAAAACCTTTTCTAATTCAAATTCTTTGTTTGTTTCGAATTGTGTGAGTATATATATGTTTGTTTTCATTGATTTCTCATTCCTTGTTCTCTAATTTCGTGTTAAGTGTATGTCTTTCTCTCTAATTCTTTGTTGTTCGAAATTTTATGCATGTTGTATATATAAACTTTGTGTTTTTGTAAATTTTCGTGTGATGTATATTCTATGTTTCTTTGATTTGTTTCTCACATGTTAGCACCCTCAATCCCCTGTTTAGAACGATCCCTGCTTATCCTATACTAACGCTTGACATTTTCAGGGTTTAAATTGGCGAATGCTTTTGCACGTATCAAGAATCATCCTAGACAGTTGAAAGGGCATCCTAAGACTCAAAACCAAATGACAAAAGACAAGGACTCAATAAACGCCAACTTTGGACTAGGGTTATTTCCTTTCTCCTTTCGGTAACTCCTTTGGGATGTGACCAGGTAAGGAAGGGAACGATTTTGGCGGAGCTCAGCTCACTTTTTTAGCAGGGGACGAGACCCTTTGCTAGCACTTCTCGTATCCAAACCAGACCTAGACATCACACCTTAATAGATGCGCCTACGATGAAAAAATTATTTCACCCAAAACATGACTCAATGACTCAATAAAGCAACGAAATTTTTGTTATTTTTGACATTTTTCGATTTTTTTGTATTTTTCAATATATATGACTCAAGACAAAAGTACAAATCCCTTCCCCCACACTTAAATATTACATTGTCCTCAATGTAATCAATCAAAAGTATGCGTTGAAACACTTAAGCATATAGGGTAGAAATTTACGAAAATATCTACTAAATTCAAAAAGAAAACATGAAGAGAAGGAGAAATAGGGAAGGAGAAATCAAATCTGCGTGTGTAGACTCCTTCACAACTACTTCTGAATTGGGTTGCCTCCCAAGCAGCGCTTAATGTTTAAAGTCTTTCAGCCTAGACTTGCACCTCCTTTTAATCCTCAGGTTGTGGGGCGGTTTGGAGGGGTACATCCTCTACTTCATGCTCCACAAACGCCTCATAGTAAGGCTTTAGGCGATGGCCATTCACTTTGAACTCGTTACCTGTTTGTTCACTCTTTATCTGCACAGCTCCATGAGGAAACACATTAGTAATAATGAATGGTCCAATCCAACAAGAACGAAGCTTACCTGGGAAGAGTTTCAGACGAGAATGGAATAAAAGAACTTTCTGTCCCACAACAAAAGTCTTCCTATGAATCATCTTGTCATGGAATGCCTTAGTCTTTTCTTTGTAAATCTTGGCACTTTCGAAAGCATCATTCCTAATCTCCTCTAACTCTTGCAATTGCAACTTCCTATGTAGCCCAGCCTCATCTAGATCCATGTTAAACTGCTTCACAGCCCACCAAGCTTTGTGCTCTAACTCCACAGGTAAATGACAAGGTTTTCCATAGACAATTCTATATGGTGACATACCTATGGGAGTCTTATACGCAGTTCTGTCTGCCCACAAAGCATCCTCCAAACGCAAGGACCAATCCTTCCTGTTAGGATTCACAGTCTTCTCCAATATACCCTTGATCTCACGATTTGAGACCTCAGCTTGCCCACTTGTTTGGGGATGATAAGGTGTAGAAACCTTATGTGTCACATCATATTTCTTCAAGAGAGCCTCAATCGTTCGATTGCAAAAATGGGAACCACCGTCACTAATAAGAACTCTAGGCATTCCAAACCTGCTAAAGATGAACTTGATAAAATCTGCAACAACCTTAGAGTCATTAGTTCGAGTGGCTTTTGCCTCCACCCATTTCGACACATAGTCCACAGCCAGTAAGATATAGAGAAATCCAAAAGAAGAAGGAAAAAGTCCCATGAAATCTATACCCCAGACATCAAATATTTCAACAGTTATGATATTAGATAAAGGCATTTGATCTCTAGAGCTTAGATTTATAGTTCTTTGGCATCTATCACAAGTTAGACAATACGCATATGCATCCTTAAATAACGTTGGCCAATAGAACCCAGATTCTAACACTTTAAACGCAGTCTTCTTAGACCCAAAGTGACCCCCACATGCTTTAGAATGGCAAAAGGAAAGTATGGCATTATGTTCATATTCAGGTACACATCTCCTAATCAGTTGATCAGAGCAATATTTCCACAAATAAGGTTCATCCCAAACATATTGCCTAACAGTTTTCTTAAGCCTATCTCTATGAGCACGTGACATGGTATCAGGAATCTTTCTAGAAACAATGTAATTCACAATATCTGCATACCATGGTTCACTAACCTGGATTCCAAAGAGTTGTTCATCTGGAAACGTCTCCACCAGACGGAGACGGTCTTCTGCGTACACCAAACGATTCAAGTGGTCAGCTACCACGTTCTCACTACCCTTATTGTCCTTGATTTCCACGTCAAACTCTTGTAGGAGTAGGATCCATCTAATGAGCCTTGGTTTCGCCTCCTTCTTGGTCATCAAGTACTTCAAAGCTGCATGGTCAGTATAGATAATTACTTTTGTACCAAGTAAGTAAGAACGAAATCTCTCAAGTGCAAAAACAACTGCAAGGAGCTCTTTCTCTGTAGTGGAGTAGTTCAATTGTGCATCATTAAGAGTCCTTGAGGCGTAGTAGATGGCATAAGGTCGTTTGTCCTTCCTTTGCCCCAAAACAGCTCCAACTGCATAGTCAGAGGTGTCACACATCAACTCAAAGGGCAAGGACCAATCTGGAGGTAGCATGATAGGGGCAGACGTCAATAACTCCTTAAGCTTGTCAAAAGCTTCTTGACACTCCTTGTCAAAAACAAACGCCACATCCTTTTGGAGTAGTTGGCATAGAGGTCTCGAAATCTTTGAGAAATCCTTGATAAATCTCCTGTAAAACCCTGCATGGCCAAGAAAAGATCGAATCTCTCTCACAGAAGTGGGAGAGGGTAAGTAACGCACAAGGTCTCCCTTAGCTTTATCAACCTCTATTCCCCTAGAAGAGACAATATGCCCTAAAACTATACCTTGTCTAACCATAAAATGGCATTTTTCCCAATTTAACACAAGGTTAGTTTCACACAACGTTTCAAGATAATTTCAAGATTATTAAGACAATCATCAAAGTTTTTTCCGAAAACAGAAAAGTCATCCATGAACACCTCTATGATTTTCTCAATATAATCTGAAAATATACTTACCATACACCTCTGAAAGGTACCTGGGGCGTTGCATAGTCTAAAAGGCATGCAACGATAAGCAAACGTTCCAAAGGGGCAAGTGAATGTCGTCTTCTCTTGATCTTCATTTGCTATGGCAATCTAATTGTAGCCTGAGTAGCCATCTAGGAAGCAGTAGTAATCATGTCCAGCCAAACGCTCAAGCATCTGATCAATGAATGGAAGAGGAAAATGATCTTTCCATGTTGTTGCGTTGAGCTTCCTGTAGTCAATGCAAACTCTGTGGCCAGTAACTGTCCTTTGGGGCACCAGTTCGTTCTCAGCATTCTTCACAACAGTCACTCCTGACTTCTTGGGTACAACTTGAACTGGGGACACCCATTTGGAGTCTGAAATGGGATATATAATGCCACAATCTAGGAGTTTGATGACCTCCTTCTTCACAACTTCCATCATTGGAGGGTTGAGACGACGTTGAGCCTCTCTAGTGGGTTTGGTCCCCTCTTCAAGAAGTATCCTATGGACGCAAGTAGTAGGGCTTATTCCCTTGATATCTGCCAATGTCCATCCTATGGCGGTCTTGTGTTGCTTTAACATTGCCACCAATCTCTCCTCTTGGGAAGAAGTAAGAGAGGAGGACACAATCACTGGTAACATCTCCTTGTCCCCTAAGTAGACATACTTCAAGTGGTCTGGAAGAAGTTTAAGTTCAAGTTCTGGTGCCTGGACCACTGAAGGTAGAGTCTTATTAGTAGATAACTGAATGGACAAGGGTGGAGGAGACTTACCTACAAAGGGTGATGCCTCAAGGAAGGACACATTGGCAATGATTTTGTCCTCACATGTTTCCTTGAGCACATCCTCTTGGAGTGTGACGCCATCCTTGGTGTAGCCCACTCCTTGTTCGAGTGTGGTGGCCAAAGTATCCTCATTCATGATCTCAAATATTTCCTATGCAAGATTATCCAGAATATCAATAGAAAAACAATCATGAACATCAAGAGGATACCTCATGGCTTCAAATATGTTGAAGCCAATAACATCACCATCGAATTCCATGGTGAGAGAGTCATCATACACATCTATTTTGGCCCTGGCCATCCTTAAGAAAGGGCGACCTAATAGCAATGGCGTTGAACTCACAGGAGAGTCCTCCATCTCTAACACATAGAAGTCAGCTGGAAAGAAAAGATGATTAACCTGCACAAGAACATCTTCCAACAAACCTCTAGGTTATGCATTAGACCTGTCAGCTAACTGAATGATAACATTATTAGATTTAAGCTCACCTAAACCTAGGGTTTCATAAACAGAATAGGGCATGACGTTCACAGATGCCCCTAAGTCTAACATGGCATCCTCAAACCTAGAGTTACCAATGGTGCATGGAATGGTGAAACTTCCAGGATCCTTGCATTTGTGGGGTAGTTTCCTCTGAATCAAGGCAGAAACATTCTCACTTACCTTAACTACCTTCTTTTCACGATTACTCCTCCTTGTGGTACAAAGCTCTTTCAAGAACTTGGCGTATCTAGGCACTTGCTTTATGGCCTCAAGGAGGGGTAAGTTTACTTGCACCTTCTTGAAAGTTTCCAAGATAGCTTGGTCACTCTCATCCTTCTTCGATTTAGCAAATCTGCATGGAAAAGGCATACAAGAAGAAGAAGGGTTAGCAATAACCGAATTAGATAGGTTAGAATCATTACCTTTAGGTGTCGAATTTGCTTTGGAAGGTGAGGATGTCCTAGCTTCTCCTTCGGACATTGCAGGGTCCTTCTCAAGGTTCAACTTGATAGTGTCTTGGTCTTCCTCAACTTCAATGACCACTTGAGCTTCCTTGGATTTCTTGGGTTGATCCACTAACACCTTTCCACTCCTAGTAGTCACCACAGATGCATTCTCCACATTACACTTTGGATTTCATATAATGTTACTTGGGAGCTTCCCAGTTTCATGAATCTTACTCATGAAGTCCACAACTTGGCCCATTTGTGTCTTAAGGTCTGCAATATCCTTAGTGTGGGTCTATTGTCCTTGAACCATGGCCTGAGTTGAATTGGTGAGAGCTTCAAACATCTTGTCATAGTTGAGATTTGAATTTGAACTCCCTGAAGCATGTTGATTCTGCATATAAGGCCTTTGAAAGGATGGTCCTTGAAATGGTGGCCCTTGAGGACGTTGGAAGTTACCTCCAAGGGGATTCTGAGTGTTCTCATTGTTTGACCATTTGAAGTTGGGGTGGTCCCTCCATCCAGGGTTGTAAGTATTCGAGTAAGGATCATATCTTGGACGTGGGGGACCCCCATGATTCCCTTGGTAACCTCCAATGGCATTCAATGATTCCCATCCTCCATTTTCTGTCAACTGAGGACATTGATCAGTCACATGCCCTTGCATCGAACATACCCCACAAGCTTGCAATATGCCCTTGGCGTTCACAACTTGATCCATGAGAAGGGTGAGTTTGTTCAATCTCTCCTCAATAACCGAATTGGTACCTATCTCATTCACCCTTCGAGTTGTGAGACCTACACCCTCATACTGTTGGGCATTCTTGGCTCGATTCTCAATCATGGCTCGCCCTTCAGTATGTGACTTATCCACAAAGGCTCCTCCAGCTGCAGCATCTAACATGTCACGTTCCAGAGGTAGGAGACCTTCATAGAAGCAAGTGAGTAAGGTTTCTTCCTTCATTTGATGTTGAGGACATTGGGCAATCAAGGACTGAAACCTCTCATAATAAGCAACATAAGATTCATCCTGAGCTTGCTTTATTCCACTTATCTTCTTCCTGAGTGTAATGATCTTGGAAGCTGGGAAGTATTTCTCGAGGAAGGCCTTCATCATTGTTTCCCATGAAGTGATGCGCCCAGAAGGAATCTCATATAGCCAATCCTTTGCACGGTCAGCTAAAGAAAAGGGAAAAGCCTTCATCTTAAGGATATTCTCATCCGCTCCTTGTGGTAGCATGTTGATACACACAGACTGGAATTCTCTGAGATGCTTGTTAGCGTCTTCCATATTAAGGCCATGGAACGTTGGAAGCCTATGAAGTAATCCACTCTTCAACTCAAATTCTGCAGTCTTCCCTGCAGCAGGGGCAGGGTACACCATACTTGTGGGAAGTCCTCCTTGAACAACAGATGAAGAGAGTTCTCTGATAGAAGCCATCTTTTCGTTCTCTTCTTCTTCAGGGGGTGGTGAACAAAGAGGTGAAGGTGAGTTAGACGAAACACTAGGTGATACAGATTCCTCAAAAGGAAAAAGCCTCTTCCCTTGCTCGTTAAATATGTAGTCCTTAAATGTCGAAGAAGAGGGTTTTCGGTACTCAAGTTGTGGAGGATTCTTCAAACGAGCAAGTCTCTCTTCAATTTCTCGTTTAGTAGGGAGTTTAGAAGACTCGGTCATTCATGGAATCCTGAATATCATTAAAAGTTAAAGAAGTTAGTAAACTGTATTGCAAAGTAAATACAAGTTTAATGATTTATACAAAAACGTCACTATTCACAATTTACTATTCACAATTTTTACAAGTATAAATAGAAGTATAATATACAAAATGTCCACAAAATAAGATATCACATATATGTCCAAATTTTAGTTAGGGTGTGAAATAAGTAAAAGTTTGAATTCCATTATCAACTCTTAACCAAAGTTTAGACGTGCGGCCCAAGGGCTCAATCCTTAATACTAGTCACCCTCCTCAATCTTTTAGTAACTCTTTTCACACAGAGCCAGGTAGCAGAGGAACGATTTTGGCGGAGCTCAGCTCACTTGTTTAGCAAGGGACGAGACCCTTTGCTAGCACTTTTCGTATCCAATCAACCTAGACACCCTATGCTACTAAGGTGCGCCACATGAAAGAGAAGGGTGCAAGACTAATGTTAAAGACAAAGTCCTTCACCTATTCCATTATGGTCAAAAACTTATAATAAAATTCATACTTCCATAAACCAATTTTCACTATTCAAGAAAATCATGTACAATTATTCTTTTCTTTTCTTTTCTTTTATTTACAATTATTTCAACACTTAGGTACGGGAACAGGGAGTCTCGATGTGCAATGGGACTGAAACAGCTACCCTTTTCAAGACTATGTTTAATCCAATATACCTTAGTGCATCACAACATTTTGTTCTGTTATAAACATCATTGATTTCGAATTAAATCCCAAGTAGTAAATCAAGTGGACGTGCGGCCCAAGTATAGTTGTCCAGACACAAAGTCCCTCCTACATCCTTTGGGCAACCTTACTGAAATGGCCAGGTAGGGGAGGGCGGACACAAGAGGCAGAATCCATTTTGCATGAGCTACTCCCACAATGTGGTTTAGGCCCATTTGTAAGCACTTCTGGATCCAAAGCCCGTTATGAATGTTGTCCCCTTCCTAGACACCACCCCACATAGGCTATACTTACTTAGATGAAAAAGGTCCTAGGTGTGAAGACAGTTCAATGAATATAAATAAAAACCGCCCACAACCTTAAGGGACCTGAACTAGGTACTAATAAGGGGTTTAAGTCAATATTAATAAACACGACTTCACCTATTCCTCTTTAATTTACAACTCACAATAAAACTCGTATTCAATAATATAAATAACAACCTAAGTAATTAGCTAAATTTTTTAACACAATATTAACAAATATATGGTATTTACGAAACAACAATATATTCAACTATTATTCACATTTCAAAAAGTGATTTTTCAATCCCCGGCAACGGCGCCAAAAATTGATACGCTCAAAGCAAGCATATAATTTAACCCTAGAAATATCATTAGTAGTATAAGCAAGTAGGGATCGTTCTATTCCGGGGATTGAGGGTACACCTGTCAATGTAAGACAATTTAAACAATTAAAATAAAACAAAGTATAATATTCACACACATATATATTATTTACGAATTCAAAGGGGGTTTTAGAGTTTGGTTTTCGAAAATTAAAAACAAGGATTAAAACTAAGTAATAACAAAAACACAAATACAAGAATGAAATGTAAGAAACAAAGATTAAAACCAAGATTATAATTGAATTCGAATGAACCCTACATTGTTCTTCCAAGTCATGTGAAAGGAGTTGATCATGTGAAACATTAGAAAGCAAACAATTTCCCATATTTTACTTTCAACGCTAATTAATCTAAGTGAAAGCACAAAGACTAATCCTATTAAACATACATTCAAGCTCTAGAAAGCTATACAATCATACATATTCAACGCAATAAACACATAGAAAGGCTATCAACTCAAGTGTACAACTTAGTATGAATAAGTTCATCTAATTGCAATCCTTTTTCAATTGAATTCGATCTTTGTCCAAAACCTTTACTACTTTCGATTTAAGTTCATAACACAAAAAGTTGAATCATGCTCATAAATCTAGCACCACTCATACATAAACCCTAAAAGTTTCGAACCAATTAAGATTAACATACAAGAGATATCAATTAAGCAAATTCAATCGAACAATCACACATAAGCAACTTTGGAATCACAACATAGGAATCGAAATTCTTTATTCAATCATAAATTTTCAGAATATAAACCTTGTTCAAACATCAATGTTAACTAGAACAATCTCTAACGAAATCAAACAAGGAGAATCAAAAGTGATTACAAGAAAGAAGGTTGAATTACACCGTGAATGGAGATGGTGATGAAGAACTCGAATGATGAATTAATGAAACTCGAAAGCAAGCTTCAAAGGAACACGGCTTCAAGGTGGAATGATGGAGATGAGCACGGCTTGGTCTTGCTTCTTCCTTCCTTGCTTGAAAACGCAGAAGATGAATTAGAGAATGGAGAGAGCTTTCGCGTATGAAGTAATTTCTGAATTAAAAGGTTGTGTGAGACGTCTAGGGTAGAGAGTATATATAGGGAACGGCCAAACTTGGTGTCCAAGCCGTGGATTTTCTGTTTATTTTCCAAGGAATTAAATTAATAATTCCACATAGCTTCCACCAATGAGAAATTGCCAAATAAGCCCTAGTGTGTCATCCAACCAATCACAAAACTCCAAGATGATTCCCTAGTATATTCTTGCCGAAATTCCTTGAATATATTTCTGATTTTCTTCTTGTAATTCTGCCAAAATACCATTAGGGTTTCTAGGAATGAATCTAGACGCCATTTGGTCCTTTTCTTGATTTCTTTCCTTAAATTCCACCCTAGAAAATCTCTTGGCGTAATCTTTTATTTTCCTCTTGATTTTCACGCCATCTTTCTCTTCTCCCTTTGGTTTTCACGGCAAAGTATCCCTAGGGTTTAGGTTTTACGTCACAAACCCTAATTCCATGGGCTTTCGTGGGACTTGATCCATTTTGCCGAAAATCCAACTCAAATCCATAAAGTTCATGGGCCTTGTTGCTTCATCTTCAAGCCTTTTCATCCTCCAATGTCAAGACACTTCATTTTTCCCTTTCTTTTTCATGGTTGCGTTGGAAACTTGCTTGGTAAGCCTTCCTCCATTTCGCAGGGTTTCCTGGTTGGAACAGGAAAGCTTATTTCTTCATTTCTGCTCAATTGTGTAGCCCTTTTCGTTTCATATTCGCTCGTCTTGATGGTCGCAAGCTCCTCTTTCCATTGGTGAATTCATTTCCACTTTTTAGCTCGAAGGTCCTGAAATAGAAACTATTACTGAAAATAGAAACTTTCCTAAAACGAAAAATATAAACTTTTTAAAAATGAAAAATAGAAACTTACTAAAAGTGAGAAATAGAAACTTTCCTAAACTAAGAATGGGAACTTGCCAGAAATGAGAAATGGAAACTTTCTACAATAAGGAACTTTCCCAATCAAAGAATGGAAACTTTCCCAAACAGAGATTTTTCAAGGAAATGGCGCAGAAAATATAGGGAAATGCAGTTAAAACGTCGCATTAAAATGCTCCTATCATCTTGCATTGACAGGTGTGCCCTCAATCCCCGGAATAGAACGACCCCTATTTGCTTATACTACTAATGATATTTCTAGGGTTAAATTATATGCTTGCTTTGAGCGTATCACAAGCCGCGCTTATTATTTATAGTCTTTCAGCCTAGACTTGTACCTCCATTCAATCTTCAGGTTGGGGGGCGTTGTGGAGGGGTACAACCTCCACTTCATGCTCCACAAACGCCTCATAGTAAGGCTTTAGGCGATGGCCATTCACTTTGAACTCGTTACTTGTTTGTTCACTCTTTATCTGCACAGCTCCATGAGGAAACACATTAGTAATAATGAATGGTCCAATCCAACGAGAACAAAGCTTACATGGGAAGAGTTTAAGGCGAGAATGGAATAAAAGAACTTTATGTCCCACAACAAAAGTCTTCCTACGAATCATCTTATCATGGAATGCCTTAGTCTTTTCTTTGTAAATCTTGGCACTTTCGAAAGCATCATTCCTTATCTCCTCTAACTCTTGCAATTGCAATTTCCTATGTAGCCCAGCCTCGTCTAGATTCATGTTAAACTGCTTCACAGCCCACCAAGCTTTGTGCTCTAACTCCACAGGTAAATGGCAAGGTTTGCCATAGACAATTCGATATCGGGACATAACTATGGGAGTTTTATACGCAGTTCTGTAAGCCCACAAAGCATCCTCCAAACGCAAGAACCAATCCTTCCTATTAGGATTCACAGTTTTCTCCAATATCCCCTTGATCTCACGATTTGAGACTTCAGCTTGCCCACTAGTTTGGGGATGATAAGGTGTAGAAACCTTATGTGTCACATCATATTTCTTCAAGAGAGCCTCAATCGTCCGATTGCAAAAGTGGGAACCACCATCACTAATAAGAACTCTAGGCATGCCAAACCTGCTAAAGATGTTAGACTTGATAAAATCTGCAACAACTTTAGAGTCATTAGTTCGAGTGGCTTTTGCCTCCACCCATTTTGAAACATAATCCGCAGCAAGCAAGATACAGAGAAATCCAAAAGATGAAGGAAAAGGTCCCATGAAATCTATACCCCAGACATCTAATATTTCAACAATTATGATATTAGATAAAGGCATTTGATCTCTAGAGCTTAGATTTCCGGTTCTTTGGTATCTATCACAAGTTAAACAATAGGCGTATGCATCCTTAAATAATGTTGGCCAATAGAACCCAGATTCTAACACCTTAAACGCAGACTTCTTAGACCTAAAGTGACCCCCACATGCTTTAGAATGGCAAAAAGAAAGTATGGCATTATGTTCATGTTCAGGCACACATCTCCTAATCAGTTGATCAGAGAAATATTTCCACAAATAAGGTTCATCCCAAACAAATTGCTTAACAGTTTTCTTAAGCCTATCTCTATGAGCACGTGACATGGTATTAGGAATCTTTCTAGAAACAATGTAATTCACAATGTCTGTGTACCATGGTTCACTTACCTGGATTCCAAAGAGTTGTTCATCTGGAAACGTCTCCACCAAAGGGAGAGGGTCTTCTGCGTGCACCAAATGACTCAAGTGGTCCGCTACCACGTTCTCACTACCCTTCTTGTCTTTGATTTCCACGTCAAACTCTTGCAAGAGTAGGATCCATCTAATAAGCCTTGGTTTCGC
Organism: Rosa chinensis; assembly: GCF_002994745.2. NCBI lineage: Eukaryota > Viridiplantae > Streptophyta > Magnoliopsida > Rosales > Rosaceae > Rosa > Rosa chinensis. The sequence goes on along the minus strand of NC_037094.1, from coordinate 40,036,050 downwards.
CTCCTTCTTGGTCATCAAGTACTTCAAAGCTGCATGGTTAGTATAAATAATAACTTTGGTACCAAGTAAGTAAGAATGAAAATTTTCAAGTGCGAAAACAACTGCAAGGAGCTCTTTCTCTGTAGTGGAATAGTTCAGTTGTGCATCATTAAGAGTCCTTGAGGCATAGTAGATGGCATAAGGTCGTTTGTCCTTCCTTTGCCCCAAAACAGCTCCAACTGCATAGTCAGAGGCATCACACATCAAATCAAAAGGCAAGGACCAATCTGGAGGTAGCATGATAGGGGCAGATGTCAACAACTCCTTTAGCTTGTCAAAAGCTACTTGACACTCCTTGTCAAAAGTGAACGTCACATCCTTTTGGAGCAATTGGCATAGAGGTCTCGAAATCTTTGAGAAATCCTTGATAAATCTCCTGTAAAACCCTGCATGGCCAAGAAAAGATCGAAATCTTCACTACTACCATCATTGGAGGGTTGAGACGACGTTGAGCCTCTCTAGTGGGTTTTGTCCCCTCCTCAAGAAGTATCCTATGGACGTAAGTGGTAGGGCTTATTCCCTTGATATCCGCCAATGTCCATCCTATGGCGGTCTTGTGTTGCTTTAGCATCTCCACCAATATTTCCTCTTGGGAAGAAGTAAGAGAGGAGGACACAATCACTGGTAAAGTCTCCTCGTCCCCTAAGTAGACATACTTCAAGTGGTTTGGAAGAGGTTTAAGTTCAAGTTCTGGTGCCTGGACCACTAAAGGTAAAGTCTTATTAGTAGATAACTGAATGGACAAGGGTGGAGGAGACTTACCTACAAAGGGTGATGCCTCAAGGAAGGACACATTTGCAATGATTTTGTCCTCACATGTTTCCTTGAGCACATCCTCTTGGAGTGTGACGCCATCCTTGGTGTAGCCCACTCCTTGCTCGAGTGTGGTGACCAAAGTATCCTCATTCATGATATCAAACATTTCCTGCGCTAGATTGTCCAAAATATCAATAGAAAAACAATCATGAACATCAAGAGGATACCTCATGGCTTCAAATATGTTGAAGCCAATAATATCACCATCGAATTCCATGGTGAGAGAGCCATCATACACATTAATCTTGGTCCTGGCCGTCCTTAAGAAAGGACGACCCAATAGTAATGGCGTTGAACTCACTGGGAAGTCCTCCATCTCCAACACATAAAAGTCAACTGGAAAGAAAAGATGATTAACCTGCCCAAGAACATCTTCCAACAAACCTATAGGGTATGCATTAGACATGTCGGCTAACTGAATGATAACATTATTAGATTTAAGTTCACCTTGACCTAGGGTTTCATAAACAGGATAGGGCATGACGTTCACAGACGCCCCTAAGTCTAACATGGCATTCTCAAACCTTGAGTTACCAATGGTGCATGGAATGGTGAAACTTCCAGGATCCTTGCATTTGTGGGGTAGTTTCCTCTGAATCAAGGCAGAAACATTCTCACTTACCTTAACTACCTCCTTTTCACGATTACTCCTCCTTGAGGACGTCCTAGCTTCTCCCTTGGATGTTGCAGGGTCCTTCTCAAGGTTCAACTTGATAGTGTCTTGGTCTTCCACAACTTCAATAACCACTTGAGCCTCCTTGGCTTTCTTAGGGTGATCCACTAACACCTTTCCACTCCTAGTAGTCACCACAGATGCATTTTCCACATTACCCTTTGGATTTCGTATGGTGTTACTAGGGAGTTTCCCAGTCTCATGAATCTTGCTCATGAAGTCCACAACTTGGCCCATTTGCGTCTTAAGATCTGTAATATCCTTTGTATGGGTCTGTTGTCCTTGAACCAAGGCCTGAGTTGAAGTGGTAAGAGCTTCAAACATCTTGTCATAGTTGAGATTTGAATTTGAACTCCCTGAAGCATGTTGATTCTGCATATAAGGCCTTTGAAAGGATGGTCCTTGAAATGGTGGGTGATAGGAGCATTTTAATGCGACGTTTTAACTGTTTTTCCCTACATTTTCTGCGCCATTTCCTTGAAAAATCCCTGTTTGGGAAAGTTTCCATTCTTTGATTGGGAAAGTTCCTTATTGTAGAAAGTTTCCATTTCTGTAGTTTCTATTTCTCATTTTTGGCAAGTTTCCATTCTTAGTTTAGGAAAGTTTCTATTTTTCATTTTTAGTAAGTTTCTATTTTTCATTTTTAGAAGTTTCTATTTCTCAAAACAGGAAAGTTTCTATTTTCAGGACCTCCGAGCTAAAAAGTGGAAATGAATTCACGAATGGAAAGAGGAGCTTGCGAACATCAAGACGAGCGAAGATGAGACACAATGGGTCACAGAAATGAAGAAATAAGCTTTCCTGTTTCAACCAGGAAACCCTGCGAAATGGAGGAAGGCTTACCAAGCAAGTTTCCAACGCAACCATGAAAAAGAAATGGAAAAATGAAGTTTCTTGACGTTGGAGGATGAAAAGGCTTGAAGTTGAAGCAACAAGGCCCAAGAACCCTACGAATTGAGTTGGATTTTTGGCAAAATGGATCAAGGCCCATGAAAGCCCATGGAATTAGGGTTTGTGACGCAAAGATGTAACCCTAGGGATGCTTTGCCGTGAAAACCAAAGGGAGAAGAGAAAGATGGCGTGAAAATCAAGAGGAAAATAAAAGCTTACGCCAAGAGATTTTCTAGGGTGGAGTTTAAGGAAAGAAATCAAGAAAAGGACCAAATGGCGTCTAGATTCATTCCTAGAAACCCTAATGGTATTTTGGCCGAATTACAAGAAGAAAATCAGAAATAGTCAAGGAATTTCGGCAAGAATATATTAGGGAATCATCTAGGAGTTTTGTGATTGGTTGGATGACACACTAGGGCTTACTTGGCAATTTCTCATTGGTGGAAGCTATGTGGAGTTATTAATTTAATTCCTTGGAAAATAACAGAAAATCCACGGCTTGAAGACCAAGTTTGGCCGTTCCCTATATATACTGTCTACCCTAGACGTCTCAAAGACCCCATAATTCAGAAATTACTATATACGCAAAAGCTCTCTCCATCCTCTAGTGCATTCAACGTTTCAAGCAAGGAAGAAGAAGAAGAAGAACCAAGCCATGAGCATCATCATCCATTCTCCACCTTGAAGCTTGCTTTCGAGATTCAAGACTCCATACGTTTTATCCTTCATTCCCATCTCCATCTCACGGTGTAATTCAACCTCTTTCTTTGTAACCTTGTTTGATTTCGTTGGAATTGTTCTAGTTGACATTGATGTTTGAACAAAGTTTTAATTCTGAAATTTTATGATTGAATGAAGATTTCGATTCTTATGATTGTGATTCTTTAGTTGCTTTTGTGAGTTTGTTCGACTGAATTTGCTTTACAGAAAACTTTTATATGTTTATGTTCTTTGGTGGCCCACTTAGGATATATGCATGTAATTGGTGCTATATTTAGGTAAACGATTCACCTAATAGTCTTGTGAACCTAAATCAAAAGTAGTAAAGGCTTTGGACAAAAGTCGAATTCAATTGAAGAGGATTGCAAATAGATGAACTTTTTCATACTAGGTTGTGCACTTAAGTTGATAACCTTTCTCTATGCTTCTTGCGTTGAACATGTTTTGATTAGCTAGCTTTCTAGACTTTGATTGCATGTTTGATAGGATTGATCTTTGTGCTTTCACTTAGATTAATTAGTAAAGGAAAGTAAAATATGGGAAATCGTTTGCTTCAAATGTTTCACATGATCAACTTCTTTCTCATGACTTGGAAGAACAATTGTAGGGTTGAATCGAATTCAATTATAAACTTAGTTTTGATCTTTGTTTCTTTCATTTCATTTTTGTATTTGTGTTTTTGTTTATACTTACTTTTTATTCTTTCTTTAAATTTTCGAAAACCAAAACCTAAAACTCCCCCTTAATTTTGTAAATGATGTATATATGTGTAAATATTATACTTTGTTTTTATTTTAATTGTTTAATTGTCTTACAATGACATGTGTACCCTCAATCCCCGGAATAGAACGATACCTACTTGCTTATACTACTAATGATATTTATAGGGTTAAATTATATGCTTGCTTTGAGCGTATCAGTGGCCCTTGAGGACGTTGAAAGTTTCCTCCAAGGGGATTCTGAGTGTGATCATTGTTTGTCCACTTGACGTTGGGGTGGTCCCTCCATCCAGGGTTGTAGGTATTCGAGTAAGGATCATATCTTGGACATGGGGGACCCCCATGGTTCCCTTGGTACCCTCCAATGGCGTTTAAGGATTCCCATCCTCCATTATCTGTCAGTTGAGGGCATTGATCAGTCACATGTCCTTGCATAGAACATACCCCACAAGCTTGCAATATTCCCTTGGCGTTCACAACTTGATCCTTGAGAAGGGTGAGTTTGTTCAATCTTTCCTCAATAACTGAATTGGTACCAATCTCATTCACCCTTCGAGTTGTGAGACCTACACCCTCATACTGTTGGGCATTCTTGGCTCTATTCTCAATCATGGCTCTCCCTTCAGCAGGTGACTTATCCACAAAAGCTCCTCCAGCTGCAGCATCTAACATGTCACGTTCCAGAGGTAGGAGACCTTCATAGAACCAAGTAAGCAAGGTTTCTTCCTTCATTTGATGTTGAGGACATTGAGCAATCAAGGACTGAGACCTCTCATAATAAGCGGAATAAGATTCATCTTGAGCTTGTTTTATTCCACTTATCTTCTTCTTGAGTGTAATGATCTTGGAAGCTGGGAAGTATTTCTCGAGGAAGGCCTTCATCATTGTTTCCCAAGATGTGATGCGCCCAGAAGGAATCTCATATAGCCAATCTTTGGCACGGTCAGCTAGAGAGAAGGGGAATGCCTTCATCTTAAGGATATTCTCATCTGCTCCTTGTGGTAACATGTTGATACACACAGACTGGAATTCTCGAAGATGCTTGTTGGCGTCCTCCATATTAAGACCATGGAACATAGGGAGCCTATGAAGTAATCCACTCTTCAACTCAAAATCTGCAGACTTCCCTGCAATAGGGGTAGGGTACACGATACTTGTGGGAGGTCCTCCTTGAACCACAGATGAAGAGAGTTCTCTAATAGAAGCCATCTTAACGTTCTCTTCTTGTTCAGGGGGTGGTGAACAAAGAGGTGAAGGTGAGTTAGAGGAAACACTAGGTGATACGGACTCCTCAGAAGGAAAAAGCCTCTTCCCTTGCTTATTAAATATGTAGTCCTTAAATGTCGAAGAAGAGGGTTTTCTGTATTCTAGTTGTGGAGGATTCTTCAAACGAGCAAGTCTCTCTTCAATTTCTCGTTTAGTAGGGAGCTTAGAAGACTCGGTCATTCATGGAATCCTGAATATCATTAAGAATTAAAGAAGTTAGTAAATTGTATAGTAAAGTAAATAAAAGTTAATGATTTATACAAAAACGTCACTATTCATGATTTACTATTCACGATTTTTACAAGTATAAAGAGAAGTATAATGTACAAAATTTCCACACAATAAAAAATGTCACAAATATGTCCCAATTTTTAGTTAGAGTGTGACATTGTTAATAAAAGTTTAAATCCCATTATAAGCTCTTAACCAAAGTTTAGACGTGCGGCCCAAGGGCTCAATCCTTAATACTAGTCGCCCTCCTCAATCTTTTGGTAACTCTTTTCACACAAAGCCAGGTAGCAGAGGAATGATTTTGGCGGATCTCAGCTCACTTGTTTAGCAGGGGACGAGACCCTTTGCTAGCACTTCTCATATCCAATCAACCTAGACACCCTATGCTACTAAGGTGCGCCCCATGAGAGAGAAGGGTGCAAGACTAATGTTAAAGACAAAGTCCTTCACCTATTCCATTATGGTCAAAAAAACTTATAATAAAATTTATACTCTCATAAACCATGTTTTTCACTATTCACGAAAATCATGTACAATTCTATCTTTTCTTTTCTTTTATTTACAATTATTTCAACACTTTGGTACGGGAATAGGGAGTCTCGATATGCAATGGGACTGAAACAGCTACCCTTTTCAATACTATGTTTAATCCAATATACCTTAGTGTATCACAACATTTTCTTTTGTTATAAATATCATTGATATCAAATTAAATTCCAAGTGGTAAATCATGGGAACGTGCGGCCCAAGTATAGTTGTCTAGACACAAAGTCCCTCCTACATCCTTTGGGCAACCTTACTGAAATGGCCAGGTAGGGGAGGGCGAACACATGAGGCAGAATCCATTTTGGCATGAGCTACTCCCACAATGTGGTTTAGGCCCATTTGTAAGCACTTTTGGATCCAAAACCTGTCATGAACGTTGTCCCCTTCCTAGACATCATCCCACATAAGCTATACTTACTTAGATGAAAAAGGTCCTAAGTGTGAAGACAGTTCAATGAATATTAATAAAAACCGCCCTCAACCTTAAGGGACCTGAACTAGGTACCAATAAAGGGTTTAGGTCAATATTAATAAACACGACTTCACCTATTCCTCTTTAATTTACAACTCACAATTAAAATTCGTATTCAATAATATAAATAACAACCTAAGTAATATATTAACAAATTTTTCGAACACATATAAGCACATATAAAATATTTACGAAATCAACAATATATCCAACAATTATTCACACTTCAACAAGTGATTTTTCAATCGCCGGCAACGGCGCCAAAAATTGATACGCTCAAAGCAAGCATATAATTTAACCCTAAAAATATCATTAGTAGTATAAGCAAGTAGGGATCGTTCTATTCCGGGGATTGAGGGTACACATGTCAATGTAAGACAATTTAAATAATTAAAATAAAATAAAGTATAATATTTACACAATATAAACATCATTTACGATTTAGGGGGATTTTAGGGTTTGGTTTTCGAAAAATAAAAGAAAGAATTAAAATTAAGTACAAACAAAAACACAAATACAAGAATGAAATGTAAGAAACAATGATTAAAACCAAGTTCATGATTAAATTCGAATTAACCTTATAGTTGTTCTTCCAAGTCATGTGAAAGGAGTTGATCATGTGAAACATTAGAAAGCAAACGATTTCCCATATTTTACTTTCAACGCTAATTAATCTAAGTGAAAGCACAAAAACTAATCCTATCAAACATGCATTCAAGCTCTAGAAAGCTAGACAATCATACATATTCAACGCATGAAGTATATAGAAAGGCTATCAACTCAAGTGTACAACTTAGTATGAATAAGTTCACCTAATTGCAATCCTTTTCAATTGAATTCGATTTTTGTCCAAAACCTTTACTACTTTCGATTTAAGTTCATAACACAAGAAGTTGAATCATGTTCTTAAATCTAGCACCACTCATACATAAACCCTAAAAGTTTCGAACCAGTTAAGATTAACATACAAGAGATATCAATTAAGCAAATTCAATCGAACAATCACACATAAGCAATGTTGGAATCACAAAAATAGAATCGAAATCTTCATTCAATCATAAAATTTCAGAATTTAAACCTTGTTCAAACATCAATGTTAACTAGAACAATCTTTAACGAAATCAAACAAGGAGAATCAAAAGTGATTACAAGAAAGAAGGTTGAATTACACCGTGAATGGAGATGGTGATGTAAAACTCGAATGATGAACTAATGAAACTCGAAAGCAAGCTTCAAAATGGCACGGTTTCAAGGTGGAATGATGGAGATGACACTGCTTCTTCTTGCTTCTTCCTCCCTTGCTTGAAAACGCAGAAGATGAACTAGAGAATGGAGAGAGCTTTCGCATAGAGAGAATTTTCTGAATTATGTGGTGACATTGAGACGTCTAGGGTGCATAGTATATATAGGGAACGGCAATGCTTGGCCTCCAAGCCGTGTATTTTCTATTTATTTCCCAAGGAATTAAATTAATAATTCCACATAGCTTCCACCAATGAGAAATTGCCAAGTAAGCCCTAGTGTGTCATCCAACCAATCACAAAACTCCAAGATGATTCCCTAATATACTCTTGCCAAAATTCCTTGAATATATTTCTGATTTTCTTCTCATATTTCGGCCAAAATATCCTTAGGGTTTCTAGGAATGCATCTAGACGCCATTTGAACCTTTTCTTGATTTCTTTCCTTAAACTCCACCCTAGAAAATCTCTTAGCGTAATCTTTTATTTTCTTCTTGATTTTTCACGCCACTTTCTCTCTTCCTTTTGGTTTTCACAGCAAAGCATCCCTAGGGTTTAGGTTTTGCGTCACAAACCCTAATTTCATGGGCTTTCATGGGCCTTCATCCATTTTGCCGAAAATCCAACTCAAATCCATAGAGTTCTTGGGCCTTGTTGCTTCAACTTCAAGCCTTTTCATCCTCCAACGTCAAGACACTTCATTTTTCCATTTCTTTTTCATGGTTGCGTTGGAAACTTGCTTGGTAAGCCTTCCTCCATTTCGCAGGGTTTCCTGGTTGGAACAGGAAAGCTTATTTCTTCATTTCTGCTCAATTGTGTGGCCCTTTTCGTCTCATATTCGCTCGTCTTGATTTTCGCAAGCCCCTCTTTCCATTCGTGAATTCATTTCCACTTTTTAGCTTGGAGGTCCTGAAAATAGAAACTATTACTAAAAATAGAAACTTTCCTTAAACGAAAAATAGAAACTTTCTAAAAATGAAAAATAGAAACTTTCTAAAAATGAAAAATAGAAACTTTCCTAAACTAAGAATGGAAACTTGCCAAAAATGAGAAATAGAAACTACAGAAATGGAAATTTTCTACAATAAGGAACTTTCCCAATCAAAGAATGGAAACTTTCCCAAACAGGGATTTTTCAAGGAAATGGCGCAGAAAATGTAGGGAAAAACAATTAAAACGTCGCATTAAATTGCTCCTATCATAGTCCAACTAAAGTTCTAAACTAAGTAACTAACAAACCAATCCAACATTCCATAACTCAGATTCACTAAACATCCCAGATTCATTAAACTAAGGAATCAAAATCTGTTAGGATCTTGATTATATTGTGGCAGAAAACAAAGAAAAAGAAAAGGGGGAAAAACGTGCAGCGGTATATAAAGCCAGGTACAAAAAATTTTGTTTGAATAATGTATTCTTCTCAAATTGGCTGGAACTCCATAAATATAGCATGATCGAAACAAGTTAATACTTGCTGAGAGTTGGTTTTCCAAACATGAATTCGAGCATAACAACTCCAAAACCATACACATCATTTTGATTGTATATCACTCTGAGTGCTATTTTCCACGCTAATAATCTTGGAGGTTAAGCATCATGTTTCCTCTGTTTCTATGCAATAAAGAAAATTGCTACAGAAAGAGTAGTCATCAAGACACGTATCCAATCCTATATGTACATCCAGATTAGGCCTCATCAAAAAGCCCGCGGATCAAGTGGGCCGATGGAGGCCCGCCGGCCCGCAGGGCTTTTGGCCCGGCCCGGCCCGTCAAAAAACCCGCAAAACCCCGCCTTGGTGGGCCGATGGAGGCCCGCAAAAAAGCCCGCAAAAACCCAGCCCGGCCCATAGGCCCGCCCCGTAAAAGCCCGCAAAATATTATATGTGTGTGTGTGTGTGTTTATATATATATATATATATATATATATATATGTATGTATGTGTGTGTGTGTTATATATATAGATATATCTATTTGTGTGCGTGTGTTTATAAATATATATATATATATATATAGACACATATAGATATATATTTGTGTGTGTGTTTATATAGATATATATATATAGTCATATAGATATATATATATATATATATATATCAATATATCATATATGTGTGTGTGTGTTTATATATATATATAGAGAGAGAGAGAGATATAGATATATATATATATATATGTCTCTATATATATATATATAAACACACACACACACACACACATATATATATATAGAGCATATATGTGTGTGTGTGTTTATATATATATATATATATATATATAAACACACACACACATATATGCTCTATATATATATATATATGTGTGTGTGTGTGTGTGTGTGTGGAAGTTCTTATACTATTATACTTCTATATAAAATATGTGCATATATATATTCTACATATCGGTTGACCAATCCGATCGGATTCGAAAATATGGTGAAATTGGCTAAATTTTTTTACCACACTCATAATTTATTGTAATAAACTCATCCAACGGTCGGTTTTTCCACACTCATAATTTATTGTAATAAACCCATCCACACTCATGATATATAAATATGGAAAAACCGACCGTTGGATGGGTTTATATGGGTTTCCATGTGCTCTTTGGAGTGTATGATATATAAATATAGGTTTATAAGAGTAACTACGTTTGACCTAGTTGATCGAATTCGAAACGAGAACCAAATTGGCTGGATTTTCTACAACCACCATAAAACATTACAATCTCTCCATCGAGCGGTTGGTTTCTCCGAATTCATTTTCTACTTCATGGTTGCTTTAGAATGAACCTAAACAATTTAAATGCAATGTATAAGTCATACAACTATAGGAATAAAATTGGTATAGACCAATGTGTTTGTAATTAAAATTAATTTTTTTTTATCTTATGTCCACGCACATCTATTGATGGAATATATACAAACGTGATGTGAAGAAATAAGCACGTTTCGCAGTTTTCACGGCATCGGTCAACCAATAAACCATATAAGTGACTACGGTTGACCAATCCGATCGGATTTGAAATTATGGTGAAATTGGCTAAATTTTTTACCACACTCATAATTTATTGTAATAAACTCATCCAACGGTCGGTTTTTCCATTTTCTTTGAATTGATAGGGGTTGCTCTTTGGAGTGTATGATATATAAATATAGATTTATATGAGTAACTACGTTTGATCTAGTTGATCGAATTCGAAACGATAACCAAATTGGCTGGATTTTCTACAATCACCATAAAACATTACAATCTCTCCATCGAGCGGTTGGTTTCTCCGAATTCATTTTCTACTTCATGGTTGCTTTAGAATGAACCTAAATAATTTAAATGCAATGTATAAGTTATACAACTTTAGGAATAAAATTGGTACAGACCAATGTGTTTGTAATTAAAATTAATTTTTTTTATCTTATGTCCACGCACATCCATTGATGGAATATATACAAACGTGATGTGAAAAAATAAGCACGTTTCGCTGTTGTCACGGCTTCGGTCAACCAATAAAACATATAAGTGACTACGGTTGACCAATCTGATCGGATTCGAAAATATGGTGAAATTGGCTAAATTTTTTACCACACTCATAATTTATTGTAATAAATTCATCCAACGGTCGGTTTTTTCATTTTCTTTGAAATAATAGGGGTTGCTGATGCAGCTAAAAGTAAGCGCATAATTTAACCCTGAAAATATCGTTAGTAGTATAAGCAAATAGGGATCGTTCTATTCCGGGGATTGAGGGTACACCTGTAATTGCAAAAACAATTAATTAATTAGTAAAAGTAAAAAGTATTATTTACAAAAAGAATATATACAAATAACGAAATAAAAGGGGGGTTTAAGAATTATAAAATCAAAAGTTAAAGTAAATCAAATAAAGAAAACGTAAAAACATATATACAAGGGTGGAACGCAAGGAACAAAGATCAAAACCAATTCCATGTAATCAAATTCGATTCAAACCCTATAATTGTTCATCTAAGTCATGAGAAAGGAGTTGATCATGTGAAACATTCGAAAGCAAATGATTTCCCATATTTTACTTTTCAATGCTAATTAACCTAAGCGAAAGCACCTAGATCAATCCTATCAAACATGCATTCAAGCACTAGAAAGCTAGTTAATCATAACATGTTTAACGCATTACACATAGAGAAAGGCTATCAACTCAAGTGTACAACTTAGTTATGGAAAAGTCCACCTAATTGCGATCCTCTTCAATTAAATTCGATTCTTGTCCAGAACCTTTACTACTTTTGATTCAAGTTACACAAAGTAAAAAGTTGATTCATGTTCTTAAACCTAGCACCAATTACATGCAAATCCTATAAGTGTCGACCCAAATAAGATAAACATATAAAAGTTTTCTGTAAAGCAAATTTAATCGAACAAACTCACATAAGCAACTTAGAATCTCAATTATAGAATTCGAAAACTTTATTTAAACATAGAAATTGGGCTTAAACTTTGCCCTAAACGTTATTGTTAACTAGAAACAAGTTCATACGAAATCAAACAAGGAAACCAAAAAGGTTACAAGGAAAAGGAATGAATTACACCGTGAGTGGAGATGGAGATGGAGAGCTAGATGGTTGGATCTTGAATCTTGGAAGCAAGCCTTCAAGGTGGATGATGGAGGATATGATCTTCATGGCTCATTCTTCTTCTTCCTCTCCTTGCTTGAAAACGCAGAGCTTTGCAACTAGACAATGGAGAGAATTTTTCTGAATGAAGAGGTGTTGTGGTGTTGTTCTTCTGTTTGATGGTGTGTGTAAAACGTCTAGAGAGGAGGGTATATATAGGGGAAGGCAAGGCTTCATGAATTTAATTTCCAAGGAATTTTCTGGTTGCACCACACAGCTCCAACCAATGAATTAATGCCACGTCAGCTCTGCCATGTCATTCAACCAATCAGGAAGCTCCAAAATCAATCCCTAATCTTTCCAAATATATTATTGCTGATTTTCCCAAGATTTTATCTGATTTTTTTCTTAATTTTCGGCCAAAATAATCTTGAGTGAAAATGGGTATGAATCGGGACTTGTTTTGGACCTTTTCTCCCTTAAATCTCTCCATGGCTTTATCCTTAATGTCCTCCCCTTGATTTTCTCTTGATTCCCACATTAAAATTGTAGATTTTATTCTCTAATTTCAGCCAACATATCTTGAGGGAATTAAGGAACGAATCTGGACTTGTTTTGAGCTTTTTCTTGTTGCACAATCCCTTGAAATTCTCCCTTGATTTTCTCAACGTAATCTCCTTGATTTCCCATGCAAAAATCAGATTTAATCTCCCATAATATCTTCAAGCCATGTAGTCTCCTAATGCCTTCAGGTTTCCTAGCCTCATCAGGATTCCTGCGTTGACTAGGATTCCTAGTTGGACCGGGAAAACTCCATTTCTTCATTTCAGCTCATTTCCTTGTCATTTATTCCAATGTACCTAGAAAATAGAAACTTTTATTAAAACTACTAAAAATAGAAACTTTCTAAAGATGGAAACTTTCCTAATCAAGACGGATTTATTTAAGGAAATAACAAAGTAAATATGAGGAAATAACAGTTAAAACGTCGCATTAAAATGCTCCTATTAGTTGCTCTTTGGAGTGTATGATATATAAATATAGGTTTATAAGAGTAACTACGTTTGACCTAGTTGATCGAATTCGAAACGTGAACCAAATTGGCTGGATTTTCTACAACCACCATAAAACATTACAATCTCTCCATCAAGCGGTTGGTTTCTCCGAATTCATTTTCCACTTCATGGTTGCTTTAGAATGAACCTAAACATCCATTGATGGAATATATACAAACGTGATGTGAAAAAATAAGCATGTTTCGCGGTTGCCACGCCATCGGTCAACCAATAAAACATATAAGTGACTACGGTTGACCAATCCGATCGGATTCAAAAATATGGTGAAATTGGCTAAATTTTTTACCACACTCATAATTTATTGTAATAAACTCATCCAACGATCGGTTTCTCATTTTCTTTGAATTGCTATATGTAGCTCTTTGGAGTGTATGATGTATAAATATAGATTTATAAAAAATTAGTGTCTTTAAAAATTTATTTATCAACAAATTAGTATCTATATATAAATATAGATTTTTTTTTGGTACAATATAGTTATATAAATTGTTATCTTTGGTTGTATTTGATCATTATCCATTGAATTTCCAAAGCTTGATTAAAAAAAAAATACTTGTGTCTTTAAATATTTATTTATAAATAAAGCCCGCAAGACCTGGCCCACAATAGCCCGCAAGGCCCGGCCCGAAAAAGCCCGCAAGGCCCGCTTTATATGGACGGGCTTGGATCCTTTGATTTTTAATAAAGCCCGGCCCGGCCCGTTGACGACCCCTAATCCAGATCATTCAATTACGGCGGCAAGTCAGGCAACTAGTCTAACTAAAGTTCTAAACTAAGTAACTAACAAACTAATCCAACATTCCATAACTTAGATTCACTAAACAACCCAGATTCATTAAACTAAGGAATCAAAATCTGTTAGGATCTTGATTATATTGTGGCAGAAAACAAAGAAAAAGAAAAGGGGGAAAAACGTGCGGCGGTATATAAAGCCAGGTACAAAAAGTTTTGTTTGAATAATGTATTCTTCTCAAATTGGCTGGAACTCCATAAATATAGCAAGATCGAAACAAGTTAATACTTGCTGAGAATTGGTTTTCCAAACATGAATTTGAGCATAACAACTCCAAAACCATACACATCATTTTGATTGTATATCACTCTGAGTGCTATTTTCCACGCTAATAATCTTGGAGGTTAAGTATCATGTTTCCTCTGTTTCTATGCAATAAAGAAAATTGCTACAGAAAGAGTAATCATCAAGACACGTATCCAATCCTACATGTACATCCAGATCATTCCAATTACGGCGGAAAGTTAGGCAACTAGTCCAACTAAAGTTCTAAACTAAGTAACTAACAAACCAATCCAACATTCCATAACTCAGATTCACTAAACAACCCAGATTCATTAAACTAAGGAATCACAAACAAATAACCCAGATTCGTCAAACAATCCATACCATTTTCGTAAGCAAGTTCCACCGCAAATAACTCTACCGTCATCATTCCTCTCACATTGATGGCACACAGAACAATCCTCAATACACTGCTAAATCAAAACCCACGAAATTGAATTCGACATTAATCTTTAACCCTAAAATTTGCACCAATTGAATGGATTAAATTGAACAAAATTGAAATCATACTTACATTGAATTGATTGATTGCCCCAAATTCAAGAAGAAGAGTAGAAGATAAAACTATGGATCTACCATCTAAGGTTTGATCTCTTAGAGTAGTATAGTATGTGAGAGACTGAGATGGAGTGTGAGAGTCTTCGTCGGGGACTCAGGGGTTCTCATGTTTTGTTGTCTGGGACTTCGGGTGGGCTTGTGTCCTCCCAAGGGTGTACTTGGATCCGCCCTTATTTAGGAGTCCTCCGATTTCAAAGTTAGAATTTTGGGGGCTCCTCCCTCCTCAAGCTACCTCCTCAAGTTTTTTTTTCTATCCCATACATACCCAAAATCAGAACATGAATACAACCAAGAGCCAAATTACACAGAAAGCTAAAAATCAAAGAGTCACCTGTAAGCTGACGGCGAGAAGAAGATTGGGCCATCGGAATGTTCATAACGGCCAGAACGGTGAGGTTCCGGAGCTGAGAAATTTCCAGTTTGGGACTTTGGGCGAGAGAGAGAGTGGTGAGGTACTGGGCAAGAGAGAGAGAGATCGAGAGCGGTTGTGTTTGGGACTTTGGGAAAAAGAGGGAAAAAGAACTACGGCTGTTTTGTTAGTAGGAAATTTTGCCCAAAAAAAAAGAGGGAAGATTATTTGGATTAGCGCCAAGAGTAATACGGTGTCGTTTATGTGTTGCCAAGTCTTCTTTCCTCCTTTTTTTTTTTTTGGTAGAAGACAAATGTATTTTACGACGGCAAGATAAAAATCCGTCGCAATTGAATACAAAGTTACTACGACAAATATTTTCTGTCGCAAATAACTAGGCTTAATCGCGACGGAACATTTTCCGTACCAATAGGGTCTCTATTGCGACGACAATTGTTGCCGAAGTAAAAAACCGAAGCAATTGCAATTCTTTTTAGTAGTGAGTACAAGACTCTGAAAACGACTCGATGACTCAAAACACGAAACTAAGAGAGAAACAAGGCTAAAATGGGGCATATACTCATTAATATCGTCGCACTTTTTGCTCCTATCATCAACCAAAGTGCACAACCTAGTATGAAAAAGTTCATCTATTTGCAATCCTCCTGAATTGATTTCGACTTTTGTCCAAAGCCTTCACTACTTAAATCTAGCTCCAATTACATGCATATATCCTAAGTTGGCCACCAAAGAACACATACATATAAAAGTTTTCTGTAATCCAAAATCAATCAAGCAATCTCACATAAGCAACATATAAATCAACATAAAGAAATCGCAATTTTATTTCAAAACATATAAATGGGCTTTAAACTTTGCCCTAATTATTTATGTCAACTAGAAATCAAGTTCATACGAAATCAAACAAAGAAAACCTGAAAATGTTACAAGGAAAAAGATAGAATTACACCGTGAAGGATGAATGGTGGAAGGCTTGAGACGTTGGTCTTGGATCTTGGATAGCAAGGCTCCAAAGCTTCTTCTTCTCTTCTTCTCTTTGCTTGAAGACGCAGAGACTTGAAACTAGAGGATGGAGAGAATTTTCTGATGTTTAGAAAAGAATGGGAGAGAGGTGTGTGAAGTGGTCTGTTGTGGTTTGTTAATGATGCTCCTATTTATAGGAGGATGTCAACTTAGTCTCCAAGTCTTCAAGAATGATCCACACTGACAGGACCTACCTCGGATTTCACCTTAAAATAGAAAGTGGCCCTACGGGGCCCACCTTAGAAGAAATTCTACCAAAAAATTTGGCGGAACTCCCTCTAAAAGTGGACTACCTAAAAACCTGTGGAAAGACATTTACACTTCTAAAATAATCCACCCTTAAACTTCTGGAGCCACCATTCTCCCTAAATCACAACATCTCCCAGTTCACAAACCAATTCTAAACTTAAATATTAATCTCATGAGTTATCAGAGCAATTTAATGTACAGGCGTACAAAAAGATAGAATACAAGATAAATGACCGATGCTTTTATAATGCGGAAGCTATAACAGCTGATAGGAGCATTTTAATGCGACGTTTTAACGGTTATTTCCTCATATTTACTTAGTTATTTCCTTAAATAAATCCTTTTGTTTTAGGAAAGTTTCTATTTCCTATTTTTAGAAAGTTTCCATTTTAGTTTAGGAAAATTTCCATTTCTGATTTTTAGAAAGTTTCTATTTTTAGTAATAGTTTCTATTTTCAAGTCCTTGGAATAAATGAGCTGAAATGAGCTCAAAAGGAGAAAGAAAAGCTAGGGAACGTTGGAGAGAGCTGAGACAATGCACAAGGGCTGCAAAAATGAGCTGAAATGAGGATATGAAGTTTTCCTGGTCCAGCCAGGAAATCCTGTTTCAACCAGGAAACCATGTTCAGAAAAGGAAAATTTGTCAAAGCAAGACTCCTAAGCCAACCAGGAAGTATGGTTGAAATAATGAAGAAAAATGATGTTGAGAGAAGAGTCCTGGAGGCACTAGGAGACCTTATGGATTGGATATGACACATGGAAGCCCAAGACTCTTCAAGATTAATGTGGATTTCGGCAAAATGGTGAAAAGCCCAAGTGATTTTGGGTTGTTTGACGTAATGGAGATATTTTTGGGAATTAAATATGATTTTTCCATGAGAAATCATGAAGATAATGTGAAAAATCAAGAAGAAATCAAGGAAAAACGTTGGAAATATTATAGGGAGAGTTTCAAGGGATCGTGCAACAAGAAAAAGCTCAAAACAAGTCCAGATTCGTTCCTAAATCCCCTCAATATATTTTGGACGAAAATAAGGAATAAAATCTGCATTTTTTCATGAAAATCAAGAGAAAATCAAGGGGAGACGTTAAAGATAAGGTCATGGAGAGTTTTAAGGGAGAAAAGGTTCAAAATGTGTCCAAATTCATTGTCTAGTTTCATTCCTTGATATTTGGCCGAAAATGAAGAAGAAAATCAGATTAAATCCATATATATATATATATATATATTTCGGCAACAATATATTAGGGACTTATTTTGAAGGCTTTTGATTGGTTGGGTGACACAACAAAGCTGACATGGCGCTACGTCATTGGTCGAAGCTATGTAAAATTATTAAATAAATCTTTGGGAAAATAAAAGAAGATTCATGAAGTTTGGAGACCAAGTTCACGTCCCCTATATATACTTCCCCCCTAGGCTTGATGTTTGACACTTCCTCCCATTCAGAAAATTCACAATAAACGTCAAAGCTCTCTCCATCCTCTAGTGCAAGCTCCACGGTTTTCAAGCAAGGAAGAAGGAGCTGTGAGCATCATCATCCATCATCCACCTTGAAGACTTGCTTCCAAGATTCAAGAATCCAACGTCAAGCCTCCATCCCCATCTCCATCTCACGGTGTAATTCGCCCTCTTTCTTTGTAACCTTGTTTGATTTTCGTTGGAATTGTTTCTAGTTGACAACAATGCTTGAATAAAGTTTAAATCCAAATTCTTATGATTGAATGAAGTTTTCGATTCCTATGATTGTGATTCTATAGTTTCTTATGTGAGATTGTTCAATTAAATTTGCTTGATTGATATCTTTTATGTGTTTATCTTATATGGTTCGAAACATCTAGGGTTTGTATATAATTGATGCTAGATTTAAGTTTATGATTCACCTAATAGTTTTGTGAACTTGAATCTGAAGTAGTAAAGGCTTTGGACAAAGGTCGAATTTAATTGAAAATGATTGCAAATAGATGAACTTTTTCATACTAGGTCGTGCACTTAAGTTGATAACCTTTCTCTATGCTTCTTGTGTTGAACATGTCTTGATTAGCTAGATTTCTAGACTTTGATTGCATGTTTAATAGGATTAATCTAGGTGCTTTCATTTAGATTAATTAGTAAAAGAAAGTAAAATATGGGAAATCATTTGCTTCAAATGTTTTATATGATCAACTTCTTTCTCATGACTTAGATGAACAATTGTATGGTTGAATCAAATTTGATTGTATGGAATTGGTTTGATCTTTGTTTCTTATGTTTCATTCTTGTACGTGTGTTTTTATATTTTCTTTATTTTGTTTAGTTTAATTTTCGAAACCCTAATGTTAAAACCCCCTTATTTTATTATTTTGTATATATCTTTGTTTTATTTTTGTAAATATTATACCTTATATTCTTTATTTGTTTTACAATGACAGATGTACCCTCAATCCCCGGTTAGAACTATCCCTATTTACCATATACTAACGATGACATTTTCAGGGTTAAATTGTGCGCTAACTTTTTGTAAGGCCCCGTACCTTAAAATCTTTATGAGTTACATTTTTACCGGTTTTGACCGAAGAGTTGACTTTCTAATTGTTTGTTACGTTGGAATGTTCCTTGAGTACGTCGTAGGTTACGAAAAATTGAGTTCGTGGACACGCAGTTTGTATAGATCGGAGTTTTTACGGGAAAGTTGTTATTTAAAGTTTAAAGTTACTGTTCCTTTATTTTAATTATTGGTTTCTATAAGGGGAAATGGGTAAATAAGAGGAGAGAGAGTGAAAATTGGGACAGAGCCCGACCTCCAACCATCCCCCCTTTTTCTTTTCTCTTCTCTACGAACCGGACCCAATTACCAGCGAATCATCGCAGCCGGACCTTGTTGGACTCGTCCCCGGCCATCGAAGCTTCCTCTCCTCATTCTCTTTCATCTCAGGTACGTGATTTACGTTGGGTAGCCTTGTTTTGGAACTAATTTGGGGAGGACTGTCGATCGGGTCTTGGGAATTTTCGGTTGGGTTTTCGATTTCCGGCGGTCTTCGGCCGGAAATCCTTGTGATTTTGGTTCTCTGTGAAGTGTTAAACACATTTCCAACCTTCTTGTAGCTTGTTTTGGCTGAAGGAAGTGGTAGTGATGATGAATAGTGGTGATGAACAGTAGCCATCCGGTTTTTCCGATTTTGGAGTGAAATTCCAACCACTTCTGCTTAGTTTTAGCTGTTATTGCAGGTATAAAGATTGTTGGGTTTGCTGTGGTGATTCGTTTGGGCTAGATAAGTTGGCCGGATATGGGGTTTGGTGTGATGGTGCTTGAAACCACGCGCCGCCACTGGTGGTGGCGTGTTGAGACTCTGTTAGACTATTTAAACTGCTTTGTTATGTGTTGTTAAATCATACTTGATGTTGGGAATCCTCAATTAGCATTTTTTTAGACTTGAGGTTATTTTGTTGAAAATTTCTTGGAAAGTAGATGTTGGGATGTTTGGAATTTTATGTTTTATAATGGTTATTAGTTGAATCTCTTGACTAAATGCTAATAGTAATATTGCGGAATTGTTTTACTTTGTTGAGGATTTTGGAGTTGAGATTGTGAATTGAAAGGAAAAATTAAGAAAGAATATGGAGATTTTAGAAAAGGAAATTATGTTATTTTGGTGGATAATTGTGATTAAGGATTTGAAATTGAATTAAAGGAGTTATCGAGACGATCCTTGTGAAGATTAGAGAGTTAGCGAGGATGTTGTTTTGTTGATGAATTCTGAATTTGAGAATCTGAATCATAAATTGAAGAGGGGGAAGTTTAGAGGAAATTTTGTGAATAACAAGCATTATTTTTCAAGGGAATGAGTTTTAATTCTTTAATTATTTTCCTTTGCGAGGTTAATCTATATCATGCCCAATTATTACATGACATACTGAGCCCTCGAGAGAGGAGGACACGGGCAGGCAGCAGGATTAGCTGCGAGACTCACTAGTGAGTGGACTTTTATTTTATTTAAATAATGCATGCAACATGGTATTACGTTTTTAATGGAATACTATGTGAGTAAATATGGTTCATGAAAGAAATGGAATTATAGAAAGCAGTTGGCAAGGAGGCTATCTTGGCGCATGCTTATCTTACCTAGTTGGCAGTCCCTTCTAGGTAATAGTCTGGTTGGCAGTCCCTTCCAGACTACAGCCCTGTTGGCAGTCCCAACCGATGCATCATCTGGTTGGCAGTCCTGATAGGAGCATTTTATTGCAACATTTTAACTGTTATTTCCCTATATTTTCTGCGTTATTTCCTTAATAAAACTCTATTTAGGAAAGTTTCCATTCTTCGAATGGGAAAGTTCCTAATTGTAGAAAGTTTCCGTTTTGTAGTTTCTATTTTCCATTTTTAGAAAGTTTCCATTTTAGTTTAAGAAAGTTTCCATTTCTTATTTTAGAAAGCTTCTATTTTCAGGTTTTTGGAATAAATAAGCAGAATTGAGTTCATAAATGGAACGAGAAGTTTCATGAAGATGACATGGCAAGGAGAGAATCAAGGAAGAATTTTTTTAAAAAAAGGAAAATATATTTTCCTTGGGGATTAAATTTGCCGTGTAATACTTAAGGAAAAACAAGGTGACAATGTGGGAATTGAAGATGATTGATTGAGGATTTTAAGGAGAGATTTTCTTGGGAGACTTTTATGGAAAGAAATATTGTTGGAGGAATAATTTGGTGTGATTGCCAACGTGAAAATCAGAAATAATCAAGGAGATGATGCCAAGAGAGATTCAAGGGAGATATTTTTGGAAGGAAAATATGTGTGCACCAAGGAAAAGCTAAAAAGGCGTCTAGATTCATCCCTAAATTCCCTAAAGGAATGTTGGCCGAAATTCATGAAGAAAATCAGAATAATTTCAAGGAAATTCGGCAATTAAATATTAGGGAGGTATTTTAGAGAATTATGATTGGTTGGAACACATCACAAGGCTTACTTGGCATTCTATGATTGGTTGGACCACATCACAAGCTTACTTGGCGAATTATCATTGGTTGAAGCTATGTGGAAAATTCTGATTGCTTTGTCAACCCTAGCCATGCTCCTATATAAAACTCCCCATTTCTCAACGTCAAGGGTTCCTCCCCCCCATACAATTTACACTTTAGAAAAAAATCAGAAAATCTTCTTAGCATAGCCGTGAGTTTCTCCATCCTCTAGTCATCTCCACGAGTTCAAGCAAGGCCAAGGGAGAAGAAGCATAGCCGTGAGCATCCATCATCCATCTCCAACCTTGAAGCTTGCTTTCGAGATTCAAGAGACCACCACATCAATCGTTCATCACCATCCCCATCTCACGGTGTAATCCGATTCTCCTTTGTAACCTTTGCTTTGAATTTCGTTGGTTATGAACTAGTTGACATATGTGTTTGAACAAATATTAATTTCTGGAATTTTTATGATTAATTGAGAATTTTCAGATTCATATTATTGTGATTCGAGAGTTGCTTATGTGGGTTTGTTTAATTAAATTTGCGTTATAGATAACTTTTGTATTTTAATCTTATGTGGTTGCAAACACTTAGGGTTTCGATATAATTGGTGCTAGGTTTAAGAACATGAAATCGACTTTTCGTTTTGTGTAAAGTTGAATCAAAGTAGTAAAGGTTTTGTACAAAGATCGAATTTAATTAACGAGGATTGCAATTAGGTGGACTTTTCCATACTAAGTTGTACACTTGAGTTAATAGCCTTTCTCTATGTATAATGCGTTAAACATGACATGATTGACTAGCTTTCTAGGGTTTGATTGCATATTTGATAGGATTAATCTAGGTGCTTTCGCTTAGGTTAATTAGCATTGAAAAGTAAAAAAATGGGAATTCATTTGCTTTCGAATGTTTCACATGATCAACTCCTTTCTCATGACTTAGATGAACAATATTAGGGTTTGAGTCAATTTTAATCATATGTTTCGATTTTGATCTTTGTTCTCTCATTCCATTCGTATTTTTATGTTTCTGCATTTTAATTGTTTTGTTAACTTAGTTTTATTTTCGAAAAACCAAAAACAAAATCTCCCCTTTTCGTGTACAATGTTTATAGTTGTGAATATCTTTGTGAATATTATACTTTGTTTTAATTTTAATTGTTTAATTGTTTGACAATGACAGGTGTACCCTCAATCCCCGGAATAGAACGATCCCTACTTACTTTTACTACTAATGACATTTCAGGGTTAAATTATGTGCTTACTTTTAGCTGCATCAAGTCCCTTCCAGATGACATGAGGTAGTTAGTTGGTAGTCCCTTCTACTACCTGTGGCTAGTTGGCAGTCCCATCTACCCACCGCCCCCTATTCGGGTTGGCAGTCCCTTCCGATGCGTCATCTGGGTGGCAGTCCTTCCCAGATGGCATGAGATGATTAGGAAGCAGTCCTTCCTAATCATCAAATTAGTTTTCTTGAAAAGGATTGAGTTGGAAATAGTGTGGAATCTCGCTGCATGTTGGTTTTGTTGAAAAGAGAAATGGGGAAGCATTCCATTAATTGTTTCAGATTTTATTTCAGTTTTGTCCACTCACTCTAATGGATTTTATATGTATTCCCCTGGGCCCTTCGTTTTCAAATGCCCAAATTTCAGATTGGCCGAGATTGCGTCTAGGAACTAGAGACTTTGGAATCAGCGCTTCCGTTTTGTCTGTAGGTTATTACTTAACCTACCTTGTATGATATCGGCTTAGCTATTAGTGTTGCTCTGATAACCCTTTTAAAATTGGAGAATGCTTTTGTTTGAGTTGATGTTTATCATAAGGAGGTTGTGATGGAATTCGTACTTTCGGAATGTAATATATGCTCTTGGAATGTAAATATTGGGATGTATCTTTGTGTGTGAGTTTAGTTTTAAACATGTCCAGGTTTTGTGAAATATTTGGGTAGCTCATATTAGGGGAGGTTTTGCCGATTTTTCGTCAGAATTTCCTTTAAATGGGTCCCGCAGGCTCGTATCCGGATTTCGGGGTGAAACTTGGGTCTGGTTCTGTCACTTTTAGCGCCCGAGCGTTCAATCTGAATTAGTTGGGAGAGGGAGTATGTAGAAGTTTTGTGTATTATTTCCGTCTCTTTTGATATCATAAAAAAAAAAAAAGGAAGAAAAGCACCAAAACCGAGACCCACTGGATTGGGATTGCGGTTCGGTATGGAAATTTTGGTCATCAAAGCATTCGGATCGGAGACGTGTGGTTTGGTTTGAACCCAGTTGTCTCGGTACATTTCGGCCCAAAATGCCAGGTCGTAACATGTACACCTGTCGAGCTGGAAAGGGGAGTAACGTTAAGAACAGCGACTGTGTTTTTTTTTTTTTGAGAAAACAGCGACTGTGTTTCAGCTCACTTTGTGTGAGAAACAGAAAGAAGTATGCTTGACCGCAATGAAGAGTCGTCGAAACCCGACAAGCCGGAAAGCCCACCGCAGCTGAAGAAATCACGGACTATAAGCGGCGACGATGCAACCCCAATCTTCCCGGGCCCACTGTTCCCAGCCGTTCGACGCATCTCCACCATTCCTTCCTCCCACAACTGGCCCCGGCCCGATCGCCACGCGTCGACTACTGCGGCGGACCACCGCGACTTCTCTGACCGTGACTGGGTCTTTCCGTCCTTTGTGCTTCCACAGAATCCTTCCAAACGAAGCAGCAAGAAACACGCCTCCGATGCATCCACCGCTTCTCAGCTTGCGGGGGCCGCCGAAGCTGCTGCTGAGAGGAAGAAAATTAAGTTGGTGCCCCAGCCCGGGCGTGAAGCACCTTCAACGAGCGAGTTGACTCGCCCGAGTTCCAGGACCCGGGCTCGAGATTTGAAACCTTCTTTGTTGCTATTATTTTTGGTAAGCCCATTCCCTATTTTCTTTAGCTTCATTTCATGGCTGATTTGGACCTCTTAGTTCTGTTTGTCTGTTGAAAAAGAATACTTGAATATAATTTTGGGCCTATTTACAATCACAAAAGAAATGGTTTCCCTGGACTTTATGCCTTCATTTTCACCTCGAATTATCCTTAAAAGTCTTACTTGCAGCAACTTTTGGTCAATATATGTTATCCTTTCAAATCTTATTCACACTCTTAATACCATACTAGTTCGTTATCACCCCAATAGTTTCTGATGTAATTGTAACTCATCCTAGAAACTTGAAAGGTCATATGATTGTGTATTTGTCCTTGCTGCAGTTGTGCTTTCGGTTTTGTCTGCAACAGTTTGTAAGATGAAATAACTGAAAATGAAAAAACACTGGCATGGAATGTATTTAGGGTTGAATATTAGGAACTATGAGAACCATGTCTACATTATACAATAAGATTAACTGCCATTGTCATATTTTTGAGTCGTTTATTGGCTCAATTGTGAGCGAATTTACTGGATTTTCGTGAAGCAGATAGAAATGTAAATTTATAAGTAGTTTATTTGCCTTTCTTTGATCATTTGCATTTAATTTCTGTTCTTGCAGCTCACTTTCATTTGTATATTATCTGTACCTTATGCAGTTTATCTGCGGCAAAGAATTGCAAAACTTGAGGTATGTCTCATGTTTCCAACAACTTCTAAGTTTTTACCATTTGATTCTTCTTTTGATGTGCTATATTACGTTATCCTAATACTACATTGTGATGTTTTCAGGAATGTTGTATCAGTAAAAATGTTGGTACAGATGACAATATTGAGGCTTCACTGTCTGAGAAGAATCCAACAATTTTGCGTTTTCCTAATGCTGAAAGAACTCTTGTTTTGTATTCTGTGGTCTTTACACTGGCCATGCCATTTGTGCTGTACAAACATCTTGATTATTTTTCCCATTTGACAATCCTCTCAAAAAACAAGAATAACAAAGAGGGGGTTTCCTTGAAGAAGAGGATAGCCTATATAGTGGATGTGTGCTTTTCTGTATATCCATATGCTAAACTACTTGCACTTCTCTTTGCAACAATATTACTAATAGGGTTTGGTGGACTGGCATTGTATGCAGTCAATAAAAATAGCTTTGCTGAAGCTCTTTGGCTTTCATGGACTTTTGTTGCTGATTCTGGAAACCATGCTGATACAGAGGGCATTGGGCCAAGGATAGTTTCTGTCTCTATTAGTTCAGGAGGCATGCTTATATTTGCGATGATGCTTGGGCTTGTTTCTGATGCTATATCAGAGAAGGTTGACTCACTAAGGAAAGGGAAGAGTGAAGTCATTGAAAGGAACCACATACTCGTTCTTGGATGGAGTGATAAACTGGTAAGCTTGAGCATCTTTAAATTGGATACACTTCCTCTTATCAAATTATTCATTGGTACTCGTCTTCAAGTGATATATTGATCCAGCTTCTACTTCAAACTTTTTGCTTGTTGTAGGTGTGCACTTTCTTTGTAGATTTGGAATGTGATCATATATATACCTTTTTGGCGTTACCTGCATTGTGTCGAAGCATGAAATTAGCTCTGTACATGAAAATAACGAGTAATTGTAATGACATTTCAATCTTCTGTAACATGTTTTTGGAGTTTGTCTTTGAAGTAATATATTATGTGAGTCCAGTAGTTATAGCTGGGGACTGCTTATAAGTTAGGAAAAATGACAACTTGAGTCACCTCAACTTTGCTTCGTTCCACACATTGGTCACTATATTTTCGATATCATCACTTTAGTTTAGGCACTCAACTTAAACACTAACTTTCACCTTAGTCACTTATCTAATTTCTCCCTTAAAATTTCTTGGATATACATTTTCTCATGGATATTTTTGTCAAATTGCTAAAAATAAAAAAAAATCAAATTTCTCCAATTCTTTTTTCTACTCTCTCTCTCTCTCTCTCTCTCTCTCTTCTCTCATTCTCTTCTCTCACTGTGCGCTTGGACGCACTTTCCATAACCCCTGGTATGCAATTATCAATTGATCATTGATTATTCCCACCAGATTATATACCCAATCATCCAAAACTTCAACCAAAACCAAAATGAAAGCACACCGTTGGCTTGGTCCTGGATCTCGAAGAAAGCAAGTGAATCAAGTTGCTGATCTGAAAGCTTGGCAAACAGCGTGAAGGATGGCGTTGGTTTCTGCAGCGGCAACCCTGTAATCAGAATTTCAAACCACTAACACTGAAAATTATGTATCAAATTCCCTGTACTTATTTCCAAAACCAATGTTGGTTGACCAAAAATCCCACATTCATGCCCAGATCAAAGTGCTGAGGAAGATCAATCTGGAGACAAATCTATTTTGTAATTCTTTTTTTTCTTTTTTCTTTTATATATCCCGTCTTATTTCATTATCCGGCCAAAAAAGGAAGAAAAAGAAATAAACAAATTGAGATTAAGATATTCAAAGGGAGAGAAGAAATGAGTGGCTATTCAAACAAGATGACTGAGATTTGAGATAAGTTTCATATTAGCTTTCCTCCAGTTTAGAGAATTAGGATTTCTACAAATTATTAAGTTTTTATAATTGTTGTTCAATATCGGATACAGTTTTGAAAAATATTTATTACTGATTTGACAAAAGTGCCCCATCTTTAATGGCTATAACAGTAAATTTAACGATAGTGACTAAAGTGAAAGACGGTGATTAAGTTTAGTGACTAAAGTGATGTTTTTGAAAGTTGAGTGACCAAAGTGTTGAATTTGTCATAGTTGAGTGACCATATGTGATTTTTAGCCTATAAGTTCTATGTTGTTTCAGATCTGTATTTATTTTACCTGGTTTAACAGACAACTTTGCAATCCTATATTTATCTTCCATTAGCATGTTATCATAAAATTCCCTTGATTGTTCTTTTCTTCTGCTTAGTGTAGTCATAAAAAAGTAAGGACTCATACATAAAAGTAAAAGTGGAAACTAAAACTTACTTTTCTGCAGGGTTCGCTTCTCAAGCAGCTTGCTATAGCAAACAAGAGTGTTGGTGGTGTTGTTGTTGTTGTACTTGCTGAAAGAGACAAGGAGGAAATGGAGATAGATATTGCAAAACTTGAATTTGATTTCATGGGTACGTCTGTTATATGCAGAAGTGGCAGTCCTCTTATACTTGCTGACCTAAAGAAGGTACATTAGGGTAGCTTTGATATTATGCTCATTTACCCCTACTACGTCTACTTCTGTTTCTAGTCTTGTTGGAGTGTCCAGTTTTATCTATGCCCATTCTTCCAACTACTTGTAGACATTTCTATTGGAACATCATTTTTCAATGGTTGTCAAAAATGCCTCCTATTTTTTCTTTCTCATTTTTGTTCCTCCGTTTCTCTCTCTCTCTCCCTCTATCTGTTTTTCTCAATTCTTTCCTTTTCATTTTCTTTTTCTCGATTTGATCTCTAGATACTATATTTTGCTGTTCAGATTAGCTTTGTTTTCTTATTCCAGGTCTCAGTTTCGAAGGCGCGTGCTATCATTGTATTGGCATCTGATGAAAATGCAGATCAGGTTAATTCCTATTTCAAATGCCCTCTTACATTACCCCATGCAAAACTTTAGTCACATGAGGTTTTTATATTTCAGAGTGATGCACGTGCTCTGAGGGTTGTTCTAAGCCTCACTGGGGTGAAAGAGGGTTTGAGGGGACATGTTGTTGTAGAGATGAGTGACCTGGATAATGAGCCTCTTGTGAAGCTTGTTGGAGGAGAACTCATTGAAACAGTAGTAGCACATGATGTGATTGGGCGGTTAATGATACAGTGTGCTCTACAGCCTGGTCTTGCGCAGGTATTCTTGTTAGCTATACTTCTTAAAGGACCTGATAATTGCAGTGATGACTAATAAGAGTAGATTTAACTGTAGGTAAAAAGTTTGTTTTCGCTGAGTTGTATATATGTGATTTTGTTCCTATTTAAATAAACTTGCATAGTGAAATAGAGTTCAGTGGTATGACCACATGCTGAATGGCGTAGGGTTTGAATACGCTGGCCCAGTGGGGCCTATTTTTTGTGCCATGGATGAAAGCTAAGACTTAAATATTTTGCTTTGTTACTTTATACTAGTTGGATGTTATTATTGGACTTTGCTATGCATTTCTCAGCTAGTTATGATTATCTCGTATTAAATGTTAATTCTTATAGCCAAACTTTGAAGCAAGGCCTCATCTCTCATTCTCACTCAAAACTAAGACCAAGAAAAATAGAAATATTGTATACCAAAGAGAAGTAAATCTTTAGTCGGTTCTCTACTTTCAAACAAAAGAAAAGAAACCCTACTCACGTAGCACCAAGTACAGAGTGGGGAAGCTTCCCCTACTCTCCTTTCTGCTATTTTCCTATTCCTTTCTCCTTTTGTTAAGTCTTTTGTAGTGAATACCAAGTCCCTCGTGCTGACTTTATCTGATCCCTTGTCACATCTTTTTCCTTCTCAGTGAGTCCAACCCTTCCCCCAAAACCCTCTTTGAAGTTTCCCCGATTTGAAGAATTTCACTCTTATATGCCTACTTGCTTTTGGTGATCTTTGTCTGATCCTTGTGTGTTTAAGAGTTTGTTGGGTTCAATATTATGCGCTCAATCTGCAGTTTCTTCTTGGTTGGTGAGATGTGGTGGGTTCTATGCTGGTAAGGCTTCAGTTTGTGGTGGTAGTCATGGTTTAGGTTTATAAATTCTTCTAGAGTTTTGGTTGTTGTGGTTCTGTGGGCTTGGGTAGGGATCATGCTTAATTTAGTTTTTAGTGCGGCATTTGTCCACTTTATTATTGTGGGTTTGTGCTTTTCGGCCTGTTGCTTTTGCTGTGCTGTTGAATTTGGCATCTTTTCCGGTCATCTTTGATGTAATGTTAAAGTTTCATCTACTGTAAGTTATTGATTTGATTAAAAAAAAAAAAGATACTTTTTAAGGAAGGCAGTTCTGAGAACAGTCTTATGGTATTTCTCATCATACTTTTAGCGGGATGGTTTATTTAATAGGCATCCCCAGTTTTCTCCTTTGCAGAATTAGTCTTCATAAAGAAATATAATTTCTGACTTATCACAGAAAAATAACATTAGAGATGATTAGGATTCCATTGAGATATTCCCACTCTTGATGTCTTCTAGGTTCCACTCATTGTACTTGAATGATTAAAACTGTCTACTTTTTGACTCTTCATTCAAGTATCATCAATGCAAACCTTACCCAAATTGAAAGCCATTTAGACATTGAATTGCAGTCCTACTCAATATTTGATAAACACTGAACTGGTATGATGATAATGAAATGGATATAAAGTTTCCATTTGACTTTTTAGCAAATTGGGATGGATAAAGGGCTCTTCGCTGTTCCTGTCACATATATACGTTGTTTGTATATAGTTGGGCATTGAAGTCGGTGGAATTTTTCCTTTAACACTGGTTTCAAGGATAGGGTTCTTATGTAAGCATATACTACATATCCCATGCGATATGAAACTAGGTTTGATGAGGACATCATAGCCAAACCTTTTAAGGTTTATGAGCGAAAGAAATGGAAAAGGAGAGCAGCTAGTCATTCCCTTTCCATATGGTTTGATTAATTGCTTTCAGTCTAGAAGTCTCTAGGCAGGTGTCTTTCAGTTTCAGTTTGGGTCAGTTTCAGTTTGGGATTTTTAAGGTTTCTTTATTACTTCAGTTTCAGATAGGAGTTTAAATTCCTTTATTAGGTCTTTTATGCTTCAGTTTTGTGAAGTGTAACAGCCCTAGCTATGAAAGAGTCTTTAATGCTAGTTAATATGAGCTATATGCTCAAATATAAATAAGTGTAAGTGCCAAGTGGCCAGATATGTTGTGATGAATAAAAATTTCAGAGAGTTTCTGAGTTTTCCAGAGATTGGAGTGTTGGTGTGAAGCCTTGTGTGTGAGTGGGAAACCTGGGAGGGAATCCTAGTTCTTAGTTTTCACTTTCTACCCTACAAAACCTGTGTGTGTTAAAGCCCTATACCTTAGAGTTTGTTGATCCTGGTGTCTAGGCAGTGATTATACTGCATCAGTTTTGGTATCAGAGCTGGACAAGCTCTGTTGTCTCCTAGCTCCAGCCAAAAGAAACTTCATTTAGCCATGGACCTTGAAACTTTGGCTAAAGCAATAGAAGGTTTAGCTGCCCAAATTGGTCATCTTGAGATCAGAATACAAGATCAGGCCGTTGCTTCTGACCGTCGTTTGGCAGAGATTGAAGCTTCCATCTACAATGAAGAAGAGAGTGTACGTGGGGGACCAAGGATGCAACCTAGAAGGAATGTTCGCAGACAAAATGTTCCACATAACAGTGGGCAAAATGGACATGATCCTGAAGAAAAGGCAATGAAGTCTATGAGGATTGAAGCTCCTAGTTTTGATGGCCAGCTGAATGCAAAGGTTTTCTTGGATTGGTTATCAGACATGGATCATTATTTTGAATGGTATGAGTTGTCTGAAGATCGCAGGATAAGGTTTGCAAAGATGAAGTTGGTGGGCAAGGCTCGAGATTGGTGGTCTAATGTGGAAAGACGAATTGCGAGAGATGGTGAAGATCCTATTGCTCATTGGGATGAGATGAAAGAAAGGCTGAAGGAGAAGTATGTTCCTTTGTCTTACAAGGAACGCTTGCTTGACCAATGGCAATCTCTTCGTCAAGGAAGCATGACAGCTGCTGATTATATTGATAAGTTTGAAGAATTTATGGTGAGATGTAACATCACCGAAGACCCATCAGTAACTCTTGCTCGTTTCAGAACAGGTCTTCGTCCAGAACTTCAAAGAGAGCTGATTCCTCATGATGTACATTCATTAGAGCGAGCTTATCAATTAGTGCTGGAATTGGAGCGCTACTTGAAGACCCCTACAACCCCTGTGTACAAGCGGGTTGATCAGCGGAATCCTGACTTTCGTCCCAGCACCTCTGAAACAAAACCGTCTCCATTCTCTAATGGCTCTAGTACTGCCAGTTCCATGGTGAAAGCTGATAAAGGAATGGGACTGCAATCTGGTATGCGCGGAGGGGGATCTATAAGGTGCTATAGATGTCAAGGTTACGGTCACTATGCTGGTCAATGCCCTACAAAAGAGCAAACTCGAAGTTTGTTTGCAGCAAGCACAAAAGAAGAGGCTGCTGTCCAAGGAGAATTGGAGGAAGAAGTTTATGAGCCTGAAATTCCAGCTACTGATGATGATATGGAAGAACCTATAGACATTGTTCAACCAAGAATGGCTGTGGTTAGATGCACTTTGACTCAACCTAAGAGTACTGAAGATTGGCAGAGAACAAACATTTTTCACACTTACGTCAAGTGTGGAGACAAAAGTTATAAGGTCATCATTGACAACGGAAGCTGCATCAATGTTGTCTCCCCTCAAACCATATCTAAATTGGGTTTGACAGCTACTGATCATCCTCAACCTTATCATGTGGCATGGATTGACAAGTCTTCCATTCCCGTGACACAGCGATGTCAAGTTCCTATTCAGTTTTCATCTTACAAGGATACTGTTTGGTGTGATATGGTGCCGATGGACGTGGGACACATTCTTTTGGGCAGACCATGGTTGTATGATCTGGATGTAACCATTTCGGGCCGTGCCAACTCATGTTCCTTTATCCATGAAGGAAAGCACATCAAGTTAAACCCGATCCAGCCCAGATCAGTCCCCCAATCGACACTTAGCAAAGGAGGGCAGCAATCAAAATCTCTTAATATCATCAGTCCAAGACACTTTGCAAGGGAGACAACAGGTGATTCTATTATTTTTATATTGATTGCAAAGGAATCTCACCCTTTGACTAGTTTGGAGTTGCCCTCGGATGTGAAATCAATCCTTGAACAGTTTACTGATATATTTGCCGAGGATCTTCCAAATGAACTTCCTCCTCTCCGGGATATTCAACATGCAATTGATCTGTTCCCTGGAGCAACATTACCTAATTTACCACATTATCAGATGAATCCAACCGAGCATGCAGAATTGAAAAGGCAGGTTGGTGAGCTTCTTGCAAAAGGGTTCATCCGAGAGAGCCTTAGCCCTTGTGCTGGGTTCATTCGATTCTTGAGTTATTTTTGGAAGACTTTGTGGCACATGTTGGGCACCAAACTCAAGTTTTCATCTGCTTACCATCTGCAAACAGATGGGCAAGTGGTGAATAGAAGTTTGGGAAATCTGCTGCGAAGTTTGGTTGGTGAACATATCAGGTCTTGGGATTCAATTTTACCTATTGCTGAGTTTGCATATAATAATTCAGTTAACCGGACTATAGGCATGAGTCCCTTTGAAGCTGTTTATGGTCACAAGCCCAGAGCTCCAATAGATCTCATTGCCATGACGGTTTCACATAGGCCATCACAGTCAGCTAATGAATTTGCAAGTCATATTCATGAGCTGCATGCTGAGATTAATCGTCGGATTAACAGGAGCAATGAGCAATATAAAAAGGCTGCTGATGTACATCAAGCATTCAAGGAATTTTCAGTGGGAGACTTTGTCATGGTTCGAGTTAGACCTGAACGTTTCTCTAAAGGGAAGGCAAAGAAGTTACAAGCTCGCAGCATTGGACCTTTTAAAGTATTGCAGAAGGTTGGAACCAATGCATATGTGTTAGAACTCCCTCCAGAAATGGGAATCAGTTCTACTTTTAATGTGGAAGACTTACTGCCCTATAGAGAACCTATGGTGCCTGTGTTGCCATTTTCTTCTGAATTTTCACCAATCACCCCACCTTTGCCTCGTTCTAAAGTTCCTAAGAGAGATGTGGTGGAAAACATTGTGGATGAGCAAGTTGTTTTGACAAGACAAGGTGGCTACCAGAAGTACCTAATTAAATGGAAGGATAGACCAGATTCTGACAACACTTGGGTAACTAAGGAGGAGCTGCAGCGCATCGATCCAGATATTCTGGAAAGATAGTACAGCTTTATCTCACCGGAGGCAAGTTCTTCCCAGCCGGGGAGAATTGATGAGGACATCATAGCCAAACCTTTTAAGGTTTATGAGCGAAAGAAATGGAAAAGGAGAGCAGCTAGTCATTCCCTTTCCATATGGTTTGATTAATTGCTTTCAGTCTAGAAGTCTCTAGGCAGGTGTCTTTCAGTTTCAGTTTGGGTCAGTTTCAGTTTGGGATTTTTAAGGTTTCTTTATTACTTCAGTTTCAGATAGGAGTTTAAATTCCTTTATTAGGTCTTTTATGCTTCAGTTTTGTGAAGTGTAACAGCCCTAGCTATGAAAGAGTCTTTAATGCTAGTTAATATGAGCTATATGCTCAAATATAAATAAGTGT
This sequence comes from Rosa chinensis, assembly GCF_002994745.2. Classification (NCBI taxonomy): domain Eukaryota; kingdom Viridiplantae; phylum Streptophyta; class Magnoliopsida; order Rosales; family Rosaceae; genus Rosa; species Rosa chinensis. The sequence goes on along the minus strand of NC_037094.1, from coordinate 40,002,343 downwards.
AAGTGCCAAGTGGCCAGATATGTTGTGATGAATAAAAATTTCAGAGAGTTTCTGAGTTTTCCAGAGATTGGAGTGTTGGTGTGAAGCCTTGTGTGTGAGTGAGAAACCTGGGAGGGAATCCTAGTTCTTAGTTTTCACTTTCTACCCTACAAAACCTGTGTGTGTTAAAGCCCTATACCTTAGAGTTTGTTGATCCTGGTGTCTAGGCAGTGATTATACTGCATCAAGGTTAGTGTTGCACATATACACGCACACCCACACGTGGGTAATACTTTTGTAATCAGTCTTTCTCTTGCTGTTTCTCAATCATTATACTGTATAATATCTGTTTTGCAATTCTGAGAAACAGTTTGTAAAAGAGTTTCTCCAATAAGAATATAGATTTTTACTAATGCATTATTTTTCTTTGGTCAGATATGGGAGGATATATTGGGATTTGAGAATGCTGAGTTTTACATCAAAAGGTGGCCTCAGTTGGATGGTCTTCGTTTCGAAAATGTGCTCATTTCATTTCCTGATGCAATTCCCTGTGGAATCAAGGTTGCCGCAGATGGTGGAAAGATAAATTTAAATCCCGATGATAAATATGTTATGAAAGAAGGGGATGAAGTTCTTGTTATAGCTGAAGATGACGACACTTATGCTCCATCTGCCTTTCCCGAGGTTATTGATCTTTTCTCTATGTAGCAACAAACCATCATGAAGTAAAATATCTATATTTGTCTATGTAGCAACCATATAACTAGGACTCAAAATTGTGAGGATGTTTGGCAAGATTCAGCTGGAATCATGCTATTGTTGGGTGGGAAGCTGTTGAACAATTTATTGTTAATTTTTGGCAGCCCACTCACATCCATGCAATGGTTCGGTGAGTTGTAACCATATAGTAGGCTTGCTGAGACAGCGTGGTTGTGGGTGAAGATAGTGGGCTGTTACTAGGGTAGTGGTGGTTCACGGCCATTAATGGTAGTGTTTTTTGTTTTTTTTTGGTTTTTTGGTTTTTTGTTTTTATTTCTCGTGTTTTAAAACATTTGGAGAGGTATAGTGAAAAGTGAAAATTGATTGTTTTAGGGAAGAAATGATAAAAGGTAGTGTATAGAGGATCCCTATAATCAAAAGGAAATGTTCATTGGGTCCCAGCAAGCGAGTGACAAAACATAAATAGTAAAATAATAAAGTTCAAAGACTGGATAGTAAAGTTTGAAGGGTTTAGTTGGAGGTTAACTTTTGTGGTGTAGCCAATTGTTACATGAAAGTACTACATAGTTCCTCAGCCGATTGTTACGCAAGGAACATGTTTGATTGAGAAATTTTTATGGGAGGGTTGGAGATGCTATTATGCTGCCATTAATATTTGGGATTTAATATTTTAAACTATAGCTTCTTTCTTTTCTCATTCTGTCCCTGTGTAGCTCTAATGCACTATGTTGCTCAGTCATAATTACTCAGTATACACATGCTAGTCAAATTTACGGCACAGGTTTCTGGTTGTCAGTAAATCATATATGGACTGTGAACATGTAGTCACTGTTATAATTCACTTTCTCCTTTCTCATGAGATCAATAGTTTTCCAACCGTAATTACTGATAGTGTATCTATAATTATCTACTCATTTGCTGCATGATCTCAACATTACATTATCCTTTAGTCCGTTATAGGTGTAAGTAAAGAGAATATGCTTTTATTTTCCTACTGAACATGCCTGAGCTCCTGTTTTGTCCTTTCAGCAGGTATGTGCTGGCCTTTGTCCAAACACTGTTGAACCTCCCAAATACCCTGAGAAGATATTGTTCTGTGGCTGGCGTCGTGACATAGACGATATGATACTGGTAACTCAATTAATACAATATTTTCTTTTTCCACTGTGTTAGTCAAGGTATGCCTGAGGAACAAAATTGTTTTGGTTTATGTGGGATGCACAAGAAGTTACCTATCCCCAGAGTGACAGAAAATCTATTTCCAAACCTGATACTGAAAGTATCTAACTGTTTCCTCAAAACGCATGATTCTTCCACTGAAATCCTCTCTCTCTCTCTCTCTCACACACACACACACATTCATTCATGGTTGGGCTGGGTCTTTTGCATGTCGAGAGGGGTAACTGTTATGTATTTTTTTGTACAGTACTTATGTTAATATTACATTATCTTTTTAGTATTACACAAAAACAAACTTGCCTCTCTCTCTCTCTCTCACACACACACACACACACACATTCATTTATGGTAGGGTTGGGTCTTTTGGATGTCGAGAGTGGTAGTATCAGGATAAAAACAAAAGCAAACTTGGTGAATATTAAACGATAAAATGGAAGAGGAATAAAAGGTCATTAAGTGGAAAATTGGAATCCACGCATAGCTCAGGTTTCGACTCTAACTTGATTTGTTGATTTACCATTTTTCAGGTTCTAGAGGCATTCTTGCCTCTAGGTTCAGAACTTTGGATGTTCAATGAGGTTCCAGAAAAAGAAAGAGAGAAGAAACTTACAGATGGTGGACTTGATATTTCGCGATTGGAGAACATAAAACTCGTTCACAAAGAAGGAAATGCTGTGATAAGACGGCATCTAGAGAGTCTTCCCGTGGAGACTTTTGATTCTGTATGTATCAAAACCTCATATTTCAGAATTTGGTCACGACCTGCATAATGTTTTCAGCTGGACCGTAACTGTGCATAACTGGTTATCGTTAAACGAACTGATATAATATGAACCACTTGTTTCCTTGACCATTGACACAGATTCAAATTCAATAAAATGCTATACCTGTAAACATAAATTGAGTCTGTTTGAAAGTTTCCTTAGTAGACTCTATTTTTTAACGGATAGCTAACTAAGCCGACAGATATTAATTCTTGCAGATGAATCACTAGAGGACTCTGTTGTGCATTCTGACTCGAGATCCCTTGCCACTCTTCTCCTTATACGAGATATACAGGTAACTTCAATTGCGGCATCCTATAGAAGACGTGTCACCCGAAAAAAGAAAAGAAAAAAGGCTTGCATAATTGCTTATCAAAACCTGTGATAATGTCTTGCTTTGTTTTAGAGTGGAATCCTTTAGAAAGGGGCACCATGTTTTGGCCCACACCACGGTTGGTGGAATGATGCAAACGATTCATTATTAAGTTCCCTTGAAGAATCTCCCTTTGAACCTTACTCTACTAGAGTAGTTTGTTTGTTTGTTTTTTTTTCTTCCCCTACACCTGAATGTGATGTGCTACTGTATGATCATCTAATGCATCTTCTCTTCCATGCCAAAAGGTCATAAAAAGTGGTGAATGGTTATCCTATCACTTCTAATCTTATCATATCTAAGTTTGTCACTCCTGTTTGCTTAATTAATCACTGATAAAAAGCATTTGTCGCTCCCGCTTGCTTAGTGAATCACAAGAAAAAACTGTCGAAGCATTATCATAGATTTGATAAAGTTGAATCACCGTGTTTTGATTACTAAACAATGATGCTTCTTTGGTTTTGGGTTGCAGTCAAAGCGTCTTCCTTACAAAGAAACAAAGTCAACTTCCTTATCTGCATTTTCGCATAGCTCTTGGATTCGTGAAATGCAGCAAGCTTCAGACAAATCGATAATTATAAGTGAAATTCTGGATTCTAGGACTAGAAACCTGGTCTCTGTTTCCAGAATCAGTGATTATGTGCTGTCAAATGAACTGGTTAGTATGGCACTGGCAATGGTGGCTGAAGATAAGCAAATCAATCGCGTTCTTGAGGAGCTATTTGCGGAGGAGGTACTCTCCAGTCTTTCAGGAATTTATGTTATATGAACATGCTGTGATAGTTTATATGTGCATTAGGAAAAAAAGGAACAGTGCAGTGTAAGAATTTCTATGCTTTAAATAGAAAAAGGTTATCAATATTGATTTAGGGTTTAGGAGTTTATCGTTAAAAGATGTACAGTAAAACACACTTCCAAGGGTTGAGTGGCATCCAATATGAATGTTATTTCTATAATTAATACACATTGGAGAAAAACAAAGTTTAAAATATTGGCCATGAAAAATATGATGACATTTAAATTTAAGGAATCGATTTCAGGGATTGGTAGATAGTTTATGCATAAATTTAAAGATAAAGTCAACACTAGGGTGCACACTGTAGATGATATAGTCATCTACATGCTCATCCTACACTATTTAAGCAGCACTTTATGAGTTTCTTGTCGTGTAGAACAGTAGAAGGGTTTTAAGCTAGTAGCTTTGTTAAGCATAAATGTGTTAACAAAAAGCCAGCAGTTTACTTGAAATTTCTGTTCTAAGCTTTTAGTTGTAGACAATAGCGCTACTGCTGTTCTTTCTTTTAAGTAGCTTCTGCTTTCATAGTTGATTATGCTTCTGTTTTGATAAGTAGTTGAAATTAAGAACTGAAACTCTAGGCTTGGATTATTGTGGTTGGATGCAGGGGAATGAGATGTGCATAAAACCGGCTGAACTCTATTTATATGACCAGGAAGAGCTCTGCTTTTATGATATAATGCTTAGGGGTCGTCAAAGGCGGGAAGTTGTGATTGGATATCGCCTTGCAAATGCAGAGCGGGCCGTAATCAATCCATCACTGAAATCAGCAGTACGGAAATGGTCTCACGATGATGTTTTTGTGGTCATCTCCATAAGTGAATGAAATGCCATTTTCCACATGTACTAAAATGGTCTACGCGTAGCATCTGCACCTACCAAACCATCTCTCTACTTGTTGCAGTAACTAATTTAATGAATTCATGGCTTTAGTCATTGGCTTGGCTTACTATGCTGGAAGTAATTGGTTACTATACTGGAAACAAATGGTTTGATTTCAGGGAGGAAGAGAATTGGAATTGTGCAGTGCCTGTTCATATTGAAGAAGATGCTGTCCTCACCAACTCAAGTTCTTGGTAGATAGTGCTCAAAAGGGATTTGTATCAATATCTGCACTGTAACTTAAAATCAGAGTATTTAGTTGCCTATATGGTGTAACGTGTAAGGAATCCTTGTAGTTGAAGAATGAAAAGATAGCTAGTGAAGTATAAACATGTTGTATCGACAGATTCCTGTAAACTAGGATCATAGTGACAAGTAACAACTAATTGATTCTATATGAGAATTATATCATTTATTGCAAATTGTATGTTAAAATGATGATCGTGGTTTTGCATAAGCCGAGATGGGTCTGATCATCTCCCAGTACAGCCAGAATACGGACAACAGGTAATGCATTCAATATTGGCAACAATCTGCAGCTTTCATGACGATTTTTAAATGCAATTTTGTTGCTCTGAATGTTCATTTGCCAAAATTGTCCGTTTGTTTTTGAATCAAAGAAATATGTATATCATTCATCTCAAGTCAGAGCAATCCCTACATGCCGTTTGTTGGGAACACAATCCTAGAGTTTGAACGTCATTGAAAGTTTCAAAAAGAGATTTCATGGATCTCGATCAGGCGAAAGTGGATTTGAAGTTTCTTAATTTAAAATTTAGAGCTTTTCTGAAATCTTACACATTTTTAAAATCTGACTCTTTGAGCGAACAAATTACATATTTTTTATTAATCCCGATACAAAAGGAATAGTAGTAAGCCTACAGAGCAACTGGAAAAGGTATCAAATTATAGGCACCGAGTAGGGCAGACTTGGGATCCAGATACGTCATGTTGACATGAGGAAGTACCCCATTTTAACCTCTGAGCATAATTTGTTTTTAATTTCAACCTGAATTGCGTTCCAGAAGCTATAGGAATCAAAATGAAAAGATAATAATGTACGTAATTAATTTATTCAGCTGCCGAGGCAGACAATTCAATTCCACATGTATGTTACGTGCACACTTGTTCCACTACCTAAACTCATTGACCTGGCTAAGAAATAGTTAAACAAGCCTTGCACGCGAAACATGCAGAGGGTAAACACAAATGGAAAGAAAATTAGGGTAAACACGAAATTCTATTAAAAAATATATATATATGGAAGAAAATTAGGATTTGCCAGGTGAGAGTGGGTAGCCAATGCCATGTCTTGTGGTGGGGAAGACGACAAAGAGCAAACTGCAAAGGAGGCCAATACCAACGGGAACAATATCCAAAACCTCCTGAGTTTCGTGAGCAGGCATGGGATAAAAGCAGCCCAAGACGTTCTTGTCCCTGAAAGCCACAGCACCAAACACCAAGAAGGACAGAAGGGCATGAACCAAATCCATGAATCTCAGCTTGTACTTGCTTAAATCGGGAAGACCTGCTGCGGCAGGGTAGTCGAACAAAAAGAGGCCCTTGGGAGTGGCTATGCCGTAGTACACCTGTCCGTTAGAGGCCTTGACGCTGTCGGTGAAAGAGGCCAGGAAGCAGGAGAGGGCGAAGAGGAGGAGCAGGATCAAGGTCATGGGACGCGTGGCGGCGTCGCAGGAGCCGTTGTTGGTGAACACTGGTATGAGGAGTTGGAAGGCCAGGAGGGTGCCCGTGGGGAGCAGGTTGGCTAGGTTGGCTGTGCTCGTTAGAGTTTGAGAGAGGGCGCGTTGGGATATGGAAGGTTGAGCCTGAGCCTGATCAGTCTGAACCTGCAGAGGTTGCCTATCTTCATCCGGTTCGGTTGTGTCGCTGCTTGAATCTGATACGGATGCTATTGGCGCTGCTCTAGTTGGTCTCAGAGACATGTTTTGATAATTGTCCCTTACAATGGTGATTCAAATGATCGATCGAGGTAGCTAGCTAAAGATGGCTTGGATTAACGTACGGTTGGTTGTGGAATAATGCTCCGACCGGAACAACTATATTTATAGAGAGAGACAGAGGGAGATTGATATGAAAGAGAGCTGTAAATTTGTGAATGATTAAGGTTGACGAAACATATATGAGAGGAAGGTTGGTTGTTGTTTCTCATTTCCATGGAGTTTCCTGTTAGGTCAAGCTTTTGACATCTTCAATCCTCTCGCGCGTGTTTAAGGGTGTGTTTAATAGCTTAACGTTTTGTATTTGAATAGTATATAGAATAGACTAACGATGTCAATTACAGCACGCTATCCACGCATATTCTCTCCAACTCAACTTGCTTGGTCATTAATTTACTTTAATCTGTTTCTTTTAGAGTATAGACTTTCGCTGAGCAGCATTTTGCTTGACAGGACCTGCCTCGAATTCCACACTAAAATCTGAGATGGCCTTGTGGAGCCCACCTTAAGAATAACTCTACTGAAAATTCAGTAGAGTCACCTCTAAAAATGAACTGTCCAAAACTTGTAGAAACACATTCACACTTCTAATAAACCATCCTTATTCTTCCGGAGCCACCTTACTCCCCAAATCACAACAACTCCACAATAAACAACTGAAATCCGACAATACAACATAATCCAAATACATAAGTGTAACTCCCAAACTTTACAACATTTGTCACACAAGTTATTAGAGCAGTCTAAAAGACGAAAAAGAAATCAAGATACAAGTACGTTCAATAAATAACCTACAATAAGAAATACAACAACAGCAAATGCTATGCCTTGAATCCTACTATGCCAAACTAGCTACTCTGCAGACTGCGCATTTGAAACCGAAGGATCCAGGGGAATGTAGATAAAAAAACATTAGCGTGAGTGGACAAAACCAAGTAACTGTAAAGAAAAATGGATTTTATACTTTCCCACGTTTATTCCTTTAAAAACCCGATGCATGGAACAATTAAGGAAAATAAATCGAATGATGTTCAGCTAAAGAAAACCGACTAACCCCGCTAGTCACAAACAACCAAGTAAAAAGACTGAAACTCCGATGCTCAAGAAAATAAGACTAGCCCCATTGGTTAAACAAAATCGGACTAGCCCCGCTAGTCAAGTAACAGTAGAGTATGGTTATCACCATACGAGTAAGAGAGCCTCCGAGAATCCCATGCTCTTTGCTCAACTCACCCACAAACACATAGTAAGCAGGGAGGAGTACTAATAGGCTAGCTAGTAATAAAATAAAACGACCCAGGTATGGTGAAGTAAAATCATACGAAAACCGAAAACCAATAAGGCTTCTCCAAATCTCTCAAATAAAAGCTCGAGTACGATTTCCATCCGTACTCGAAGAATCGCATGATAAATCACATGAATCAACAACGTGTCCCACATGCCAAAAGGATATTCCTGAATCCATCAACAAATGAATATAATTTCCTTGAAAATCCCATTTTTGAAAGCCTTTCAAAAATCACAAAATCGACGAATAAAATATAATGTTTAATTCCAGAAAATCACCTCAGAAAATAATTCGTCGAAAATCAACATAAGTCGTAAGTCCAAGTTCGAGCATAGAAACTCATATTCAAAAATCATGATGGAAGAGTCAATCGATAAACAAGACTATAATCCGAAACCAAAATAATATGCTCGACAAATATTATGATAAATAAGCAAAGTATTAATTCAAGAAAAATAAATCCATGCATCATTACTTAAAACAAAAGTCCACTCATAGTATACGACTAACGTGGTTCCCAAGCATAAGGATTCTCGCCGAGCGATGGGTCAGTACCTCATCCTGTACACAATTATATTCCGTAAACAACAATTGGACAAATAAACACTATTCTAAAATGAAACCCGAAAACCCCTCGTAAACCAATATCTCCATTCCTTTATGGAGTCAACCCAAACTTCACCATTGATATCAATCCGTCGATTACAATATTCTATAGTGGAAAATAAGGGAAACCTGAAGGTCGGATTCCCATAAATTAACATCCGAAACTCCAAACTTCGGAAATTCACAATCGATAACAAACTTCTCCAATTCCCACCAAAATCACACTTACAAGTTCTACAATTCACAAGTAATTAATCTAGCTAAAAACAGATGCCCAAAATCCTGTCTTATGATACGCTTAAAAGCAAGCGCATAATTTAACCCTAAAAATATCGTTAGTAGTATAAGCAAATAGGGATCGTTCTATTCCGGGGATTGAGGGTACACCTGTAATTGCAAAAACAATTAATTAATTAGTAAAAGTAAAAAGTATTATTTACAAAAAGAATATATACAAATAACGAAATAAAAGGGAGGTTTAAGAATTATAAAATCAAAAGTTAAAGTAAATTAAATAAAGAAAACGTAAAAACATATATACAAGGGTGGAACGCAAGGAACAAAGATCAAAACCAATTCCATGTAATCAAATACGATTCAAGCCCTATAATTGTTCATCTAAGTCATGAGAAAGGAGTTGATCATGTGAAATATTCGAAAGCAAATAATTTCCCATTTTTTACTTTTCAATGCTAATTAACCTAAGCGAAAGCACCTAGATCAATCCTATCAAACATGCATTCAAGCACTAGAAAGCTAGTTAATCATAACATGTTTAACGCATTACACATAGAGAAAGGCTATCAACTCAAGTGTACAACTTAGTTATGGAAAAGTCCACCTAATTGCAATCCTCTTCAATTAAATTCGATTCTTGTCCAGAACCTTTACTACTTTTGATTCAAGTTACACAAAGCAAAAAATTGATTCATGTTCTTAAACCTAGCACCAATTACATGTAAATCCTATAAGTGTCGACCCAAATAAGATAAACATATAAAAGTTTTCTGTAAAGCAAATTTAATCGAACAAACTCACATAAGCAACTTAGAATCTCAATTATAGAATTCGAAAACTTTATTTAAACATAGAAATTGGGCTTAAACTTTGCCCTAAACGTTATTGTTAACTAGAAACAAGTTCATACGAAATCAAACAAGGAAACCAAAAAGGTTACAAGGAAAAGGAACGAATTACACCGTGAGTGGAGATAGAGATGGAGAGCTAGATGGTTGGATCTTGAATCTTGGAAGCAAGCCTTCAAGGTGGATGATGGAGGATATGATCTTCACGGCTCATTCTTCTTCTCCATTTATTTCAATGTACCTATAAAATAAAAACTAAATTAAAAATGATTAAATAAAGGAAATAACTAAGAAAAATATGAGGAAATAATTATTAAAACGTCGCATAAAAATGCTCCTATCAAATTCCCCCACACTTAGCTTTTGCTAGTCCCTTAGCAAAATCAAAACAAAGACACAAACTTAGACTCAACGAAAACTTAAAGAACCAAAATACAAAAACGTTACGACATATAAGGACTCTATTGCCTTTCAACATTTTGTCTCAGAAATCTCTTACTTTCACAACATCAAGATTAGCACTCAACCAAGAATCAATGTTTAAGCATTCGAGAGTTAATTAAAACATATAATCCACACATACACAAGTAGGATTTGGTTGTAACAAAGGTGATGGGGTGGAGCTCAGCATGCTTCAGACAAGTATGATTCATATCCTCACAAGGTATATCCACTCTTTCTTCTCTCAGAATTCAAGGCAATGCTTAAAAGCTTATAATCACTCAATTATATGTGAGAGAAAATATTTTGAGGCAATCAAATAGCTCACATATATAAGAAACGAAAAGCACTTTGTGAATATAATAATTTTTTTTTCAAAAGATCTCATGAAAGATATCAACTACTTGCACGGATGGACCCAAGCCATAGGTTCAACTCATCTCCATATCAAAGGCTGTCCCATCTTAAGGATCAAGAAGGTCTTACAACGGTTGTAATGGGGCCAAGGCTCAAGGTTTTAAGAAATGAAAGGTAAGGAATTTAACAAAGTGTCCTAAAAACCTAGCAGAGCTCATGCTGATGTAGAGACTTCTAGAAATCCACCAAGACAAAACAAGAGGGCTAAATATCTTCATGTTGGGCCCAAACTTCATTCTAAACTTCCTTTGATCTCTAGTGAACTGGACAAAGACCAAATTTTCCAATAGTGGGCCTTCAATTCAAAGTAAACTCCAAATCCTCCAAGTATGGGGGACTAAAATCCATAAACATTTTTTTTTTCTTCTTCATTTTTTTTTCTTTTTTTTCATTTCATTTTTTTTTACGGCTTTCTGATACAATTTTTTTCTCATGGACAAGTCTACCCCCACACTTGAACTTTCACCTTTTCTCAATCCTCATTCTTGCGCCAAATCCATGTAGTAGTCTCAAAAGATAGCTCCACTAAGTTCTTAGAACAAAGGGTAGGATTGTAACTATACTAAGGTTCAGGGTTAAGGATTTTAAGGGTGATGAAAGAAAAGGCTTAACGTAGGCTCAAAGGGGTTTATCTAGGGGAGTCCCACAACGGGCACAAAAGGGGACACAGGCTTATTTGGCAATGGTGATAATTCCTAGGGTGCCTCTATCCTTTCCAGAATCAGGGCCATGTATTGATAAAATGTCTCAACAAGCACAAGAGAGAATTCTAGCATTCTCTAGTCCATCAAACTTAATCTATGGCAAGCAGTCAATCAAATGAAAGAATAATGAGATCATCAAAACATCGCCAAGAATTTAAGAATATATTCTTTTCAATTATCACTCCAAGAAAAAGGGACATGGCTCAATTATCTCACATGGGCTTTTATGAATCAAAACTCATCTTAACATGCTCATATTCTGTACCAAGGTCACGAAATCCATATCCACTACACATGCACACATTTTTCATATATCTCAATTAACCAAAGAATACCATGTAAAATCATCTCAATGTTGTGATCCTCTTTTAGCCATAATTTCAGAGATATAAAATCGTCCTAGACAGTTGAAAGGCATCCTATGACTCAATAAATAAAAGCAAAAGACTAAGACTCAATAAATAAAAGCAACGAAATTTTTTTTTTTGACATTTTTTGATTTTTTTGTATTTTCCAATATATATGACTCAAAATAAAAAACAAAAGTATAAATCCCTTCCCCCACACTTAAATATTGCATTGTCCTCAATGTAATCAATTATAAACATGCAATGAAACAAATAAGCATAGATAGAAGATTGATAGGAGCAAAAAGTGTGACAATATTATTGAATATGTGCCCCATTTTAGCTTTGTTTCTCCCTTAAGTTTAGTGTCTTGAGTCAGTAAGTCATTTTGAGAGTCTTGTTGAGTGTTTGGAGTGAAATAGGCGAAAAAAGTAAAATTCATGAAAAATCCTAGCTGGATCAGGATTCCTAACTGTCAACTGTTTTTGCGGTCTTTAACATTTTAATTCCCTTTATTTTCTCTAGAAAATTCTGATATTCTCCTACTTGTTGTAGGAAACGTTGCCTGGTTGAACTCTTGGAAACAGCAATGATGGAGTCATAAAATAAAGCATTAAGATATTTGACCAAGCAATGAAGAAGGGAAATAAAGAAGAAAAGACGTTTTCAGTTGAGGAATAAAAGAGAAAGACGTTTCAGCTGGAAAATAAATAAGAGAAAGACGTTTTTCAGTTGAGGAATAAAAGAGAAAGATGTTTCAGCTGAAAAATAAATAAGAGGAAGACGTTTCAGCTCGGAAATTAAAGGAATTGCCCCATTATGAGAGGATTTAAGGCCATAAAGGAGACGTTTCAGCTGGAAAAGCCAACCAATGCTCCCCTATAAATAGGCAACGTCCAGAACTGAATTTGCATCACTTCCCAGCCAAGATCATTCCAAGACTACCCAATTCACTCCTCAAACCTCCATATCTTACAAGACCGTGACCACCATCCATCCATCAATCTACAAAGCTCTAAGGCGCTGAGTCAAGGACGCTCCACCACCATAGTAGAGACAAGTTCATCACCTTGTTGCTAAGCCGCTGAGGAAAGCTTCAAAGTGTAACTATGACTCTACTTATAATTTTTGTTTCGGTTTTGTGTGTTTCAATTTGCGAGTTGTGTAATTGGAGACACGAAATTTTCAGAATATTTTTATTAATATTTTTGAGATTTTCAGTTTATTATTGAGTTAATTTCGAGAATTCTTTTATGATGCATGTTACAATCTTGTGCCCTTTTACGTGTTTAGGTAATTTTCAGAGTTAGGTTAATAAGTTTGCATGCTAGAATAACGGTGAGAGTTCTTGTGTGTTTGCTTAATTTGCCAAGAGTAATTGTTATTTGTTAAGACGCTGAGTTAAACAAGTAGCAATTAGTTCTAACGGGTGGTAAAAATCATGCTTTAATGATTAAACGATTCTGGAAATTACGTGTTAAATTCTATGTCTAATGGTTAATTTGCACGTGTGAGTTGATTCGAGGGTTAGATAATACTACTAGTTAAGAGAACTACGCTGAGTGTTTTCGAAAATTAGTAGTATTAGGCTTGGTAAGGACTTTTCCGATCCAATCCTACATTAGAACGAATCAGATAAATGGATTGATCCGCTGAGGCTTTCCATTTGAGCTCTTATCTAGGCATTTAAGATGGGCACATTTTTGTAGCATGTTGAAATGGATTTTCTGTTTTTACACTTAGCAATTTCCAAGTGGTATTGGTCTAGGTTAGGGAAGTCGATCATTGTATATAGTTTTATTTGCTTTGTTTTTACTTTTAGTAGATTAGAAACCAAATTCCAAAACCCCCATTTTATTCTTTTATTTGTTAATTGACCTTTTTGTGTAGGTGTACCCTACAATCCCCGGACTGAACGATCCCTGCTTATCCTATACTGACAACTACATTTTGCAGGGTTAAATTGTGAGGCTATTTCAGCCGCATCAATTTTTGGCGCCATTGCCGGGGATTGTTAAAATCCCTTGCACTTAAAGTGTCATCGATTTTGTTGTTTATATAGAATGCATGCTAATTTTTTTTACTACACTTGTGGAATGGTGACAAATTGCAATTTTTGTTAGGCCAAGCTTTAATTGTGATTTAGTTTAAGTTTTATGAGTGTTATGAAATTAAGCATGTCTTTTATAATTGTTGTACAATTTGTAGATTTTTTTTTTTTTTTTAAAGCATATTGTAAATTGTATGTGTTTCACATAGATTTTTTTTTTTCAGCATTTTGTAAATTGTAGAATGAGTTTTTTCTTTTTTTTAGCATATTGTAAATTGAATGTGTTTCACTTAGATTAATGTACTTAGGATATGAATTTAGCTAAATACTTAATTGTTGTAAGTGTGTAAAATCGTATGAGTAGACAAGGGCCCTTTTGTTAATATTGGCCTAAACCCTTCATTAGTACCTTGCTCAGGTCTCTTGAGGTTGAGGGTGGCCTTTATTAACACTTGGAGAACTGTCTAACACATAAGTTAATTTCCCAGCTGAGTAAGGGGCGCATACGGATGGTGTCTTAGGTTGAGACCCTGGGTGATGGGTTCAATTGGATCTCAGAGATAGTATAGAATGAGCCTAAACCACTATGTGGGAGTAGCCGATAGGGGCCTAAACCTCAATGAGGGAGTAGCCTCCGTAGTATCACTAAAATGAGTCCTCCCTCTCACTTACCTCTTAATCTGGCCATTCGGCCTTCTGAAACAAAGGAAAGAGACTTATGTCTGGGCGACTATCCCTATATCGTATCTCACCAATAGTAGTGGTTTCTATTGGGCTCGACTTACAACTTGGAATCAATTGAGATATTAACTATGTTTATAATAATTAAAAAAAAAAAAAATTGATGTGTGACCTGCTTAAGGTATATTGGATTAAACATGACTTTGTCGAGGGTAGCTGTTCTATAGTCTCATTGCACAAACGAGGTCCTCTGTTCCAGTACCTAAGTATGTAAATGTAAAAGTAGCTTAGAAAGTAGGAAAGACATAATGTTTGTATTCCTAACCTTGTATATGTTACTAACACTTGATCTAGACTCCCGTTATGGAGCACACATTGGAAGAGATACCCCTCCAGGAGGCACCCAAGGAATGAGCACATGTGAACAAGAAGAAGAGTCCAGGCTGAAGGACTATAAATATTAAAGCGCTGCATGGGAGGCAACCCATTTCAAACGAAGCTGTGAAGGAGCCATCAACGAGAGTTTGACATTTCTATCCCTTCACTTGCTTAGGTTGAATTGTACTTGGGTCTTTGTTTGTTTGTTTGTTTATTTTACCCTTCCCTTATTTTCGTAGCCCCCCATATTTAGGGTCTATATACCATATTTTTTGCCTACATTAAGACAATGTAGATTCTAAGTGTGGGGTGGGTTTACACCTTTACTTTAGTTATAAAAAAAAAAATCGTTGGTTTTATAGAGTCTTTTTGTGTGTCTGAGTCTTAGGATGCTCCTAACGTCTAGGATGAACATGTCTCTGAATTCATGGCTGAAGGTTTTCACAATCGAAATAGGACTTAATTGAATTATGTGGTTAATCGACATTGTGATGCTTGTATGAAGATTTGAGATAGGATTGTAACTTGGTTCATTAAGCATGCTAGGATTAAGTCTGATTCATTTGACCCTAAGTGAGCTGTTGAGCTAAAATACTTTCTTTTCGAGTGCTTATTGATAAATTCAAAATTTCATGGCTGTATTTGCAAAACCTCATCATTCTTTGAAAATCCAATGATCATGTGCCATAGATTTTAATGGACTAGAGAGTACTAGAACTCGGCTGTTGTGACTGTCAAAACTTGTATGCCATAATATGCACTGATCCTGGATAGGATAGAAGGCATTAGGGTAACCACCATAGCCAAACAAGCATGTGTCCCCAATTGTGCCCGTCGTGGGACTCCTTAGAATGAACCCCTTTGAGCCTACGTTAAAAACCTTTGTTTCATCACCCTCACTACCCTACCATGAGCTTAGTACAGGATATCTCTACCCTTGTCTTAGGGACTTAGTAGAGCATGACATATTATGTAGGGGTGACGATGAAAGACAAGTGTGGGGGGGGGGAAAATCCAAAAAAAAAAAAAGAAGAGAAAGAAAAAAAAATTGCCGTAAAAAAAAAAAGAAAGAAAGAGAATGAAAATGAAAAAGAAAGAAAGAAAAGCGGCAAAAGTGAAGAAAAATAGAAGAAAGAAAATTCTTGGGAAATTGTTGAAGTGTGGTTTTGGACTTTCAAATTTGTAGAAGGCTCAAAGTTGAAAATTATGCCTTTGTCCATTTCCATGTTCGTTAGAGTGAAGGTTTGGCCCAAAACAATGATAATTGGCCCACAAAAATGGTGATATAAGGTGGTCCTTATATGCTCTGCTAGGTCCTTAGGATTTTTGTATCCTTAATCTTCATTTCGAAAACCCTAGCTTAGCCCCATTACAACCTGTTTTAAGTGCTGACTTGATCCTTGAGATGGGCAGTCTTTGGTTAGTGGAGTCAGGTACGCAGTCGAGCTTATGGTTTAGGTCCATTTGTGCACTTAGTCATTTCATGAGGTCTTTAATAATTCTTCACAAAATGCATTTATTGATGAAATATGCAAGCTGTTTGTTGCCTTACAATTTATTCTCTTGCATATACTTGAGAGTGAAGCTTTTAAGCAAAGCCATTTCAGAGAGAAAAATCGAGAGTATGCCCTGTGAGTTTGGATTGGACTTGTTCGAAACATGCTATCATTCACTGTATAACTTAAGTTCTCCATATCTTGCTTAGTCATATGAATGTCACAGGTTTATTAACCATGGAATTATCTATGCAATTTTGATTAAGTGTTTAACGTGAAAGCCATGAGTTTGGAGTCTCTGAGACAACAGTTAGGGGAAGTAGAGTCATTTACTTGTTTTTTTTGTCGAGTCGTTGTTTTGTTTTGTATTTTTATTTTGCTAAGGGACTAGCAAAAGCTAAGTGTGGGGTAGTTGTGATACTTGTTTAATCGACGTTGTGATACTTGTATGACAAAAATTGATGCGGCTGAAATAGCCTCACAATTTAACCCTGCAAAATGTAGTTGTCAGTATAGGATAAGCAGGGATCGTTCAGTCCGGGGATTGTAGGGTACACCTACACAAAAAGGTCAATTAACAAATAAAAGAATAAAATGGGGGTTTTGGAATTTGGTTTCTAATCTACTAAAAGTAAAAACAAAGCAAATAAAACTATATACAATGATCGACTTCCCTAACCTAGACCAATACCACTTGGAAATTGCTAAGTGTAAAAACAGAAAATCCATTTCAACATGCTACAAAAATGTGCCCATCTTAAATGCCTAGATAAGAGCTCAAATGGAAAGCCTCAGCGGATCAATCCATTTATCTGATTCGTTCTAATGTAGGATTGGATCGGAAAAGTCCTTACCAAGCCTAATACTACTAATTTTCGAAAAAACTCAGCGTAGTTCTCTTAACTAGTAGTATTATCTAACCCTCGAATCAACTCACACGTGCAAATTAACCATTAGACATAGAATTTAACACGTAATTTCCAGAATCGTTTAATCATTAAAGCATGATTTTTACCACCCGTTAGAACTAATTGCTACTTGTTTAACTCAGCGTCTTAACAAATAACAATTACTCTTGGCAAATTAAGCAAACACACAAGAACTCTCACCGTTATTCTAGCATGCAAACTTATTAACCTAACTCTGAAAATTACCTAAACACGTAAAAGGGCACAAGATTGTAACATGCATCATAAAAGAATTCTCGAAATTAACTCAATAATAAACTGAAAATCTCAAAAATATTAATAAAAATATTCTGAAAATTTCGTGTCTCCAATTACACAACTCGCAAATTGAAACACACAAAACCGAAACAAAAATTATAAGTAGAGTCATAGTTACACTTTGAAGCTTTCCTCAGCGGCTTAGCAACAAGGTGATGAACTTGTCTCTACTATGGTGGTGGAGCGTCCTTGACTCAGCGCCTTAGAGCTTTGTAGATTGATGGATGGATGGTGGTCACGGTCTTGTAAGATATGGAGGTTTGAGGAGTGAATTGGGTAGTCTTGGAATGATCTTGGCTGGGAAGTGATGCAAATTCAGTTCTGGACGTTGCCTATTTATAGGGGAGCATTGGTTGGCTTTTCCAGCTGAAACGTCTCCTTTATGGCCTTAAATCCTCTCATAATGGGGCAATTCCTTTAATTTCCGAGCTGAAACGTCTTCCTCTTATTTATTTTTCAGCTGAAACATCTTTCTCTTTTATTCCTCAACTGAAAAACGTCTTTCTCTTATTTATTTTCCAGCTGAAACGTCTTTCTCTTTTATTCCTCAACTGAAAACGTCTTTTCTTCTTTATTTCCCTTCTTCATTGCTTGGTCAAATATCTTAATGCTTTATTTTATGACTCCATCATTGCTGTTTCCAAGAGTTCAACCAGGCAACGTTTCCTACAACAAGTAGGAGAATATCAGAATTTTCTAGAGAAAATAAAGGGAATTAAAATGTTAAAGACCGCAAAAACAGTTGACAGTTAGGAATCCTGATCCAGCTAGGATTTTTCATGAATTTTACTTTTTTCGCCTATTTCACTCCAAACACTCAACAAGACTCTCAAAATGACTTACTGACTCAAGACACTAAACTTAAGGGAGAAACAAAGCTAAAATGGGGCACATATTCAATAATATTGTCACACTTTTTGCTCCTATCAAAGATATTTACGAAAATAAAAACAAAGAAGAAAAATTAAAAAATAAAAATAAAAAGAAATAGGGAAAGAGAAAGCAAATCTGTGTTGTTGACTCCTTCACAGCTGCTTCTGAATTGGGTTGCCTCCCAAGCAGCGCTTGAGTTTAACGTCTTTCAACCAGACGGAATAGAAATTAAAAAGTTAGTAACTATAATTAACAAAGATTTACAAAATATATAAACAAGTAACTATGAATTACAAAATACAAGAATAATTAACAAGTACATTGTATACAAGACACAAGTTAGGTACACAAGTGAGTAAAAAAAAAAACATGAAAAATATTTACACAAATGTTTTTTTTTTTTACCTTAGTGTATCACAACATTTTGTTATAAATATTATTGATATCGAATCTAATTCCAAGCGGTAAATCTAGTGGACATGCGGCCCAAGTATAGTCGTCTAGACACGAATTTCCTCTTACATCCTTTGGGCAACCTTACTGAAATGGCCAGGTAGGGGAGGAGGAACACGAGAGGAAAAATCCATTTTGGCATGAGCTACTCACACATAGTGGTTTAGGCCCATTTTTAAGCACTTCTGGATTTAAAAACCCGTCATGAACGTTGTCCCCTTCCTAGACACCATTCCACATAGGCTATACTTACTAAGATGAAAAAGTTCATAAGTGTGAAGACAGTTCAACAAGTGTTAATAAAGGCCGCCCTCAACCTCAAGGGACCTGAACTAGGCACCAATAAGGGGTTTAGACCAATATTAACAAACGTGACTTCACCTATTCCTCTCAATTTACAACTTACAATTAAAATTAATATTCAACAATATAAAAAACATCCTAGTTAATTTTAAACTAAGTTTCACACAATTTATATACAACAATTATAAACAAAAACAAGTGATTTTTCAATCCCCGGCAACGGCGCCAAAAATTGATACAGCTAAAAGGCAAGCGCATAATTTAACCCTGAAAATATCGTTAGTAGTCTAAGCAAATAGGGATCGTTCTATTCCGGGGATTGAGGGTACACCTGTAATTGCAAAAACAATTAATTAATTAGTAAAAGTAAAAAGTATTATTAACAAAAAGAATATATACAAATAACGAAATAAAAGGGGGGTTTAAGAATTATAAAATCAAAAGTTAAAGTAAATTAAATAAAGAAAACGTAAAAACATATATACAAGGGTGGAACGCAAGGAACAAAGATCAAAACCAATTCCATGTAATCAAATACGATTCAAGTCCTATAATTGTTCATCTAAGTCATGAGAAAGGAGTTGATCATGTGAAATATTCGAAAGCAAATAATTTCCCATTTTTTACTTTTCCATGCTAATTAACCTAAGCGAAAGCACCTAGATCAATCCTATCAAACATGCATTTAAGCACTAGAAAGCTAGTTAATCATAACATGTTTAACGCATTACACATAGAGAAAGGCTATCAACTCAAGTGTGCAACTTAGTTATGGAAAAGTCCACCTAATTGCAATCCTCTTCAATTAAATTCGATTCTTGTCCAGAACCTTTACTACTTTTGATTCAAGTTACACAAAGCAAAAAATTGATTCATGTTCTTAAACCTAGCACCAATTACATGCAAATCCTATAAGTGTCGACCCAAATAAGATAAACATATAAAAGTTTTCTGTAAAGCAAATTTAATTGAACAAACTCACATAAGCAACTTAGAATCTCAATTATAGAATTCGAAAACTTTATTTAAACATAGAAATTGGGCTTAAACTTTGCCCTAAACGTTATTGTTAACTAGAAACAAGTTCATACGAAATCAAACAAGGAAACCAAAAAGGTTACAAGGAAAAGGAACGAATTACACCGTGAGTGGAGATGGAGATGGAGAGCTAGATGGTTGGATCTTGAATCTTGGAAGCAAGCCTTCAAGGTGGATGATGGAGGATATGATCTTCACGGCTCATTCTTCTTCTCCATTTATTTCAATGTACCTATAAAATAAAAACTAAATTAAAAATGATTAAATAAAGGAAATAACTAAGAAAAATATGAGGAAATAATTATTAAAACGTCGCATAAAAATGCTCCTATCCATCTTACACGCCTCTACATGCCACCCACAATGGCGGTGCGTGGGCTCCACTCATCACCCGCAACTCCACCTCAGGCCACCAAAATTTACCAGCAAGCACATCTCAACATTTGCAACGACTTTTCCCACTATGACAAAGCCTGAATATACCTGGATTGGCCGGAAAAGAACCTTGAACAGTGAGTAAACCACCATGAACAATGCCAAAAAATTCCATGATGCTTCCATTCTCCTTCCACAGCTCAGTCTAGGTTATGAAACTTGGAGGGATTCAAGGGTATTCTAAGGTGCTTCTGCTAGTACCAGTTTTGTTGCTGGAGGTGGCCGGATTTGCGAGAAATCGACGTTGACCTCCAAACTACAATAGTGATATTCTCGGCTCAAATTCTCTCTTCTTTGGCCAAATCACAATGACCCATGGCTATGGGCGTGTGGAGGAGGAAGAGACGGTTCCAAAAAGTCCGGTGGCATGTTGATTGGTGGTCGGACGGCAACAAATCGAAGAGAAAGAAAAGAAGGCCGAGGTGAGAGAGAGAGAGAGAGAGAGAGAGAGAGAGAGAGAGAGAGAGAGAGAGAGAGAGAGAGAGAGAGAGAGAGAGAGAGAGAGAGTGAGTGAAAATTTTACCGACCTACCACAGTAACTTCCCATATTTATACTAAATTACCGTGAACAGTAATTTTTATTGTTCGTTTATAACTTTCGCATACGAACTCCGATTTGAGCGTACCATGTGTCTACAGACTTGGTTTAACGTCCTCTACAACTTTCATGAAGAAATTTGTTTCAAAAACTGACCCGAACAAAAAGTCAACTTTTTGGGCCACTAAAAGTATCGAAACAAAGTAAAAAGTGAAAGTAATTATCGTTTACCGTTCAAATGACTAGTAAAAAGATAAATTGAGATACGAGACATGACATTGCCTCATGGAATAAAAATCGTGGTGAGACCAGAAAAAGAAAAAAAATCAGCTCATGTTATAAACTGAGAGTATAATAGAGAGGGAATATAGAGATTAAATATATAAAAGGATGTAAAAGTCTGTGTTTCCATCTCATTAGACCTTTTTACATATTACTTGTTCTAGTAAGATTCAAAGCTCCTGGCGTTTTCCATTCATTTCAATCAAAATACTCACTTAGTTTCTAGTTTTAGTTTCACTATGTTGATTTTTCACACTTTTTGGTTCTAATTCGTTTGATTTGGTTTGTATTTTAGCGAATGACTTCTTATATATTTTTTGCTTTTGTGTCTTGTTTGTCTACATACCTTGCTCTATGAACTTTATTTTCCATCGCATGCTAAAATCTGTTTTCAGACATCGAGGACAATGTTATTGATGCAGTCGGAGTAACCTGGGTTTACAAGCTATAAACCCTAAAACAATGAATCCTGGAGTCCACTAGAGAATATGAGAAAATTTTCAATTTGATTGATAATATTATTAAAGATAGCGTCTGCAGCCATTTAAGGTTGCTTATATAGTAGAAAGAAACCCTAGGGCGACTAATAATCAATCCTAAAAGTCCACGGTTAAATCAAAACAATTCCCAAAAGATCTAAAAAACCTAAATTGCTGGAAAAAAAAATAGTAAATGCAGTTTTGAGCCCCGAAACTGTCACGCCCCTGATTTTTAACACAATTAAAAATCGACATATAACCCCATAATTATACATGCGTGAACGTTCAGCCATCAATACCAAATACCTGGAAAACTGTTTCCCTTTATACCATATACATATTGATGCCCTGAACACATTATGTCAATATTGATCCGCCCACAGAGTCATATATTACATAAGCTTACGAATTAAATTGTCAACAACAAGATAAAACGTAAAAGCTCCTCAAAGTTTACTACAAAGCAGAAGTCAAAACAATGGCAAAGCCAATCAAATTTGCTTCCTACCAGTTCTGCTGCCAACAAGATACCTCAGCTTCAGCCACGATTTCCCTGACCTGCAAGATTAACCCCTACACAGTTTGAATAGTGCACCGGGTTGTCACACAACAAACCCGGTAAGCTTTTGCAAGCCCGTATGAGTAACTCAAAACAACTCACACCAATTCACGGGATAAAAGCCCGCACAACTCACGCCAAACACGAGGAAAACCATTCAACTCGAGAATAAGGAAAACATACCATGCTTCCCAAAAAGGAAATCACAAAAGCCACACCGTGGCAAAATCATATAAATCGTTAACCTAACAATTCAAATATGATTAATCGATCCAACCTGGATAAAACGCATAAGCACATCAATCATACCTATCGTTAACCTAACAATAGCATATGATTCACAAGTCCTCCCAGGACATTTAAAAAAAGAATCCCCGAAACTCTCTTTTAAAAACACGTACTCATGAGCATCAGATAGCTCCCTGCTACCTCCCATGATGTACCAACAACAAATCAGTCCAACCTAGACACACAACACATCAACACAGATTCACCACAAAGCCACTAATACATGAATACATATGTGTATGTGTATATATATATATATATATGTGTGTGTGTGTGTGTGTGTGTGTGTGTGTGTGTACATAGTCATCCACTCAGAAATACCACTAATACTATCTATAGTCACAGTTAATCCCATAACTCTAAGACAATATGGTAACTAGGCTCATAACACAGATAAATCATTGGTCACCATCTGCAACCTATCACCATCTGTGACTCTTGGTTTTCAGACCCCGTCTGGTCTTAGAACCAACCGTTGGTCACCATCTGCGACCCATGCTTTTCAGACCCCATCTGGTCTCAAGTCAACGTTAAGTAAGTCACACCTGACCTAAAAACGTTACGACCATCTAGTTCCGGCTTTCCCTATCCCTGCTCACCATCTGTGACCCTTGGTACAAGGACCAATACATTTAAAATGAGTCACTCTTGACTCCAAAATGTAACATCAAACTCAATACTTTTCAAATAATAGAAAACATCTTTTTCCAAAATATTGTTTCTATGAAAAGTCCCATTCAACAATAATATGAACCTATCATGCATATTATTCATCACACATCATCCACAAGAATATATATATATATATATATATATCACGTAAATATATATATATATATATACGTAGTCATTCGCTCAGGAATACCTACTAATACCAACTATAGTTTGCAGTTAAATAATTAACGCCAAGACGATAATGGTAATTCTGTTCATTAATGAACCTTGTGAGATTACTTACCTCGAAACTCCCGCTGCGTCTTCAATATAGAACAAGGCAGCCACACCACAAAACAACCGTCCAAGGATACCTCGTCAAGTACCTAATCACATACGGTTTCAACTTAGCAACAATCCACAAACCATTTAAGTCCGAAACCCCTGTTTTGAACTAAAATCCCCAAAGTGATGCCAATCGAGGCGAACCACATCCGAGACCACCCAATGTCTCCGGAATACTTCTATGATCGATATGCCAAAACCACAAGTCGATCGGAAGCTCGAATCCTCACGGATCGAAACATCGAACAGTCCGAAACCGTAAAAATCACAACATGCTCATACGATCTCCAAAAATTACAAACAATATATCGAAATTCTCGTATCGACGAGTAGATCGAACTCAGGAACATAAACTATCCCTGAGGTGGTTGGAAACAGCCGGAAAACACCACCACAGTGGCGGCGCCGCCGCCGGCCCAAAGTCAGAATTTGACAAAACTCCCAACACCAAAGTTATTCGTCTCAACTCCAATTTCAACTTTCATAACTACACCAAAGTCCAAATATGAACCAATCGATCGAATTTTACCTTAGAACAAAACAGCTCGATTGAAACCCTAGAATTTCAATTCCAAAATTCGACTTCCATGAGTTAAATCGATGCAAGCCACCTTGTGGGAAACATCAACGTCCTCCAAGCTCCAAAAGCCCTCAAAAATCACCGGCAAAGGTGGCCGGAATCTCCAACTCCAATCAAGGCAATTTCATCCCTGAAGCGACCACTTCCAGTCGATGTAGCTCCCTCCACAACTCGAATCTCTCTTCAATTCTTCCACAGACCTCAAGAGGGGATTGAGGTGAGCAAAACCCACTTTTGAATCAAAGCAAACGGTGGCCGGAGCAGCGAGAACGACGCCGGCGAAAATGGAGGCTGCGCACGGCTCGGGAGAGAAGAGACCGAGCTCGGGTTTCCATTTTGGGAAATCTGGGCTCTTTTGCAAATTTTCGAAAATTTTAGTCCTTTTATACCAAAATGGAAAGTTTTTCCGAAGCCCATAACTTCTTCATACGAACTCTGATTCTCGCGTTCCGCATGTCCACGGACTCGTATCGAAGCGCTCTACAACTTTCGTGAAGGAAGTTTTTGGAGAATCCCAACGAATAAAAAGTCAACCCTTGCGCCCCCCCTTAAATGACGCTTCCTGAATAATTATTCGCCCGAAACACTTCTGCTCCATCCACGAGCCACGAAACCGTCCGATACCCACAATTTAAATTCCGAAAAATCCTCGGAAAATAAATACGAATTTTCGGGGCATCACAGAAACGACCTTAGAAGCCCGAAAAAGCTCATACGTCATGGCAAAGCGACGAATTTGACTCCTGGCACCGTTGCCTTCTCGGAAAGGTTTAATAATTACTATTCTGACACTAAACGCCAAATTTGCAGCGTATCAATGAGTCGATGACATGACCCACCCCTAGATTTCATTTTGAAATCCAAAGTGGCCATACTGGGCCCATCTTAGGGAAATTCTACCAAAACTCTGGTGGAATCTATCCTAAAAGTGGACTACCCAAACTTGTGATAAACAATTGAACACTTCTAATAGCCAACACTATCTTCTCAATTATTCAAGTTTCATGAGTGATATAAAATAAAACTAAAGTCAAATATCAAATATAAATTTATTTAGGTAATCAGAGAAATCTAGACAATGAACTAAAATAAAGTACAAATATGTTAAACATTTAACCTATAGGAACTTTGAAGCGGTGAACATTATGCCTCAACGGCTACACACGCTCGACCTCAACTAATCTGCAAACTCGGAGCAAGAAACTGAAAAGCATTTAAAAACAGTTAGAGTGAGTGGATGAAAAATAAATAATTCGATGAAAATATTATAAATAAAATGTAATACTTTCCAAATTTAATTTCCAATAAAAAACGAGCATGCAGAGTAATTTCTTAAAATTACTTCTAATCATTCTCGGATACTAAAATCTCAAAATATTTTGTAAAACAACTCAAAATCCATTTCAAACCTCTGATATCGATATCTCATAAACATTTCAGAAATCTCAATTAAAGCTCTCTCATGATAAAATGTCTTAGAAATCTCATTTTAAATATTCACATCACAAAATAGGCAATGATAGGACCCCCCCTGCGAGCCACCTTTGATAGGAGCACAAAGTGCGACGATATTTGATACGCCCAAAGTAGACGCTCAACTTAACCCTGTAATGATGTAGTCGTTAGTAGTAAAGAATAAGCAAGGATCGTTCAATGCCAGAGATTGAGGGTAACTATATATATTAATCACACAAAACCAAACAAAACAAAACTAACACAAAAAAAAGAATACCAAAATCTGAACTAAACAAAAGAAAACGTCAAACACTAGAAAAGAAGAAAGAAAGATGGAGGGTCAGAGAAGGGATAGAAGAGGGCACTGCAATCCTAAAAACAAAACTGATTTGGGGTTTTTGGTTTTTAACGAAAAATAAATAGAAAACAAAGAAAGCAATTCAAGATTTTTGGGTTTTGAAAATATATGGATGAAGCTGTTAGGAACTCAGAAATCCACCACCAAAATATGCTTGAGATGAATTTATCATCCTAGTTTCAATTACTAAGTCGTGAAAAAGGTTTCAATCAAGAACAAACCGTGAACGCACTGTATAAGTTCTTATTACTTCCCTAGATTACTTAAGCAAGAGGAACACACCATTACTAAGCCTTTAGAATAAAAAATCAAGGTATAGAACGTTATCCTATCAACAATTTTTTCTAAGCATTAATCACATGTGGAAGTTTGATCGAAATAAGAATCCAATACTAGTGTGGAACGCCAACTTAGCATGCAATCCTTTTGATTTGGTTTCACCTATTGTGCTATAGGTTTTACTACCATTGAAACAAGCATTATTAGCCGTTTAGGAGATTAAAATACCTATTTCTAGCCCCACTCACATGATCATAATATTTTATGTGCCCATTCATAAAACATAAACATGCAAGAGTTATCTGTAAACCAAAACCAAATAAACAATTTCACAACAAAGCAATCACGAAACAGGGAATCAAAATATTGTCAAAAACATATTTTAGGGGCTTCAAACCTCGCTCCTAACCAAAGTGAATTAGCCACACATTGTCTTAAAATTCACAACAAAAAAAATATAAGTTTGAATTACAAGAAAATAAAAACCGTAAAGGAGAGAAGATGAGAGCCACGAATTCACTTTTAGACAGCCTTGGATGCAATAACTCCCTTCAAGATGGTATACGGCAAAGCTTGATGAAGATGGATGATGGTGTGCACTGTTTTTGCTTCTTGAAGTTGAGGAATTTTAGACTTTGTGAAATAGGGTTTTTAGGGCAGAAGATGGCACTGTAGATGGGTGGTTGTTTGCAATGTGTTCAGAGTCTCTATATGTACGGAATCCACAGCCCAAGTTTCATTTTCCAATTCTGCTTTTAAAAGCCTCCCCTAGTTGCTTGAGGAATTTAATTGCCTTTAATTGCTTGAGGATTCCTTTAATTGCTTTGCCTTCAAGCCTTAGTAATCTTCCCAAAATCTTGAGGAATCATTCTAGGACTCTACTTGATATTTTCAGCAGCAATAACCTTCCAAAAATGCACCCAAAATCCGTCCATAGAAGATTTGTGCCAAACTGTCCTGTTTTGACTAGGATTCAATTTCTGTCTCTGAAGCTTCTTTCTTGGACAAGGAACGCCTTTCTCACACCACTTTTCTGGATGGTTCTTGACTCATTCGTGTTCTATGATATCATATATTCTAGAATGATCAACAAACTTCTGGAAAAACTCCAAGTAAATAGATGGAAAAGATCTCCCAAAAAGCTTCGTGAAAAGCTGACAGTTTCTGCTTTATCTGGAAGCCTGCTTTGACTTTGATTTCCTACTGTCTCGTTGACGATTTTTACTAGTTCTTTGGCTCTTGTTGAAGTATAATATCATGTATTCATGGATACCTGGCCCTTTCTGCAAAGGTGCAGCTGGAAGAATGCAAGAATTTCCCCCCAATACTGTTCCCAAAAAGCTGATTCTGAAACTGCAGTTTTTTGTTTTGCAGCAACTGTTTTGCACAACGATTTTCATGGACTTCTCTTGTAATTTCCGGCCAAAAGGTTGATCAAACTTAGTCCTCTGCATCAGCACTTCATGATCCATGGCTTCGTTGCTCCCTTTCAGCTCCTATTTCTCTTGAATCACTCCACTAATTACCTAAAAAGAAAATGAAGTTAAAGCTGACTTTTTAAAGGAAATAACTAAGAAAAGTGTAAATGATTGCACATTATATTTGTCGCATTTTATGCTTTTATCAATATTATTGAGTATGTGCCCCATTTTAGCCCTGTTTCTCCCTTTGATACAGCTAAAAGCAAGCGTATAATTTAACCCTGAAAATGTCATCATTAGTATACAGTAAATAGGGATCGTTCTAACGGGGGATTAAGGGTACACCTGTCATTGTCAAACAAGTAAAGAATTAAAATAAATATAAAGTATAATATTTACAAAAATAAAATAAAAGATATATACAAAATAATAAAATAAGGGGAGTTTTAACATTAGGGTTTCCAAAAATTAAACTAAACAAAATAAACAAAATATAAAAACATATATACACAAGGGTGGAACGCAAGTAACAAAGATCAAAACTACAATCATATGAATGAAATCCAATCACAATTCCTATAGTTAATTTTCCATGTCATGAGAAAGAAGTTGACCATGTGAAAAGTTAGAAAGCAAACGATTTCCCATTTTTTACTTTCCTCGAATAATTAATCTAAGTGAAAGCACCTAAATCAATCCTATTGAACATGCAATCATAGTCTAGAAAGCTAGCTACTCAAGAACATATTCAATGCATGAAGAACAAAGAAAGGATGTCAACCAAAGTGCACAACCTAGTATGAAAAAGTTCACCTATTTGCAATCCTCCTGAATTGATTTCGACTTTTGTCCAAAGCCTTTACTACTTAATTAGCTCCAATTACATGCATATATCCTAAGTTGGCCACCAAAGAACACAAACATGCAAAAGTTTTCTGTAATCCAAAATCAATCAAGCAATCTCACATAAGCAACATATAAATCAACATATAAAAATCACAATTTTGTTTCAAAACATATAAATGGGCTTTAAACTTTGCCCTTAACGTCATGTTAACTAGAATTCATAACTCTACGAAATCAAACAAAGGAAACAAAAGGATTAATAAATTAAAAATTAAATAAATAAAATAAAGGAAAGGTAAAAACATATATACAAGGGTGGAACGCAAGGAACAAAGATCAAATCCACAATCATATGAATGAAATCCAATCACAATTCCTATAGTTGATTTTCTATGTCATGAGAAAGAAGTTGACCATGTGAAACGTTAGAAAGCAAACGATTTCCCATTTTTTACTTTCCTTGAATAATTGATCAAAGTGAAAGCACCTAAATCAATCCTATTGAACATGCAATCATAGTCTAGAAAGCTAGCTAATCAATAACACATTCAACGCATGAAGAACAAAGAAAGGATGTCAACCAAAGTGCACAACCTAGTTATGAATAAGTTCACCTATTTGCAATCCTCCTTAATTGATCTTGACTTTTGTCCAAAGCTTTCACTACTTAAATTAGCTCCAATTACATGCATATATCCTAAGTTGGCCACCAAAGAACACAAACATGCAAAAGTTTTCTGTAATCCAAAATCAATCAAGCAATCTCACATAAGCAACATATAAATCAACATCTAAAAATCCCAATTTTATTTCAAAACATATAAACGGGCTTTAAACTTTGCCCTAAACGTCATGTTAACCAGAATTCATAACTCTACGAATCAAACAAAAGAAAATAAAAGAAAGTTTGAAATACACCGTGAAGGATGAATGACAAGCCTTGAGACGAAGAACTCGAAGATCCTTAAAAGCAAGCAATCTTCTAGGGACGACACAAGGGTGGATGGGGGATAGGATCTTGATGTATTGCATGACTTCTTCTCCTCCTTGGTTGAGACGCAGAGCTTTTGAAGACTAGAGAATGGAGAGAATTTTTCTGATGTTTATTTACTGAGAGAGAGAGAATTTTCTGAATGAAGAGGTGTGTTGTGTGGTGTAGCATAGGGGGGTTTATATAGGGGAAGGAAAGGCTTCATGAATTTAATTTCTAAGGAATTTTCTGGTTGCACCACACTGCTCCAACCAATGAATTAATGCCACGTCAGCTTTGCCATATCACTCAACCAATCAAAAAGCTCCAAAATAAATCCATAATCTTTCCAAATATATTATTGCTGATTTTCCCAAGATTTAATCTAATTTTATTCACCATTTTCGGCCAAATATCTAGGCATGAACCTAGACAATGTATCCGGACTCATTTTGGACCTTTTCTCCCTTAAATCTCTCCATGGCCCTTAATGTCCTCCCCTTGATTTTCTCTTGATTTTCATGACAAAATGCAGATTTTATTCTCTAATTTCAGCCAACATATCTTGAGGGAATTGAGGAAAGAATCTGGACTTGTTTTGAGCTTTTTCTTGTTGCACAATCCCTTGAAACTCTCCCTTGATATTCTCAATGTAATCTCCTTGATAATTCACATTATCTCCATCATTTCCCATGCAAAAATCAGATTTAATCTCCCATAATATCTCCCACGTCATCTTCAAGCCATGTGGTCTCCTAATGCCTTCAGGTTTCCTAGCCTCATCAGGATTCCTGCGTTGACTGAGATTCCTAGTTGGACTAGGAAAACTCCATTTCTTCATTTCAGCTCATTTCATCTCCATTTATTCCAATGTACCTAGAAAATAAAAATTAAATTAAAATTTATTTATTTAAGGAAATAACTAAGTAAAATATGAGAAAATAATTATTAAAACATCGCATTAAAATGCTCCTATCAATAACTGGAATTCAACAGGCTAAAGATGAGTCATATCTTGCGTACTACGAAAGGTTCAAATCCCTTTTGGCGCAATGTCCCCAACACAAGTTTAAGGATGAAAGCCTCCTGCAATATTTTTATGAGGGTTTACTCCCTCTGGAACGCCAGATATTAGATGCTGCTAGTGGAGGTACTTTTGTTGACAAGACTCCGGCTCAAGGGAAGGAACTGATTGCTAATAGGGCTGCCAATGCTCAACAATATGAGGGCATTAGGATTACAACTCGTCAAGTGAAGGAAGTGACTATTGATAGGAGCATTTTAATGCGACGTTTTAACTGTTATTTCCTCATATTTACTTAGTTATTTCCTTAAATAAATCCTTCTTGTTTAGGAAAGTTTCCATTATTAGAAAGTTTCTATTTTTAGTAAATTTTAATTTAGTTTTTATTTTCTAGGTACATTGGAATAAATGGAGCAGAAATGAGCTGACATGAAGAAATTGAGTTTTCCTGGTCCGAATAGGAATCCCAGTCAACGTAGGAATCCTGATGAGGCTAGGAAACCTGAAGGCACTAGGAGACCACATGGCTTGAAGATGACGTTGGACATATTCTGGGAGATTAAATCTGATTTTTTCCATGGGAAATGATGGAGATAATGTGAAAATCAAGGAGATTACATTGAGAATATCAAGGGAGAGTTTCAAGGGATTGTGCAACAAGAAAATGCTCAAAACAAGTCCAGATTCGTTCCTTAATTCCCTCAAGATATGTTGGCTGAAATTAGAGAATAAAATCTGCAATTTTAATGTGAAAATCAAGAGAAAATCAAGGGGAGGATGTTAAGGATAAAGCCATGGAGAGATTTAAGGGAGAAAAGGTCCAAAATGTTCAACTTAAGTGCACAACTTAGTATGAATTGCAATCCTTTTCAATTAAATTTGATTCTTGTCCAAAACCTTTACTACTTTTGATTCAAGTTCACAAAACTATTAGGTGAATCATTAACTTAAATCTAGCACCAATTATATGCAAACCCTAAAAGTTTCGAACCATTTAAGACAAACATATAAAAGATATCAATCAAGCAAATTTTATTGAACAATCTCACAAAAGCAACTATAGAATTACAATCATAGGAATCGAAATCTTCATTCTGATAAACCCTAGAAATATCATTAGTAGTATAAGCAAGTAGGGATCGTTCTATTCCGGGGATTGAGGGTACACCTGTCAATGTAGGACAATTAAACAATTAATAAAAACACAAAGTATATTATTTACAAAAATAAAACAAAGTATATACATATTCACGAAAAAGGGGGATTTTTGATTTTGGTTTCGAAAATAAACTAAGTTAAGAAAACAAATGAAACACAAAAATCATACTTAACCTAATGGAATGAAAGAACAAAGATCAGACCCGAAACTATGATTAAAATCGATTCAAACTCTATATTGTTCATCTAAGTCATGCAAAAGGAGTTGATCATGTGAAACGTTAGGAAGCAAACAATTTCCCATATTTTACTTTTCAATGCTAATCAATCTAGGTGAAAGCACAAAGACTAATCCTATCAAACATGCATTCAAGCTCTAAGAAGTTAGATAATCATAACATGTTCAATGCATTAAACACCTAGAAAGGCTATCAACTCAAGTGTGCAACTTAGTATGAAAAAGTCCACCTAATTGCAGTCCTCTTTGATTAAATCCGATTTTTTGCACAAAACCTTTACTACTTTTCGATTTAAGTTACACAAAACCAAAAAGTTGATTCATGTTCTTAAATTCAAGCACCATTCATATAAAAACCCTAAAAGTTTCGAACCATTTAAGATTAAAATATAAAAGATATCTATTAAACAAATTTAATCAAACAATCACACAAAGCAACTAAGAATCACAATACAAGAATCGAAATATTCTCAATCAATCATAAAATTTCAGATTCAATAAAATTGTTCAAACATAATTGTCAACTAATACATAACCAACGAAATTCAAAGCAAAGGTTACAAAGGAGAATTGGATTACACCGTGGATGAAGAATAGATGAACGAATTGATGTTATGGTCTCTTGAATCTCGAAAGCAAGCTTCAAGGATGGTGATGGATGAGTGCTCATGGTTCTTCTTCTCCCTTGGCCTTGCTTGAACTTGTGGAGATGACTAGAGGATGGAGAGATAGAGAGAAAAGCTCACAGCAACTATGAGTGTTTTCTGATTTTTTTTAAAGTCTAAACGTCAAGGAGAGGAAACCCTTACTTGATAATAGAGAGAGTATATATAGGGAATGCCTCCTTGCTCTCCAAGCCGTGTAATCCTCTTTAATTTCCACGAAATTAATGTGATAATTCCACATACTTCTATCCAATGCGAGCTTGCCACATAGGCCCTATGAGGTGGTCCAACCAATCACATAATTCTCTAGAATATCTCCCTATTATTTAGTTGCCGAAATACCTTGAGATAATTCTGATTTTGTACTTCAAATTCGGCCAACTACCTTTAGGGTTTCTAGGAATGTATCTAGACGTCTTTTGGCTTTTCTTGGTCTCCACCTTTTTCTCTTTCCTTTTATTTCTCCCTTGAATCTCTCTTGGCGTCATCCTTGCTTGGTTGTCACGTTGCTTCCTCTTTATCCTCTCTTAATTTCTCACGGCAACAAGGAAAATAACTCTCCAAGAATATTATCTTTCCATAACAATTTCCCTAGAAAATCTCCAACCGAAATCTTTTTATAATTTCTGAGTTATTACGCCAACTCCTTGTTTATCTCTTGGCTTTGGACGGCAAACATCTCTAGGGTTCACTCCTTGTGTCACAAACCCTAGTTTACATGGGCTTTTATCCACTTTTGCCGAAAGTCCTTCTTGCGTCCTCTTCAAGCCTTGATGTCTCCAACGTCATGTCCATCATAATTTCGGTCACACATCTTAATAGGCTTCAGAGTTTTGCTTCACACAGTTTCCTCTTTCGAACAGGATTTCCTGGTTGGACCAGGAAAGCTTCATTTCTTCATTTCAGCTCATTTGTGCTTCCCTTTGTACTTCATCTTGTCTCCCTCCAACGTTGGCTAGCTTCTCTTTCCATTTGTGAGCTCATTTCAGCTCATTTGTGACAAGGACCTGAAAATAGAAACTGTTAATGAAAAATAGAAACTTTCCTAAAATGAAAAATGGTAACTTTCCAAAACTGAAATAAGAAACTTTCTAAAAATGAGAGATAGAAACTACCAAAAATGGAAACTTTCTATAAATAGGAACTTTCCCAAAATAAGAATGGAAACTTTCCTAAACAGATATTTATTAAGGAAATAACGCAAGAAATGTAAGGGAATACAGTTAAAACGTCGCATTAAAATGCTCCTATCAAATTCCCCCACACTTAGCTTTTGCTAGTCCCTTAGCAAAATCACATGAAGACTCAACTAAGACTC
Organism: Rosa chinensis; assembly: GCF_002994745.2. Taxonomy (NCBI): domain Eukaryota; kingdom Viridiplantae; phylum Streptophyta; class Magnoliopsida; order Rosales; family Rosaceae; genus Rosa; species Rosa chinensis. Next base: position 39,968,414 of record NC_037094.1, on the reverse strand, counting down.
AACAAAAATTTAAAGATTCTACACAAACAATGACTCTATTGCCCTTCAACTTTTTGTCTCAGCAATCTCTTACTTTCACAACACCAAGATTAGCACTCAACCAAGAATCAATGTTTAAGCATTCGAGAGTTAATTAAAACACATAATCTTCACATACACAAGTAGGACTTGGTTGTAACAATGGTGATGGGTTCTGTTAAGCATGTTTCAGACAAGTATGATTCAAATCCTCACAAGGTATATCCATTATTTCTTCTCTCAGATCATGGCAATGCTTAAAAGCTTATACACTCAAGTATATGTGAAAGATAGCAAGTATATATCACATATCATATGAAACGAAAGCACATGTATATATTTTTCTTTTAAAAATCTCATGAAAGATACCAACTACTTGCACAGATGGACCCAAGCCATAGGTTTAACTCTTGTAACTCATCTCCACATCAAGGGCTGTCCCATCTTAAGGATCAAGAAGGTCCTCTCAAAGGTTGTAATGGGGCCAAGGCTCAAGGTTTTAAGAAATGAAAGGTAAGGATTTAACAAAGTGTCCTAAAAACCTAGCGGAGCTCATGTAAATGTAGAGACTTCTAGAAATCCACCAAGATATATCAAAACGTCCCATCCCATAGATGTAATATAAAAGGGCCTAATGTCTTCATGTTGGGCCCTAACTTCACTCTAAACTTCCTGTGAACTTTAGTGAATTGGACAAAGGCCAAATTTTTCTGTAATGGGCCTTCAATTCAAAACAAACTCCAAACTCACCAAGTATGGGGGACTAAAATCCATAAACACTTTTTTTTTTTTTTTTAGCCATGTAAAATTTTTTTTTTCTTCTTCTTTTCATTTTTTTTTTTACGGCTTCACATATATATTTTTTTTCATGGATAAGTCTACCCCCACACTTGAACTTTCACCTCTTCTCAATCTTCATTCTCAATGCCAAATCCTTAAGTAAAGTCCCCAAAAGATAACTCCACTAAGTTTTTAGAACAAAGGGTAGGAGTGTAGCTATACTAAGGTTCAGGGTTAAGGATTTTAAGGGTGATGAAAGAAAAGGCTTAATGTAGGCTCAAAGGGGTTTATCTAGGGGAGTCCCATGACGGGCACAAATAGGGTCACATGGCAATGGTGGTAATTCCTAGGGTGCCTCTATCCCTTCCAGAATCAGGGCCATGTATTGATACACGTCTCAACAAGCACAAGAGCGAATTCTAGCATTCTCTAGTCCATCAAACTTAATCTATGGCAAGCAGTTAGTCAAGATGAAAGAATAATGAGATCATCAAAATATTGCCAAGAAAATAAGAGTATATTTTTCATTGATCACTCCAAGAAAAAGGGACATGGGCTCAATATCTCACATGGGCTTTTATGAATCAAAACTCATCTTAACATGCTCATATTCTGTACCAGGGTCACGCGATCCATATCCACTACACATGCATACATTTTTCATATATCTCAATTAACCAAAGAATACCATTTAAAATCATCTCAGTATTGTGATCCTCTTTTAGCCATAATTTCAGAGATATAGAATCATCCTAGACAGTTGAAAGGCATCCTATGACTCAATAAAAACAAAAGTAACGAAATTTTTTTATATTTTTGACATTTTTCAATTTTTTTGTATTTTTCAATATATATAACTCAAGACAAAAGTATAAATCCCTTCCCCCACACTTAAATATTGCATTGTCCTCAATGTAATCAAGAATAAGCATGCAATGAAACACTTAAGCATATAGGGATGAAATTTATGAAAATAACTACTAAAACAAAGAAAAATGGGAGAAGTAAAAGGGGAAGAGAAAGCAAATCTGCATTGACGACTCCTCCACAGCTACTTCTGAATTGGGTTGCCTCCCAAGCAGCGCTTAATGTTTATAGTCTTTCAGCCTAGACTTGTACCTCCATTTAGGCCTCTAGTCGTGGGGCGTTTTGGAGGGTTACATCCTCCACTTCATGCTCCTCAAATGCTGCATAATAAGGCTTCAAACGATGGTCGTTGACCTTGAACTCGTTGCTAGTTTGTTCACTCTTTATTTGCACAGCTCCATGGGAGAACACATTAGTAATAGTGAAAGGCCCAATCCAACGAGAACGAAGCTTACCGGGGAAAAATTTGAGACGAGAGTGGAAAAGAAGAACTTTCTGGTCCACAACAAAAGTCTTCCCACGAATCATTGATTCGGCTGAAATAGCCTCACAATTTAACCCTGCAAAATGTAGTTGTCAGTATAGGATAAGCAGGGATCATTCAGTCCGGGGATTGTAGGGTACACCTACACAAAAAGGTCAATTAACAAATAAAAGAATAAAATGGGGGGTTTTGAATTTGGTTTCTAATCTACTTAAAATAAAAACAAAACAAATAAAACTATATACAATGATCGACTTCCCTAACCTAGACCAATACCACTCGAAAATTACTAAGTGTAAAAACAGAAAATTCATTTCAACATGCTACAAAAATGTGCCCATCTTTAATGTCTAGATAAGAGCTCAAATGAAAAGCCTCAGCGGATCAATTCACTTATCTGATTCATTCTAATGTAGGCTTGAATCAGAAAAGTCCTTACCAAGCCTAATACTACTAATTTTCGAAAACACTCAGCGTAATTCTCTTAACTAGTAGTATTATCTAACCCTCGAATCAACTCACACGTGCAAATTAACCATTAGACATAGAATTTAACACGTAATTTCCAGAATCGTTTAACCATTGAACATAGTTTTTACCACTTTTTAGAACTAATTGCTACTTGTTTAACTCAGCGCCTTAACAAATAACAATTACTCTTGGCAAATTAAGAAAACACACAAGAACTCTCACCATTATTCTAGCATGCAAACTTATTAACCTAACTCTGAAAATTACCTAAACACGTAAAAGGGCACAAGATTGTAACATGCATCATAAAAGAATTCTCGAAATTAACTCAATAATAAACTGAAAATTTCAAAAATATTAATAAAATATTCTGAAAATTCCATGTCTCCAATTACACAACTCGCAAATTGAAACACACAAAACCGAAACAAAAATTATAAATAGAGTCATAGTTACACTTTGAAGCTTTCCTCAGCGGCTTAGCAACAAGGTGATGAACTTGTCTCTACTATGGTGGTGGAGCGTCCTTGACTCAGCGCCTTAGAGCTTTGTAGATTGATGGATGGATGGTGGTCACGGTCTTGTAAGATATGGAGGTTTGAGGAGTGAATTGGATAGTCTTGGAATGATCTTGGCTGGGAAGTGATAGGCCGGGAAGTGATCTTGGCTGTGAAGCAAATTCTGTTCTGGACGTTGCCTATTTATAGGGGAGCATTGGTTGGCTTTTGTCGATCATACCCTTCATCATTGGACGGATGGGATTGCATCGTACTTCCTTTAATTTTCCAACTGAAACATCTCCTTTAAGGCCTTAACTCCTCTCTTAATGGGGCAATTCCTTTAATTTCCAAGCTGAAACGTCTTTCTTATTTATTTTCCAGTTGAAACATCTTTCTCTTTTATTCCTCAACAGAAAACGTCTTTCTCCTTTATTCCCCAACTGAAAACATCTTTCTCTTTTAATTCCCTTCTTCATTGCTTGGTCAAATATCTTAATGCTTTATTTTATGACTCAATCATTGCTGTTTCCAAGAGTTCAACCAGGCAAGGTTTCCTATAACAAGCAGGAGAATATCAGAATTTTCTAGAGAAAATAAAATGTAAAGACCGCAAAAACAGTCGACAGTGAGGAATCCTGATCCAGCTAGGATTTTTCATGAATTTTACTTTTTCCGCTTATTTCACTCCAAACACTCAACAAGACTCTAAAAACGACTCAATGACTCAAAACACTAAACTTAAGGGAGAAAGAAAGCTAAAATGGAGCACATACTCATTAATATCGTCGCATATTGTGCTCCTATCAATCATCTTATCATGGAAGGCCTTCGTCTTTTCCTTGTAGATCTTTGCACTCTCAAAGGCGTCATTCCTTATCTCTTCCAACTCTTGCAATTGCAATTTTCTATGAAGCCCAGCTTCATCAATATCCATGTTGAACTGCTTCACGGCCCACCAGGCTTTATGCTCTAACTCCACAGGTAAATGGCAAGGTTTGCCATACACAATCCGATATGGGGACATGCTAATGGGGGTCTTGTATGCAGTAATGTAAGCCCACAAAGCGTCCTCTAAGCGTAAGGACCAATCTTTTCTACTAGGGGTCACAGTCTTCTCCAAAATCCTCTTGATCTCACGGTTAGAGACCTCAGCCTGCCCACTTGTCTGGGGATGATAAGGTGTAGAAACCTTATGTGTAACATCATACTTTCTCAATAAGGCCTCAATCGTCCGATTGCAGAAGTGAGATCCACCATCACTGATAAGAACTCTAGGCATTCCGAACCTGCTAAATATGTTAGACCTGATAAAATCTGCAACAACTTTAGAGTCATTAGTTCGAGTGGCCTTTGCTTCCACCCACTTGGAAACATAGTCCACTGCAAGCAGGATATAGAGGAACCCAAAAGATGAAGGGAATGGTCCCATGAAATCTATACCCCAGACATCAAATATTTCAACAGTTATGATGTTAGACAAAGGCATTTGATCTCTAGGACCTAGATTTCCGATTCGCTGGCATCTATCACATGTTAAGCAAAAGGTATAGGCATCCTTAAATAATGTTGGCCAAAAGAACCCAGACTCTAGCACCTTAAATGCAGTTTTCTTGGACCCAAAGTGACCCCCACATGCTTTAGAATGGCAGAAAGAAAGAATGGCATTTTGTTCATGTTCAGGTATGCACCTCCTAATCAATTGATCTGAGCAGTATTTCCAAAGGTAAGGTTCATCCCAAACATAATATTTCACATTTTTCTTTAGCCTATCCCTATGAGCACGTGACATGGTATCTGGAATTTTTCTGGAAACAATGTAGTTCACAATATCTGCATACCATGGTTCACTTACCTGAAGTCCAATGAGTTGCTCATCTGGAAACGTCTCCACTAGAGGGAGAGGGTCTTCTGCATGGACCAAACGACTCACGTGGTCAGCTACCACGTTCTCACTACCCTTCTTGTCCTTGATCTCCAAATCAAACTCTTGTAGGAGTAGGACCCATCTGATCAGCCTTGGTTTCGCCTCTCTCTTGGTCATCAAGTACTTAAGAGCTGCATGGTCAGTATAGACAATGACTTTAGTACCAAGTAAGTAAGAACGAAATTTTTCAAGTGCAAATACCACAGCAAGTAACTCTTTCTCTGTAGTAGAGTAGTTCATTTGTGCATCATTCAGAGTTCTTGAGGCATAGTAGATGGCATAAGGTCGTTTGTCCTTTCTTTGCCCTAAAACAGCTCCAACTGCGTAGTCAGAAGCATCACACATCAGTTCAAAGGGCAATGACCAATCTGGAGGTAACATGATTGGGGCAGACGTCAACATCTCCTTAAGCTTGTCAAAAGCTTCTTGACATTCTTTGTCAAAATGAAACGTCACATCCTTCTGGAGTAGGGTGTATAGAGGTCGTGCAATCTTTGAGAAGTCCTTGATAAACCTTCTGTAGAACCCTGCATGACCAAGGAAAGAACGAATCTCTCTCACAGAAGTGGGAGATGGTAAGTAACGCACAAGGTCTACCTTAGCTTTATCCACTTCTATACCCCTAGAAGAGACGATATGTCCTAGAACTATTCCTTGTCTAACCATAAAATGGCATTTTCCCCAATTTAATACAAGGTTAGTTTCCATGCAATGTTTAAGAATCAATTCCAGATTATTAAGACAATCATCAAAATTTTTTCCAAAGACAGAAAAATCATCCATAAATACCTCTATGATTTTCTCAATATAATCTGAAAAGATACTTACCATACACCTCTGAAAGGTACCTGGGGCGTTGCAGAGTCCAAAAGGCATGCGACGATAGGCAAATGTCCCAAAAAGGCAGGTGAACGTCGTCTTCTCTTGGTCCTTATTGGCTATGGCAATTTGGTTGTAGCCTGAGTATCCATCCAAGAAGCAGTAGTAGTCATGTCCAGCTAGTCGCTCAAGCATCTGATCAATGAATGGAAGAGGAAAGTGATATTTCCTTGTGGTTGCATTGAGCTTCCTATAGTCGATGCACACTCTGTGGCCTGTGACTGTCCTTTGGGGTACCAGTTCGTTTTCAGCATTCTTTACAACAGTCACCCCAGACTTCTTGGGTACAACTTGAACTGGGGACACCCATTTAGAATCCGAAATGGGGTAGATCACCCCACAATCTAGGAGTTTGATAACCTCCTTCTTCACAACTTCCATCATGGGAGGGTTGAGACGACGTTGAGCCTCTCTAGTAGGTTTGGACCCTTCCTCAAGAAGTATCCTATGGACGCAAGTTGTAGGGCTGATTCCCTTGATGTCCGCCAATGTCCATCCTATGGTGGTCTTGTGTTGCTTTAGCACTTCCACCAACCTTTCCTCTTGTGGGACCGTAAGGGCAGAAGAGACAATCACTGGTAAGGTCTCCTTGTCTCCTAAATAGACATACTTCAAATGGTCTGGAAGAAGTTTAAGCTCAAGTTTTGGGGCCTGGACCACTGAAGGTAAAGTCTTGTTAGAGGATAACTGAATAGACAAGGGAGAATTAGATTTACCTATAAAGGGTAATGCCTCAAGGAAGGACACGTTCTCAATGATTTTCTCTTCGCAAGAGTCCTTCAGCTCGTCCTCTGGAATGGTGATGCCTTCCTTTGTGTAGCCTACCCCAGTCTCAAGTGTAGTGACTAAGGTATCCTCATGCATAATATCGAACATCTTCTGCGCAAGTTCATCCAAAATATCAACAGAAAAACAATCATGAACATCTAGGGGATACCTCATGGCTTCAAAGATGTTGAAACCAATAATGTCACCATCGAATTTCATGGTGCCAGCATACACATATATTTTCGTCCTGGCTGTCCTTAGGAAAGGACGTCCCAAAAGCAATGGAGTGGAACTCACAGAAGAGTCCTCCATTTCCAACACATAGAAGTCAGCTGGAAAAATAAGATGGTTAACCTGCACAAGCACATCTTCCAACAAACCTCTAGGGTATGCATTGGACCTGTCAGCTAACTGAATGATAACATTGTCAGACTTAAGCCCCCCTAGACCTAGGGTTTCATAAAAAGAGTAGGGCATAACATTAACAGATGCTCCTAGGTCTAGCATGGCATTCTTAAAGTTCGAGTTACCAATAGTACAGGGAATGGTGAAACTTCCACAATCCTTACATTTTGGGGGCAGCTTTCTCTGAATGAGGGCAGAAACGTTCTCACTTACCTTTACCACCTCTTTTTCACGGTTTACCCTTCTTGTAGTACATAGCTCCTTTAGGAACTTGGCATATTTAGGCACTTGCTTGATGGCCTCTAGAAGAGGTAAATTCACTTGCACCTTCTTGAAAGTTTCCAAGATAGCTTGGTCACTCTCATCCTTCTTAGATTTGGCAAACCTGCGTGGGAAGGGCATGCAAGGAGAAGAACTATTAGCAATAACCAAATTGGATAAGTTAGAATTTTTACCTTTACTTTCTGGAATTGCCTTAGGAGGTGAGGACGTCCTATCCTCTACCTTGGACGTTGCAGGATCTTTCTCAAGTCCCAACTTGGTGGGCTCATCTTCCTCAATCTCAATGCTTGCTTGGGCATCCTTGGTTTGTTTAGGGTGATCCATGAACGTTCTTCCACTCCTTGTAGTAACAACTGATGCATTCTCCACATTACCTTTAGGGTTAGGTATTGTATTACTAGGGAGCTTTCCAGTTTCGTGGATCTTGCTCATGAAGTCCACAACTTGACCCATTTGCTTCTTAAGGTCTGCAATATCCTTGGTGTGGGTCTGCTGTCCTTGAATCAAAGCCTGTGTAGAGTTTGTCAAAGCTTGGGTAGAACTAGTCAAGGCTTCCAACGTTTTATCATAGTGAGAATTGGAATTTCCTGAGTTCTGTTGAGGATGCATGTAAGGCTTCTGAAAGGGGGGCCCTTGAAAGGAAGGACCTTGAGGACGTTAGAAGTTCCCACCAAGAGGATTCTGAACGTTTTCATTGTTGGTCCACTTGAAGTTGGGGTGGTCCCTCCATCCAGGGCTGTAGGTATTCGAGTAAGGATCATACCTTGGACGTTGAGGTCCCCCTTGATACCCTCCAATGGCATTTGCAGATTCCCACCCGCCATTTTCATTCAGTTGAGGGCAGTGATCTGTAACATGCCCTTGCATAGAGCATACCCCACAAGCTATTGAGGCGCCTGGCCCCTTAGAACTTATGACTTGGTTCATGAGGAGGGTGAGCTTATTCAGTTGGTCTTCAATGGCAGTATTTTTGCTCACTTCATGTACCCTACGAATAGGGTGTCCCATACCCTCATATTGTTGGGTGTTTAGGGCACGATTAGCTATGAGGTCCTTCCCAGCTGCAGGTGAGTTATCCACAAAAGCTCCTCCAGCTGCAGCATCAAGCATTTGCCTTTCTAAGGGTAGGAGTCCTTCATAAAAGCATGTAAGTAGGTTCTCATCCTTCATCTGATGTTGAGGACATTGTACAAATAAGGAATTGAACCTCTCATAGTAAGCAGAATAGGACTCATCTTGAGCTTACTCGATTCCACTGAGCTTCTTTCTAAGTGTTATGACCTTCGAAGCTGGGAAGTAATTTTCCAAGAAGGCCTTCATCATTGTGTCCCATGATGTGATACGTCCTGCAGGAAGCTCATATAGCCAATCTTTGGCTCTGTCAACGAGGGAGAACGGAAATGCCCTCATCTTAAGAATGTTCTCATCTGCTCCTTGTGGTTGCATGTTTGCACACACAGACTGGAATTCTTAGATATGCTTGTTAGCATCCTCCATATTAAGGCCATGGAACATAGGGAGCTTGTGCAACAATCCACTCTTAAGCTCAAACTCTGCCTGTCTTCCTGCTGTAGGGGCAGGGTATACAATGCCTGAAGGGAGTCCTCCTGGAATCACTGATGAGGAAAGTTCCCTAATGGACTGATTCGCATTTCCACCCATATCTTCTTCTTCTTCAGGAGGTGGTGAAAGTGGTGGTTCAGGTGGTGGTGAAGGTGAAAGGGGTGGTGTGATTTGAGGTGATGGTAAGTTGGGTGAAATGAAAGGTGATGGTGTAAGTAATGGTGGAGATAGAGTTGGTGTAGGTGATGTGGATTCCTCTGAAGGATCAAAGATTCTCTTCCCTTGCTCGTTGAATATGTATGGCTTGAATTGCAAAGGAGAAGGTCTTCTGTATTCAGGTTGTTGAGGATTCTTCAAACGAGCAAGTCTTTCTTCAATCTCTCGTAAATTAGGGATTTTAGAAGACTCGGACATTCATGGAAACCTGAACAACATTAACAATTAGAGAAGTTAGTAGACTATACAATAAAAGAAATACAAATTAATGATTTATACAAAAACGTCACTAATCACTACCTTTTTATATATACACTTTTTCTTTTTTTTTGACAAGTAAAGTTAGAAGTAATATGTACACAACTTTCACAAAATTCACAAATATACAATGAAAGAACAACGGAAGAAGTTTGTTCAAGTATAAAAAGTACAAAACAAAACAATTTACACTTGAGGGTTATGTACAAGTATAAAAATCTATAATTATTTTTTCTTTAAGAATTACAAACATAGTTAATATCTCAATTGATTTCAAGTTGTAAGTCGAGCCCAATAGAAACCACCACTATTGGTGAGATACGATCTAGGGATAGTCGCCTAGACATAAGTTTCTTTCCTTTGTTTCAGAAGGCTAGATGGCCAGATTAAGAGGTAAGTGAGAGGGAGGACTCATTTTGGTGACACTACGGAGGCTACTCCCTCATTGAGGTTTAGGCCCCTGTCGGCTACTCCCACATTGTGGTTTACGCACATTCTATAGTATCTCTGAGATCCAATTGAACCCAACACCCAGGGTCTCAACCTAAGACACCATCTATATACGCCCCTTACTCAGCTGGGAAATTAACTCATGTGTCAGACTGTTCTCCAAATGCTAATAAAGGCCGCCCTCAACCTCATAAGACCTCAGAAAGGCACTAATGAAGGGTTAAGGCCAATATTAACAAAAGGGCCCTTATCTACTCATACGATTTTACACACTTACAACAATCAAGCATTTAACAACATTCATAATTCAAATTTTTATTATTCTTCTTTCTTTTTTTTTTTTATTTTTTTTTTTTATTTACAATTATTTTCAATACTTAGGTACGGGAACAGGGAGTCTTGATGTGCAATGGGACTGAAACAGCTACCCTTTTCAAGACTATGTTTAATCCAATATACCTTAATGTATCACAACAATTTCTTTTTTTTTTTTTTTTTACAAATATCATTGATATCAAATTAAATTCCAAGCGGTAAATCAAGTGGACGTGAGGCCCAAGTATAGTCGTCTAGACACAAAGTCCCTCCTACATCCTTTGGGCAACCTTACTGAAATGGCCAGGTAGGGGAGGGCGACCACGAGAGGTAGAATCCATTTTGGCATGAGCTACTCCCACATTGTGGTTTAGACCATTTGCACGCACTTCTTGATTCAAGAACCTGTCATGAGCGTTGTCCCCTTCCTAGACACCATCCCACATAGGCTATACTTGGATGAAAAAGGTCCTAAGTGTGAAGACAGTTCAATGAATATTAATAAAGGCCGCCCTCAACCTTAAGAGACCTAAACTAGGTACCAATAAGGGGTTTAGGCCAATATTAATAAACACGACTTCACCTATTCCTCTTTAATTTACAACTCACAATTAAAATTCGTATTCAATAATATAAATAACAACCTAAGTAATTAATCTAAATTTCGAGAATTACAAACAATTAACATGTAAATTTTTTTTTTCTTTCGATCACAATATAAACAAAACAAATATTCACAAATTTAACAAGTGATTTTTCAGTCCCCGGCAACGGCGCCAAAAATTGATACGCTCAAAGCAAACATATAATTTAACCCTAGAAATATCATTAGTAGTATAAGCAAGTAGGGATCGTTCTATTCCCGGGATTGAGGGTACACCTGTCAATGTAGGACAATTAAACAATTAATAAAAACACAAAGTATATTATTTACAAAAATAAAACAAAGTATATACATATTCACGAAAAAGGGGCATTTTTTATTTTGGTTTCGAAAATAAACTAAGTTAAGAAAACAAATGAAACACAAAAATCATACTTAACCTAATGGAATGAAAGAACAAAGATCAAACCCGAAACTATGATTAAAATCGATTCAAACTCTATATTGTTCATCTAAGTCATGCAAAAGGAGTTGATCATGTGAAACGTTAGGAAGTAAACAATTTCCTATATTTTACTTTTCAATGCTAATCAATCTAGGTGAAAGCACAAAGACTAATCCTATCAAACATGCATTCAAGCTCTAAGAAGTTAGATAATCATAACATGTTCAATGCATTAAACACCTAGAAAGGCTATCAACTCAAATGTGCAACTTAGTATGAAAAAGTCCACCTAATTGCAGTCCTCTTTGATTAAATCCGATTTTTGCACAAAACCTTTACTACTTTTCGATTTAAGTTACACAAAACCAAAAAGTTGATTCATGTTCTTAAATTCTAGCACCATTCAAATAAAAACCCTAAAAGTTTCGAACCATTTAAGATTAAAATATAAAAGATATCTATTAAACAAATTTAATCAAACAATCACACAAAGCAACTAAGAATCACAATACAATAATCGAAATATTCTCAATCAATCATAAAATTTCAGATTCAATAAAATTGTTCAAACATAATTGTCAACTAATACATAACCAACGAAATTCAAAACAAAGGTTACAAAGGAGAATCGGATTACACCGTGGATGAAGATGAGATGAACGAATTGATGTTATGGTCTCTTGAATCTCGAAAGCAAGCTTCAAGGATGGTGATGGATGAGTGCTCACGGCTCTTCTCCTCCCTTGGCCTTGCTCAAACTTGTGGAGATGACTAGAGGATGGAGAGATAGAGAGAAAAGCTCACGGCAACTATGAGTGTTTTCTGAATTTTTTTAAAGTCTAAACATCAAGGAGAGGAACCCCTTACTTGATAATAGAGAGAGTATATATAGGGAATGCCTCCTTGCTCTCCAAGCCGTGTAATCCTCTTTAATTTCCACAGAATTAATGTAATAATTCCACATACTTCTATCCAATGCAAGCTTGCCACATAGGCCCTATGAGGTGGTCCAACCAATCACATAATTCTCTAGAATATCTCCCTATTATTTAGTTGCCGAAATACCTTGAGATAATTCTGATTTTGTACTTCAAATTTGGCCAACTACTTTTAGGGTTTCTAGGAATGTATCTAGACGTCTTTTGGCTTTTCTTGGTCTCCACCTTTTTCTCTTTCCTTTTATTTCTCCCTTTAATCTCTCTTGGTGTCATCCTTGCTTGGTTGTCACGTTGCTTCCTCTTTATCCTCTCTTAATTTCTCACGGCAACAAGGAAAATAACTCTCCAAGAATATTATCTTTCCATAACAATTTCCCTAGAAAATCTCCAACCGAAATCTTTTTATAATTTCTGAGTTATTACACCAACTCCTTGTTTATCTCTTGGATTTGGACGGCAAACATCTCTAGGGTTCACTCCTTGTGTCACAAACCCTAGTTTACATGGGCTTTTATCCACTTTTGCCGAAAGTCCATCTTGCTTGATAATTCTTGGGCCTTCTTGCGTCCTCTTCAATCCTTGATGTCTCCAACGTCATGTCCATCATAATTTCGGTCACACATCTTAATGGGCTTCAGAGTTTTGCTTCACACAGTTTCCTCTTTCGAACAGGATTTCCTGGTTGGACCAGGAAAGCTTCATTTCTTCATTTCAGCTCATTTGTGCTTCCCTTTGTACTTCATCTTGTCTCCCTCCAACGTTGGCTAGCTTCTCTTTCCATTTGTGAGCTCATTTGTGACAAGGACCTGAAAATAGAAACTGTTAATGAAAAATAGAAACTTTCCTAAAATGAAAAATGGTAACTTTCCAAAACTGAAATAAGAAACTTTCTAAAAATGAGAGATAGAAACTACCAAAAATGGAAACTTTCTACAAATAGGAACTTTCCCAATCGAAGAATGGAAACTTTCCTAAATAGATATTTATTAAGGAAATAACGCAAGAAATGTAAGGGAATACAGTTAAAACGTCGCATTAAAATGCTCCTATCACATTCAGTCATAAAATTTCAGTTTCAAACTTTGTTCAAACATTGTTGTTAACTAGAACAAATTCATACGAATCAAACAAGGGAAAATCAAAAGTGATTACAAGAAAGGATGTTGAATTACACCGTGAATGGAGATGGAGATGGTGATGAAGATCTTGAATGATGAACTATTGAATCTTCAAAGCAAGCTTCAAAACTCACGGCTTCAAGTTGGATTCGGGAGGTGCTCACAGCTTCTTCTTCCTTCTTCCTCCCTTGAATGAAATCGCAGAAGATGAACTAGAGAATGGAGAGAGAACTTGACGTTTTAGAGAGTAATTTTCTGAATTGTAAGGTGTGTAAAACGTCAACTAGAGGGGAGTATATATAGGGACGTTGGCCTTGGTCTTCAAGTCTTCATAAATCTTCTTTTATTTTCCAAAGAATTATTTAATAATTCTGCATAGCTTCAACCAATAATAACTCGCCAAGTAAGCCCTATTGTGTTGTCCAACCAATCATAAAACTCCAAAATGATTCCCTAATATATAGTTGCCGAAATTCCATGAATATATTATGATTTTCTGTTTTATTTCAGCCAAAATACATTTAGGGAATGTAGGAATGAAGCTAGACGCATTTTGAGCTTTTTCTTGTTGTCCACACTTCTTCTTTCCTTAAAACTCTCAATAGAAAATTTCTTGCGTAATCTTTTTATTCTCCCTTTGATTTTCATGCCAACTCTCTCTCTCTCTCGGTATTTCACGGAAAACACTCCATGGGTATCTCTTTGCGTCACAAACCCTAAAATCCAATGGGCTTTTATGGGGTTTTATCCATTTTGCCGAAAATCCAAGTTAATCTATAGAGTTCTTGGGTCTTGTTCCGTCATCTTCAAGCCTTGATGGTCTCCAACGCCATTTCCTTCATTACTTCGATCAAGTTTCTTAGTTGGCTCCGAAATCTTGCTTGGTACACTTTCCTCTTTTGAACCAGGTTTCTTGGTTGGAACAGGAAAGCTTTATTTCTTCATTTCTGCTCATTTGTGTAGCCCTTTGTGTCTTATCTTTACACCTCTCAACGTTGGCTAACTCCTCTTTCCTTTCGTGAGTTCATTTCCACTTGTTTGCTCCAATGACTTGAAAATAGAAACCATTACTAAAAATAGAAACTTTCCTAGAACGAAAAATAGAAACATTCCAAAAATGAAAAATAGAAACTTTCTAAAAGTGAGCAATGGGAACTTTCCTAAACTAAAATGGAAACTTGCTAAAAACAGGAAAAAGAAACTTTCCTAAACTAAACAGATTCATTTAAGGAAATAACTAAGTAAATATGAGGAAATAGCAGTTAAAACGTCGCATTAAAATGCCTCTATCAGAAATATATATGTTTTGGTGGTTTGTGGATTTATGAAAACAATATGCATGAAATGATGCTTTTTATTGTTTTGGGTTGTGGCTTTTGGAAAACAAATGATTTTGGAATTGTTGATTCGATTTGTTTTGAAAAGCGTTGAGATTTGTGTACGAAAACTATATGCATGGATTGATGCTCTTTTATTGTTTTGTGTTATGGCTTTTTGGAAAACAATGATTATGGAAATGTTGATTTCGGTTGTTTTTGAAAGCATTGAGATTTGTGTAATATTTTGGGTCCAGTGCGACTCCTTTAATGTTTTGCTCCAAGGGACTGTGTGGCCCGAGGAACGAAGGTCTATGACCTTGGGCAGAATATCAGGTAATCACATCTTTGGCCGGACGAGTGGTTACGTTTCAGTTAGAGCTCTAATATGTCTGCCATATCATTCATTGGGTAACGGGAACTGGTTATTGATAACTCATGACATTATGTGTTTTTAGGGAACAAGTGTGAGTTGCTTCCTTATTAACGGTTTTTAGGGAGACAAGGTGCAAGTTGTTTTCCTTATTAACGAATTGATAGAATTCAAGTGTGCGTTGTTTTCTATGGTACGATTTTGGTACAATTGATAGAAATCAAGGAGTACGTGAGTTGCTTTCTATGTTATATTGATAGAATTCAAGTATGAGTTGTTTTCTATGGTAAAATTTTGGTACAATTGATAGGAACCAAGGAGTGAGTTGTTTTCTATGTTTCGTTTTAAAAGGAAACAAGGTGTGAGTTGCTTTCTTTTATTTTGATTTGAAAGGAAATTAAAGTGTGAGTTGTTTTCCTTATTTCTGGTGTGAGTTGTGTTAACTGTTTTGAGTTACTCATACGGGCTTGCAAAAGCTTATCGGGTTTGTTGTGTGGTAACCCGGTACACAATTCAAACGGTGTAGGGGTTAATCCTGCAGGTTAGGATAATCGGGGTTGAAGCTGAGGTAACGTCTTTGCAGCTTTAATGGTAGGAAGCCATTTTTGTAACTTTACCGTTGATGAGGACTTCCATTGTAGAAAACTCTGAGTAATTACATTTTATTTTGGTGTTGACAATTTAATTCGTAAGCATTGTAATATATGACTATGTGGAGCGGATCAATATTGACATAGTGGTTTCAGGGCATCAATATGTACTTGGGTTAAAAGGGAAAAAGTTTCTAGGTATTTTGTATTGATGGCTGAACGTTCACGCATATATAATTATGGGATTGTATATCGATTTTTATTTGTGTTAAAAATCAAGGGCGTGACACCCATAAATTCTCTCTTAAGGCCCACAGATTAGCATGACAGTGAGGAATCCTGGTCCAGCTAAGATTCTTTATGAATTTTGCGTTTTCTGCCTATTTCACGCCAAACTCTCTGCAAGACTCTTAAAATGACTCGATAACTCAAAACAAGAAACTAAGGGAGAAACAAGGCTAAAATGGGGCACATACTTAATAATATCGTCGCACTTTGTACTCTTATCAACGGGCTTTTGAAATTGGGCTTCGTACTGCTCCGAAATTGGTTGATGGGAGATTATGAGCCCAAAGGCTTACAACTTGGACATAGACGACTTGATTTTGTCTCTGTACTTGGTTTTATTCGCCCAACAAACTGAACCCCAAAACTCTTTCTCGATAAGCTTCAAGTCCCGTAGAGAATACCTCTAATGGGGATCAATGGGGTTAGCTTGATTAGATGAATGAGACTCCATATCTGGCCCTTCATAAATAGCGGGATCCATACCGGAGATGCTGCACTCTTAATCGAAAGCTTGAACCGGTAAAGCCTCCAATTTTCTTCTCTCTTCTCCCTGGGTTTTGATTAACAGAACACTGAGCAGATTTAATTTCTTCGCTGGTGTTGGTTCAGATCCCTATTGCGGCGGTTGGTCAGGAGAAAAAGGCTGGTGCGACTCTTCTGGTATGACCCCCTTCTTTGAACACATAATCACTTACCCCCTTCTTTTTCCCCTTTTGTCTCTGCTGGGATTTTTATTGGGCATCTGACAGAAATCTTGTTGTCTTGTAGCTACCAGCTTATATGAATCCCCGCTATCTAATTGAGACTTCTTTTTTGTGCTGGCATTTCAAGTTGAATTGGACATGGCTTCTCCTCAAGT
Source organism: Rosa chinensis (assembly GCF_002994745.2). Lineage (NCBI taxonomy): Eukaryota > Viridiplantae > Streptophyta > Magnoliopsida > Rosales > Rosaceae > Rosa > Rosa chinensis. The sequence continues at coordinate 39,951,703 of NC_037094.1, read as the reverse complement.
TAACTAACTGCCATACCAGGGAACTTTAATTTAATTGTTTATGATTTGCTGACAACACCATCGACTGCCCCCCCGTTAAACTGCATCCAAAAGAAGCATTGCTGCACGTTTGACTAGTTGCATGGTTTGAGAGGTTTTTGTATTTAGTTCAGAGCTATGGCTTTACAATTATGCACATGAAATTTTGTCTTGAAGTGTGATGATAAGTTTCCCACCTCCAGGCCTTTAATGGAAGACGTGATCATCACTTTAGCATGGTCTTTCTTTAGTCTTCTTGTAATATTAAACCAATATCCCACCGCTTTATGGTCACAGTGAGAGACATGAAACAAAGCATAATGATCCTCCAAAGCCATTTGGTCTTTGTTGTTTGACTCATGTTCAAAGCCAAAGCAATTTGCAGCAAATTTTGACAATGACAGCTTGAACATACATACATACATACATACATATTTTAAAGCTTTGTGTCTTTAATTCTCAATCAAAACTACAGTAGCATGAAATGAACATTTTAATGCGACGTTTTAACTATTATTTTCTCATATTTACTTAGTTATTTCCTTAAATGAATCCTTTTAGTTTAGGAAAGTTTCTTTTTCCTGTTTTTAGCAAGTTTCCAATTTAGTTTAGGAAAGTTTCCATTTTTTACTTTTATGAAGTTTCTACTTTTCATTTTTGGAAAGTTTCTATTTTCTTTTTAGGAAAGTTTCTATTTTTTGTAATAGTTTATATTTTCAAGTCCTTGGAGCAAACAAGTGGAAATTGATACGCTCAAGGCAATCATATAATTTAACCCTGAAAATGTCATCATTAGTATATAGTAAATAGGGATCATTCTTTTCCGGGGATTGAGGGTACACTTATCATTGTACAACAAGTAAAGAATTAAAATAAAAACAAAGTATAATATTTACAAGAATATTTACAAATCACGAAATTAAGGGGGGGTTTTTAAGAATTGGTTTCCGAAAATTAAAAGAAAAAAAACAAAGAAATAAAATTAAGTAAACACAAAAACACAAATACAAGAATGAAACATAAGACACAAAGATCAAAACCAATTTCATAGTCAAATTTGAATTAACCTACAATTGTTCTTCCAAGTCATGAGAAAGAAGTTGATCATGTGAAACATTTGAAGCAAACGATTTCCCATATTTTACTTTCCTTTACTAATTAATCTAAGTGAAAGCACATAGATCAATCCTATCAAACATGCAATCAAAGTCTAGAAAGCTAGCAAATCAAGCCATGTTCAACGCAATAAAGAAGAGAAAGGTTATCAACTTAAGTGCACAACTTAGTATGAATAAGTTCATCTAATTGCAATCCTTTTCAATTAAATTCGATTCCTGTCCAAAACCTTTACTACTTTTGATCCAAGTTCACAAAACTATTAGGTGAATCATAAACTTAAATCTAGCACCAATTATATGAAAACCCTAAAATTTTCGAACCATTTAAGACAAACATATAAAAGATATCAATCAAGCAAATTTAATTGAACAATCTCACAAAAGCAACTACAGAATCACAATCATAGGAATCAAAATCTTCATTCAATCATAAAATTTCAGTTTCAAACTTTGTTCAAACATTGTTGTTAACTCTACAAATTCATACGAATCAAACAAGGGAAAATCAAAAGTGATTACAAGAAAGAAGGTTGAATTACACTGTGAATGGAAATGGTGATGAAGAACTTGAACGATGAACTATTGAATCTTGAAAGCAAGCTTCAAAACTCACGGCTTCAAGGTGGATTAGGGGAGGTGCTCACGGCTTCTTCTTCCTTCCTCCTCCCTTGGATGAAATCGCAGAAGATGAACTAGAGAATGGAGAGAGCTTTCGCGTATAGAGTAATTTTCTGAATTGTGAGGTGTGTCAAACGTATGGAATGGGGGAGTATATATAGGGGCACGGCAAGGGCTCTCCAAGCTTCTTGATTCTTCTATTATTTTCCAAGAAATTATAATAAGATGCCACATAGCTTCAACTAATAATAATTCGCCAAGTAAGCCCTATTGTGTTGTCCAACCAATCATAAAACTCCAAAATGATTCCCTAATATATAGTTGCCGAAATTCCATGAATATATTCTGATTTATTTCGGCCAAAATACCTTTAGGGAATATAGGAATGAACCTGGACGCATTTTGAGCTTTTTCTTGTTGTCCACACTTCTTCTTTCCTTAAAACTCTCCCTAGAAAATCTCTTGCGTAATTCTCTTCTTGATTTTCACGGCATCTCTCTCTCTTTTCACGGCGAACACATATAATTCTCCAAGAATATCTCTTTTGCATCACAAAACCCTAATTTCCATAGGCTTTTATCCATTTTGCCGAAAATCTAATTTAATCCATAGGGTTCTTGGGTCTTGTTGCGTCATCTTTAAGTCTTGATGCCTCCAACGCCATTTCCCTCATTATTTCGATCAATTATCTTGGTTATCTCCGAAATTTTGCTTGGTACACTTTCCTCTTTTGAACCGGGTTTCCTGATTAGAACAGGAAAGCTTCATTTCTTCATTTCTGATCATTTGTGTAGCCCTTTGTGTCTCATCTTTACACCTCTCAACGTTGGCTAGCTCCTCTTTCCTTTCGTGTGTTGATTTCCACTTGTTTGCTCCATGGACCTGAAAATAGAAACTATTACTAAAAATAGAAACTTTCCTAAAACAAAAAATAGAAACTTTCCAAAAATGAAAAATAGAAACTTTCTAAAAGTGAGAAATGGGAACTTTCCTAAACTAAAAGGATTCATGTAAGGAAATAACTAAGTAAATACGAGGAAATAACAGTTAAAACGTCGCTTAAAATACTCCAATGAGAAATGAACTCAAGAAAGGAAAGAGGAGCTAGCCAACGTTGAGAGGATTTAAGACAAGAGGCAAAGGGCTGCACAAATGAGCAGAAATGAAAAAATGAAGCTTTCTTGTTCCAACCAGGAAACCCTGTTCAAAAGACGAAAGTGTATCAAGCAAGATTCCGGAGCCAACTAAGAAACTTAATTGAAATAATGAAGGAAATGACGTTGGAGACAACATGGCTTGAAGATGACGCAACATGGCCCAAAAACTCTATGGATTAAAGTTGGATTTTCAGCAAAATGGATAAAATTCCATGGAAATTAGGGTTTTGTGATGTCAAGAGATATTTTTGGGATGACTTTTGTGTTTTGCCGTGAAAAAGAGAGAGAGATGGCGTGAAAATCAAGAAGAGAAAAAAAAGATTACGTTGGAGAAGATTTAGGGAGAGTTTTAAGGAAAGAAGAAGTGTGTGCAACAAGAAAAAGGTTCAAAACAAATCTAGGTTCATCCCTAAATTCCCTAAAGGAATTTTGGCCGAAATTCATGAAGAAAATCAGAAAATCCTTATATAATTTCGGCAATAATATATAATGAAGGGATTTAGACTTATTTTAGAGAGTTTTGATTGGTTGGACAACACAATAGGGCTTACGTGGCAATTTTCGATTGGTTGGAGTTATGTGGCATTTTCTGATAATTCCTTGGAAAATAATAGAAGAATCAAGAAGCTTGGAGAGTACTTTGCCATTCCCTATATATACTCCCTCTCCCTAGACGTTCTACATCCCCTAGAATTGAGAAAATACTCTCTCCATAATGTCAAGTCTCTCCTCCTCTCTCCATCCTCTAGTTCACTTTCAACATTTCAAGCAAGGAAGAAGAAGAGAAGAAGAAGCCGTGAGCATCATCATCCATCATCCACCTTGAAGACTTGCTTCCAAGATTCAAGAATCCAAACGCCAAGCATCCATCCCCATCTCCATCTCACGGTGTAATTCGCCCTCTTTCTTTGTAACCTTGTTTGATTTCGTTGGAATTGTTTCTAGTTGACAACAATATTTGAACAAAGTTTAACTCCGAATTCTTATAATTAAGTGAAATTTTGGATTCTTATAATTGTGCTTCCATAGTTGCTTTTGTGAGATTGTTCAATTAAATTTGCTTGATTGATATCTTTTATATGTTTAGCTTGATTGGTTCGAAACTTTTAGGGTTTGCATATAATTGATGCTAGATTTAAGTTTATGATTCACCAAATAGTTTTGTGAACTTAAATCAAAAGTAGTAAAGGCTTTGGACAAAAGTCGAATTTAATTGAAAAGGATTGCAAGTGGATGAACTTATTCATACTAGGTTGTGCACTTAAGTTGATGACCTTTCTTTTTGTTTATTGCGTTGAACATGTCTTGATTTGCTAGCTTTCTAGACTTTGATTGCATGTTTGATAGGATTGATCTATGTGCTTTCACTTAGATTAATTAGTAAAGGAAAGTAAAATATGAAAAATCATTTGCTTAGAATAATTGTAGGGTTGAATCGAATTTGATTATGGAATTGGTTTGATCTTTGTTTCTTATGTTTCATTCTTGTACTTGTGTTTTTGTGTTTTCTTTGTTTTGTTTATTTTAATTTTCGAAACCAAATCCTAAAACCCTCCTTTATTTCGTAAATTTGTATATACTTTATTTTATTTTTGTAAATAATATACTTTGTTTTATTTTAATTCTTTATTTGTCTTACAATGACAGGTGTACCCTCAATCCCCGGATTTGAACGATCCCTATTTACTGCGTACAAACAATGATATCTTATAGGGTTAAATTATATGCTTACTTTTAGCGAATCAGCACCATGGCTTAGCTACGTATGGGACTTGTGTGTTGTTTGTTTGTCATCTTGGTATTGACTCTTCAGTTGTCAAAACTGTTGCAGGTACAAGTTCAGGCAGGGACTTCGACAGCAAGTGCAGGCAAGAACTTTGACAGCAAAAGCCATTTCATCGCTGGGATTTGGCGGACAAGGTAAGTCCAAAGTTCTCCTAGAGAAGTGGGAAAGCTTCTACCTCACAGCTTGGTCTCAGGTTTCTGACTTATTTCTTCCTTGCTTGCAAGTTGCTAGGAGTGCTTCCAAAAGAACATCAAGGGTGAGTTTTCCTCTCCAGACACCAACTCTGAAGATTTGTGTGGTTTGTCTTGCTTGGCCAATTCTTTGTTCAGCTTGTTTGCAAGGCCATATGTCTTTATCACGGTTAACAAAATGCAGAAAGAAAGAGACTTTTCCAGGGACTGTTGTTGACTTTCAGAACAGATGACATTCCACCGATTGGTCATACACATGTATCGTATACGAGATTGCGAAAGCTCAAGGATCTCTGTAGCTCCACGGTGACACAAATAAAAGGAGACACTGCAAAAAAAAAAAAAAAAACAAGAAGTAGCACTGCTAGGTCAGAGAGGCCTCAACCTTTTAGCATCTGCCTGCCGGCTCCTCCTTCGAATAAAGTTGATGAACGCTTCTTCTCTCCTTTGCAGCAGGGCTTCGCCTTTCTCTTGATGTGTTTTCTGTCTCGTTAACTCTGGCATTGTGTTTGCTTTTATAGAGAGTCTTGGAGATAAGATTGAGTCTTGATTTTAAATTTGAATAAACTTATATTGAGATAGCCAATTGTGCATGGCAATGAGTTTGTTACAATCAATCTGAGTCAAGTTCGCAAAATCTGTATCAATTTGGATAGCATGACTTGAATTTGAATTTGAATGTTTTGATGTGCTACCATATCACCTCCTAGCTTTAAATGGATAATGTCTACTGTGTTCAAACTTTTAACAAGGCATTTATTTTGACTTTTGTTTGTTACCATTTGAATTTGATGGTTATCTGGAAGCTACACCCGCTGAAATATCATAGCTTGTTTATATATTATATATATATATTTTAAACACAAACTCAGCAAAATTCACAGCATCCCCTGTTGACTCAACAGTCCAAAAAATATAGATATGCCGTCAAGCATTACTGAAAAGTCTTAGCCTGTGATAAGGAAAATTCCCAAAAACTCTTTTTGCCCTAAACACCCTAGAAAGAAAGTCGAATAAGTGCCCAAATATAAGTAACAGAATACTGACAATGAAAGCACAAAGTGAATTACTTAAATGAATAACACTTCGAATTCCACAGAAACAAAAATCTACTTCCCAAGACAGGAAAAATAAGATATCGAAGAAGTTCATTATCTGATGTTACAAGAATCACTAGAAATCAGTCATGTCAAACAACGTTGAACTTGCAAGTACAAGAATATAGCCAACTCTTCTTACTTAAGGCCAATACTGATAAACGACGACTTTCCTTACCGAAAAGAGGGTAAGATAGCCACAAATCCGCTCCTCGATCGACACTTATAAGATTTCAACTACAATAAGGATCCCTATGACTTTCCAGTGCTAACCAAAATTGTACCAAAAACTTTTCCAAATCTCCTCACTAAGAATTTATCCAATAACATAACTCAACCATAGTACGTAGCTGAACAATTAGTACTTAAATATCTGTTGAAACCTTGATAGAACATAAGCCCAATCAATTTATTCCAACTCAACTCCTACTTCATGTTCAAATCGTCTTACCGTTAGACAAGTGGTGACCGGATTTCACTCGTACCAACAACTTCCTATACATTTCCAGTTAAGGGTCACCAGGGTAGCAAAACACGCTCAATTCCTCCAAAGAAATCCATTACATGTTTTCAATTCAAGCAATAACCAATTCCCCGAGATAGCTAACACAATTCATAAGATCTTTCCTCGACAATCCTTAATATAAAACAGACATCCGTCCGACATCTTGTATCACACCAAGCAATATCTGGATCCGCACGTGGTCCCACCACATAATGGTCCAATTTCCTCCAATTAAACATCGTAGAAATACGTCAAAGTGAAGGCAACCGCATTACGTCTTACCCAAATGCATAACAAGAATTCTGGTCAAACCTTAATTAGAAATATTTTCGAAGCCAACTAGAAACTTATTTCCTTAAAGTTATTCCACCAACCTCTAATACACAACCCATCTTTCAGGCAAACCCTCTACCTGAACCTACCACAATTCAACCTTCAAGGATCCATGATTCAGAACTCGAATCAAATTTCGTATCACATAACAATTCCGTTCGAACTTCTATGGACACCTAACAATGTCGTTACCGCTATTCTCCGATCTTACGTGTAACCGTTTCACTTAAAAAAAGGGATAACCAAAGACAGCCATTTGCATAATATCACATACGAAGAGTTGATTCCAACTCTCCCAATTATTTACTAACCAAAGTCGTAACTCTATTGTAAAACCTTAAGCATCCTTCTGATTCCTCGAACTTCAAGCACATATTAACTTCAAAAGCTCACTCTTGTTCATCTCCCTACTCGCTACAATCCAGGACTCAGGAAGACAAAACTATAAGTTGTGGAATCTGAAATCAATTCTTTTATTCCAAGCAAACTATACCCATACACCCTGGTTAAGGTAACAACCCAAAATGACAATTTCTATAAAAAAAAATCTCATTCTATTTACAACTCTCATTTACTGTCAACACTTCTCACTTATCATCATCAGTGACCAGGGCCACTTATAAATACAACATCTAGCCATAACTACCCAAAATATTTCTTTAATTTCTTTGTTGTCTACCGGAGAGTGATGCGTACATGACGTCGACATAAGGTCTTCAATTGGAGAAACCTCAATCTGGATCTCTTTGCAAATCATCATATTGGAAAAAAAAATACCTCAAATACTGAGATTCCCAACTGATCTCCAACAATTGCCAATAATATCCAAAATACACTACTAGAAAAAACGGTTATGAGGACTCTCAATAAGGTCACACAATTTATTTAGTGTCCTTAAATGTTATTTAGGACACCCTTCATTTGAATGAAAGCGGGACTGTGAAATAAAGGATATCAACAAGGCAACAGGGACACCTACAATCCAAAGAAGTCATTCATTTTGGCTCCCCAATTTTCAGATTCCCTCCTCCAATTTTCAGTTCCCCCCATAAAAAGTAGAAGAAGCTTTATTAGACATAGCAACTCTCAGATTCTTCTTCTCCCAAAATATTCTGATGCGGCTGAAATAGCCTCACAATTTAACCCTGCAAAATGTAGTTGTTAGTATAGGATAAGCAGGGATCGTTCAGTCCGGGGATTGTAGGGTACACCTACACAAAAAGGTCAATTAACAAATAAACGAATAAAAAGGGGGTTTTTGAATTTGGTTTCTAATCTACTTAAAATAAAAACAAAACAAATAAAACTATATACAATGATCGACTTCCCTAACCTAGACCAATACCACTCGGAAATTACTAAGTGTAAAAACAGAAAATTCATTTCAACATGCTACAAAAATGTGCCCACCTTAAATGCCTAGATAAGAGCCAAAATGAAAAGCCTCAGCGGATCAATCCATTTATCTGATTCATTCTAATGTAGGCTTGGATTGGAAAAGTCCTTACCAAGCCTAATACTACTAATTTTCGAAAACACTCAGCGTAATTCTCTTAACTAGTAGTATTATCTAACCCTCGAATCAACTCACACGTGCAAATTAACCATTAGACATAGAATTTAACACGTAATTTCCAGAATCGTTTAACCATTGAACATAGTTTTTACCACTTTTTAGAACTAATTGCTACTTGTTTAACTCAGCGTCTTAACAAATAACAATTACTCTTGGCAAATTAAGAAAACACACAAGAACTCTCACCGTTATTCTAGCATGTAAACTTATGAACCTAACTCTGAAAATTACCTAAACACGTAAAGGGGCACAAGATTGTAACATGCATCATAAAAGAATTCTCAAAATTAACTCAATAATAAACTGAAAATCTCAAAAATATTAATAAAAATATTCTGAAAATTCCATGTCTCCAATTACACAACTCGCAAATTGAAACACACAAAACCGAAACAAAAATTATAAGTAGAGTCATAGTTACACTTTGAAGCTTTCCTCAGCGGCTTAGCAACAAGGTGATGAACTTGTCTCTACTATGGTGGTGGAGCGTCCTTGACTCAGCGCCTAAGAGCTTCGTAGATTGATGGATGGATGGATGGATGGTGGTCACGGTTTTGTAGGTGATGGAAGTTTAAGGAGTGAATTAGGCAGTCTTGGAATGGTTTTTGGCCAGGAAGTGATGCTAATTCAGTTCTGGACGTTGCCTATTTATAGGGGAGCATTGGTTGGCTTTTCCAGCTGAAACGTCTCCTTTATGGCCATAAATCCTCTCATAATGGGGCAATTCTTTTAATTTCCAAGCTGAAACGTCTTTCTCTTATTTATTTTCCAGCTGAAACATCTTTCTCTTTTATTCCTCAACTGAAAACGTCTTTTCTCCTTTATTCCCCCAACTGAAAACGTCTTTCTCTTTTTTATTTTCCAGCTGAAACGTCTTTCACTTTTATTCCTCAACTGAAAACGTCTTTTCTCCTTTATTTCCCTTCTTCATTGCTTGGTCAAATATCTTAATGCTTTATTTTATGACTCCATCATTGCTGTTTCCAATAGTTCCAGCAGGCAACGTTTCCTACAACAAGCAGGAGAATATCAGAATTTTCTAGAGAAAATAAAGGGAATTAAAATAAAGTAAAGACCGCAAAAACAGTCGACAGTGAGGAATCCTGATCCAGCTAGGATTTTTCATGAATTTTACTTTTTCCGCCTATTTCACTCCAAACACTCAACAAGACTCTCAAAATGACTCGATGACTCAAAACACTAAACTTATGGGAGAAACAAGGCTAAAATGGGGCACATATTCAATAATATTGTCACACTTTTTGCTCCTATCAACTACCCCACACTTAGCTTTTGCTAGTCCCTTAGCAAAACAAAAATACAAAACAAAACAGAGACTCAACGAAAAGCACGTAAATGACTCTATTGCTCCTAACTGTTGTCTCAGAGATTCCAAACTCATGGCTTTCACGTTAAACACTTAATCAAAATCGCATAGATAATTCCATGGTTAATAAACATGTGACATTCATATGACGAAGCAAGATATGGAGAACTTAAGTTATACAGTGAATGATAGCATGTTTCGAACAAGTCCAATCCAAACTCACAAGGCATACTCTCGATTTTTCTCTCAGAAATGGCTATGCTTAAAAGCTTCACACTCAAGTATATGCAAGAGAACAAATTGTAAGGCAACAAATAGCTTGCATATTTCATCAGTAAACGCATTTTGTGAAGAATTTTTAAAGACCTCATGAAATGACTAAGTGCACAAATGGACCTAAACCATAAGCTCGACTGCGTACCTGACTCCACTAACCAAAGACAGCCCATCTCAAGGATCAAGTCAGCACTTAAAACAGGTTGTAATGGGGCTAAGCTAGGGTTTTCGAAATGAAGATTAAGGATACAAAAATCCTAAGGACCTAGCAGAGCATATATGGACCACCTTATGTCATCATTTTTGTAGACCAAATATCATTGTTTTGGGCCAAACCTTCACTCTAACCAACATGGGAATGGACAAAGGCATAATTTTCAACTTTGAGCCTTCTACAAATTTGAAAGTCCAAAACCACACTTCAACAATTTCCCAAGAGTTTTCTTTTCAATTTTTCTTCTCTTTTGCCGCTTTTCTTTCTTTCTTTTTCATTTTCATTTTCTTTCATTTTTTTTTTTTTTACGGCAAATTTTTTTTTTTCTCTTCTTTTTTTCTTGGATTTTCCCCACCCCACACTTGTCTTTCATCGTCACCCCTACACTATGTCATGCTCTACTAAGTCCCTAAGACAAGGGTAGAGATATCTTGTACTAAGCTCATGGTAGGGTAGTGAGGGTGATGAAACAAAGGTTTTCAACGTAGGCTCAAAGGGGTTCATTCTAAGGAGTCCCACGACGGGCACAATTGGGGACACATGCTTGTTTGGCTATGGTGGTTACCTTAATGCCTTCTATCCTATCCAGGATCAGGGCATATTATGGCATACAAGTTTTGACAGTCACAACAGTCGAGTTCTAGTACTCTCTAGTCCATTAAAATCAACGGCACATGATCATTGGATTTTCAAAGAATGATGAGGTTTTGCAAATACAGCCATGAAATTATGAATTTATCAATAAGCACTCGAAAAGAAGGTATTTTAGCTCAACAGCTCACTTAGGGTCAAATGAATCAGACTTAATCCTAGCATGCTTAATGAACCAAGTTACAACCCTATCTCAAATCTTCATACAAGCATCACAACGTCGATTAACCACATAATTCAATTAAGTCCTATTTCGATTGTGAAAACCTTCAGCCATGAATTCAGAGACATGTTCATCCTAGACGTTAGGAGCATCCTAAGACTCAAACAAACAAAAAGACTCTAAAACCAACATTTTTTTAAATTTTTTTTTTTTTGAAACTGAAAAAAATTCTGAAAATAAAGGTGTAAACCCACCCCACACTTAGAATCTACATTGTCCTCAATGTAGGCAAAAAAATATGGTATATAGACCCTAAATAGGGGGGGGCTACGAAAATAAGAGAAGGGTAAAACAAACAAACAAACAAACAAAGACACAAGTACAATTCAACCTAAGCAAGTGAAGGGATAGAAATGTCAAACTCTCGTTGATGGCTCCTTCACAGCTTCGGTTGAAATGGGTTGCCTCCCATGCAGCGCTTAATATTTATAGTCCTTCAGCCTGGACTTTTCTCCTTGTTCACACGTGCTCATTCCTTGGGTTCCTCCTGGAGGGGTATCTCTTCCAATGTGTGCTCCACAAAGGACTCACCAGATCAAGTGTTAGTAACATATACAAGGTTAGGAATACAAACATTATGTCTTTCCTTAACTTTCTAAGTTACTTTTATATTTACATACTTAGGTACTGGAACAGAAGACCTCGTTTGTGCAATGGGACTATAGAACAGCTACCCTCGACAAAGTCATGTTTAATCCAATATTCCTTAAGCAGGTCACACATCAATTTTTTTTTTTTTTTTTTTTTTTTTTTTTATAAACATAGTTAATATCTCAATTGATTCCAAGTTGTAAGTCAAGCCCAATAGAAACCACTACTATTGGTGAGATACGATATAGGGATAGTCGCCCAGACATAAGTCTCTTTCCTTTGTTTCAGAAGGCCGGATGGCCAGATTAAGAGGTAAGTGAGAGGGAGGACTCATTTTGGTGATACTACGGAGGCTACTCCCTCATTGAGGTTTAGGCCCCTATCGGCTACTCCCACATAGTGGTTTAGGCTCATTCTATAGTATCTCTGAGATCCAATTGAACCCATCACCCAGCGTCTCAACCTAAGACACCATCCGTATGCGCCCCTTACTCAGCTGGGAAATTAACTAATGTGTTAGACCGTTCTCCAAGTGCTAATAAAGGCCGCCCTCAACCTCAAGAGACCTGAGTAAGGTACTAATGAAGGGTTTAGGCCAATATTAACAAAAGGGCCCTTGTCTACTCATACGATTTTACACACTTACAACAATTAAGTATTTAGCTAAATTCATAACCTAAGTATATTAATCTAAGTGAAACACATTCAATTTACAATATGGTTAAAAAAAACAACTTCTACAAATTGTACAACAATGATAAAAGACATGCTTAATTTTGTAACACTCATAAAACTTAAACTAAATCACAATTAAAGCTTGGCCTAACCGAAATCGCAATTTGTCACCATTCCACAAGTGTAGTACAAAAATTAGCATGCATTCTATATACAACAAAATCGATGACACTTTAAGTGCAAGGGATTTTAACAATCCCCGGCAACGGCGCCAAAAATTGATGCGGCTGAAATAGCCTCACAATTTAACCCTGCAAAATGTAGTTGTTAGTATAGGATAAGCAGGGATCGTTCAGTCCGGGGATTGTAGGGTACACCTACACAAAAAGGTCAATTAACAAATAAACGAATAAAAAGGGGGGTTTTTGAATTTGGTTTCTAATCTACTTAAAATAAAAACAAAACAAATAAAACTATATACAATGATCGACTTCCCTAACCTAGACCAATACCACTCGGAAATTACTAAGTGTAAAAACAGAAAATTCATTTCAACATGCTACAAAAATGTGCCCACCTTAAATGCCTAGATAAGAGCCAAAATGAAAAGCCTCAGCGGATCAATCCATTTATCTGATTCATTCTAATGTAGGCTTGGATTGGAAAAGTCCTTACCAAGCCTAATACTACTAATTTTCGAAAACACTCAGCGTAATTCTCTTAACTAGTAGTATTATCTAACCCTCGAATCAACTCACACGTGCAAATTAACCATTAGACATAGAATTTAACACGTAATTTCCAGAATCGTTTAACCATTGAACATAGTTTTTACCACTTTTTAGAACTAATTGCTACTTGTTTAACTCAGCGTCTTAACAAATAACAATTACTCTTGGCAAATTAAGAAAACACACAAGAACTCTCACCGTTATTCTAGCATGTAAACTTATGAACCTAACTCTGAAAATTACCTAAACACGTAAAAGGGCACAAGATTGTAACATGCATCATAAAAGAATTCTCAAAATTAACTCAATAATAAACTGAAAATCTCAAAAATATTAATAAAAATATTCTGAAAATTCCATGTCTCCAATTACACAACTCGCAAATTGAAACACACAAAACCGAAACAAAAATTATAAGTAGAGTCATAGTTACACTTTGAAGCTTTCCTCAGCGGCTTAGCAACAAGGTGATGAACTTGTCTCTACTATGGTGGTGGAGCGTCCTTGACTCAGCGCCTAAGAGCTTCGTAGATTGATGGATGGATGGATGGATGGTGGTCACGGTTTTGTAGGTGATGGAAGTTTAAGGAGTGAATTAGGCAGTCTTGGAATGGTTTTTGGCCAGGAAGTGATGCTAATTCAGTTCTGGACGTTGCCTATTTATAGGGGAGCATTGGTTGGCTTTTCCAGCTGAAACGTCTCCTTTATGGCCATAAATCCTCTCATAATGGGGCAATTCTTTTAATTTCCAAGCTGAAACGTCTTTCTCTTATTTATTTTCCAGCTGAAACATCTTTCTCTTTTATTCCTCAACTGAAAACGTCTTTTCTCCTTTATTCCCCCAACTGAAAACGTCTTTCTCTTTTTATTTTCCAGCTGAAACGTCTTTCACTTTTATTCCTCAACTGAAAACGTCTTTTCTCCTTTATTTCCCTTCTTCATTGCTTGGTCAAATATCTTAATGCTTTATTTTATGACTCCATCATTGCTGTTTCCAATAGTTCCAGCAGGCAACGTTTCCTACAACAAGCAGGAGAATATCAGAATTTTCTAGAGAAAATAAAGGGAATTAAAATAAAGTAAAGACCGCAAAAACAGTCGACAGTGAGGAATCCTGATCCAGCTAGGATTTTTCATGAATTTTACTTTTTCCGCCTATTTCACTCCAAACACTCAACAAGACTCTCAAAATGACTCGATGACTCAAAACACTAAACTTATGGGAGAAACAAGGCTAAAATGGGGCACATATTCAATAATATTGTCACACTTTTTGCTCCTATCATATTCGAGTGTCCAGACCCTCGTTCCTTTTGACCCCACTTCTCCTCCCCAGCACCGCTACGATGACAGCGACCTAGAGGGAGGACGTCGTAAGACAGAGCACCGCCTTCACCGATTACAGCAAGAGGTCATTCCAACACAAGGAGCTCGACTCCCAAACCATCTTTTGTCCAACTACAAATGTTCTCAATTTGTTCAATTTTTAGTCGTTTTGCTCTAGGGTTTTCGATTCCGATTTTCAATTCAGTCGATTTTGTGTCCTAGCTGTTAATTTTGGTTGATGTAGTTTCTGGGCAGTGGGTTTCTTAGCTGTCGCAGTAAAGTGGACAAAGAAAAACCAGCAGCAAGTGCTCGAGTTGTTTTGGATATGACTATCTGACTATCATGAGGGCTCTTCCAAGAGAGGTAATTACGATTCTATTATTAATGATGTGAATTGATATTGTGTATGTCTACCCTTGAACATTCTTGATTAATGACTTGCAGGTTGACGCAGTAGTGTATTCTCAAATAAAAGATAAAATAAGGATAAAATCAAAGATTTTCAAATATTTTGGCTGGGTCATTGCCACCAAACCCTCCAATCCTCCAAATAGTAGATTGGCTGGGTCAGATGTGGCACTTATAAGCGAGTATCTGATATTATGTCCTTGCTTATGTGAACCTGGGAAGAAGTTCTCAGATACCATGGAGTTCCCTACCTAATTGATTTTTTCTTGTGGTTTTCTTTGAAATTTGCAGGTATTTGAGCATTTATGGTTCCAGGTAACCCCTCTGTTCTTCTCCATTTAACTAATTTGGTTTCCCAAATGCACAATTTTTTTTCTTTTTCATGTCGATGGGCTAATGTATGTATAATCTCTTTTTTTAATACGTTGTCCATGGGCTATTGTAACTCCTTAATTGTAATACTTTGGTTCGGGTTTAGTGGTTGATGCTATTATAATTGTACTTTTTCTGCTTTCTGTGTGGTGATTAAGCATTTCTTCTTCCTTTTTTTTTTTTTTTGGGTTCCTGAACAGGGTAGTGGTAAACAATTCTGGTGAGGAAGAAAACAAGGAAAAGACAGTGGTTATCTAAAGCTTGACTTGTACTAGAATTCTGTTATCTAAAGTTGGGTTACTGCATATATACCTCACTAGCAATCTAATTTCATGGTATAATTTCTTCATTTTGTTTCTGTTTTTACTAGCCTTTCTGTTTATATTTTTGAAGTATGTCATTAGTTATAATATCAGTTGTTAGGGATTCTGCTTAGTGCTTATTTACTTGGGGTAGATGCCATGGATAATTGTGTCATTTGTTTATTTTTGGATTTCACAGTTGAATGGATGCTAAGGGTTACTACTTTTTATTTTCATTTACAGTATTAGAGTTATCTGTTTTGTTCTTGTTTGTTTGTTGTTGGTTGGGAATTGCAGCTTGTTTATATCACTATGAATATCCTTGTTTGAATCTTATAGACTATGAAAGTATTACCCGTCCCCATTGTAAACTTATGAAGCATGACAAACTTGAGCTTAGTCTTGCATCAATGCTTCTTTTTGCTCATTTCCAGTCCCATTGTCTCAGCTTCACCTGCCTTTGGTATCAGAAGGTGCCCTTGCCCTTGCACTCGCCCTAGAATAATTTCAGAGGTTGCCAATTTCAAGTCTGAGATGATACATGCATCCTCACCTGGAATCATGGTGTACATTTATTTTCTTGTTCTTTTGGTGGTGAAGTGTAGACGACAATTACCAAAACTGTTTTGTCAGTATTCGGTGCTCTTATCATCAATAAATTATATTTTGTCCCCATTGTGATGTCTTACCATACTAATGTGTCAATGTCAGTAATCTATTCCAAGTTTTCAACATATAATGTGTCAGATATGGTGTTGGATTCAAATATAATTGCTTATCAGAAAATAAAATATTATTGTTGAGAGCTGTAACATTGTTTTATTTTGGTATGGAGATATATTCCAAGATACACCTTCAGTTGGTTGGTGAAAGCCATGTGGGATCTAAGTTTCTAGCTTGCATATTCCATCTGCTATAGTTTCATTCTAATTGTTTAACTTTTGTTTTGATAGGAGCAAAAAAGTGTGACGATATTATTAATTATGTGCCTCATTTTAGCCTTATTTCTCCCTTAGTTTAGTGTTTTGAGTCATTAAGTCATTTTGAAAGTCTTGTTGAGTGTTTGGAGTGAAATAGGCGGAAAAAGTAAAATTCATGAAAAATCCTAGCTGGATCAGGATTCCTAACTGTCAACTATTTTTGCGGTCTTTAACATTTTAATTCCCTTTATTTTCTCTAGAAAATTCTGATATTCTCCTGCTTGTTGTAGGAAACGTTGCCTGGTTGAACTCTTGGAAACAGCAATGATGGAGTCATAAAATAAAGCATTAAGATATTTGACCAAGCAATGAAGAAGGGAAATAAAGAAGAAAAGACGTTTTCAGTTGAGGAATAAAAGAGAAAGACGTTTCAGCTGGAAAATAAATAAGAGGAAGACGTTTTCAGTTGAAGAATAAAGGAGAAAGACGTTTTTCAGTTGAGGAATAAAAGAGAAAGATGTTTCAGCTGAAAAATAAATAAGAGGAAGACGTTTCAGCTCGGAAATTAAAGGAATTGCCCCATTATGAGAGGAGTTAAGGCCATAAAGGAGACGTTTCAGTTGGTAAAGCGAACCAATGCTCCCCTATAAATAGGCAACGTCCAGAACTGAATTGGCATCACTTCCTAGCCAAGATCACTTCCCGGCCTATCACTTCCCAGCCAAGATAATTCATTGCCTATCACTTCCTGGCCAAAAACTTTTCTGAGACTCTGCCCAATTCACTCCTTAAACTTCCATTACCTACAAGACCGTGACACCATCCATCCATCAATCTACAAAGCTCTAAGGCGCTGAGTCAAGGACGCTCCACCACCATCGCAGAGACAAGTTCATCACCTTGTTGCTAAGCCGCTGAGGAAAGCTTCAAAGTGTAACTATGACTCTACTTATAATTTTTGTTTCGGTTTTGTGTGTTTCAATTTGCGAGTTGTGTAATTGGAGACATGAAATTTTCAGAATATTTTTATTAATATTTTTGAGATTTTCAGTTTATTATTGAGTTAATTTCGAGAATTCTTTTATGATGCATGTTACAATCTTGTGCCCTTTTACGTGTTTAGGTAATTTTCAGAGTTAGGTTCATAAGTTTGCATGCTAGAATAACGGTGAGAGTTCTTGTGTGTTTTCTTAATTTGCCAAGAGTAATTGTTATTTGTTAAGGCGCTGAGTTAAACAAGTAGCAATTAGTTCTAAAAAGTGGTAAAAACTATGTTCAATGGTTAAACGATTCTGGAAATTACGTGTTAAATTCTATGTCTAATGGTTAATTTGCACGTGTGAGTTGATTCGAGGGTTAGATAATACTACTAGTTAAGAGAATTACGCTGAGTGTTTTCGAAATTTAGTAGTATTAGGCTTGGTAAGGACTTTTCCGATCCAAACCTACATTAGAACGAATCAAATAAATGGATTGATCCGCTGAGGCTTTTCATTTGGGCTCTTATCTAGGCATTTAAGGTGGGCACATTTTTGTAGCATGTTGAAATGGATTTTCTGTTTTTACACTTAGTAATTTCTGAGTGGTATTGGTCTAGGTTAGGGAAGTCGATCATTGTATATAGTTTTATTTATTTTGTTTTTATTTTAAGTAGATTAGAAACCAAATTCAAAACCCCCCATTTTATTCTTTTATTTGTTAATTGACCTTTTTGTGTAGGTGTACCCTACAATCCCCGGACTGAACGATCCCTGCTTATCCTATACTGACAACTACATTTTGCAGGGTTAAATTGTGAGGCTATTTCAGCCGCATCAATTTTTGGCGCCGTTGCCGGGGATTGTTAAAATCCCTTGCACTTAAAGTGTCATCGATTTTGTTGTATATAGAATGCATGCTAATTTTTGTACTACACTTGTGGAATGGTGACAAATTGTGATTTCGGTTAGGCCAAGCTTTAATTGTGATTTAGTTTAAGTTTTATGAGTGTTACAAAATTAAGCATGTCTTTTATCATTGTTGTACAATTTGTAGAAGATGTTTTTTTTAACCATATTGTAAATTGAATGTGTTTCACTTAGATTTTTTTTTTTTCCAGTATATTGTAAATTGTAGAATGAGTTTTTTTTTTTTTTTTTTTTTTTTTTAGTATGTTGTAAATTGTATGTGTTTCACTTAGATTAATATACTTAGGTTATGAATTTAGCTAAATACTTAATTGTTGTAAGTGTGTAAAATCGTATGAGTAGACAAGGGCCCTTTTGTTAATATTGGCATAAACCCTTCATTAGTACCTTACTCAGGTCTCTTGAGGTTGAGGGCGGCCTTTATTAGCACTTGGAGAACGGTCTAACACATTAGTTAATTTCCCAGCTGAGTAAGGGGCGCATACGGATGGTGTCTTAGGTTGAGACCCTGGGTGATGGGTTCAATTGGATCTCAGAGATAGTATAGAATGAGCATAAACCACTATGTGGGAGTAGCCGATAGGGGCCTAAACCTCAATGAGGGAGTAGCCTCCGTAGTATCACTAAAATGAGTCCTCCCTCTCACTTACCTCTTAATCTGGCCATTCGGCCTTCTGAAACAAAGGAAAGAGACTTATGTCTGGGCGACTATCCCTATATCGTATCTCACCAATAGTAGTGGTTTCTATTGGGCTCGACTTACAACTTGGAATCAATTGAGATATTAACTATGTTTATAATAAAAAAAAAATTAAAAAAAAAAAAAAAATTGTTGTGTGACCTGCTTAAGGTATATTGGATTAAACATGACCTTATCGAGGGTAGCTGTTCTATAGTCCCTTTGCACACTGAGGTCCTCTGTTCCAGTACCTAAGTATGTAAATGTAAAAGTAACTTAGATAGTAGGAAAGGCATAATGTTTGTATTCCTAACCTTGTATATGTTACTAACACTTGACCCAAGGAATGAGCACGTGTGAACAAGGAGAAAAGTCCAGGCTGAAGGACTATAAATATTAAGCGCTGCATGGGAGGCAACCCATTTCAACCGAAGCTGTGAAGGAGCCATCAACGAGAGTTTGACATTTCTATCCCTTCACTTGCTTAGGTTGAATTGTACTTGAGTCTTTGTTTTTTTGTTTGTTTGTTTTACCTTTCCCTTATTTTCGTAGCCCCCCATATTTAGGGTCTATATACCATATTTCTTGCCTACATGGAGGACAATGTAGATTCTAAGTGAGGGGTGGGTTTACACCTTTATTTCAGTTAAAAAAAAAAAGAAAAAAGAAGAAGTTGGTTTTATAGAGTCTTTTTGTGTGTTTGAGTCTTAGGATGCCTCTAACGTCTAGGATGAACATGTCTCTAAATTCATGGCTGAAGGTTTTGACAATCAAAATAGGACTTAATTGAATTCTGTGGTTAATCGACGTTGTGATCCTTGTATGAAGATTTGAGATAGGATTGTAACTTGGTTCATTAAGCATGCTAGGATTAAGTCTGATTCATTTGACCCTAAGTGAGCTGTTGAGCTAAAATACTTTCTTTTTGAGTGCTTAACTGATAATTCTAGAATTTCGTGGCTGTATTTGCAAAACCTCATCATTCTTTGAAAATCCAATGATCATGTGCCATAGATTTTAATGGACTAGAGAGTACTAGAACTCGGCTGTTGTGACTGTCAAAACTTGTATGCCATAATATGCCCTGATCCTGGATAGGATAGAAGGCATTAGGGTAACCACCATAGCCAAACAAGCATGTGTCCCCAACTGTGCCCGTCGTGGGACTCCTTAGAATGAACCCCTTTGAGCCTACGTTGAAAACCTTTGTTTCATCACCCTCACTACCCTACCATGAGCTTAGTATAGGATATCTCTACCGTTGTCTTAGGGACTTAGTAGAGCATGACATAGTGTGTAGGGGTGACGATGAAGGACAAGTGTGGGGTGGGGAAAAACCAAGAAAAAAGAAAGAAGATTGCCGTGAAAAATGAATGAAAGAAAATGAAAAAAAAAAAGAAAGAAAGAAAGAAAGAAAAACGGCAAAAGAGAAGAAAAATTGAAAAGAAAACTCTTGGCAAAATTGTTGAAGTGTGGTTTTGGACTTTCAAATTTGTAGAAGGCTCAAAGTTGAAAATTAGGCCTTTGTCCGTTTCCATGCTCGTTAGAGTGAAGGTTGGGCCCAAAACAATGATATTTTGTG
This sequence comes from Rosa chinensis, assembly GCF_002994745.2. Taxonomy (NCBI): domain Eukaryota; kingdom Viridiplantae; phylum Streptophyta; class Magnoliopsida; order Rosales; family Rosaceae; genus Rosa; species Rosa chinensis. The sequence continues at coordinate 39,931,120 of NC_037094.1, read as the reverse complement.
TGCAAAAATGATGACATAAGGTGGTCCTTATGTGCTCTGCTAGGTCCTTAGGATTTTTGTATCCTTAATCTTCATTTCGAGAACCCTAGCTTAACCCCATTACAACCTGTTTTAAGTGCTAACTTGATCCTTGAGATGGGCAGTCTTTGGTTAGTGGAGTCAGGTACGCAGTCGAGCTTATGGTTTAGGTCCATTTGTGCACTTAGTCATTTCATGAGGTCTTTAATAATTCTACACAAAATGCGTTTATTGATGAAATATGCAAGCTATTTGTTGCCTTACAATTTGTTCTCTTGCATATACTTGAGTGTGAAGCTTTTAAGAATAGCCATTTCTGAGAGAAAAATCGAGAGTATGCCCTGTGAGTTTGGATTGGACTTGTTCGAAACATGCTATCATTCACCGTATAACTTAAGTTCTCCATATCTTGCTTAGTCATATGAATGTAACAAGTTTATTAACCATGGAATTATCTACGCAATTTTGATTAAGTGTTTAACGTGAAAGCCATGAGTTTGGAGTCTCTGAGACAACAGTTAGGGGAAGTAGAGTCATTTACTTGTTTTTTGTCGAGTCGTTGTTTTGTTTTGTATTTTTGTTTTGCTAAGGGACTAGCAAAAGCTAAGTGTGGGGTAGTTGATAGGAGCAAAAAAGTGTGACGATATTATTAATTATGTGCCTCATTTTAGCCTTATTTCTCCCTTAGTTTAGTGTTTTGAGTCATTAAGTCATTTTGAAAGTCTTGTTGAGTGTTTGGAGTGAAATAGGCAGAAAAAGTAAAATTCATGAAAAATCCTAGCTGGATCAGGATTCCTAACTGTCAACTATTTTTGCGGTCTTTAACATTTTAATTCCCTTTATTTTCTCTAGAAAATTCTGATATTCTCCTGCTTGTTGTAGGAAACGTTGCCTGGTTGAACTCTTGGAAACAGCAATGATGGAGTCATAAAATAAAGCATTAAGATATTTGACCAAGCAATGAAGAAGGGAAATAAAGAAGAAAAGACGTTTTCAGTTGAGGAATAAAAGAGAAAGACGTTTCAGCTGGAAAATAAATAAGAGGAAGACGTTTTCAGTTGAAGAATAAAGGAGAAAGACGTTTTTCAGTTGAGGAATAAAAGAGAAAGATGTTTCAGCTGAAAAATAAATAAGAGGAAGACGTTTCAGCTCGGAAATTAAAGGAATTGCCCCATTATGAGAGGAGTTAAGGCCATAAAGGAGACGTTTCAGTTGGTAAAGCCAACCAATGCTCCCCTATAAATAGGCAACGTCCAGAACTGAATTGGCATCACTTCCTAGCCAAGATCACTTCCCGGCCTATCACTTCCCAGCCAAGATAATTCATTGCCTATCACTTCCTGGCCAAAAACTTTTCTGAGACTCTGCCCAATTCACTCCTTAAACTTCCATTACCTACAAGACCGTGACACCATCCATCCATCAATCTACAAAGCTCTAAGGCGCTGAGTCAAGGACGCTCCACCACCATCGCAGAGACAAGTTCATCACCTTGTTGCTAAGCCGCTGAGGAAAGCTTCAAAGTGTAACTATGACTCTACTTATAATTTTTGTTTCGGTTTTGTGTGTTTCAATTTGCGAGTTGTGTAATTGGAGACATGAAATTTTCAGAATATTTTTATTAATATTTTTGAGATTTTCAGTTTATTATTGAGTTAATTTCGAGAATTCTTTTATGATGCATGTTACAATCTTGTGCCCTTTTACGTGTTTAGGTAATTTTCAGAGTTAGGTTCATAAGTTTGCATGCTAGAATAACGGTGAGAGTTCTTGTGTGTTTTCTTAATTTGCCAAGAGTAATTGTTATTTGTTAAGGCGCTGAGTTAAACAAGTAGCAATTAGTTCTAAAAAGTGGTAAAAACTATGTTCAATGGTTAAACGATTCTGGAAATTACGTGTTAAATTCTATGTCTAATGGTTAATTTGCACGTGTGAGTTGATTCGAGGGTTAGATAATACTACTAGTTAAGAGAATTACGCTGAGTGTTTTCGAAATTTAGTAGTATTAGGCTTGGTAAGGACTTTTCCGATCCAAACCTACATTAGAACGAATCAAATAAATGGATTGATCCGCTGAGGCTTTTCATTTGGGCTCTTATCTAGGCATTTAAGGTGGGCACATTTTTGTAGCATGTTGAAATGGATTTTCTGTTTTTACACTTAGTAATTTCTGAGTGGTATTGGTCTAGGTTAGGGAAGTCGATCATTGTATATAGTTTTATTTATTTTGTTTTTATTTTAAGTAGATTAGAAACCAAATTCAAAACCCCCCATTTTATTCTTTTATTTGTTAATTGACCTTTTTGTGTAGGTGTACCCTACAATCCCCGGACTGAACGATCCCTGCTTATCCTATACTGACAACTACATTTTGCAGGGTTAAATTGTGAGGCTATTTCAGCCGCATCATGTTTCGTAGCCTCTGATCACCCCATTTTGACTTCGGTATTAATCTTTTTCTCCAATTCCACTATAAGTAAGAAACTTCATATTTGTTTTCAGTTTGACTTGCATCTATTTTTCTTAGTTATTTAATTTCATAAATATTGTCTAATCTGTTCATCTACTTGTTTCTTTGCAACTTGAAATCTTAGTTTTCCTTTAATATGAGTCATTTCAAAATTTAGAGTTGTAATGCACATTCCTCATTGGTTGTAAAAGGCCAGGAGTTGCCATCTTGATGGTAAAGTATGAATACTTGTTGTTTCATGGAGAGTCATATTTGCCTGTCGGTGGTCAGCAAATCTTTAAGATTATTGTCTTGGTGTCTTTATTGCTTCTTGGTAAGCATGAATTTTCAATAATCATGTGCCATGTATTGGGTATTAACATACATTTCTCATTGGTTGTAGTTATGTTGCAATGGAGATATGTAGGCTGCTATTGATAGTGTATCAAAGGCTTCTCAAGGAAAGTTATTTCCAGTTTTTGTCTTTCTTTTCTTTGGTAGTGTAGCAGATCAGGCATGCAGCATTAACTTGATACCATGATGCATAATATACATGTCTTAAAGAATGACTTCATTTGAATATTGAAATACTTGGCCTTTTGGCAATTGTATCAGGTAGTGAATTAAGTATTGGCGATCAGCCCCAGTTTTGCAAGTCTACACAGTACTGTACAATGAAGCAGTACCTGCAAGAGAGGACAGTATAGCTACAGCCAATCCAGGCAGCACAACATGGTTTTTCTATCTGAACCCTTCACTTTCAGGAAATCAAATATACCATAAATAATTAGGGTGCTAATATGGTCTATCACAAATACTCAATATCTTGAATTATTCTCATTTGTAATTGGGTATAGCTGGAAGATTTGAGATTGTATTGAACTGAATATTGCTTGTATGAAGATCGTTTTTGGTTGGCAGAGTCATATCTATTGTGATATGGACTTGAATTGGAGTATGGATGATATTTTCAATATTTTTTTTTGGACAATTTCTTAGTTTTAAGGACACATTTTATGCGTCCTTTATCATATTTAAGGACATTTATTTTCAGATGTAAGGACATGACTCAAGTGTCCTCTTATACATACAAGGACACTGTTTTTGATGATATGAGGACACAAGTCAAGTGTCCTCTTATAGTTACAAGAACACTATTTTTTATGATAAAAGGACACAATTCAAGTGTCCTCTTATAGAGATATAAGCATAACATTGATTTTTTTGCTTTTATGACACAGTTTATGTGTCCTTATAGGGAAACAAGAACTCTGTTTGGGTGTCCTTGTATGTGACTTACAATGACTCCCGGATAGAGGACTCTTTTTTTAAGAGTCCTTGAATGTATTTAAGGACACGGTTTCAGTGTCCTTAAATGGTGTTTTTCTAGTAGTGATATCATTTACATAGCTTATCACATCAGGTAACACAACTCCTAAAATTCAGTTTAAAATCATAACCACCATTACCACTAGTTCCATTCCCACCAACGATCTTGATTCCGGAACAATTATAGCATTCAGAGACAGCCCAAAATAATGGGCGCTCATCTCTAACAATCGATTACAAAGTCAAACTCCGGTCTCGCACCTTAAACCATACTCCAACAAACTTGTCGAGATCGAGGAAGAGATAACCACCACATTTCCTCTAATCATATTTCATAACACAACTCGAATCTGTAGAGTAGTCTTACTCTACCATTACCAGGGAAAGGTGCATGACATGCAAGCAATCCGATACGTAGTGGAATCCCTATGAGGTCGGTGTACATGAGGCATAGAACCTAAAGGAAAACCAACTAGACATGTACCTTACACACTTGATAAGTACATCAGCACCGAAGAGTATATGATGGGGAACCGCTGCAGTCGGGCCATCACTCGTGACGTACTAAGTAACATCAAGCATATACGACACTTGATGAGTATATCAGCACCGAAGAGTATATGATGGGGAATCGCTACAGTTGGGCCATCACTCGTGAGATACTAAGTAACATCAAGCATATACGGTAACAAGATAGGAACAAGTCTACAAAATCTAACCTAACGCTCTGGTACCAAGTTGACAGGACCCACCCTGAATTTCACCCTGAAATCAGAAGTGGCCCTGCGGGGCCCACCTTAGAAGAAATTTGATCAAAAATTTGAAAGAATTTCCCCTAAAAATGGACTACCCAAAACCTGTAGAAAGACATTTTACACTTCTAAACCATCTATGTTTATTCTCCTTGAACCACCATGCTCCCCAAATCTCAACATCTCCCATTTACAAGTACAAATCTCAACTTAATAACATTCATCCCACAGGTTATCAGAGCAATTCACTACAACAAAATTGGTCTTTTACGGCACACATTTTACTGCGCCGTCAGAATGTCTTTATTCGGGTCATTTATGACGTATATCTTATGTGTGCCTTAAATTTAGTTATCTATTAACGGCGTGCACAATGTGTGTCGTAAATGAGTTATTTAAAATAGTCTTTTAGGACTTACTTTTCAAGCATGTCGTAAATGAGTTATGAATTAATTTTTTTTTATCAAAGTATATTAAAAAAAAATTTCTTTTGTTTTGATTGAAAAAAGAAAAACAAAAGCCATTAGTATATGTATATTAAATTGTGCTCCTTTTTCTTTCAATTTTCCTTATTTTATCTCAGAGTCCATGGACTCCGACTCGCCGACTCAATGGTGGTTCACCGTTCACTCCCTCATCGCCTCTCTCTTTTTCTGGCGACCTCTGTTCTCTCTGAAACCTCTTTCCGTCCGCGAAAGATTGGCGTCTGATTCAAGCATTTCCTTCCTTGAGCATCGTCGGATCTTGTATCTCACTCGCAGCGATTCGTGCATAGCTTGACCTCCATGGTCGTCAGAGGCGTCGATTTCAAGTGGTCAGTATGTTTCTTCCTGCTCTGCCTAGTTTAACTATACTAGGTTTCTGATTTCGAATTTTAGTTTCTGGTTTTTTTTTTTCTTTTTCTTTTTTTTGCGTCGAAGTGAGTATCCTTTATTAGGGCTTCGATTTCAATCTCTGCAATTCGTTTTTCATTTCGGATTAGCTGGTTGTGTGGTTTTCCTTAATAGGATTTCTGATAGAGTAATTGTTGCGATTGATTGGAAGTGGTACCATACTTGTACATATCCGTTGCATATATGGATTGTGGTGAATGGTGTTGAATGGTGTGTAACTAAATTGGAACTATAGACTAGAAAGTAAGGCTGCAGTGTTCTTCGACTAGTTGTTTTCTTGAAGATTTAATTACTAATTAGTTTAAAATTTGGTGTTTCTGGCAAATTGATGGTATCATAATCACGAAGCTGAATATGTGAGAGACTTAGGATTTGAAACAAACAAACTGGTTTATGATAGCCCTTTATATGATGAATATTAGGCTCACTCACTCTGGTGTACCTTACTGTAAAGGAAACAGTAGCAGGAAACTTAGAATTCTGGTAACTTTGATTTTGTTTAGATAGGATATCTTATTCATGACAAATTTACAGTTAGTTATAGATTTAAATAATCTACAATGCCTGCACTGAATGTGTTTCTGTCACTAGTGATGGATAATGCGCAAGAATGGTGCAATCAAGTGCTAGAATTGTTTACTAGATTAGCACCCTGTTAGATGCCAAGTGTTTCTAAATGATCAGTCAAGTCTGCCAAATATGAAGTTAGATTTGGATAGGATTGAGCGACATGGTTTAAACCCATTGCAGAATTGCACACTGCTGGTGCAAGGCCAACAAAGGCAGACGATACCTCTGATGATGATTTACCAAGTACCTCGGAGCACCAATTTACATATGCAGTAGCCTCTGATTCAGCACACTCCAATGATTCAAAGGTTTTACTTGCTTGAGGACACATTTTATTTGTTCACATGCAGCTCAAGTTTAACTTTGTGTAGTATCTGTCTTGTTTATATATTGCTACATAGTAGTAATGATTCACTTGCCCATGTTTTGTGCTAATCAATTTAAACGTGATACTCTGTGAAGCATTTTGGTCAGTCTTCTCTCCCTGCTTATCAACCAGCTTTTGATTGGGAAAGTGAAAGATCATTGATATGCTGTCAAAGGGTTCCAGAAACTCCAATATCTTAGTATGGCAATTGTATAATCTTTTCTTCATGTAGGAGTTCTTATAAGCCTGATTGCTTTTCCCTCTTGTGCTTATTAATTGTTATTTCTCTACTTCTCTCAGTGGCCTGAAGATCTCAATGAAAGTTTTATCCCTATCATTTCAAGCGGGACTGGTTGGTGAGTGTCTTTTAACTGGTGCCATATCATTATGCTTATTTCTCTATATTGTTGCTTCTTTTACTTAATAGCTCTTTCAAAGTTTCTGACTTTGTGTTCTCTTTCTCTACATGTGTCCTCTCCTCCCTTTCATGTAGAGCCATTTTATGGTACACTTTGCTTATATAATAGGGAGAGAAGAGACAAGTTGTCAGAGGATTTCTATTTTCGTCACGCACCAACTGAAACACAGAATGTAAGAGCTTTATATATTTTTGACACCACTTTAATGGTCATCCTTTGTTTTTTAAGTACATTTTTAGCACACATCATGACTGACAAATTTACTACTGCCCCCGTGTCAACTTTTTTGGTGAAGATTTCTTTTGAACCCCGTGGAATCTTCCATTTAGATGCTCCATCATCATCAATTTGTCTTCTGATTCAGTTAGAGAAGCACAGAAGAAGGCGGGGTTACGCCGACGCCTACAGTTTATTCTCGTAAAGAACCAGTATGCCACATATACAGTTTGCTTGTTTTGTATAGTTTCCAAGTAGTGATTGTTTGAAATTTGCTATTCTAGATGGGGTGATTTTACTGGAAGATCATTTGACATCCCATCCAAAAAAAAAAGATGAAATGCTTTATAATTAGTGTCTAATGGTTTCTATGTGTCTGAGAATATTGGTTATATATAAATTTGTCTTAACAAGATGTTAAGTAATATTCTCAACCAGTTATTGACTTTTTTGCAAAGTTGTATGCTTAAATTTCTACCTTTTACATGGACTTTTCATTTGAAAAATTTAGTAAGTTATGGGATGAGTGGTAACAGGTAACTTGTGTAATAAGTTCAGAAAAATAATAACCCCAAATTCACCTTGAAATTGGGGTTATTTGTTTTGACTTTTATGGATTAATTATTCATTTGGACTAATTGAACGGCTAACTTCACTAATATTTGTCATTGCTTGTCTTTATAGGCTCTATGATGTACGACTTCTTTATGGGAAATGGTTGGCATGTGGCATCATATCAAGTTATAATCAGCCCCTTCAAGTACTCATGTAATCAATCTGAAAGCAATTTTAATCTAGCTAGTATGTTCTATATTTGAAAACCAGTTTAATTATACTGATTTTGTAATATGAAGTTATTTAATTGATATAATTTACTACATGAATGCTTTTGTTTACTATGCTCGAATGAAAGGATTTAATTAAAAGTAGAGGAGTGAAATTTGCACTCCCCAAATTACAAATCACACTCCCTTCGTAATATTTTAATATATTCTCAATCAGATTTTCATGAATTTCCAAGTTTACCCCACTATCTCTCAGATCTGGCTTTCATGCCCACCTCTCTCTCTCTCTCTTCTCTCTTTCCAAACCCAAAAACACAATGAAATGCATCTCAAGCTGAAATCAACTCCCGTCTCCCTCATACCTTTGTTGAATTTTCATTGATTAAAATTGGTCAACGGTGGAGATGCAAGGTTAATGAGTAAAAAGTCTATAATAGTTAATGGAAGGAGGATTTTCATAGATGATAATGGTTACCATTCCAAAGAAGCTTTAGAAGAGTCCCAAATTGCTAGCCATGTTTGGAGACTCACCAGAAACTCAAGCTCTCTAAGAACTCATCTTTTCCCTGAACATAAACCCTATCCTTACCCATCACAATCATCTGGGCCCTCCTAAATTTGAATCCCAAGCTCCCCATTTGGGTCCTATAAGCGTTGACAAGGTCAAATTGTCGTTGCCAATTTTCCCTAGTTTTTCATTCAGGTACTGCTTGAATCTGATTTCTCAAATTGGGTCGGAGCAATATGGACTATGCAAGGACAATTTGGGATGATAGTGTGAAGAAGAAAAGGAAAAGGAAGAGGAAGATGAACAAGCATAAGTTGAGGAGGTTGTGGAAAAGTCTTTGTCACAAGACCTGAGCTTGATGTCGCAAGAAGTTTCTGAACTCTTAGTTTCATTATTTGAGTTCTACTACTTTGACAAGTATGAAGAATTTTAATTCCAAATTTGAGTGTAATTATCAGCCACCTTGATTTAGGTTATAAAGCATGAGAATTGTTGAGTTTTAGAATAAAATAAAATAAAAAAATTCAAAAGACATATGAATTGACAAAGACAAAAATATGTTTAGGAGGGATAAATTTGGAAATTCATGAAAATCTGATAGAGAAAATATTAAAATATTATGAAGGGAGCGTGGTTTGAAATTTGAGAAGTGCAAATTTCACTCCTCTAAAAGTATTATCCATTAGAAGAGTGAATGAAGACATCTTTTACAACATGCAAAATGGTCTTTTACGACATGCAAAAGAGCCTTTTAAGACATGCAAAATGGTCTTTTATGGCACACAATCAAAGTTGTAAAACATTTTTCACGGCACGCAAAAGAGTGTTTTACGTCGCGCAAGAAAAAAAAATTACGACGCACATTTTGTGTGCCACAAGAGAAATTTGTCTTTTACGACATGATCTTTTACGACACGCTTCTTTGTGCTGTAAAGTTGTCTTTTAAGGCGCACATTGTGTGTCGTAAAAGACCAACTTTGTTGTAGTGATTCTAGAAGAAAGGTAAATAAGCAAAACATGGATAAAATGGATATGCGGAAGTTGTGTTGTTGACTATGCCTTAACTCCATGTACACCGGACATCAACTAGCCTAGCCTCCAAACCGGGCATTTGAAACCGAAAGGGGAAAAGTATTGAAAACATGTTAGTGTGAGTGGACAGAAATAAATAATCAAGATAATTTAAATGAAGCAAACTTGAATACTTTCCCACTTATTTAGATTTATAAAACCTCGATGCATGCAACGTTTATGAAACATATTTTTTTAAACTCAAAATCTCGTGAAAACATATCAGCCCCGCTGGTTAAGAGAAATCGACCTAGCCCCGCTAGTCAAGTAATAACAGAGTATGGGGAAGAAGTCATCACCATACGAGTAAGGGAGCCTCCCAGGTTGGGTCGGAGTGTCCCACACTCTTGAGCATCCTATGCTCTGCTCAACTCACCCACAAACAAAAAATAAGCAGGGAGAAGTACTAATGGGCTAGCTAGCAATAAAAAAATACGACCCAGCAACGGCGCCAAAAATTGATACGCTTTGAGCAAGCATATAATTTAACCCTAGAAATATCATTAGTAGTATAAGCAAGTAGGGATCGTTCTATTCCGGGGATTGAGGGTACACCTGTCAATGTAAGACAATTTAAACAATTAAAATAAAACAAAGTATAATATTCACACATATATATATTATTTACGAATTCAAAGGGGGTTTTAGGGTTTGGTTTTCGAAAATTAAAAAGAAAGAATAAAACTAAGTATAAACAAGAACACAAATACAAGAATGAAATGTAAGAAACAAAGATTAAAGCCAAGTTTATAATTGAATTCAAATGAACCCTACATTGTTCTTCCAAGTCATGTGAAAGGAGTTGATCATGTGAAACATTAAAACGCAAACGATTTCCCATATTTTACTTTCAACGCTAATTAATCTAAGTGAAAGCACAAAGACTAATCCTATTAAACATGCATTCAAGCTCTAGAAAGCTAGACAATCATAACACGTTCAACGCAATAAACACAAAGAAAGGCTATCAACTCAAGTGCACAACTTAGTATGAATAAGTTCGTCTAATTGCAATCCTTTTCAATTGAATTCTATTTTTGTCCAAAACCTTTACAATTTTCGATTTAAGTTCATAACACAAAAAGTTGAATCATGTTCTTAAATCTAGCACCACTCATACATAAACCCTAAAAGTTTCGAACCAATTAAGATTAACATACAAGAGATATCAATTAAGCAAATTCAATCGAACAATCACACATAAGCAACTTTGAAATCACAACATAGGAATCGAAATTCTTTATTCAATCATAAATTTTCAGAATATAAACCATGTTCAAACATCAATGTTAACTAGAACAATCTCTAATGAAATCAAACAAGGAGAATCAAAAGTGATTACAAGAAAGAAGGTTGAATTACACCGTGAATGGAGATGGTGATGAAGAACTCGAATGATGAACTAATGAAACTCGAAAGCAAGCTTCAAAAGGGCACGGCTTCAAGGTGGAATGGTGGAGATGACACGGCTTCTTCTTGCTTCTTCCTCCCTTGCTTGATGATAGGAGCATTTTAATGCGACGTTTTACTTGCTTTTCCCTGCATTTCTTGCGTTATTTCCTTATTAAAACCCTGTTTAGGAAAGTTTCCATTCTTTGATTGGGAAAGTTCCTATTTGTAGAAAGTTTCTATTTTTGTAGTTTCTATTTATCATTTTTAGTAAGTTTCCATTTTCGGTAGTTTCTATTTTTCATTTTTAGAAAGTTTTCCATTTTCAGTTTAGGAAAGTTGCCATTTTTCATTTTAGGAAAGTTTCTTTTTTTCTTATTAGTTTCTATTTTCAGGACCTCCAAGCTAAAAAGTGGAAATGAACTCACAAATGGAAAGAGGAGCTTGCGAAAGTCAAGGGGAGCAAAGATGAGAAACAATGAGCCACAGAAATGAGCAGAAATGAAGAAAAGAAGTTTTCCTGGTCCAACCAGGAAACCCTGCGGAAAGGAGGAAAGCCCACCTATGAAGTTTCCAACGTTACTATGAAAAAGGAATGGAAAAATAAAGTATTGTGACGTTGGAAGGTGACAAGGCTTGAAGTTGAAGCAACAAGGCCCAAGACTCATTGGATTTTCGGCAAATTGGATTTTCGGCAAATTGGATCAAAGGCCCATGAAGCCCATACATTTAGGGTTTATGACGAATGAATAAACCCTAGGGGAGTTTTGCCGTCCAAGATGAAGAGAGAAACAAGGAAGTGGCGCCCAAAAATCAGAAATTAAAAGGAGATTTTCTAGGGAGATTTTCTAGGGCTATTTTTATGGAAATTCATCAAGAGATAAACCCTAGAATATCTTTTGCCGTCCAAGCCAAGAGGAAAAGAAGGAAGTTGCCGTGTGAATTAAAAGAAAACCCTAGAGAATTCGGCAAGGAGATATTCAAGGGAGAAATAAAAGGAAAGAGAAAAAGGTGGAGACCAAGAAAAGCTCAAAAGAAGTCTAGATACATTCCTTAATTCCCTAAAGGAAGTTTGGCCGAATTGAACTACAAAAATCAGAATTATAGCAAGGGAATTTCGGCAAGATTATTTAGGGAATTAATATTGGAATTTTGTGATTGGTTGCACCACCTCATAGGACTATGTGGCATTTTCAAATTAATCCCATGGAAAATAAAGAAGAAATACACGGCTTGGAGACCAAGTTGGCCGTCCCCTATATATCCTCCTCTTCTCTCAACGTCAGGGAGTTCCCACTTTTGCGTTTACACTTTGAGAAAAAAATCAGAAAACTCTCTCTAGCCTAGCCGTGTTCATCTCCATCCTCTAGGGCAACCACGAAGTTCAAGCAAGGCCAAGGAAGAAGAAGACAAGCCGTGCACATCATCCATCACCATCCTTGAAGATTGCTTTCGAAATTCAAGAGACCATTCATCACTTCATTCATCTCATCTTCATCACGGTGTAATCCGATTCTCCTTGTAACCTTTGCTTTGTAATTTTCGTTGGTTATGCCTTAGTTGACACAATTGTTTGAACAAATATTGTTTTCTGAAATTTTATGATTAATTGTTAATTTTCAGATTCATATATTGCGATTTATGGTTGCTTTTGTGTGAGTGTTTGATTAAATTTGCATGATAGAAATCTTTTGTATGATAATCTTGAATGGTTCGAAACATTTAGGGTTTTTATGTGAATGTTGCTACGAATTTGAGAACATGGATCAACTTTTTGGTTTTGTGTTCTTGAATCGACAAGTAGTGAAGGTTTTGTACAAAAACCGAATTTAATCAAAGAAGATTGCAATTAGGTGGACTTTTTCATACTAAGTTGCACATTTGAGTTGATAGCCTTTCTAGGTGCTTAATGCGTTAAACATGACATGATTGACTAGCTTTCTAGGGTTTGATTGCATGTTTGATAGGATTAATCTAGGTGCTTTCGCTTAGGTTAATTAGCATTGAAAGTAAAATATGGGAAATTGTTTGCTTATGAACGTTTCACATGATCAACTCCTCTTGCATGACTATGATGAACAATGATGAACTTGAATTGATTTTAATTATATATTTCGGTTTAATCTTTGGTCTTGCATTTCATTTGTATTTTTATGTTTTTGCATTTTAATTATTTTGTTAGCTTAGCTTTTATTTTCGGAAAAGAAAACCAAAATCAAAAATATCCCCCCTTTTCGTAAATATGTATATATTTTGTCATATATTTGTAAATATTATACTTTGTTTTAATTTTAATTGTTTAATTGTTTGATAATGACAGGTGTACCCTCAATCCCCGGAATAGAACGATCCCTATTTACTTTATACTACTAATGACATTTCAGGGTTAAATTGGTCGCTCAACAAAAGCGACATCACTTGAAAACGCAGAAGATGAACTAGAGAATGGAGAGAGCTTTCGCGTATAAACTGATTTTCTGAATTAGGGGGCTATGTGAGACGTCTAGGGTGCTTGGTATATATAGGGAATGGCCAAACTTGGTCTCCAAGTCGTGGATTTTCTGTTTATTTTCCAAGGAATTAAATTAATAATTCCACATAGCTTCCACCAATGAGAAATTGCCAAATAAGCCCTAGTGTGTCATCCATCCAATCACAAAACTCCAAGATGATTCCCTAATATATTCTTGCCGAAATTCCTTGAATATATTTCTGATTTTCTTCTCTTATTTCGGCCAAAACATCCTTAGGGTTTCTAGGAATGAATCTAGACGCCATTTGGTCCTTTTCTTGATTTCTTTCCTTAAACTCCACCCTAGAAAATCTCTTGGCATAATCTTTTATTTTCTTCTTGATTTTCACGCCATCTTTCTCTTCTCCCTTTGGTTTTCACGGCAAAGCAACCCTAGGGTTTAGGTTTTGCGTCACAAACCCTAATTCCATGGGCTTTCATGGGCCTTGATCCATTTTGCCGAAAATTCAACTCAAGTCCATGGAGTTCTTGGGCCTCGTTGCTTCAACTTCAAGCCTTTTCATCCTCCAACGTCTAGACACTTCATTTTTCCATTTCTTTTTCATGGTTGCGTTGGAAACTTGCTTGGGAAGCCTTCCTCCATTTCGCAGGGTTTCCTAGTTGGAACAGGAAAGCTTATTTCTTCATTTCTGCTCAATTGTGTGACCCTTTTCTTCTCATATTCGCTCGTCTTGATGTTCGCAAGCTCCTCTTTCCATTCGTGAATTCATTTCCACTTTTTAGCTCGGAGGTCCTGAAAATAGAAACTATTACTGAAAATAGAAACTTTCCTAAAATGAAAATAGAAACTTTCTAAAAATGAAAAATAGAAACTTACTAAAAGTGAGAAATAGAAACTTTCCTAAACTAAGAATGGAAACTTGCCAGAAATGAGAAATGGAAACTTTCTACAATAAGGAACTTTCCCAATCAAAGAATGGAAACTTTCCCAAACAGGGATTTTTTAAGGAAATGGCGCAGAAAATGTAGGGAAATGCAGTTAAAACGTCGCATTAAAATGCTCCATCAAAATCATACAAAAACCGAAAAAACCAATAAAGCTTCCCCAAATCTCACGAGAAAAACAATGTATATCACTGACGTGGCCCCGCATGCCAAAATATTCTCAAAGTCGTATACAAATAGGCTAGAAATAATAAATATAAACAATTGCCCTGAAAATCTCATTTTCAATAATATTCCAGAAATCACCAAAAATTGTAGAATAAAATATAATGCTAAATTTTGGAAATCACCTCGAAAAGTAGCTCGTCGAAAATTAACATGAATCATAAACCAAAATGATAATCGAGATAAATCATAATCTTCGTAAATCAACAATGCAAGCAAATCCATAAGATATCTCGAAATCAATTTCCCAAAAGCAAATTATAGCAAAATCATAAAATGATAAACAAATAAGTAAATCATTATTTCGGGAAAATAATCGCATGCATCAACTCTTAAAAACAAAAGTTCACTCACAGTACTATTTAGGCGATCACGTATACGAGTTCCTTCGTTGAGCAATAGCTCGGTACATCGCTCTATACACAATTATATTCCGTGAATAACTATTCAACAATTAAATACGATTCCCAAAATCAAAACCTTATAAATCATCTCCACTTCTTCTCGGATTCAACCCACATTTTACCACTAATGCCAATTCGTTAATTTAAAGGTTCTAAGGCATAACCAAGAGATATCCGACGGTCAAATTGATACGCTCAAAGCAAGCGCATAATTTAACCCTATAAATATCATTAGTAGCATAAGCAAGTAGGGATCGATCTAATCCGGGGATTGAGGGTACACCTGTCAATATAGGACAATTACACAATTAATAAAGACACAAAGTATATTATTTACAAAAATAAAATAAAGTATATACATAATTACGAAATTAAGGGGGATTTAGGTTTTGGTTTTCGGAAATAAACTAAGTAAAAAAAAAACAAACAAAACTAAAAACATAATTACACGAATGGAATGAGAGAACAAAGATCAAAACCGAAACTATGATCAAATTCGATTAAACCCTAATATTGTTCATCTAAGTCATGAGAAAGGAGTTGATCATGTGAAATATTCAAAAGCAAATAATTTCCCATTTTTTACTTTTCAATGCTAATTAACCTAAGTGAAAGCACAAAGATTAATCCTATCAAACATGTAATCAAGCCCTAGAAAGCTAGTCAATCATGACATGTTTAACGCATGAACCACATAGAAAGGCTATCAACTCAAGTGTGCAACTTAGTATGAAAAAGTCCACCTAATTGCAATCCTCTTTAATTAAATTCGGTTTTTGTTCTAAACCTTTACTACTTCAATTCAAGTTACACAAAACAAAAAGTTGATTTCATGTTCTTAAATCTAGCACCATTCATATCAAAACCCTAAGTGTTTCAAACCACATAAGATTAAAATACAAAAGATATCTATAAAGCAAAATTTAATTAAACAAACTCACATAAGCAACCCTCAAATTACAATAATAATATCTGAAAATTTCATTCAATCATATAAAATTTCAGAATTGAAAATTTTGTTCAAACATAAACGTCAACTAGTACATAACCAACGAATTCAAAACAAGGTTTACAAAGGAGAGGTCAAATTACACCGTGGATGGAAGATGAAGATGGATGATTAACGTTGTGGTCTCTTGAAACTCGAAAGCAAGCTTCAAGGATGGGCATGGATGGTGGTGCTCACGGCTTCTTCTTCTTCCTTTGGCCTTGCTTGAACCCGTGGAGATGACTAGAGGATGGAGAGAGAAAGAGAAAAGCTCACGGCTATGCTAGGTATTTTCTGAATTTTTCTAAAGTGTTTGGAACCCCTCTCAACGTTAAAGAGGTGGGTATATATAGGAGCACTGCTAGGATTCACAAAGCAATCAGAAATTTCCACATAGCTTCCACCAATAGGAATTCACCAAGTAAGCTTTGTGATGTGGTCCAACCAATCATAGAATGCCAAGTAAGCCTTGTGATGTGTTCTAACCAATCAAAATTCACTAAAATACCTCCCTAATATTTAATTGCCGAATTTCCTTGAAATTATTCTGATTTTCTTCATGAATTTCGGCCAACATTCCTTTAGGGAATTTAGGGATGAATCTAGACGCCTTTTTGGCTTTTCCTTGGTGCACACATATTTTCCTTCCATAAATATCTCCCTTGAATCTCTCTTGGCGTCATCTCCTTGATTATTTCTGATTTTCACGTTGACAATCACACCAAATTATTCCTCCAACAATATTTCTTTCCATAAAAGTCTCCCAAGAAAATCTCTCCTTGAAATCCTCAATCAATCATCTTTAATTCCCACGTTGTCACCTTGTTTTTCCTTACGTATTACACGGAAAATTTAATCCCCAAGTTTTTTTAAAAACTCTTCCTTGATTTCCTCTTGCTTTGGACGGCAAAACTCTTAAGTCTCCACATTTTTCTCTTGACGTCACAAAAACCCTAGATCATATGGGCCTTCCTCCATTTTTGCCGAAAATTCAAGTCCCTTGATAATTCTTGGGCTTCTTGCGTCACCTTCTTGCCATGTTATCTTCACGAAGCTTCTCTTCCCATTTATAAACTCAATTCAGCTTATTTATTCCAAAGACCTGAAAATAGAAGCTTTCTAAAATAAGAAATGGAAACTTTCCTAAACTAAAATGGGAAACTTTCTAAAAATGAAAAATAGAAACTGCAAAACGGAAACTTTCTACAATTAGGAACTTTCCCATTCGAAGAATGGAAACTTTCCAAAACAAGGATTCTTTAAGGAAATAACGCAGGAAATGTAGGGAAATAGCAGTTAAAACGTCGCATTAAAATGCTCCTATCACAAATTCTTGTAAGTCGATAATTGAATTCTAAATTCCAGAAGTTGATAATCAACAAAAAAATTCTCAAATTTTCAACCAAATTCACATCTACAAGTTCTACAACAATTATAGGAATTAAATGGGCTAAAACAGGAATTAAAAACCTGCCTCCACGCGCCACCCACAGTGGCAGTGCCTAGGGGGCCCACGATCTGCCGGCCACCACCTCCAATGGCCACTAAATTTTGGCAACACCACCTACTCAACAAACTTAACATTTTTCCCAACTACAACAAGTTCCAATTTTACCTCGAAAGCCTCCAATTTGGCCGGTGAACACAAGCCCAGAAATTTCAAAACCCTAGTTTCGAAATTTCTTCGATTCCCTCTCCACACTACAAATTAGAGCTAGAAGCTTTGAGGGAAAGTGTTCCATGGCTTGAGGTGGTCCTGTTGGACTTGGTTTAGCGACCGAAAATGACTGAAATTGGAAGAAGTGGCCGGAAAACATGAACTACTACAGTGATCGGATTTGGCTTCAATCTGCAGTTTTCCTGCCAAATCGCCATGAACCACCACTATAGGCGTGTGTGGGAGGAAGAGGCAGTTCTAGAATGACCGGTGGCACGCCGTCAGGTGGCCGGAATCATAAGATATGCCGGTAAAACCAAGAAAAACAAAACCGGGGAGAGAAAGAGAGAGTTACCGAGTGGGTAGGTTTCCGGAAATGGAAACCTACCACAGTAACTTTCCATTTATATAGAAACTTACCATGAACAGTAACTTCACAAATTTCATCCATAACTTTCCATATGAACTCCGATTTTTAAGTACCACATATGCACGGACTCGGTTTAACATCCTCCACGATTTTCATGAAGAAAGTTTTCTCAAATTTTGACCCGATCAAAAAGTCGACTTTTAGGGCCACTAAAAGTATCGGAACAACAGTAAAAGTTAAAATAATTGCCGTTTACGGTCAAAATAACTAATAAACCGGTAATTTGAGATACGGGACATAACAAATGTAGGTTTGGTTAGATGAATAACAAGGAGAAGATTGGCATTGCTAATTCACATTTTGTTTGTGTTGCAAGAACAGAAGAGTGGCGTTGCGAATTCTAATCATGGAGGATTGTGGATTGTGGTCTGTATAGCAACAAGGAAAGGTATATGTGTTAGGTCCATAATTACTTAGTAATTATTCCCCTAATCTTGCACTTTTGCTTAACCTTTGTGTTTATTTATATCTATTTATTATGTTTTCCTTATCATGCCATGCTAGGAAATGATGGAGAAGCTTGGAAATGCACTAAAAACTCAACTTTAGCACATTTTCCTACTCCGGCTAGGAGAAACCGAGCTAGGTAAGGAAGGAGGGGCGGAAGCCTAACCAAATGTCCAGATCCATTCTAGACATCCTAAGGATCATTTTTTATGATGAGTGTAAGAGCTAGTTCGGGGTGGAAGACCTTCAAAAGATCGGTCTAATTTTCTGCACTAGAAGACGAAAACTGTAAAACCGGATCTGTACGGATTCCGGCAGCATTTCCTGCCAAACTACGATGAACTAAGCTCTGAAATTTTACTAGGACGATCTACACTCATGGAGGAACATTTGGTATGAAGAAGTCAAAGGCCAATTCGGAAGTCTTGGTGGAGATCTAAGAGAGGGAAGAAAGAGAAGAAAGTGCGCAAACGGACAAAAAATGAGTCAACATGGTCAATGCCAGATTCCGGACATTTCCGGCTGAGTTGGCTGGCCTAGAATATGTGTGGAGGACAAGGAAGAGCTGACTAGGGTTAAAGACTTTATGTCTAGGTTATTTTGAAATTTAAAATTTGAAATATGACATGTGGTCCCATTCTTACACTTTACACTTTTGTCTCCCATTTATTACCTTGTTTCTTTACAAAATGACCCTGCTAACCTTACTTTTTCTCCTCCACCAAAAAATCTATGGCCTTTCTAGGTCATTTCTATGTGGAGTTAAAGACTAGATCCACATTTTGTGCTTACACATTTGTCAATTACATCTAGCCCTTCATTTCCTTTGATCTCCACCCTCTATTCATCACTTTTGGCCTATAAAAGCACCCTCCCCTCATTTGGACGTTGTGAATACTTTCCTTCATCCATTTCATCTTCTTCCTCTCTCCATTTTCCATAGCTCTTCATCTTTATGTAGTGTAGTTTAGCTTTTGTGTAGAGAAAAGTGTAAAGTGTCTTGGGTTTTTACCAAAAACCGAAGATCCTTTACATCTTTGATCAATCACACCTTAGTTTCATCATTTCAAGCCTGTTGAGACTAAATTCTACTACATTTTTAGTGCATTTCTCTCTACATTTTGCTTAGTTATTTCCATAACATTATCATTTCTAACTTAGTTTTGTGTTTTTAGGTAGAAATGAGCTAAGAAGAGCTGGAAATGATGGAAATGAAGGCAAGGAGCAAATGTGGTGCAGAAATTAGAAGAAATTTAGAAATGAAGTCTTCTCAGTCCTACCAGGAGAAGGAATCCCAGTTGAAGTAGGAATTCTAATGCAACTAGGAGTGAGCTCGGAAAAATGATGTGTGGAAATGAAGAAATGGCAGAGTCCTAGTTGGACTAGGAAACCTGATGACACTAGGAGTCTTGATGATGCTAGGAGACCTGGTGAGACTGGGAGATGCTGTGTCTTGAAGAAGACTCAGGATAATTCAAGATTGTTCTAGAATATTGGAGGAATTTCGGCAACAATGTATATGGATTTCGAATTGGCCCATTTTGGGAGTTTGGCCCGAAGTTTGAATCATGTGACTTGCACGTGATGCTCTAGATCCTTCTTGACGTCTTGAAGGAGTCATTGGCTCAATCTACTTGCATTTTGCTGTGAGAACTAAAAGGAATATTCAAAGATTTCGGCAATATCTTTATGGGATTATTTTTGGATTTTCTTAGGATTTTATGTGAGAAAATAGATGAATAAGTATTGATTTATGACTCTACATATAAGGAGGCCGAAATTAGGTCTAAGTAAATGGAAGAATTCGGCAAAAGAAGGTTGCTTGCTTTCCAATTTTCATTCAATTTTCTTATTGGCCGAAGTGATGTAGTTCAAGAGAAATTCAAGCGAACCCTAACCCTTGCCGTTCACTATATAAAGGAGGTTTGTGAAGACATTTAACACACCACAAAATTCAGAATCAAATACACAAACACTCCCCTTTCTCTTCCAAGGTTTAGGCAATTTCAAGAAATCCAAAGTTCAAGGCCGTGAGCATCCATTCATCCATTCAAGCATCCTAGCTGTAGCTCTCATCCATTCCACCACCTATTGAAGCTTCTTGAGTCCTTGAAGATCAAAAAGTGTAACTATGGAACCCTATTTTCTGTTTTCGGTTTTGAACCATGTAAAACAATTTTAGTTTTTCTATGAATTGTGATTTTGTTTTCTATTTTGGTTTCATGTCTTGCGATTTCTATGGTGGATGAAAGATTGATTTTAGTTATGTATTTTTCGAATACTATGAAGCATGTTTTAGGTTTTAGGTTTTTCAAATTAAAAGTTGCGAATTCATGATGTTCTTGCATGTTTGTTAATTTCAAGCTTCAATCCCAATTGTTATGTGTTAATTGATCTTTGGATGCATAGTTAGGTTGATAAACATGTAATTGAATCCATATTAAGGTGCTAGCTTTCTCGGCTTTAATAATTTCGGTGGAAAACCTAAAATTACTTAGGTAAATTAACAATGAGTCTTGCATGCTCGATTAGCGTTTTAACTTGTGTTCTTGACTTGAATTGATCAAACTTCCATGATTCTTAATACGTTGAAAGTGTTTTTGTTAGTGATTAGCTACCACTACTGATTGCATGATTAATAGGGTTGACTATGGTGCGTTCATCTAGTTAATTTAATTAAGGGAAGTAAAAAGAACTTTGTATGCGTTCATCTTTATTCTTGATTGATTCTATGCTTGGATATATTTTGATTCGTGATTTGATATTTGAAATCTTGCCAACGTGTTAGTAGTAGTTAATTCTATCTAAATTCGTTCCATTCATAATTTCTACTTGATTCTTGGTTTTGATGTGTCATATATGTATATAAATACTTAGTTGTTAAATTAGACAATTAAATCTTAAATCTCCTCTTGTATTTTTCGTAAATATTATGTATATATATTCTTCAATTTGTTTTGCTAACGTTTCATTTTTCAGGAATTAATTAGGCCCTAATCCCAGTTTGAGAACGATCCCTACTTATTCTTACTACATTGATAGGGTTTTAAATTTATACACTAATTTGTGTACATCAAAGCCTTTGTTCTTCAAGTTTCTAAGAGCTTTGTGGATTTGTATGGCAATTTGGATTTGAGAAAACTGAAATTTCCATACTTTGAAACATCTCTCACTAGTTTTGCATCAAGGGGAGCTAGTTTGGTAACCAACCACTTTCTCCACTCTTCCTCTCTTTTACTTGATGTTATTATGTATATGGGTTTGATTTATGTAACTATGGGTTGTGAGTAGAATAAATTTGGGGCTTGGCCTTAGCCCTAGCCAAACTCATGTATAAAATAGTGTGATGCCATGTTTTTGATGAATATGCAAGTTTTGAATCCTTTAGGTACTTTACTTTAATGTTTTCTTACATGTGTTTTTGGATTTGTCATCTAGAAGCATGTTGTAGGAATTAATGAAATTAGAAACTTAAGCTTGACAATCTTTTGTAACCGAGGAGCATGTGTAGCTAATAGGATGGTGGTCTAATGTCAAACCCCAAACTCGGGTCAAATTTTTTTTAAATATTTCCCGAAATCCGAGGTGTGAGTAAAAATTAAAATAAACGAATAGAAAATAAAATCAACACTTTGTTAATGGAATTTACTTCTCATTTCGATATAAGGATAAATCCAACTCAAGATCACTAAGAGTACTCACTTCCGGAATAATGATCTTACATATACAAAACTCCAACTAACTCTAATTGCTTTTTATCACTAATCTTCATAGTTCTTGTGTTTAATAACCCGCAAGACTGTTAAGGGGTGAGCTCAACCTGTGGCTCAAGAGGGAGCTATTTCTCTTCACACAAAAGATAACCAAACAATTATCATGTGGTATGCACGAATGCATGTTCTATTCCCATACACTGTATTTTACCACGAAGGTGACTCAGAGTACCTAACTGTATGAACTAACCCCGACCCAAAATCAATCCCCCTAACCCTCTTTTGCTAGTCATCTTGTCCATGCCCCTTTCGCCAGTCCCGAATTACCCTTTCAATCCTATACTAATTGCGCATTAACAATGGGCATACCTGGGATCTGGTACCTGCTGAGGTTATGGACTCAACTATGCAAAAGATAAATTTCAACTTTCTTATATCGATAACATTATACATATCACCATCGCCACCCTTATACTTCATATGTACTCAATGGATGATGCATCAATTGATAATATATACTTTGCAATGTAATTGCATCAAATATTCATTCATTCCATAACAAACATGTCAGGCAACATATATGCATACAATACAGTTGAGTAGAGGTTCCCCAGATCCCCCTACTGGATTCCAAGCTATTATTGTATAGAGACATATTCCTGCATAAAAAGTAAATATCCAAGTACAATTCACATTTCCTATGCATAAGCACATAATTTATTTTAAACACAAAGCTATGATTCTGCCTTAAGAACATACTTCAATATCGAGCTTATGGCCATTTTGGATTTCACTTGGAGTGCTAAATAACTAACCAAAACGTCTTGCAGATTTATTGTGAAGGAAAACTGATTTCACAACGACATAAGTATCTCATATGAATTCAGTAAATGGCGTCACATGTTTTGGTTAAAAATAGAAGAATCTCTATGTTCAGTTTGTGGTTGACCTAAACAAGTTTGAATAAAGGAACCTATTGAAACGAAATGGAACAAACAGAAACATAATGAAAATTACAGAATTTCCTGTGGAAGACCCTCAACTTCGAAAAATCATAACTTACTCTAGAAAAATCTTTTTTATGATATTTTAATTCTAAAATGATCTTTGAGAGGTCTACTGAAACTTTCATGAAGATACCAACTTCAAATACCCAGCCGAAATGTACAGTTTTTAGTAAAAAGGAAACTGGGTCAACAACAACATATTGCAGACCTCTGTTTTTAGCCTCAAAATTAACCACTGAATCTTACATGAAATTGTATGAAACTGTACAGATATTAAGCCTGAAGTATAAGTTTTCAAACATGCAAATAGTTTCTAAAATGAAGATCTAGATCGAAGGATATGGTTGCTCAAAATTAACTAATGATTATAATGCAGAAACTTGTTCTAGCTTTCTCCAATGCCTACAAACTAATGTTTGAGGTTACTACTCAGTCTAAGGTTGTTAAACTGATGCATATAGGTTCTTTGATCACTCTAACCTCTTGTTGTTAAGATAAAATAAGAATTCTAACCCAAACTGCAACCTAAGAATTACTCAGGACACCCATTATTATGGAACCAGTTCTCTAATCATCTTGATTTGTTTCTATGCTTACATTCTGTTTGAAAATCATTTAGGTTACTAATTGTGTAAAAGCTTAAACCAATTTAGACAAGTCTAAGCTAAACATAAGAACAAGAACAATTGAAATAGCTTATAGGACTGAATTCACCTTAATTTGAATCCCATTTAGAATATCAATCAAACTACTCTTGTTAATTCCTCCTTCCTTCACTTCAGGTATCTCTCTCACGTCTCATATTTCGCTCTTCTATTTTCTTTTCCGATCCTTCTATCTTAATCTTTTGTTTTCTTCTTTTGTTTCATGCTCCTATTCCTCAGATACATACACTTCTTTCTTTCTTTCTTTTTCCGTTCCTTTATTTTCTTCTAATCTCCTCTATTCTGTCTTGATCTCTCCCTTTTGTTTCCTTTCTGTTTATTTCTTTGTTTCTATTTTACTGCAGCCCTTCTCTCTATCTCCCTCACTCTCACGTTCTTTCTGTTCTATTGCTCATTGTATTGTGGGTATGAATCAAGTAGATAGCTGCTATTTATACTAGTCAGGTTCTTGGCCATCAAGCAAAACAATCATAATTAAATCTGCATAAAGATGTGTTTGTACATACCTATCACTTAATGATTTGATCACCAAGCATTCAATAGATATACTTGAGTAGTTCTATCTCTTAATAGAAACCTTCACCAGTAAGTATTGCAGAGATAGGTATGAAAGCTCTTATCCCTTCATAACTTAATGACCAAGGTTAAATATAAAAACATATGTGAAGAAGATAAGCTTTATTTCTATAATCTGGGGATATCCAAGTGATAGCAGTAGACTAGAAGTTCTATGATGGATAAATAGAGCTTGAGCTATAAATTGAGCGATGCCACCTCCAGCTACTAGTTAGCTTAGTTTACAGATTCATCAATACTTATAATTCCCAATTTTGCATAATCACTCAAATAGAATACTTACACACACTTGGATATGAACAATGACTAATAAGATATTCATCATCCCAATCTTCAATCTTTCATTGTGCTACCAACACTAGGATCATATCACTCTTTTAGGTTAGGGAATGCTGGCCACCTCCAATTCTACTCATACTATCAAGATCTAATTACTTTAGACTATAAACTTAACAATAGGTCATATAATATCAAGGTAGATACATGGCTCCCAAAGATTAATTTATTGCTCAATTAAGCTGTAGCTGCACTCTAGTTCTTCATATATATATAAAGGTTGTTAAACTAGTGTGGGGGCAAATGTATAAATTCCTAATGACTATGTCTAGAGTATGTGTACAAGGATACCATAATCTTAACATGTGGACTAAATAGTGAACTGGTATTCATCTTTCTTCATAAACAAGTATATATAAGGAACAACATATATATATATATATATGTATACAAATTTGTAAATAAAAATATTTATTAAAATTTTGGGTTGTCACATCTAACTTATTATTGCGGGAAGAACTAGATTGCTTGGGTCCTTACCTAAATTAATGCTTAGTGCCATGAGTTTAAGAGTCGAGAGGCTTTAGGCTTTACAACATCAAAGCCCTTTTATGTTTTAGCAAATGTAAATGGGACTAAGGTTGTGTTTTGCTCTAGCGACATGGTTAGGTTGCATGATTAGTTGGTATCTCAGTTTCTCTTGCGAAAACCGAGGGGGAATTTATCAAAGCATGTTGTTATTAGAAAATGGGTTACATTATATGTATGAGGGAGGCTAGGTGCAAAAACCTATGCTCTTATTTATCTCATTGATCAAAGTCTCTATTTTATTTTATTTTTATTTGCTTAGTTTATTTTTGTGCAACTTATTTTACCTCATAAAAAAAAAAATTAAAATCAACCAAACCGTTCACTACCACAATTGTAAATACCATCCTCATGATCTTTAGCTTCCAAAGGGCTAAGGTTGAGACTTTACATGCTTTTTCTAGGTTTCTTTTTACGGTGATATAGTTAGGGTAGTTACTCAATCCCTTGGGTACAATACTCTTACTTTTCTTCTTTACTAAAACTTGACCTCCTATACTTGGGAGTATGGCACATCATACATAAATTTTCATACACTTTCATACTCAATGATGTCCCCACCAATATGTCTAATTCTCTATCTATAGATGGAATACACTATTGCCTCTCTTTTCTTTTGGATTTTCGGGTTCGTTTGCATTTGCTCATGTGCTGGTTTTTATATTGTGATGTTTTGTCCACATTTAGAAACTGTGAAGATGTGTTGCTTTCTTTAGCTATAATTCATCTGGATTATATACTATTCTACAGAGCCTCTTGCTCAATGTTCTTAGATTGATTGGGAAATTACAATGATTCTGAAAATATTGTCTATGACTTTTTGGGAAATTAATTCTGTAACTTTTTGGAGTCGATGATGTCTATATGACTCTCTGTTGTGATCTAGGTTCTTGTCTGAAAATTATGTATTACCTTCTCCTTTTGTTTCCAAACTTGCTCATTTAACAATAATGTTTTCGAGCCATATACCTGTCAAAGAACCCATAGACTTTGAATATGGGTTTCAATACAATGAAAAAGAATGCCAAAAGTCATGCATGCAGTTTATGGAATTTGAAATCAACCATAACTTTCTAGCTAGCTTCTTATTAGTATAAAAGCCATAGCAATCTAGATTTTCTCTGCCACATACACACCAAATTGTATTCTAAACACTTCTTGTACCTTCTTGATTAACTTCTTGCTCTTTGAACTTCAAAAATCTAAGCAAAGAATAAACAACATTTTGAATTGCCTATCAAAGGTTTGTAAATATGGAAATTCATCTATGATATGCGCCAGTAAATATGGGATTCGAACAAAGTCTTCAGCAATCAAACTTGGTAGTTCTAGTTGGTTTGATTTTAAAGGTCTGGTGTTCGACAATATCAGTATTGCAAATTCTCACAGAGGACTAGGATTCTAGATACGTGATGGATTTAGTAAAAATTTCTCTAGCTTTTTTCAATTATTGTTATGACCATTACTTTTGCAGAAATAAAATTAAATTAAAATCCCACTATTACAGTTCCAGACTTCCAGCTTGGGAATTACTCTGGACAGGAAATGTGTGCAGGAAATGTGTCTGTTCCTTTTCATAGTACTAAAATATTAAACCTGTGAACGAAATGTGAGTGATATTATCTTTCAAACATTAATATCAGTACAAGATATTATGATCCATCCTGGTGGGGAAGGGCAGAGCCTATATATGTCACTACTTGTCCACGCGACTCATATTCAAAGGAGGGTTCGATCTCTAACCTACTCTTTGTGAACATCAGTGCAAATTCGGAGAATGGTATATATTCTTATCAGGCTCCAAACATGGGCTACTTAGTGATTTGAGATTCATCAACTTGAGTCTTTCTGTACAAATGTTAAGATCAGATATTGCTGATTTTGGTTCTTGATTGTAAAAAAATCATAATTTGAGACCTTTGAGTTGTGATCTCTGTTCGGTTTAGCTTTGTATGATTCATCCCCTAAATTCTATCTTTCTACCTCGTGTATATTTGGTCCTATATAGAATAAGAGTGGTGAATTAGACATGAAAGGAATGGGGCATGGGATATTTGGAATGGAATCTAGATTTCCATGCTCTGCTATACGGTTAGTCTTTGTGCAAAACAAAAAAAAGTCATTTTAAACTACGGTCATGTTTGGCTTACCATTTCGTAATTCTCATGTTCTGTTTCAGTTGTTCTTGTAAAACCTTATTTGCAAATTATTAATTGCCTATGATGAAGACCTTTCAATATTTGCCCTTCATAACATGACATGTAACTCTAAGTAAAGGAATGCATATGAAGGAGATGGTCCAAGAAGACGAGAAATGGCGGTGTTAAGAAATACAATTGCACAAAGTCTAATGAATGCACAACTTATTGTTTAGTTGGAAATTTTGAACTAATGTACAAGAGACAGATTTGCTCACCTAAGGTACAGTTTTAAGGGATTGTGAGGGACAAATGCATCTCAACCACATATATTAAATATAAAAGCAGAAATTATAACAATTTAAAATTGTGCATTTATTTTCAGCCGTCAGATTCACTTGTCCCTCACAGTCCCTTAAAAACTGTCTCTTAGGTTAGCAGACCTTGTATAAGAGAATACATGAGAAAATAATTTGGTACAGGTACATAATCAAAAAAAAAATATCATGTATTTTAAAAGTATTTGTAGCATTCATGACTATTTTAGTAATTATATCCAGTCACAACACTTTTTACTTTCAACTTACCAAACGCTCAAAATCTGCTTTTTGTTCTCACAGCACTTTTGAAAACTGTTTACCAAACGCTCAGCTACTTCTTCTCACAGCAAAATCAGAAGTGCTTCTTCTCCCAACAAATTTGGAAGTGTTTCTTCTCACAGCACAACAGTCCCAAACTAGGCCTAAACCCAGATCAGAAAACGACCAAAAAAAAAACCTAGAGGATTCAAAGGCTCCAATTCATAGTACGCTAAAGAAAAAGAAAAAGACGCTTCATTAAAGAAAAACAAAAGGATAGTCCGCGTGAATCTGAAACGGTGAACGAGATCACCCTCCTGTAGAACAGAGTAGCAACAATGCAACATGAAGCAATAACAGTGGCTCCCAAAACCGTCAAAGAAATCTGACGTGTGCGGCACATAATTCTGGTATATTCAAAATCTACTGATATGAAATGTTAGAGAGAAGCTAATTCAAACAATTAGGGTACAACTTACGAAGGTTCAGAAGCAAAACTTATGGCAAGCAATGGCCAACTGAAATATCATGAGTATATTAAAAAGGAGGAAGAAGAACGCAGAGTAACCAATAACAATAAAACTGTAACAATTAGCTAGCACGGGTCATTTTCATTTTAGGCATTGCCTTCTTCATTTGACGAGCACGCTCCTTTGCTTCCTTCTTGCGAATACTCTCTGCACTAAGCTTAGCCTCAGCCTCCTCCATCAATTTTTTCCTCTCTGCCTTCTTTCTTTGCAAAGCTTCTTGCCTAGCGTTTTGGAGTTCTTTGTATGCCTCTTGAGCAGCCTTTGATCTGGTTGCTTCTGTTTTGGATCGGGCCTACACTAGCACATATCAGAATTAAATTAAAAAATAATAAAAATAAAACTGATCAAATCACAATTCTTTTCTCAAACTCGCCTCCACAATATAACTTATAGCTGACCCGTCCAGACCAAAAGTAAAAAAAGCCTACCTGACTGCTTAGCTTGTAACGACCAATCAAATCAATATAGTAAGGTATCAAGGCCACCAAACGAGTCATATCGGCCATGCTATCAGCATCAGGTAGTGCATACTTGAACAATAGCATCTTCTTGTGTGTAGGCCCTGGATGTTGATCTGAAAAATGCATATACATGAAACCCTTTCCAAATTTCTGAAAAGCTTTCTCACCAAAAACCTGCAAATACCATAAATTGAATGCCATCAGTCAAGTGTTCTAAAATCCCAGATCCCCTGTATGGTGATTCCAAGTTATATATACAACAGTTTCTGCATACTGCACTTGATCCAAGAATTGAACATTATCCAATCATTTAAGAACACAATCTAAACAAATGAATAAATAAAAAGAAATCTATCAGCTATGGAAGTCAGAGTATGATAAAGGCAAAATATGGAAATTCAAAAGCAGAATAGACAAACAATGAATAATGAATTGAATAAAGCTAAAGCCAATCACGAACAAGTGAACAACCCAAAAAAAAAAAGGGAGCATATCCACAAAACCAGACAACAACAGCTCTCCAATACAAAAAAAATAGCAAAACATGAACAATCCCAAAATTCTGTAGTAACTGAACCCAATAAAGAAGCTAAGAATCAAAACAAGCTAATAACCCAAAAAAAAAAAAAGCAATATATCCAAAAAACCAGACAACACCTCTCCGAAACGAAAATATAGCAAAACAAGAGCAATCCCAAAATTCTGTAGTAATTGAACCCAAATAAGAAAATAAGAATCAAACCCTCTTTTCCCCAACACATCCTCTAATTGTTTTTTATTCTAACCATCCAAATGACTCACATGACAGACATCAATATACATCTTTCCAACAGCATCCCCCTCTTCTTCCACTAAAGAAGTTGGAATATCCCAACCTATGTTGCAGACACGGACACTATACAGCATGGACACGGCAAAGAAAATAACATGTAAAAATTACAACGCACACACAAACAT
The DNA here is from genome assembly GCF_002994745.2 of Rosa chinensis. Taxonomy (NCBI): domain Eukaryota; kingdom Viridiplantae; phylum Streptophyta; class Magnoliopsida; order Rosales; family Rosaceae; genus Rosa; species Rosa chinensis. The sequence continues at coordinate 39,901,296 of NC_037094.1, read as the reverse complement.
CAACTTAATGATTCCAAAAAAAAAAAGCAACTAAATCAATAAATAGGGTTTTTCACTTTTATGGGAACATTCTGATTTCTTTCAAGCCCATCCATCTCCCTTTCTTTATCAGCTTTCAGATGATCCATGGCACGTGGATGCACACAGCTCGGTGGCGGAAGAACAGTTCCTTTTTTCTTCCATTTATGTAGCACAGGTGTGCCCTTTAACTTGTTCTACAATTTTTCTCCTTGCCTCTTTCCGTCAGCAAAATCCTACCCAACCTCAAAGACTTTGGGATGCTCAATTTTAGCGAAGCCAGACCTGTGTTTTGAAATCTCAACCCAAAACAGGGTACAGTATGGGGGAGTGACACTAAATTGGAATCCCTGAATCTCCATGTGACATTGCTTCTTCAGCCAGAACCATGGATAGGAAAGTCAAACCTAAGGGAAACACCACATCCCAACTGTACATAGCCTCCTGAAATAATCCTGTCTAAATGGAAAAAACAATTGGACATTTGCACATCACACTTTTCCATCCCTCACTCTCTCCATTGTTTTTTCCTTTTCCCTTTCGCCAACATTAAATTAACCGAAAAAGAAATTTGTAACCTCTCCACATACAGAACAATGCAGGCAAAATTGTTTAACAGTTGGTACGACTTTGTTGAGAAATCGTACTTTCTCAGCACTGCATCAATGAGATGCTCAAATTCAATTACTGTAGCTATGCAGTCGGCAGTGATAATTATTGGTCTAATATATATCATTTATCACATGACTATTATATTTAATTGCCCATAAAGGTACAGAACCCATAAATTTCTTCTTATCAGAATGCAACTGGCTGAAAAAACTATCATATTGTCTGGCCCAGATTCAAGTACTGACTCAAATGTAGATCCAGATTCAATTTCTTGGAATTTAGACGAGACAATTGGATGTTGGAACACTATATTTAGAGAGGATTGACTCATTGCAGGGCAATTGGGGCAGAATTATGTTAAACATGTTCCAGTTATTAACTTTGTGATCTAAAATAACTAAATAAGTTAATCAAGAAAGAGCTCCGAAAGTAACAGACTATAAAAAATTTGATCAAGATAGAAAGCAAAAGGCAGAACAGCAGTCGATTGCTATTATGATAAAGAGAAAATGTCGTTTATTATTATCACCGTCTCTCCTATAAAAGCAGCAATATGGGATGACCATACATTAAAAAATAAAACTTGCACCAAACAGAGAACGCACTGTGAATAACATGCATATAGAGTATCTTTACTTCAGATAAAAAACTTGCACTTCACTTGTGCCAATATGATATAATTCTTCCATTCTAGATTAAAAAGGAAGTCTACTAAAAAGATGAAAGAGATTTGAAATCGTGAAAGAGGGTTCATTCAGCAACCAAGTAGATAAAGGCCCAAAGAAGCAAAATTATTAAAAATAACTGAAAATAATTATTCGCACCTATATGTGTATCTCATTCTTCTTATCCTTTGTCATGGGATTTAAATTAAAATAATCAAGAGGTAGGGAAGTCAACTACATTATAGGCCTGTTTAGATATTTTAGGCTGCTTCCATCTAGGCCAGATAAAAGAATATGGATGTCGGAAGCATCAAGAGCTTTTTTCATGCAAGTCCTACTCAAAGCAATTTCTGAAAAACTCTGCTGTCTATTTATTTGTACCCTCTCATGCAATATGGAACGTTAAAGTGCCTCCTAACCTATAAGTCTTAGCTTTGACAATTGCTAAATTGGTGTCTGATGTGTAAAAGAGCAGCCTAAGCATTATCATCACAGTATCATCACATTACTTGCATAAATGTGTGCACATACAACCTACCTAACACATTCAAAAACAAAATCACATAGAAAAAACAAATAAAAAATTAAACCAACCTGATCAAGAACAGCCTCAGTGATTAAATCCCCAGCCACCTCTTTGGACTCAGAGATAACTGCCAAGTCTTCGGCAACCCACTTCCTGCCGGCAGGAGGCGAAAGGATAGTGGCGAACTTTTGCAAGTCGGGAACCTCCTTCTGCATTGCTTTGGCGGCCTTCTTCTTGGCCACAGCAAAAACCACGTGGTCCATGGCATCATCATTCATGTAAACCTCGAAACTAATCTCGTCTCTACTAATAGGCACCACCAAATTGAAAATGGAAGAGATCAAATCGTGGCGGCTCTTAAGCTCCATAGTGGCCAACAGCCCCTGGCAGCACCTCCGCCCACTGGCATAGAATTTGAACACGTTCTGGCCTTCTTTCAAGAGCAAGGGTGAGTCATCGCCTTCGCCAACGCCCAAAAGACTGAAGTTCTTGTCGAAAATAGTGTCCTTGGTTGCGAATTTGGCAGCCCATGCCAGGGCGAGGTTCTCGTTCATGCGCTTTCCGGTGAAGTAATTGATGATGAAAACGATCAAGAACCCTCCGCAGGCGATCTCCACCGTGTAAGATCTGGAAGAACTCTCGGGTGGTTGTTTCGGATCGGTCGAGGGTTTCAGATCGGAATCGGAATCGGGAGACGGAGTAGCATTTTCAGTGACTGTGAGTGGCGGTTGCTGTGGTTGATCTTGTGGTAGACCTTCGAACTCGTCTTCGTCCCAATACTCAAAGCTGGTGGAAGAAGGTTTAGGAGAATCAGTAGTTGATGATGCTGGGTCCGAATCCTGAACAGGATCACTGGGATCCGGCACCGGGTCGGGTTGGGAGGTGGCCGTCGCGGTGAGGAGTGTTTGGGATGGATGGGTGGTGGTGAGAGGGAGTGAGGAGTCCAAGTCTTCGTCGATATCGTCGGCGTCTTCGAAGCCTTCGAAGTCGGAGTCGGCGAGGATGGGAGAGAAGCAGATAAGAGAGAAGAATAGGAAGAGAGTGAGGAGATGTGGGACAGCGAGACCCATGATTGTGATGATGATGATGATGATGCGACGCCGCCGCTGCTGCTGCTGCTGCTGCAACAAGGAAGTTTGGAAGTGTCGCTCTTCTCTTCTCTGTAGAGTAACGAAAGGAATCAAATTAACATTTGATGATGGTGGGGGATTCCGCTGATTTTTTTTGTTTTTTTTATTTTTTAAGTAAATTCCTCCTATGGTACCTGAGGTATTGCTACTTGGACAGTTTGATACCTGATGTATTAAAGGGGACAGTTTAGTACTTGAAGTTAGACTCTGTTTGACACTTTGGTACTTCTGTTAATTTTTCTGTTAAATGTAAGGATAAAATTGACATTTAAAATATTTGTATAAAAACATAATAAAAAAACATGAGTTTGTGGGTTGATTGCCGTTCTTCATAATTTTATAGGTATGAATTAATGCTTCTGAGTTATGTTGAAGGTGAAATGTTCGAATTTTATGTTTAAGAAATATATTAATCATTTTTTTTGTACTATTCTCTATGAATCCACTGATTTTTCCTCGAAAATTTGGATTTTTCCTCCTCTTCATAAACACAATGCGATGATATTATTTGGTATTATTTTAAGTCTTCATCATTTTGTGGGTCATTTAGGAGGAAATAAAAATGAATTAATATTTTTGGGTTATGTTAAAGTTGACATAATTGAATTTTATGTTTAAAAAAATTTAGTTGTACGAGACTAGTTTCAATGGAGTAGTCTCATGGGTGTTCACTATATGATTACTATATTTCTTGAACATAAAATTCAAATATTTCACCTTCAACATAACTTATAAGCATTAATTCATACCTATAAAATTATGAAGAAAATCAACCCACAAACTCATGTTTTTTTATTATGTTTTTACACACATATTTTAAAGGATTAAATTCAGTTTACCCCCCTGAGGTTTGGGGGTATTTTCATGTTAGTCCCTGTCCTCTCAATTTAATCAGTTTACCCCTCGAACTCTTCAATTTTCCTCAACCGTGTCCAATGTCTCATTTTCCGTCCAATTTGGACGTTAAGTCTGACGAAGAAGCCCACTTTGGGGGCTAAAATTGTCATTTCATGCAAAAAAAAAAAAAAAGCACCACGACCATATTCTATCCTCTCTCTCGCCACCCTCCTTCTTCTTCTTCTTCTTCTTCGACCCAATCTTCTTCTTCTTCGATCTCCGGCTACCAAAATCACAGCCTCCCTCAAATCCAATTTTTCTCCTAGCCTCCATGAACCCATACCTACCCACCATCTTCTCTTTGTGGCTAGCTCAGAGTCTCAAACTCTCTGTATCTCATATCCCCAAATCCCAAATATGCAAACTTGAACCCAGAATCTAACTCACCTCAGCCTTCATGGGCTACTCTCTAATTACACTACCACCTACTCCTCCACCTCTTCTCAATGGTGCACCACATTCTCCTTCCTCTTGGTGAACAAATTGTCGATGACAATCACATCGTTCTCTAGAGAGTAACTTATCGACGAGGTGAAACCCAATGAAGCTGGCGCCACCGGTGATGACGATCCTGAGCCTGCGTTTGCTGAGGCTGGCGGGGACCTTACCGGCGTTGTGGGGGAGGTCGATGGAGAAGGAGGCGGTGTTGATTCGGTTGTGAACGGAGGAGAAAGATCTAGGGATGCAGGGTTTGGGCTTGGAAGGGAAAGGCAGGAGAGAGTGGGCTGGAGGATGAAGAAGGTGGAGCCAACGAGGATGAAGAGGAGGTGTTGCTCTTTGAAGATGTAGTTGATGGATCTGGGGAGAGATTTGGGTTGCTTAAAGGCTTTGGTGGAGTAGGAGGAGGCTAGGGAGGATGGGATCTCTTCGTCCCTCCTGTGATTCATGCTCGATTGCTTGTGTAGCTGTTTCATGCTTCTGCACTTAGCCTCATCTTCTTGTTCTGCTTGTTCGTCACAGAGATGGAGATGGATTAGGCTTGGTGGTGGATGATGGTAACAGAGTGAAGCTTGATTTGGTTTGTTGGTGAATGGATTTGGTTCTTTAGAATGGGTCTTTGTTGGTGACTTGATTTGGTTCTTTAGAATGAGTTTTAGATCTAAAGTTGGAAACTGGCCTTATTGTGTAAGTGTTGATTAAGGGTTAATGGGGAAGAAGAAGAAGAAGGAAGAGGAGGAGGAGGAGGAGGAGGAGGGCGAAGAGGGGGAGGATAGAATATAGTCATGGTGTTTTTTTGTGTTTTTTTTTGCATGAAATGACAATTTTAGCCCCCAAAGTGGGCTTCTTTGTCAGACTTAATGTCCAAATTGGACGGAAAATGAGACATTGGACACGGTTGAGGAAAATTGAAGAGTTCGAGGGGTAAACTGATTAAATTGAGAGGACATGGACTAACATGAAAATACCCCCAAACCTCAGGGGGGTAAACTGAATTTAATCCTATTTTAAATGTCAATTTTATCCTTACATTTAACAGAAAAATTAACAGAAGTACCAAAGTGTCAAACGGAGTCTAACTTCAAGTACCAAACTGTCCCCTTTAATACATCAGGTATCAAACTGTCCAAGTAGCAATACCTCAGGTACCATAGGAGGAATTTACCCTTATTTTTTTGACATTAGTCGAACTATCGATCTATTGATCCGTGTATTCCCTCTTTCTACCGCCAAATGTTTCTGTAGGGTAGATGAGTGTAGTCTGATTCAGCATAATCACGGGATGGCTTGTCACTATCGTTATCGGTCTCGCTAGGTCAGAGGAAAGATCGGGTGTATCAGCCTTCAACACTCCCATGCCAAAGTCAGTATCGTTATAAGATAAAGATAGTGGAAACCGATGGTAAACAATTACCTCCTTAGGGTGTTGGAGATGGAAGGATTTGGAGGGATGCACATCCCTTGCTTTCAATGCCCACGTTTGGGTTCCCGATACCGCCCTAAAGGGTATTGCAAACCTTGTCTGGGAGTGTCTATTGATAGGAGCACAATGTGCGACGATATTAATGAGTATGTGCTCCATTTTAGCCTTGTTTCTCCCTTAAGTTTTGTGTTTTGAGTCATCGAGTCATTTTAAGAGTCTTGTAGAGTGTTTGGCGTGAAATAGGGAGAAAACGCAAAATTCATGAAGAATCCTAGCTGGATCAGGATTCCTCACAGTCATGCTAATCTGTGGGCCTTAAGAGAGAATTTATTGGTGTATTTTTCTGAAATTAAATTGTTTTAATTTCTTTTATTTTCTCTAAAAGAATTTAATTTTGTGCCCTTTATTAAATCAGGTTGACCAAGCAATGAAGAAGGGAAATAAAGTGAAATACGTTTTCAGTTGGAGAATAAAGGAGAAAGATGTTTCAGTTTGGAAATTAAAGGAATTGCCCCATTATTAGAGGAGTTAAGGCCTTACAGGAGATGTTTCAGTTGGAAAATTAAAGGAATTACGATGCAATCCCATCCGTCCAATGATGAAGGGTATGATCGACAAAAGCCAACCGATGCTCCCCTATAAATAGGCAACGTCCATAACTGAATTGGCATCACTTCCTGGCCAAAAAACTTTTCCGAGACTCTGCCCAATTCACTCCTCAAACCTCCATCTCCTACAAGACCGTGACCACCATCCATCCATCAATCTACGAAGCTCTTAGGCGCTGAGTCAAGGATGCTCCACCACCATAGCAGAGACGAGTTCATCACCGTATTGCTAAGCCGCTGAGGAAAGCTTCAAAGTGTAACTATGACTCTATTTACAATTTTTGTTTAGATTTTGTGTGTTTGGATTTGCGAGTTGTGTAATTGGAGACATGAAATTTTCAGAATATTTTTATTAATATTTTTGAGATTTTCAGTTTATTATTGAGTTAATTTAGAGAATTCTTTTATGATGCATGTTACAATCTTGTGCCCTTTTACGTGTTTAGGTAATTTTCAGAGTTAGGTTAATAAGTTTGCATGCTAGAATAACGGTGAGAGTTCTTGTGATGATGATGCGATGCCGCCGCTGCTGCTGCTGCTGCTGCAACAAGGAAGTTTGGAAGTGTCGCTCTTCTCTTCTATGTAGAGTAACGAAAGGAATCAAATTAATATTTGATGAGGGTGGGGGATTCCGCTGATTTTTTTTTTTTACATTAGTCGAACTATCGATCTATTGACATTGGATCCGTGTATCCCCTTCCTTCTACCACCAAATGTTTCTCTAGAGTAGATGAGTGTAGTTTAATTCAGCATAATCACAGGATGGCTTGTCACTACCGCTATCGGTCTCGCTTATCTATAAGACCTATGGTGGCAAACGGACCGATAAGCACGAGCACGAGCACGGCACGGGCCCGGCACCCTTAAAAGCGGCCCGACACGGTCCAAGCCCTTTAGTGGCCCGGAACGACCCAAGCACATTAGAATAACGGGCCGAGTTGGACCTAGGAATATTGACCCATTGGCCCAGCCCGAGCATGACATATTGTGGGCCGGCCTGAGCACGACATATTGTGGGCCGGCCCGTTACAAACACAAAATTTCATTTTGTTTTTAAAAATATTAAAAAACTACAATGATGAGATTTGAATATTAGACCTCTTTATTTAAAATCTCATGACAATTCCACCAATGCTTTTTCTTTTATATTGTCAAAATAGTGATATAAAACATTATATCCTTATTTTAACATAAGCATTTTTTCTAAATATTAAATATATGTTTATTAATAAAGACAAATCTCATCATAATTCAACTATAGAATGAAGGAATTAAAGAATAATATAATACTAAATCTTCATTATATTAATAAAGATTAATCTCACAATAATATACTAAAAACAATATATTTTGAGTTTTTTTTATCTTTCTTTCTTATAGTGGAATATAAAAAATTATTAGAAAACTAATCTTAAAAAGCTAAGATTAAAAAAAACGTTGTAGAAAGTAATTTATTTTAATTTTCTAAATAGTTAAATAAAAAGGGAAATGATGGAAAATGTCACTTTAGAGAGTGAAATAATAAAAAGGTCACCTAGTTTCCCACTTAATAAAAATGTTCATTGTGAATTGTTATTATTATTAATTTAATCCATATGAATAATGAGGTCATGTTAAAAAAGGTCAATTTTTAATTTTTTTGATTCCGATTTTGCCCTGAAGGTAATAAACCTTTATAACCTTCCATTTCAAAATCTGCGAGCTCAAATTTTCTCTCTCCTTTAATTAGAAAGCTTCCGATTCGATTTGATCAGAGATCTCTTTTCGAGTTTCTTTCTTCGCCACCCTCTCCACCGGCAGCTTCTGATTTCGCTTTCTGCCCCTGCGACGATCTGAAATCTCACTTTTGAGTGGTTTTAAGCTTCCGCAGCTCTCTTCTCTTTTTCTCGATCTCTAGCTTCGTCGGTCTTTGTCGTGATCACGTCACTGTCTTCTTCTTCTTCGTCAACTCAGTCCTTAGTTACAGTGTTTCTCTTTCTTGCTCTCTCTGGTTTGATCGGTTAGCCTTCTCTCTGTGAATTTTTTCGTTTTCGATTTTGCAGTGTATTGTTGTTGTTTGTGTTAACTTCTATGTTGATGATGTTTTCTGCTATTGCGGTACTATATGTGAAGTGCTCTATACTGTGCTTCTTTTGGCAGTGATCAGTTTGTGTTATTCTGTTGATTCCTTAGTAGTGACATGGCCAATTACATTTATAATATTGTTGTTTTGTTCAGGAATTATCAGTTACTTTGCTATTAACACGTTTAATATTGTTCTTCTGTTCAGGCAGTGACTTGTTTGTGTTGATTCTGTTGATTTCCTTAGTAGCGACATGGATAGTGATTTGTTTTATTTTTGTGCAGTTCTTATGGATACTAGCCATGTTGTCAAGTTTGTTTATGGATTAATTTCAGTTTACCCTCCTGAGGTTTGGGGGTGAAATGGTGAAATCATTTCACCTCCTCTACTTTCAATTTTGAATTTTTACCCCCTAAACTTTTCAATTTCAATCAGCCGTGTCCAATTTTACTGTTCCGTCCAAATTGGACGTTAAGTTTGACTTTTGAGGGTTAAAATTGTCATTTCAACATAAAAAAATAAAAAAAAATTATTATTTTTTTTTTCTGTTTCTTAGTTTTTTTTTTTATTCTGCTTTTTAGTTTTTTTTTTCTGTTTCTTTGTTTTTTTATTTTTTTTTATTTTTTTTCTGTTTCTTCATTTTTTTTAATTTTGTCTCCAACCTATACACCACAAGTTATAATAGGTTTATAAAAACAAAAAAATACTCTAGGTAGTTGAAAGCCGCTCGCTGGTCTACGATATTTGTGACATATCTCCGATAAAGTGAAGAATTTAGGATATATCCCAAATAAAGTGAAGAAATATCTGTAAAAAAATAATTTTACACTTTATCTGTAAATAAATATCTGTAAAAAATGATTTTACACAGATATTTCTTCACTTTATTGGGGATATAACCTAAAATTCTTCAATTTATTGGATATATATCACAAATATCGTAGACTAAAAATGATTTTACACAGATATTTCTTCACTTTATTGGGGATATACAAATATTTATTTACAGATAAAGTGTAAAATTATTTTTTACAAATATTTATTCACTTTATTGGGGATATATTCTAAAATTCTTCACTTTATCGGAGATATATTACAAATATCGTAGACCAGTTAGCGGCTTTCAACCACCTAGAGTATTTTTTTTGGTTTTATAAACCTATTATAATTTGTGGTGTATAGGTTGAAGACAAAATTTATTTTTTTTTTAATTTTTTATGTTGAAATGACCATTTTAGCCCTCAAAAGTCAAACTTAACGTCCAATTTGGATGGAACAGTAAAAATTGGACACGGCTGATTGAAATTGAAAAGTTTAGGGGGTAAAAATTCAAAATTGAAAGTAGAGGGGGTGAAATGATAACACCCTCAAACCTCAGGGGGGTAAACTGAAATTAATCCTTTATTTATTCTAGTGAAGCAGCGACAGTTCCATTGTTTCAGAATTGGTCGTTTCTTAACCTATGCGATTCCATACGCTCTCATTTTCCGAATTTGATTCAAGGCAAGTTTATGTTGAGGTACATTATTCCTCCGGATTCTACTTCATGCTTCCTAGAGAGTGAAGTTGATATGAGAATGATTTTTAGGAATTTGGTTCGTTCCAATTCTGATTTTGTTGAAGTGTTTGTGACTGATTTGCCTTCGAGTAGTGAAAGTGTGGTGAGTAATACAGTGTGTGAGGATTCTAATACCATGCTTGAAGAGAATGATTATTTGGGGTGTTATAGGGCAGAGGCACCAAAGAGTTATATGACAAAAGGTTGGGAGAGTTATATTCATTCTGAAGGCCAAAAGTTTGAGGGTGGGGTTGTCGAGTTTAGGGATAAGCTGCGTAAGTATGCGATAAAAATTGGCTTTTCATATGAGTTTGTTAGAAATGACAAGGTTCGTGTTATTGCTCAGTGTTTAAAGAAACATTCTCAGGGTTGCAATTGTGTGATGCCCTGGAAATTCATATTTATTTTCCGAGGATTTTCCAGAATTTAAATTGTGGTTATTGGACGGTTTTGTGGCTCGTGAAGGGAGCGGAAGTGTTTCAGACGAATTTTTATTTTGTGGTCAGCCTTATCTCCAAGATGTTATGTGGTGCGGCATATTTTATTTTGTCTATGCTGATGATGAAGTTTACAATGGATCTAGTGTGGTTGGTCGTAGTGTTGTTGAAACAGAAGATGTGGCGATCAGTGTTAGTGTTTGGATTGCTTTCTGTATGGATTACAGAGAAACTTTGATCAGGGATAATTGACTAGTTCAATACCCTGTGGAGGCTTCGGAATGAGTGTTTTTCTTTCAAGGGAATAAGAATTGGATTTTTGGGAATGAGTTTATTCGTACTTGTTGGTTTTGTACATTTAAATTTTGGGACGAAATTTCTTTAAGGGGGGTGGAATGTGATGCCCCGGAAATTCGTATTTATTTTCCGAGGATTTTCCGGAATTTAAATTGTGGTTATTGGACGGTTTCGTGGCTCGTGAATGGAGCGGAAGTGTTTCGGAAGAATTTTTATTCGGAAAATATGACTTTAGGGGTGACGCAAAGGTTGACTTTTGATACGTTGAGATTCTCTGAAAACTTCCTTCACAAAAATTATAGAGCGCGTCGATACGAGTTCGTGGACATGTGGAACGCGGAAATCGGAATTCGTATGAGAAAGTTATGAGCGTTTGAAAATTTAGAAAGTTCTATATATAGGGGTTTCCCTTTCGGGAAAGTTACTATTTTCATTTTGGTAAGTTTCCATTTCCGGAAACTCAGAAACTCTCCATTCTCTCTCCTGATTTTCGACTGACCCGACCCGGATCCAGGAGATCCGACCCGGCTTTTCCGGCGAGCTCCGGCGACGGCAGACCACCAGACGAGCCCAGATCAGTTCGCCTCCTCCGTGTGCTCCTCCCTGTGGTGTTGGTTTGCATGGTGGTTCATCGAAAAGTGGAGATCAGAGCAGCTACAGTCGACGCGATCGGGACCCGACCCGAAATCCACTTTTTCGGCGACTCCTTGGCCAATCGTTCTCAGTTTTGGAATCTCCTCCTCCTTCTGATCATCCTTATACCCACCTTGAAGGATGATTTTGCGTGTGGAATGGAAGATCAAGGGTTGAAGATCAGCGGTGCGCAGTGAATCTGGAGCTTGATCAGACGGCAGCGATTGGTCGATCTTGTGAGCATGATCTAGGACGATCTAGACCGATCTAGGCTTAGCTCCAGGTATGAAAGTTGCTCTACTCTTCATGATGATCATGTTTGTTGGCCTTGATTTTCCAGTGGTCGAGTTTGACCAGGCGGCAGCACCACCGCCTGTGGCAGTGCCGGTGGTGGAGTTCCGGCCATGTAAGGGATGGTTTCTGGTAGTATATATCTTCTACTCGTCGATCTGAGCGTTTCGATATATAATATGCAATTTTTGGAGATCGTATGATTAAGTTATGATTTTTACGGTTTCGGACTGTTTGATGATTCGATCCGTGAGGATTTGAGCGTCCGATCGACTTGTGAATTTGACATATCGATCGTATAAGTATTCCGGAGACATTGGGTGGTCTCGGATGTGGTTTCGCCTCATTTGGCGTCACCTTGGGAATTTTGGTTCAATTTAGGGTTTCGAACGTTATTCCTTGTGATTCGTTGACTGAATCCAAGTTGTGCTTCCTTAGGTACTTGACGAAGTATTATTTGGACGGCTATTGTGATTTGGTTGCTTTGTTCTGTATTGAAGACGCAGTGGGAGTTTCGAGGTGAGTAATTTCACAAGGTTCATTTACGAACGGAATTACCTTTATCGTTTTGAGAGTTATTGATTTAACTGCAAACTATAGTTGGTATTAGTAGACATTCCTGAGCGGATGACTACGTATATATATATTTACGTGAAATATATATGTTTTGGTGGTTTGTGGATTTATGAAAACAATAGGCATGAATGATGCGTTTTAATGTTTTGGGTTGTGGCTTTTGGAAAACAAATGATTGTGAAAATGTTGATTTCAATTTGTTTTGAAAAGCGTTGAGATTTGGGAAAAGCGTTGAGATTTGTGTATGAAAATAATATGCATGGAATGATGCTTTTTATTGTTTTGTGTTATGGCTTTTCGGAAAACAATGATTATGGAAATGTTGATTTCGATTGTTTTGAAAGGCGTTGCGATTTGTGTAATGTTTTTGAGTCCTGTGCGACTGCTTTAATGATTTGCTCCAAGGGACTGTGCGGCCCGAGGAACGAAGGTCTAAGACCTTGGGCAGAATATCAGGTAATCACGTCTTTGGCCGGACGAGTGGTTACGTTTCAGTTAGAGCTCTAGTCTGTCTGCCATATAGGTAATTCATGGGGTAACGGGAATTGGTTATTGATAACTCATGACATTACGTGTTTTTAGGGAACAAGGTGTGAGTTGCTTCCTTATTAACTGTTTTTTAAGGGGACAAGGTGCAAGTTGTTTTCCTTATTAACGATTTGATAGAAATCAAGGTGTGAGTTGCTTTCTATGGTACGATTATGGTACAACTGATAGAATTCAAGGTATGAGTTGTTTTCTATGTTATATTTGATAGAAATCAAGGTGTAAGTTGCTTTCTATGGTACGATTATGGTACAACTGATAGAATTCAAGGTGTGAGTTGTTTTCTATGTTATATTTGATAGAAATCAAGGTGTGAGTTGCTTTCTATGGTACGATTGATAGAATTCAAGGTGTGAGTTGTTTTCTATGTTGTATTTGATAGAAACCAAGGAGTGTGTTGTTTTCTATGTTTCGTTTTAAAAGAATCCAAGATGTATGTTGCTTTCTTTTATTTCGATTTGAATGGGAATTAAAGTATGAGTTGTTCTCCTTTATTTCGTGTTTTAAGGGATCAAAGCGTGATTTGGTTTCTTGATTGAAACGTGCGGGGTTCATCCCGTGATTTTGGTGAGAGTTGTTTTGAGTTACTCATACGGGCTTGCAAAAACTTTCCGGGTTTGTTGTGTGACAACTCGGTGCACTATTCAAAAGGTGTAGGGGTTAATCCTGCAGGTCAGGGTAATCGTGCTGAAGCTGAGGTAGCTTGTTAGCAGCAGAACAGGTAGGAAGCAATTTGGTTGGCTTTGCCATTGTTGTGACTTCCGCTATGTAGTAGACTCTGAGGAGATTTTACGTTTTATCTTGTTGTTGACAATTTAATTCGTAAGCTTATGTAATATATGACTCTGTGGGCAGGTCAATATTGACATAGTGGGTTCAAGGCATCAATACGTATGTAGTTTAAAGGGGAAAAAGTTTCCAGGTGCTTTGTATTGATGGTTGAACGATCACGCATATGTAATTATGGGATTATATATCGATTTTTATTTGTGTTAAAAATCAGGGGCGTGACAGATTGGTATCAGAGCGTAAGGTGCATATTTGGTGATAATCAATACTCCTCGAGTGATGGCCCGTCTGCAGCGGATCCCCATCCGATGCTCTTCGGTATTGATATTGTCATTGGGTATGCAGTGAGCGTTGGAATGTGAGTCTTCAAGTAGTGTTGGCTCAGCGATCAAAGTGTAGGAGCTTAAGGTAGCTTCTAGGAGTTATAATCTTTTGAGGAATGAGGGCCTTTAGATTTAACTCTTGTTTACGTAGGGGATAGAATTGTATCTTCTGACGTAGTGTGTGGTTGATTTAGTCATGATGTTGACTTATACTTGTAGTTGGAAGTTGTACAAGTATTAATCACAGGTTGTTATGCTCCTTAGGTGATGGATTCACAGGGAGGCCGAGCTAGGGGTCGAGGTAGACCCAGAGGCAGGCGTAGAGCTCGAGGAAGGGGTAGGATTCCTCCTCCTGTTGAGGAGATGTTTGAGAATGATATCGAGGCATCGAACGTTGAGCAGCCTGGTTCCACCTGTTGTGGAGGTTGTGGATGTTGTAGATCCCACTCATTTGTCAAAGTTGGCAAAAGAGATTTCGAGGTTGGGAGGAGTTCCATTCCAGGGAGGAACGGATCACATGTTGGCAGATCAATGGATCAAGAACATGAGGACCTGCTTCAAGATGGTCGTCTGCGACGACATTGAGAAGAGAAAGATTGCGGCGTTTATGCTCCAAGGTGATGCACGGGTATGGTGGAGCGGCACACAGAGGGTTATGGATGTGTCCACCATGACCTGGAATGAGTTTGTGGAACTGTTCAGGAAGAAGTACTTTCCGCCTTCAGTGAGGGACCAGTTGGAAAGGGAATTTGTCTCGTTAGTCCAAGGGACTAAGAGTGTGAGGGATTATGAGGCTGAGTTCTCAAGGCTGTATCGCTTTGTGAGGCAGATGGATGCTGAGAGCTTAGCTATGAAGTTTCAGTGGGGACTGAATGCTTCGATCCGGTGTGATGTCGCTGTTCTGGAACTGAAGACGATGGAGCTCATTTTCACTAAGGCTATTGCCATTGAGCAGGAGAACCTGATTTTCCAGGAGCAGGAGTCAACTGAGAGGGATTCCCGAAGGAAGGGAAAGGCAACTGCTGAGAGCAGTGAAGGGACAGATGCTCAGGGTGGGTTCTGGAAGAGGCGCAGGACTCATCAGCAGGCGCTAGCTAGGGACGTAGCTGCACTTGTTAGGGCTGTACCTGTTGGGCAGGAAGCACCTCTGAGATGTTACAACTGTAAGGAGATTGGCCATACTGCTAGGGTTTGTACGAAACCGAAGAACTTGGCGTGTTTTACTTGTGGCCAGACAGGGCATTTCTCAAGGGATTGTACCCAGCAGCAGGGTAGGGGACAAGGAAATCAGCGGGGACAGTAGCCTTGGGGGCATGTCTGAGGGGATGCTAATTTCAGCAAAGTGTAGGGAATGGAGGTGTCTTATCGGCCTTAAGACTTTTCTTGCTACGGCAAAGTGTGATAGTGGAGAACCTAATTCCTTCTGTGTTGTGACAGGCTTTGCCTGATGTCTATAGTTAGACTTTTGCGTGTGGCTTCCTTTTGTAAAATACTGTTTTAGGTGGTATGTTGCATGATGCATTTTTCATTGTTGTAATAGAGGAGTCTTTTACAACTTCGTTTATATGTGCAATACCATGTGACAATTGATGAGTAGTTCGGCTGAGGCTGAATCTCATTTTGTTGTGTTCGGAGATAGTTGGAATGCTTGTTGTGATTTTGCAAATAGTTTACTGTGGTAAGACCTAGAGTTTATCGATTGATTTGAAATGAAATGTCATTTTAAATTTAGCAATGAGAGGGTTGCAATAAATGATATATCGATGCAGATACTGTGAGGACAGGACTCTAGACTCTTAGGTAGTTGTGCATAGTGCAGTAGTTTTGCAGAATTGTTGTTGCATTGGTATGTGATTGAAACAGGTGAGATGTTTAGATTACCTCCAAGTGGGATGGTTAGGTGCATTTGAATTGCGATATTAGGTAAGGTACCTATATCGATTGTTCAGAGAGATGCATGTTGTACCTTGGGGTGTGGAGATTCGACGTTTAGGTCAGCCTTATCTCCAAGATGTTATGTGGTGCGGCATATTTTATTTTGTCTATGCTGATGATGAAGTTTACAATGGATCCAGTGTGGTTGATCGTAGTGTTGTTGAAACAGAAGATGTGGCGATCAGTGGTAGTGTTTGGATTGCTTTCTGTATGGATTACAGAGAAACTCTTATGGTCCGAAAAGAGTTCGAACTTCTCTCCATACAAGTAATGCCTCCAAATCTTCAAGGCAAAAACAACTGTAGCCAACTCCAAATCATGAGTGGGATAATTACGCTCATGCACCTTCAACTGTCTAGAGCCATAAGCGACAACACTACCATGCTGCATCAACACACACCCCAAACCCTGATGAGACGCATCACTATAGATGACTAAACCACCACCGCTTGTGGGAATAGTCAACACTGGGGCTATGGTCAATCTTCTCTTCTGGTCAATCTTCTCTTCAACTCATTGAATGCTCGCTCACATTCCTCAGTCCACACAAACTGGACATTCTTCCTGGTCAACTTGGTCAAAGCCGAAGCCATACTAGCAAATCCTTCAATGAATCTCCGATAGTAACCTGCAAAACCCAGAAAACTACGTACCTCAGTAACCGTAGTGGGTTGGCCCCAGTTCATCACTGCCTCAACCTTAGAAGGATCCACGGAGATTCCATCCTTCGAAATTACATGACCAAGGAACTTGACCTCCCCTTGCCAAAATTCGCACTTCTCGAATTTCGCAAACAATTCATTTTCTCTCAAAATCTGTAGCACAATCCGCAGATGCTTATCATGATCCTCCAACGTCTTGGAATAAACCAAAATATCATCCACGAACACTACCACGAACTTATCCAAGTACGGACTGAACATACGGTTCATCAAGTCCATAAATGCTGCAGGTGCATTGGTTAAACCAAAAGGCATGACAACAAACTCAAAGTGTCCATACCTGGACCTAAAAGCATTCTTAGGAACATCATCATCCTTCACCCTCAACTGGTAATATCCGGATCTCAAATCGATCTTCGAAAATAAAGTAGCTTCCTTAAGCTGGTCAAACAAGTCATCAATCCTAGGTAAAGGGTACCTATTCTTAATCGTCACCTTGTTCAACTGCCGATAATCCACACACAACCTTAGTGAACCATCCTTCTTCTTCGCAAACACCATAGGTGCACCCCAAGGAGAAGTACTAGGTCTAATGAACCCTTGTTCAAGTAAACCATCAATTTGCTCCTTCAACTCTTTAAGTTCAGTTGGTGCCATCCGAAATGGTGCCATAGATACAGGTGCAGTACCTGGTATCACATCGATAGCAAAGTCCACTACCCTCCTTGGAGGTAACCCTGGTATAACCTGAAATACATCACTGTACTCGGAAACCACAGAAATCTCTGCCATAACCGCAGTACAACTCACTGACTCCACATGAGCTAAGAATCCTGCCCTCAAAGCAGTATCTGACCTAAGACATTGATAACGAAACACCGGCTGTCCTGGTATATGAAATGACACTACCATTTCAAAACAATCAATCATAGCATGATTTGGCCTCAGCTAATCAATACCCAAAATGACATCATACTTATGATCTGCTAACACAACCAAGGTCGTGGTAAGGGTCGGTTCGGGGCTTAAATATGCTAACCCTTACCCGCCCGAAAAGCCCGATCCGTTAGGGCCGAAATGGGCTTTATTTTGTTTAACAAAAAAAAAAAACATTATTTTTTTCTTCACAAAATATGGCTTAATAGTATATATTGGTGATAAAAGACTCATTGTTTTTAATTGAACATATTTTATATTCATATAATACTTGTAACTTATAACATTTATTAATATTACTTAAGGTGGTTATATTCAATTAACCTATATAAATCTCCCAATATTAATTATTGTGTAACAAAGAAAATAGAAATTAAAGAAAACAAAACTTATGAAATCAATTACAAAGAAAGAGATAAATTGCATATTATAGAAAAAAGAGAAACGTAATTAAAAAATAGAAAAAATAAAAAAAAATTATGGCTTATTCGAGGGTGCCAAAAATTTCAAAATGGAAATTGATCAATCTGACAATGTTCAAGGAGGGTAACAAGCCTAATAAACTAGTTATACTACATTACAAGGCATATAAGGATTATGTGCGATCCAAAAATTTTGAAATGAAAATCGACCAATCTGAAAATTCTCATATGTTTATACAACATTGATAGGTATTGTGTAAACAAATGAGGCCGATCTGCCGTGAATAAGGCGTCTAACGTAGCGGTCAACGCTTTGCACAAGCAAACTTCCCTAAGGGGAGCGGCACCATGCGCGGACAAATGTTGCGGAATTTTGACATCCGTAAGTAGACCCCATACCCATGAGAGTGTGGGAGCTGAAAGATCGAAAAAAGTGAATTGCCAAGGACCAATTAAGAGCATATTTGTTTTATGTTCTATTTAGGGTATTGAGTTGACCAGGTAGATCGAGATCTAACTGAAGGCGGAAATTGCTGAAATTTCTACCACTAACATATATTCATATGAAAACAACATCCAGCGGTTCATTTTAAAAAATTTCATTTCGTCCCCCATTTTGCTCATGGACGGTAACAAGCCTAATAAACTAGTTATACTACATTACAAGGCATATAAGGATTATGTGCGATCCAAAAATTTTGAAATGAAAATCGACCAATCTGAAAATTCTCATATGTTTATACAACATTGATAGGTATTGTGTAAACAAATTAGGCCGATTTGCCTTGAATAAGGCGTCCAACGTAGCGGTCAACGCTTTGCACAAGCAAACTTCCCTAAGGGGAGCGGCACCATGCGCGGACAAATGTTGCGGAATTTTGACATCCGTAAGTAGACCCCCTACCCATGAGAGTGTGGGAGCTGAAAGATCGAAAAAAGTGAATTGCCAAGGACCGGTTAAGAGCATATTTGTTTTATATATGTTCTATTTAGGGTATTAAGTTGACCAGATAGATCGAGGTCCAACCGAAGGCGGAAATTGCGGAAATTTCTACCACTAACATATATTCATATGAAAACAACATCCAGCGGTTTATTTTAAAAAATTCCATTTCGTCCCCCATTTTGCTCATGGAGGGTAACCTCAATCATTTAAATGCAATGTATAAGTTATACAACTTTAGGAGGCAAATTGGTATAGACCAACATATTTGTAATTAAATTTGAAATTTTTATCTTATATCTACGCACATCCATTGATGAAATATTTAAAAATGTGATGTAAAAAAATTAGCACGTTTTGCGGTTGTCACGCCATCGGTTAACCAAGAAAACATACAAGTGAATATGGTTGACCAATCCGATCGGGTTCGAAACTATGGTGAAATTGACTAAATTTTTAACCACACGCATAATTTATTGTAATAATCACATCCAACGGTTCATTTTCTCATTTTCTTTGAATTGATAGAGGTTCTCTTTGGAGTGTATGATATATAAATATAGATTTATAAAAAAATTAGTGTCCATTCTCTTTGGAGTGTATGATATAAAAATTAGATTTACATAAATTAATTGGGTTCAAAAGTTCAATCTAATACCCATTCTCTAAAATAACATATTTCTTATTTCTTTTTATGTAAATATGTAATATAGAAAAATAATAAAAATAAAATATAAATTTTAGGGCCGGGCAGGGCCGGGCCGTAGGATAAGGCCGGGTTTCATTTGCATGACCCTTACCCTACCCTATTTGAGAAAGGATCGGGCCGGTCCGCCCTAATGGAAGGGCCGGGCCGGGCGGGCTTAGGTCCCAAGGGTCATATGATGAGGCCTAATACAAGGGAAACATATTAACCCAAAAGAACGAGAAAAACAAAAAGAGGAAAAAGTGAAGGATATCATCGTGTTCAAAAATTCAGAGGTACTGTATTCGGCGATCCTCTCTGCTTCTTCTTTTCAATGTAATTGACTGTGATTTCGATTTTTGACGGAGCGCTCGGTTCTCGTCCAGCAAGGTTTAATTTAGGGTTTTCAACTCTTGTTTCGTTCGCCTGTTTCCAAGACAATTTGGTTCGTTCTCTTGTTTTTAGAGCAGACTCTGTATATGTTTTGACTCAAAAGTAGGGAGTATCCCTGCTTACATTATTGAAATTCTCTTTTAGTAAAATTATACAATATTTGTGTTAGTATTGGAGACCTGCAACTGTTATTGTGCGCCATCAATGAGTTATTAGTTGTTGCTCAAAAACTGAATCTGTAATCTCTTCTTTTTCAAAATTGCATGCTGTAATCTTTGTTTTAAGGAATTGAGCTTATGCAGCGTGGAAGAAGAGCAGGTCAGACATGAAGCGGAAGCGTGGGCACAAGAACAAGAAAGGAAAGCCTAAAGGTCCTTCTGTGCCGGTTGTTGTTGTAAATTTGGAGGAGAACGAAAATTTGGATGAGTCTGGCGGCGGCGGTGGCGATAACGATGATAATATAGATGATTCTGGAATGGAGGTTGATACCCCTTCGTCAACCGGGACGGATCAGCAGCAGCAACAACAGCACCAGCATTACAATGTTGCCAATATTAATCCCGATGGTTCGATTGGTAGGGGGGGTGGGAAATCAGTGGGGAGAGTTAAAGTGAAGCTTGTGACTCCCAAAACAAAGGAATCTCAGCTCACTTCTTCTGAGGCATACACACTAAGTGATACAGATAAGAGTAGTCAACAAATGGGTTTGGAAAGACAAGGTGTGCTGTCTGAGAAAATGGAGGATAGTGCAAATTCATTGTCTAAAATGAAATCTGGCAATGTTTCAAAGAAAGCTGGGAGTATAAAGATTAAACCATCCAAGTCACTGGGGTCAAGTATTAGCCATAGTGATCCTGTACCCGCACGGAGTGAGAGTCCGCATGAAAAAGAACTGCACAGGCCTCATCTGGAATCTCGATACAATAAGCAAGAGTTAGATACTTCACTCACGGTATGCTGATAAATCTTTTGTTTTGAAGTTTTTAACTTGTTGTCATGGGATTCTTTTTATATCATGTTTAATTTGCATAATAGCACTTATATTGTCTTTATTATCCAACTCATAGGTTATAAAGAAGGTAATGAAAATGGATGCTGCTGAACCTTTTAATGTCCCTGTCAATCCTGAAGCTTTAGGAATACCTGTAAGTATGGAACTAACACCTGCATGCTCCAAAACTAATATGATTCTGCTCAGACACGTGTATTGTTGTTGAATATTCCTATTAATTGAATTGATTTTACTTTTTGGGGGTGGCGTGGGCTGGGTTTTGTCTTCAACCAGGATTATTTTGATGTGATAGATACACCAATGGACTTGGGAACAATTTGCAGCAACCTTGAACTGGGTATTAAATATAGAAATTCTGAGGACGTATACAAAGATGTTCAGTATATTTGGGACAACTGTTATAAGTATAACAATAAGGGCGACTACATTTTGGATCTTATGAGGCGGGTGAAGAAGAATTTTGCAAAGTATTGGACAGCAGCTGGGTTATATAGTGGACAGTCGACGGGAACTAGTGGTGAGGGTCTCCTAAATTTTACTTTTTTTCACCATTTGTTACATGTTCATTTTCTGGCTCTGACCAATTTATATATAGTTAGTTTTTCTTTTCTGCTTCTGTTGCATAAAATATATGCTGCTTAGACCATGTCACAAAATGGTTATATCAGGTTAGTATCTGGACTTGAGTGCTTATAAAGATTGTTCAGCACTTCTTTATGGCTTATCGTGCTCTTCTGTTTATTGTTACAGACTTAAGAAATGCTATTACACAGCGGTCTAAGCATTGTTAGTCTTTCTCATTTTAGGTGTTGAAAGCAGTCAAGAGAATATCTCACCATCTGATCAAGGGAAAGTACATATGAAAGGTGGCCAAATAAAACAGAAGACACGAAAGGGTCATGGGTATGTTTCTGCATCTCGGTTTGCCTTTTTTTGTAACTCGCAACTTTCAAACCTATGATCTGGAACTTGTTTGAGTTTATTACTTTCCATACACCTTTCTTTTTGTTTTTTGTGTTTTTGCATTTTGTTTAAGTTAAAATTCAAGTGGGGAAGTCTGGATCTGGATTTATATAATAGAAACATAAATCAGGAGAAGAGAGGTGTTGGATCTGGATTTTATATAATAGAAACAAGCCATAATGAATGGCTTTTGTGCAGCAACCAAGCACCATTCTGGTGTTGGAGGAAGTCTGTTCTCAGACCTCGTTAACTAGTATAGTTAAAATCATAGTGTAATACCCTTCTTGTCTGATATATGGGTAGGTTTGAAGCCCTTCATCAGCTCATAATAGCTTCTTTGCCCTTGTTAAGTTGAAGCCTTGGAGTACCTTTCTATTGTGGAACAACATTTTTTGTTTATTTCCTGTTAATGCCAACATACCCTTCCTTAAACACTGTCTGGTTTACGTTATTTTCAATTTTGTTTTGGTTGTCAA
The DNA here is from genome assembly GCF_002994745.2 of Rosa chinensis. Taxonomy (NCBI): domain Eukaryota; kingdom Viridiplantae; phylum Streptophyta; class Magnoliopsida; order Rosales; family Rosaceae; genus Rosa; species Rosa chinensis. The sequence goes on along the minus strand of NC_037094.1, from coordinate 39,879,040 downwards.
GCAATGTTCTACTTGTGAATGGTTGAATCAACTTAGCTGGAATTACAGTAGCTAGGAGCTTATGTATATAATCATTATTTGACATCATTGTCAAATTTAAAAATAAAAAATAAAATAAAAAATACCATGAGCCCATGACACTTTCATCAATTTCCCTTTGTTTTCTGGCGGAGAGAATTATGGGGTTTGGAAAGGAATGAGATTGTTTACAGCGATAACATGTTCAATACAAGTGTCAGGCAAAGTAGATCAAAACTGTTATAGTTGATTTTCTTCTGCCATCAATGTGTATGTAGGCAACTAAGTAATGTACTCATGCTTGTTATACTATAGTTTTTCCCCTTGCAATCAACACAACCAGAAATAAATTGCTGTTAATGTTTCATATCAAAATGACAAACATGAATGATCATTTCTTTCTGCCTAGAATTTTTGGAAGCTGTATGTTTGAACTTGTAGTTTTTCTATTTAGAATATTTTTTGTCTCATCAGTAGCATTTACGACAACACAAGGGGACTGTTGTGTAGGATTATGGTGGATTAGAATGATAGTTATGTTAATATATGGAATAGTTTAAGAAAAGAAATGAAGTTTATGGCTTTGAAAAAACAGTAGAGAAAGAGAATGAAGGGACAAGAGAGACTTACAAGGCTGGGCAGGAGATATCATAGCACCAAGCCTTCAACAACACTCATTTTCATTCATTGCAATCTGATTTTCTGTACAAGAGATAGCATATATTAACGTTGTTCTGTACAAGACACCATAAAAAAAATATGCATAAACAAAGAACAGAGAAACAGATTGGAATGAATGAAATAGCTATTTCTTAATTTTCATTCATTCCTTCTAATTAAAGCATCATATAAGACTCCCTAAACAAGACACCACCCATAGATGACTAAATACATAGTATTTCGACTAGGACTCAAATAAACTCTTGATACCGCTAGACACAGTTATAGTATAACTTAATATTAATTTAGAACGATTCTTGATTTATTCTGTTTACGTATCTTTCATTGCTTGACTCCTATACATAGGACATTTATTTTTGCAACAAAAAGGCTTTAGTTATAATGTCGTGTGAGCTTATTTGGCTCCCAAATCAGGTACTTCTTCTCCTATGGAAGCTGTAGGCTGTAGCTACTGTATCATTTTCTCTCACTGTTTAGTGTTCAAAAGATCTTTTCTTATGTTCTTATGCTCCTTCCATTTGCAGAAGGCGTCACAAATCCGACTGCTTATGTGCTATTTGTGTTCTAAAACGCCGTAGAAGGGAGCGTGAGGAGAATGCTCATATTGTTAAAAGCCCACTTGGAGCTAGTGATAATAATCTTTCCCAGGAGTTCAGGCAAGAGGTAAATTGAAGGTTTAGCCACCGGTTGAAATGACTGATTGAATTTCAATTTGAATACCTGCTATGAGATTTGCTATGAAAATATTGACGTAAGCCAATAGATCCCTATTAATTCATTGCAAGCTCCTTTTATCACATTTGCCGATCAGAGTTGTGTTTGGTTTACTGTTATCTTGACGGATATTATGTGCTCTTTGTGGTTGTTTTCACATTCCTACAATATAGGCATTTCAAATAGAATTATGCTCTTTGTAGAAGAAATGAATTTAGAATAGGCTGTCTTAACAGTACTTTTTGCACGAGAAACTGGTTTTTTTTGTTCATGAGAATAGTAGCACAACCAGTTGAGCTGATATTGTTTGGATTACCTCATTCTGTACACACAAAAAAAAAAAAAAAAGTTTATGAGTAAACAAAGAACAGAGGAATAACTATTGACAAAGTTGTATGGTACTTTTTGTGAGATTTATTTATTTATTTATTTTTATTTTTGGGGAAAAAGAATGGATTGGGTCCTCTTCTTATTCAGTTGCCTAAGGTAATTTATTTAGATGAGTTCTCTTGCTCTCTTTTGATAAAGAGTATTATTGTAGCCACAATAACTAAGGTGTGGTAATTTTGGTACTCTTTTTGTAAGTTTTACTTTACTCAATAGTTATAACTCACCTCTTTCCTCTCTCAGTCCGTCTTTGCCTATTTGGTAAAGTACTCTGTCTAGTGAAGATTTTAGCTTAGATTATTTATTGGAGAGTAAGTTCCTGTCATCTATTTAACAGAAACAAAGTAAAAATTCTTATTTTGAGCTCATGTGTTAAGTGACACCTGCAAGTGTATGACTTTCTTCCCAGTTGTTCTATTTCCTTGAGTCTGGGATCGCGCCATTTCTGTGGGCTGGTTCCACCCTTTACATTAGTTCTTTGGCTACTTGATAGCTGGAAGCTTTCCACTCCATGACCCAAAAAAAAACAAACAAACAAACAAAGATTAAAGTTGGTGATGATACATAGAAACAGACTTCCTAGAACATTGATGTTATACTTGTGGAAAAACATGTGCCACTGTAATTAAATTTTTTTATTGTTGGTGTTATTATCATACTTCTGAATATTCTCGGGATAATAAAATCTCTTTCCTCTCTTAAAGGAATCTTCACATGCGGAGAGTCCTTCTGGTGAAAATTCATCTTCGGATATGGATGGATCATTGGACCCGAATGCAGATGCTACGGTGGAAGAAACAGAAGAGGTGAAAATGGGGGTATCCAAGCAGCAGTTTGATTGCCCATCAAGGGAGAAGCAGGAGGAGGAGGAGGATGACGATGAAGAGGATGAGGAGGAAGAGAGTGAGATGGAGATGAAAGATGAAGGTAATGGTGAGGGACTACAGCAGCTTGACAAATCAAGAGAGGAGCCTAATGAACAATTGCAACCAATGATAACTGAAAAGCTTGATGCTGCGATGCAAACTGATAAGCATGAAGGAGCAATTGAAGCAGATAATAAAGAGAAGGTACACTATTTTCTCTTTTTTGGAATCAACTATTTATTTAGCTATAGTAATGTCATATGTTGTGTCATCGTATCAGGAAAAAAAATGATTTATAAAGCTAATGAGAGGAAACAGAAAATGAGAAAATAAAACTTTAAATTATCATCCTTACATAACACTAACTAGCACCAAGTTTGTGGAGAACTTCAACCCTACCCCATCTTCATCTTATAGTTAAAATCGTTAGAAAGCCAATGATCTTTTCATTGAGGAGAGGAGAGTTGATATAACAGGGGTTTGAGGTTTTTGACCTTTTTGTTGAACATTCAAATGAGCACAAAAAATGCAACCAGTTAACAGAATTGAGCTCAGAGTGGATCCACACCTTTTCCTTTATTGCTTTAACAATCTAATCGCCTGGGTGGTTTAGGAAGCTCCTACCTCAAAAGGTGCACGTTATTCATATTAGATTTTATGAGTTTTTTTTATTTTTTATCTGGAAATTTATTCAGCAAGGTAATTTTGTTGCAGGAAGCGCAAGAAATACATAAGAAAGTAAAGGCATCTGAAAACTTGCAATTTGAAAATCCCATGCTTGTGGATCTATGCGGGATTCTCTTCCCCAAGAATAGCAAGTCTATCTGGAGTGGACCTCATTCACTTGTTCAGCATCGCACTTCTCATACTAGCTCAATTCATGCAGTTATTAACATGCTTATGAAGTAGGTGATATTTTAAGAGATCTTCTGTAATTTTAATTATATTTGGAATGAGAGATTTATTATATTTTATGTTCTGTATGTTGATTGAGCCACAAATCCTACTTTTCTTTAAATTTAATTTTTACAGAATGACTCTGCCCACCTACAAAACAATTTTTGAGAGAATGTAAGGGAAAATGAATCTAACTGCTGAGATAAAAAGCACAGAAAAATGAAGTTGTTATAATCTCAGAAATTCAACTTACTACATGTCGTTGATACAGTCCTTCAAGAAACAGTTTCTTGGGCTGTGCTTCTTTGTCTCGGTTTTAGCTAATTTTCATGTAGAAAACTATCCCACTGCAGAATCCCAATCAAGACACTCATCACCAAAGACCTACTTGCCAGAACACCCACGTGCAATTTGGTGATGGCTTCGGGTAGGTACTTCTTGCTTGACTTCAATGATACTTCGAGCAAGTGTTAAATTAGATTTTCTTTTCTTCTTTCGCAAGTTTTAAAATAGAATAGAATTTGAATTCCGAAAATATTTGTGGGAAAGATATTCATTTCCATATACAAGTCATCAGCCTTTGTGCACTTGCAAAATTTCAAAAAAAAAAAAAAAGTTATGTTTTAAAGTAGAGAGAAGATGGAGAGAAAATAGTTGGGAGGAAATAGAAGTGTTCTCATTCAGTCTCATTAGCCTCCTTTATATAGAGGTAAGATTTACATCAAAGTACATAACTAATAAGTATTTACGTGGACAACCATATAGATAATAATATTTACAACACTCCTTGGATGTCCACCAATGAATGATGGTATTGGACGCGCTTATTGTTGTCTCGTTAAAAACCTTGTCAGGTAACAAAAACCCAGTGGGACAAAAATAACCCTGGTCGAAGGACAAAAAGAGCACAACGCGCATATGTCCTAGGTAGTAGGATGCTCCCCCTGATGAGAATCTCCCCCTGATTATTGCAAGCCTCATTTATATATGCGATAGCCTACATGCACCATGTATGGTAGTTTGATGTGTCTATCACTGAAATGAGACCATGTGTGCTTTGCATATAGGGGCTCATCACAAATTTTCATACCTACAAAGTTAAAGCAATACCAACAAAGCTAGACGATTTTCAATAAGTCTTACCTCATATAATAAGGTTAGAAACAATCTCATATGCTAAATTCATACACTAAGTAATAGCTAAACAATATAAAGAAATTGACACATTTAACTTTGTATAGCTTAAAACATTGAAAATCATTATGGCATACCTAGCCATACACATCAATATCTTTGTGTATTGATACGTTTCATATACGCTCTTCAAGAGCTCTAAGTAATTCATAACCTCGCGAAAGTTAAAACATGTTGCAACACTAAAATCACAATTTGAATTTGATTTCTTAGTCTTGTCATAGTACTCATCGAGGCAATTTGGGTCGCGTTTACTATAACGGAATGAGTACATTCACTAGCTTAAGACTCTTTGATTCCATGAGTGAGCTTCAGGCTCTTTCAACCTTTCTTGCACTTACATTTGAATCATTCATGTATTTGAATCCCTTGAGGATTTAATAAGCAATTCGCTTATAATGACACTTTATTTTTGAGATTTTGCTTTTAGCAATGTGTCTTTAAGATCTTCATAATATACTATGACAACGTGCCATAAATCTCTCGTCAATATAACAGCTATATGTAACACTGTACTTATAGAAAATTGTTATTCGTATAAGGGAAGGTATTCATAATCTCATGTCTATTTATAAATAGACATTGTGCCATTGTGATTTATCTTCACTTCAATAAATACCCTTTTGTACCTTGTAGGGTTAAAGGTCTAAGCAAGAATTCCATCACGTTTCAAATATTCAATTTCATTGGAATTGCCTCTTTCCAATTTGGCCAATAATATACCTTGTCGACATTCATGGTGAAACGTGGTATAGCGTCCATACAATCCTTAAAGATTTTTAGTAGCTACCAAATGTAAATGATCATCGATGATCAACAATCATAGATCCCACACATTCTTATATGCATGCATTAGCTGTAATAAGCTTATTGATACTGGGTACTTCTGGGGCATACATTGTCACTTCTTGAACAATCATCTCTCATAGATGAGTCATGTAATGAATGTGGATCTTTTTACTTATAATCTCGTGTATGAGCATTATAGGGCTTGTATAATCTTCCCTGTTTTGGGAGCTTAAAACTTTAGACCTGGTGGATATAATCCACACAAATTCACGTCGCTATTCAAATGACATTAATCTTTCCTCCCCCTAACGGCGGGAAGACTGTCTTATTTTGACCATGCTAAAAAAATGCGTTCAAAAATCTATCGCTTTCTTTGGAGTGAAGATGTTCATTGGGTGGTGGCGAACCCAAACCAAGTTTCAGGTCAAAAATATTTTGTCCATTAGCATCAACCATCTTGATTTATTATTATATCACTAAGACATCATTTCCTAATGGCGTACTTACACCCTTTGTATGTGTAGCCGTATTAGGAACTGTGATTGTCACGCCCTTGATTTTACACACACGAAAATCGATATATATAATCCCATAATTATACATGCGTGAACGTTCAGTCATCAATACAAAATACCTGGAATCTTTTTCCCTTTAACTTGCACACATATTGATGCCTTGAACCCTCAAAGTTAATATACACTTGCTCCATAGAGTTATATATTACACAAGCTTACGAATTAAGTTGTCAACAACAAAATAAAACGTAAAGGCTCCTCAGAGTAACTATACAACGGAAGTCCTTATCAAAGGTAAAGTCACAAAGGTGGCTTCCTACCGTAAAGCTGCCAGCTCGTTGCCTCAACCTCGATTATCCTAACCTGCAGGATTAACCCCTACACCATTTGAATAGTGTATCGGGTTGTCACACAACAAACCCGGTAAGTTTTTGCAAGCCCGTATGAGTAACTCAAACCACACACAACTCACGCCAATCACGAGAATAACTCACACGTTTAAATCAATAAACAAAGCACGAGATAAACTCACACAAATCACGAGATAAACTTACACGTTTAAATCAATAAACAAAGCACGAGATAAACTCACTCAAATCACGTTTAAATCAATAAACAAAACATGAGAAAAACTCACACGTTTAAATCAATAAACAAAGCACGAGATAAACACACATGTTTAAATCAATAAACAAGCGCGAGATAAACTCACTCAAATCACGTTTAAATCAATAAACCAAGCACGAGATAAACTCACACGTTTAAATCAATAAACAAAGCACGAGATAAACTCACTCAAGTCACGTTTAAATCAATAAACAAAGCACAAGATAAACTCACACGTTTAAATCAATAAACAAGCGCGGCGGACAGACTAGAGCTCTAACTGATCGTATTCACTAACCCGGCCAAAAGCGTGAAGTCCCGATTTTCCCACCCATGATCCTCAACTCGTAAGTCTTTGGACCCGCGGTATAAATACCAAAACATTAAAGGAGTTACAATGGACCCAAAATGTTACACGAATCTAAAATGAAAGATTCCCCGTAATTGATCCCTATCAATTACTCCCAGTAAAAACCCATATTTAAATAAACCAACCGCGAACTAAAATGTTCCTCAAATACACAAATCTCAACTCTTTTCAAAACAAATCGAAATTAACATTTCCAAAATCATTTGTTTTCCAAAAGCCACAACCCAAACAATAAAAAGCATCATTTCATGCATATTGTTTCAAAGTCCACAAACCACCAAAACATATATATTTCACGTAAATATATATATACGTAGTCATCCGCTCAGGAATGCCTACTAATACCAACTATAGTTTGCAGTTAACTAAATAACTCTCAAAACGATAAAGGTAAGCCCGTTCATGAATGAACTTCGTGAGATTACTCACCTCAGAATCCCCTGCGTCTTCTATACAGAACCGAATTCACCTTTAGAAGCACCTAATCACCTAATGATCTCAAATTAGTAACGATTCACAAATGATTTAAGTCCGAAACCCTTGTTTTGAACTAAAATCCCCAAAGTGGAGCCAATCGAGGCGAAACCACATCCGAGACCTCCCAAAATCTCCGGAATACGTCCACGATCGATGTGACTAAACCACAAGTCGATCGGACGCTCAAATCCTCACGGATAGAATAAATCGATCGGTATGAAACTGTAAAAATCATAACAATTCCAAACGAACTCCAAAACTTGCATATCATATTATATATCGAAACGCTCGTATCAACGAGCAGAACATATATAATACCAAAAACAGTTCCTTAAGTGGCCGGAACACCGCCGGAACGCCTCCACAGACTGTGGCGCACCGCCGCCGGCCAAAACTCAATATTTCACAAAACTCCCAACATCAAAGTTCTTCATCTAAGCATGCTTGTGAACTTTCATAACTAGCTCGAAGTCAGAAAACAAGCTTAAGGGATCGAAAACTACCTCACAATCTGTAAACAGTAATCCCAACTGAGTTGAACCGATTTCCACGTAAACCGATCAAAACAAACACCATAGATCGACTCAGACGACCCCCACGAAGCCAAGGAAGGAAACTTGAAGCCGTGCCGTCGCCGGAGCTACGATTTCCGGTCGGGTCCGATTTCCACAACCTGTGCCGCCTTGCAGCGCCACCGCGAAGGAGAATCGCCGTAAGAGGCCACCACAGAGACGACCGGAGCAACGAGGCGAGTCGTTCTGGGCTGGTTTCACCGGAAGAGGTCGCCGGAGATGCAAGTTCCGACCGGGTCGGAATACCGGGTTCGGGTCGGGTCAGTCTGAAATCTTCGATACTGAAGGTATCGACTGAGAGAGAAGAGAGAGAAAAGAAACTTTCCGGAAATGGAAAGTGAAATAATGAAATTAATTTCTGATTTTCCTCTATTTATACTAAAACGAAAACTTCTTCCGCTAGCCATAACTTTCTTATACGAACTCCGATTTATGCATTCCACATATCCACGAACTCGTATCGACGCGCTCTACAACTTTCATGAAGGAAGTTTTTGGAGAATCCCAACGAATAAAAAGTCAACCTTTGCAACCCCCCCTAAAGTCATACTTTCCGAATAAAAATTCATCCGAAACACTTCCGCTCCATCCACGAGTTTCTGGGGCATCACAAAAATATTGTTTAATGACATTCTCTTCAGGAGAACCATGTCAATTGGATGGATACACTTGCATCCCACAAATCAAATGGAGTCTACATTGTTTGTATTAATATGGTTGGTCTCAAGGACTTTAACCAAAGCAGATGCCTTTGCATTTAGCATATAATTTTGTCACTATCTTTTATCAAATCACTAGCTTAGATATTTCCCAAAATCAAAATGAGACGGTGGATAAATATCTCACACCAATTCATATCGTGCTTCAGGAACAATCTTTCTCCCCCTCATGCCAGGAGGATTGTCTCATTAAAGTGACAACTTGCAAATATGCGGTAAATAAACAATTTACTTGTGAGTAAGATTAGCAGTCATCAAAACTTGTAAGTGATTCCATGCAACATGGCAGAAGAAAGATGACGTAACCGATTATGCCAAAATAGTGTATTTGGTTCAGTGAACTTCTAGTTCATGACATTATATATGTGCCTCAATTTACTGTAAAAATTTGACACAGTATATATCAGATATTAATCAGTCTTCTCCAACTATATAGGAGGCACTTAGTGAAACAATATTTCAAATTTGGTAACATGATATAGCTCATTTGGAGCCATAAATCAAGATCTACAACTCGTGATATGAATATTACCTTAGCTTGAGTAAACATCAATTGTGAAATATTGACAATTGGAATGGACCAAATTCATTTTGAACTGTTGGCTATAATGATATACTCAAAATTTCGAGTTAAAGACTACAATCCATAAGAACAAGTAACTTTATCATGTGGAGAACCTCAAGTTCTGTGTCACATATAAATGTGTAGTCATAAAGAGGAAGGGCTTCAGGCCCTCATATAATTGGAGATCCAAGAAACTTGAGATTTCAATTTTTTCAAGTTATAACAACCTCTTAAGGAACATCAGGTTCCTAGATAATCAGATTAAGAAACATTTAATTTCAATGGGAACCCAAGAGGTTACAATAAATCTGAGGAATAACACAATAGTGCTTTCAACTTTGCTTATTATAAACGAAAGATGTCAGGCATGTGAGATGAATCTCAATGTTCTTATTAGTCAATGCAATTAAATTTGACTAGTGTCATTTTGAAAATGGCTTGATAAACATCCACCATATAGTGTACCATAGGTGACACATGCCCAACATTTAATTTCCTCACATGTGTGGATGTTAGGGCAGTATTTACATTGTCTCTTGATTGCTCTCTTGCCATGATCCACTTCTAGTGGCATTTCATGGTATAGCCATGTCAATTGCTTTCTTACTATACAATGAGATCCATGAGAAGTAGAGGTCAGTAATATTGGAGACACAGAATGCAAAGAGACAATATATGTGCTCTTCTAGAGCCATTAGTTAAGGTCTTTAGGATCAGAGAAGTTTGTTGCGCATAAGCTTAATTGTACGAAATATCAATAATTTCAGCGAATCATGAACATCCATTTGGTCACATCCAAGCCTTGATTTTTACTCAATTATATATGACACTTCAGGGTCTTGAGCAATCTATATCCAAAACTTCTAGTTTGTTTATACTAGTTTTAGGAGGACCAGTTTATAATGAACTTTAGGTTCATTTCAAATTCATTTTGAGCTTCTAGCCAAAGAAAAAGATGTACTCAAAATGTCGAGTTTAACTTCATGATCATAACTTTTAAGTGAGAAACTTCAGGTGCTCATCTAGTCAGTATGATCATTGAGGAACTTCAGTTTCACATGTAATTAAGGATCTAGAAACTGCAGGTTCTAATCTCTGAATTCAAAGGGTATGCTCATACTCATTCGTCATAAACCAGTGGTTGAATATTTGTTTATGTATAAATTGGTGTCAATATAATTCCCTCAAAGTTTCAGGTTTGAGGTTCACCAAATTAAAGCTTTATGATAAATTTTCCATATCTCAACTCAAAACTTAAGGCTCGAGTCTGCACAATTAGAACTTCAGGTTCTAAGGTAGAGTGAACTTCTTGTACAGTTGCACAAAAAACTTATCATACGAGAATTCACTCGAAACTTCTGGTTCGAAGTGGATATAAAGTTAAATAAATTGTGGATGAATTATATGTGTAATCGAAGCTTCAGGTTCGAATATGTTTTCTATGAACTGCAAGTTCTAAGATTTCGTAATTTGAACTTCGGGTTCAAATAAATTTGGTGATTGAAACATCAGGCTCGAGGTGACTAAAGTGAATCTTCAAGTTCAGTTTTAACTAATTTATATTTTATACTCAAAGCTTAGGGTATGAGTTTTATTGTTAGAACTTCATATTCTACTATGAAATTTTGAACTTCTGGTTCAAAAATATTACATTCGAAATTCATATGTTCGAGGTATAGGACTGCTGGTTTGTATGAGTAAAAAAAATTAATTTAAAAGATAAGTACTATAATGAAAGTACATAACAAAATAGGAAAATTGCATGGAAGAAAAATAAATAAATAATGGAATATATTTTACAGTGGAAACTTCTTGTTCCATGAATGAAGAAAATACACAGAACTTCTGGTCTGATTAACTTCACAAATATGATAATCTTGTTTCTCTCCTCTAATTGCACAAGAACATAATCTCAAAATAAGGTAAGGAACTTCAAATTCACATTGTCGTGCGGAGGAGGGAACCCCAATACCCAAACATTTTGAGGAACTTCCGACCATCTTATAATTATTGGGGATCAAAAATATGTGAGTTCATATACTCGATTATATAACTCTGAGGATCTTTTGGCCCTCGTAGTTGTATAAATTTGAGAGACTTCATGTCGCAATCTCTAAGGAACTTCAGATCCTCTTGTAACTGGATCAAAAAACTTCAGGTCTCGATCAATTTTGATTACAAAATTCAGAATTATATATAAAAATTTGTTATTCTAACAATCATAGTAAATTGACAAGATTGAACAACACAAATTCGAACACAATGGAAATCATACCTGCATTCAATATTTAACTTGAAATATCTAGTAGCTTCAAGGAAATAGTTGCTACAGTACGTATAAGATCTAATGATCCATTACTGTGCATAAATAAAAGGGTATTCATGTGCAAGTCTAATTACATGTATTCTATTAATCATTCAGCATAAAACAAAAGACCATATGAGTATTAAAGAATGAACAGTGACTCATATGTAATGTGAAAGGATTATGCCTATATGAATATGGCACAGAATGATGGTATGATAAATATACATGGCATGGCATCTCGAAATCAAAGGGAGGGTTAGGTATGATTGATGTATATCTAAAACACGAGATCTATATCCTTTATAATCTAATGAACAACAACAGTAGATATATAAAAGGATTCGCAAATTATGTTGCTGTGAGAAAGGATCTCAATACAAGGAACTCATAGATCGTGAGAGATGGTCAGAAGCAATAAAGTTACACCATAAGACTCATAGATCATCATGTAGTTATAGGAAAATATAGCAAGCATGCTGATAATATGTTATAAAGTAGAGAGAAGATTGAGAGAAAATAGTTGGGAGGAAGTAGAAGTGTTCTCATTCAGTCTCATTAGCCTCATTTATTTAGAGGTAAAGTTTACATCAAAGTACATAACTAATGAGTATTTACGTGGACAGCTACATAGATAATAATATTTACAACAAATTAGATAAATAAGTTCAAGTGAGGGATATAATGATGAAAAATTTATCTAATTTCCGCATGATCGACATGGCTATATCAAAATGAAGCCACTTGTAGAACCATATATTAAAACTATAAGAAAAATAGATTACAAGTTAATATGTTTTTTTTTTTTCAATCAAATAAACAACTCATATACAACAATTAGTCTATGACCTCCCACCTATAAAAGAGGAAACTTACGCCACTGGACCAAATAGTACTGGGCAATATAGTTCTACTTAAACTAAAATATGTTGTTTAAATTTAGGAGGACATTTACCATCTTGTTGTTTGTTATTGAATTGTTGGGAAGTGATTAAAGAAGAGGAGGAGTCAGGAGAATGGGCGCGAGGAAATTCTGACAACATTTGAACAACTTCTCTCATTGTTGGCCTCTCAACACTGTTTTCTTGTACGCAAAGCATTGCAATGAAAAACAAGTGCATTGCTTCATCTTTGGGCACAGATATGGCCAGCCTTGGATCAACAATGTTTGCGGCGTCTTGTTTGCGACAATTGGTCACTTTTTTACACCATTGGACTATGTCGACGCCTTCGCCAAACTCACCGACCGGCCGACGCCCTGTTAGAAGCTCTAACAAGACAACACCGAAACTGTATACGTCGCTCTTCTCGTCCACCCTCAGTGTGTACGCATACTCTGCAGCCAAAAAAGTAACAAATATAAATTAATTAGTACGTAATGCTATTGGGGTCTATTAACACCAATGTTAGAATGCTAAACCATAAGCAAGTCCCAATGAAAGAGTAAACAAGAAAAGCGCAAGAGGAATGTAATTTTTGTTCTTCTCTTTTGATCAAGAAAGTGACCATTTCACAAGAAAAATCCAAGCGTCGAAATCAACGTTGATCGATTTCATAAGTATATATTAGAGTGAGGACGAGTATCTGTCAGGCTAGCTAAGCTTTCACGACACCCAATGCAGCAGCAGCTCTCTCACTCTCTGTGTAGTTAAGTGTGCCTGCCTGCGTGTCAGAAGATATTGACCTCTCAAATTCTTCTGATATGAGACGAAGTCGACGTACCACTATCATATTCATATCACTCGATCGTGCTGCTAGACAACAATTCGCGCAGTGCATGGCCCCCGTGGCACTGTTCATCTGTTTCTTTGGTTCCCCAAAAAATTCCAATCTACATTGGGTCGATGGGTCGGGTTTTGTTTTTGTTTTGGTCTCAAGGCCGGGTTTGTTTCTTCTACTAGCTAGCTAATTAACAAAATCGGATGAACTAAAAGAGAATCAATGTCATCAACCTCCTATAGTATATATGCTTCGTATATAATATGGAACGTACCCATCCATACTCCCTATTTTAAAATTAACAATATGCCTAAAATCAATTTACCCACCATCTCATGGGACCCAAACATCATTCTATTTAACAAAAACTAATATAAAAAAATGATTACTCCAGCAACAAAAAAAGAATGCGTCATTTTTTTTTTATAAATATTCTCTGGAAAACGAATCCGTCATGATTATTCGGCCATGCATATTCCTTATACTAATGATGAATCCCAAACGCATTAAGCAAATATGAAGAAGAAAAAGAAATGCTTATGCAATTCAAAGCAGTAATATTGACAATCAAAAAAATAAATATTTATTAAGTGACATACCAGGCGCAATGTAGCCATAAGAGCCTGCAATTGCTGACATGCACTGGGATGCTCCGCCGCCGTCGATCAAGAACTTGGCGAGCCCGAAATCCGCCACGTGTGCTTCGAAGCTGGAATTGAGCAAAATATTGTTGGATTTGACGTCTCGGTGAAGGATCAACGGGGAGCAGTCGTGGTGGAGATAGCACAACCCTTTGGCAGCTTCAATTGCAATTTTGTACCTCAAATTCCAACTCAAGAATAACCCGCCTTTTTTGTTGTTGACATGCAATGCCGCTCCCAAGCTTCCATTTCTCATGTACTCGTAAACAAGCAGATTGGTGTCCTTGTTTGAGCAAAATGCCAGCAATCTCACAATGTTTCTATGACGAATGTTGCCCAGTGTTTGGATTTCGGCTCTGAATCCGTGGTCGTCATGGGTGCTGTTCGGAGCTAGACCAAGCCCAAAACCAAGAAGCTTTTTCACTGCAATTTCAACCCCGTTTGGCATTTTCCCATGGTAAACAATTCCTGCTCCTCCTCTTCCAATCACATTTCCATCTTTCACGCATTCCAGCACGTCCGACATTGTGAATTCCACCTTCTGAAATGCTGTCATTTTCCATGATTCTGGGCCCTTTCTTGTGAACGATTTGGCCTTCATTATGGCTGCAGCAGCAAATACTAGGGAGCATATGAGCAAGCCTAATGCGAAGATTAGCTTGAAATCTGCCCGACGTTTTCCGGGTGTGTTTGTGATTGTGGTGAAATTGCAAGGATTGTTTAGGAGGGAACCGCAAAGATGGGGATTCCCAGCGAAAGAGGAAGCATTGAAGAAGGCAAACTGCCCGGATTCGGGTAGTTTACCCGACAAGTCATTGAAGGAAAAATCAGCAGTTGTGAGGCTCTTCATGGTTCCCAAGGATTTGGGTATGCTCTGGTTCAAGTGGTTTCTTGACATGTTGATGTAATTCAGTATATGAATGTTGGAGATTTCGGATGGGATTGAGCCAGAGAGGTTGTTCTGACTCATGTCAAGGTAAGTCAGATGGAAACAGTTTCCAATTTCCGGAGGAACTTCACCCGAGAGTGAATTCCGGCTAAGATCAAGGTTTAGTACTTGATGGAGTTGGCCTATAGATGGTGGGACTGGACCCGAGAGGTGATTTCCACTGAGTGAGAGGATTTGGAGGGAAGAGAAATTTGAAATCGAATATGGTATAGGACCGGATAAGAGATTGTTTGACAGATTAAGCTGGCCTAATAGGGCAGGCTGTGATGAACTGTTGGCATTCTCCGACAAGGTGCCGGAAAGATAATTATCTTGCAACTCTGCTAAATTGAGCAGAGGCAAGTAAATTAAGCCATTTGGAATGCTACCATTCAGGTAATTCTGCCCCAGTCTGACTCTAGTCAGACTAGAACAAGTCCCCAAGCCTAAAGGGATTGGTCCAAACAGAAAGTTTTTTAACAGAATTAGTATCCTTAGCTGATTGGATGAACACAAGTTTGGCGGGATTTTACCGGTGAGCTTATTTGAGGACAAATCGAGCAGCTGCAGCTTCCCATTTTGGCCGAGTTTCGGAGGAATTATGCCGGTGAAGTTGTTCATCCACAGCCCCAGGGTGTCCAAATCAGGCAAATCCGCGACGTAGTCTGGAATAGACCCGTGCAATCTGTTCATGAAGAGGTTAAAGAGCTTGAGCTGTTTGAGATTTGAAAACTCGGATGGAATTTCACCAGTAAGTGCATTGTTGGAGAGGTCGAAATACAGCAAGTTTGTCAAGTTGCCCAACTGCCTTGGAATTGAGCCTGAGAGCAGATTGATATGCAAATAAAGGGTGTCAAGGGACTTCAAATTCCCCAACTCATGAGGGATTTGTCCGTCCAATTCGCAACTTGAAAGATCCATGTGAACAAGATTCACCAATTTCCCAAACTGCTTCGGAATCCCACCTTCGAAAACATTGTAGTAGCCCAGGTAAAGTTGTCTCAGGTTGGTGAGATTGCCCAACGCACCTGGAATTTCACCGTTAAGATCATTGCCTGAAACTGACAAGTACTCCAAGCTGACTAGTTTGCCGTATAATGGTGGGACTTTCCCATAGAAGAAGTTGCCTCCGAGATCCAAGTACCTGAGCTTATTCAAGCTCAAAATCCCAAGTGGAAGTGGAGCAGTCAAGTTGTTATCATAGACATCAAAAACCTCCAAGTTGGCAATGCTGGAGTAGTTCCAGTCTAAGCCCCCACTGAACTGGTTGTCGGAGATGTTGAGGGATCGGAGGCTGCCCAAATTTGCAATCTCAATGCTTCCTGACAAGTTGTTTCCGGCTAGAGAGAGGTCGGAAAGCCGGTCAAGGCCTGAAATGATAGGCGAAACAGAACCAGCGAGACTGAAACCTGTCAAGTCCACTGCAACAACTCGTCCTCTAGAGCATCGAATTCCAACCCAGCTGGAACAAACTGATCTTGGAGACGAAGAATTCCAACTACTTAAAGCTGGTTCGGAGAATTTGAAGCCTTGCTTGAGTGCGATTAAGACATGAAAATCACTGACCAAAGAAGAAGCAAAACAGGGGGTTCCTAGAACAGAGAAAAGTGTCAACAAAATGAAAGGCACCACCATTTTCTTGGAGATGAATTAAGCTAGCTAATTTGAGTGAGTGTGGAAGTAGTATGAGAGAAGATAGATTGAAGGGTTTTAAGCACTTGGGTGGTAATAGTGCAAGGAAAAGTGAGAGGAATCTGAGAAACTTCAAGTGAGGAGTATGGGTGGGTTGCGGACGAGGAGAAGGAATCAAACATCTTTCTTCAATTAGTTCAAAGAAAGAAAGAGTCTTGAAATACAAGTCAGGAAGAAGAGCTAAGCCTCTGCTTTTTCTCTCTTTTTTTTCCTTTCTCACTCTTTTCTGTGAGAGAAGAGGAGACTGAAATTCTGCTAGCCAGGAGAACTGGTGTATGAGCTTGCTTTCTCTCTCTCTCTCTCCCCCCCAGTTGGCCTTCTTTAGAAAAGCAAAGGTGAGAAAAGCACAAAAAAAAAAGAAGAGAAGAAGGTTGCTGAAAATATTTTAAAAACTAAAGAAGAAGTATGAAGAAGATGAAGGAAAAGAAAATGAAAATCAACAAAGCCCTACGATAACAGAAATTTAAATTTTAGATTGTGGTAGGAAAAGTAAAGTTGATGATGCTCAGATGCTCTACCTCTTCCTTTAATCGTGTGACAAAAATGCCCTTTAGCTTTAATTAAAGGATGGGTGCTCTTTATTGCTTTGCTTTGCTTTGCTTTGAATGAGAGTGGCGATGGAGCTGCACTTTCAATCATTAAAAAATGGTTCCATTGTCTGGAAATCTAGCTCTTTGTTATTTATTTTTGGATAACGAATACCATCTTTTTTTTCTTTGAGAGAGAGAATACGACGATCGGCGTCGTTATTCAAAGCTTCTTGAAGGAATGCAGCTCTCTATCCCCTAGCCTCGATCAAGAATGTGCCATAAAGCCTGGTTCGTAACAACTAACAAGAAGGAATAGCACTACCCTTGTGCATCTATCTCCACAATGTATATATACATTTCCTTGTATAAAATTGATGAGACCAATATTTGCTATGTTTTCAACATTATTCTCTCTACATTTTACTTAATTATTTCCTTGACATTATCATTTCTGACTTAGTTTAGGCCCCGTTTGGGATTGCTTCGCTTTAAGGAAAATCAGCTTTTGTTCAAAATTTTAGATTTTATTTTGTTTGGTAAATAAATAAAAAGCAGCTTTAATTGAAAGTTATAAGTCACTGGCAGCAGATTTTAGAAGCAGTGTAGAGGTTGCTTTTAGAAGTTGTTGTGGATCAAAACACTCTGCAGTTATTTTATGTACTGACAACACTTTTAAAAATATTATTTACCAAACACGAAACTATTTTAATTCACAGTTAATTATTCTCACAACACAGCAGCAGCAGTTTTTTTTTTAAAGTCACATCAATCCCAAACTAACCCTTAGTGTTTTAGGTACTTTTGAGTCTAAAAAAGCAGGCAAGGAGGAAGATCATCTCAAACCCTGAGCTAAGGGGTGGATACAACCCAAAAAAATGAAGATTTCCATCTCCAATTGGGGGCTAAGCTAAACCAAAAATGCTATTTGAGGGGCTATAGGGCCAAAGGCTGGGCTAAAAGTGGCCCTTTGTATAGCCCTTGGACTATTTTTTCATGGAGCCCACATTGGTGGCCCAAATAAATGAAACGAATATGGCTGAACAAATCAATGGCTGAGATTGAAACAAATATGCAGCTGGATGATGTCAGCTAGCTGTTACAAAAAAGTATTTGTTGTTTTTTTTTTTTTTTTTCATTTTGAAAATAGAATGACAGTTTTAAAAATAATAATAAAGAAAAGACAAAATCCTATAAATACCTATATCACCTCATTTTCATATCTCACATTCTTTCATATTTCTGTACGACCTCCTCACTCCCATAGTTGACACTTGGTACTACAAAATATATCCAAAAAATTATTAAGATTTTTTTTAAATTAAATAAACAACTCAAATGCTACGTACATATAACTAGTCTTTCGTGAGTTCAACTCATAACCTCCTACTTACGAAAGGGAGACTATGCTACTAGACCAAATGGTACTGGGCAAAATTAATAAGATTTGATCAGAAAAATAATTATATAAGATTAGAAATAGTAGCATAAGTATAAAATACTATATATTAGAAAAATAATAAAATAACATGACATTTAAACTTATAGCCCTAAAGGTTGGAAATAGTAGAAATTGTAGCCCTTACTATTGGCATGAATAGTGATTATCAGGGGCTATTTTAGCGCCCCCCCCCCCCCCCCCCCACCACAAAAAAAAAAAAAAAAAAAACACTGGAGATGGCCTAAATAGCGCAAAAATGGATAAGAAATGGAGAAATGAAGTTTTCCCAATCCTACTAGGAGAAGGAATTTCAGTTGAAGTAGGAATCCTGAGTCAACTAGGAGTGAGCTCGTGGAAATGATGACAGAAATGTCAAATGACAGAATTCCAGTTGGACAAGGAAACTCATTCCTACCAGGAAAAGGAAACCTAACATGACTAGGAATCCCTATTACATAAGGAGAGCTCAAGAAGGTTCCAAAACATCTCGAAAATGAAGATTTCTAAGTAGACTAAGAAACCTGTTGGCATTAGGAGTCTTGATGATACTAGGATACCTGGGACGACTAGGAGATGCTGTGGCTTCAATATGACTCAAGAATGTGCAAGAATGTTCCAGAACACAAAGATGGCGTCACAAACATGAAGATGGGCTTTGAAACGTCTAAGTGGAGAAATCTAGCCCAAATATTGAAGTATGTGACTTCCATGTGACCTTCTAGAAGAGTCTTGGCATCTATATATATGCCAAGTGCATAATGAATTCGGTAAAGAAGATTACAATGAAGAATCAAGATTGTTCTCAACTTCTCACGGAATATTTTGATTGGTTGAATGATGTCATTGAAGTAGAAATTAATCAAGATTCTTGGCTTGGCCATGCACTATATATAGGGAGCATTATGAGACGTTTTCACCACCACAAAATTCAGAATCATAAACACAAACAAATCCCCTTCCTT